>NC_136385.1:47288728-47971228 GCF_965140285.1 Lepidochelys kempii | reverse complement strand
ACAAGTTTTATGTTTGTTAAAATGTATTTTACAGAATATTTAGTAGAAGCTAGTACAATAATAAAAATAGCACTGTATTTTAGGACAGGAGGATTTTAAACTTCTCTTGCCTCTTCTCCAAGACAAACATTTTGAGAGCATGACCAGATAAGGAATCACTCAGACAAACTCAGAGGTGATATATAGGAAGGAATAATTTACATGTTGGTTTCACAGGTGTAAATGACTACACATGGTCTAAGATGGTAGCAAATTAGGCCCTTAGTCTGTAGGTTACATTAACTTAGAGTCCCTTACACCTCTTCTCTGTTCATTCCCTTAGCACTTCTTAATTTTTGCCACAATCATAAGTCGGGACGCAGGGTGAAGGACATAAATCCACACCATGTAGAGGTCAAGCACAGGAGTTTATTACATACAGCGCTGACTGAGTGTCAATCAATTGATTACAATGGAATATATGGATTTTCCATGGGCGGGGGAAAGTGATGGGGTAGGCAGTTCCACTTCCCCAGATAGGTCTAGCAGCAAGACATGCTAGCACAGTAGCCAATGGTCAAAGGTTACATAATGTCTCTGCCCATGATCTCGAGTTGACAAATTAACATTTAATTAGTACTTTAATAAATGTATTAGTATAAAATATATATATGTTGTATTCTGATTTGGGGTCCATAGGAATGAAGTAGCTCCTTTGATTGTCCAACAGATGCATATTGTGACGGGGGCAAGGCCAGATGGCTATAGAAAAGTAGTGGGAGATAGATATATTAGCTCCAGGCTAAACAAATCCCTGGTACCAGGATAAGTGAAATGGCAGCTGCTCCAGGTCAATTAAGAACTTTCCAGAAGGCAGGGAGAATGCTAGGTTGATTGGGACACTTTAAGCCGATCAGGGGCTGACTGAAACTAGTTAAAAGCCTCCCAGTTAGTCAGGTGGGTGTGCATGTCAGGAGCTGTGGGAGGAAGTTGGGCTGTTGGAGAGGCTGAGTAGTACACACCATATCAGGCACAAGGAAGGAGGCCTTGAGGAAGTGAGGGTTGCTGTGGGGGAAGTAGCCCAGGGAATTGTACATGTCATGTTTCCAAAAGGTCAGCTACCATAGCGGATACTATTAGGGTCCCTGGGCTCCCCCCCACACCTTTGCCCCCTGATTAATCACTGAGACTGGGAGACAACAGAGACTGTGCAAGGAAAGGTAACTTCTCCTCACCTCCCTCACTGGCTTATGATGAAAATGGCTCAGTAGACTGTGACCCTTGTCTCTCTCGAGAGAAGGGTTACATGCAGGGTCACAGTGAGCCTCTGAGGCTAGCGAAATCAGTCAGGAAACGCGGGACCCACAGAGCCAAGGACAGAGCTTTGTCACAATATCTAGGGGTAAAAGCAAAGAAACAGTGAAAGTGTATGGCAATAAAGATTGTCTTCCAAGTTGTTCATCTGTGTTTTAAGGCAGGCATTGGTCCCTGGGAAAGGGAGATGGGAGGAGGCCATCTCTTACTGACATGCTTGAATCTTTCATAAACTCAAGGTTGGATGTGTGGGAAGAACATCTCCCTACAAACACAACAGAAACAGGGCTTCTTTGTTCTATTTGCAACTTTGAATAAGACAGTTATTGCTCCCAACATTTGGCATTTTGCTGACCAGGCATATCTTAGCAAAAGAAAGGTTATCTTTGGTTATTCTACTTTCTCTTAGCTATTGCTAGGCCTTTGACCTCTTGACCAAACTCTGGACTTTGGGCCTGTACACAAATCCACATACCAGGTTATTACATCAGCAATGGATTTCAACCTTTCACAGGGGAAGGAACATTCTCACAGTAAAACCAGAAAATACTGAAAATCATGTAGAAAAGTCTATTTTAATGAGATTTCCAGTCTAATTTTGAAATGTAAGAATCTTCACATAATCATGAGAGCAGAATAGTAAAGTTCTGCCTTCACTATATGCAATACAGTGAAAAGTCAATGTGGAATGATACTGTATCTAAACACTATAAAGCTAGATCAATGCTCATAGGAGTTTTTCCATTGATTTCAGTGTGCTTTGGATCAGGCCCTTATATGAGTGGGGAACTGAGGGAATACACTGTATTTGTAATCAATCAGTATTTTGCAAACAAGCATAATCATTAGATAAATCACACCCATTTGGGATGCTGAAACTAAAATCTTGGTCCTTCAACTCCAAAAATCTACCATTTGAATGGAGGGAGAGCTTGCTTAATTCTCTGAGTAGAACACAGAATCACAGGACTGGAAGGGACCTTGAGAGGTCATCTAGTCTGGTCCAGTCCCCTGCACTCATGGCAGGACTAAGTACTAAGATAACCCACTAAAAAGCAGCATCACACATACATAAACTAGGGAAAGCAAATAATGGAAATGTGGTCTAGATGAAATTTCTATAAAGTGATTGCAAAACTCGTTGAAAGACCATACTAAAAGAGTAGTTATCAATGGGTCGCTGTCAACCTGGGAGTAAGTATCTACTGTGGAGTTCTGCAGGGGGCTGTCTTGGACCTGGTGCTCTTGAGTATTTTCATTAATTACTTGGATAATGGAATGGAGTGTATGCTCATAAAATTTGCAGATGAAACCAAGCTGAGAGGCATTGCTAGCACTTTGGAGAACAGAATTAGAATTCAAAATGACCTTGAAAAATTGGAGAATTGGTCTGAAATCAGCAAGATGAAATTCATTAAAGAGAAGTACACTTAGGAAGAAAAAAATCAAATGCAGAACTACAAAATGGGGATTAACTGGCTAGACAGCTGTACTGTAGAATAAGACTGGAGAGTATAGAGGATAACACATTGAATATGAATCAACAATGTGACACCATTGCTAATATCATTGTCGGGTGTATTAACAGGGGTGTTGTGTATATAAGACACAGGAGATAATGTTCCTCTATTCAGCAATGGTGAGGTTTCAGCTGGAATACTGTGTCCAGTTGTGGATGCATCTTTTAAGAAAGATGTGAACAAATTGGAGAGAGTCCAAAGGAGAACAACAAAAATGACAAAAGCTTTAAAAACCTGACCTGTGAGAAAGGGTTTAAAAAAAACTGGGCATGTTTAAGCCTTAACAAAGGGGGAACCTGATAAGTCTTCAGATAGTTGAGTGCTGTTATAAAAAGGATAATGATCAATTCTTCTCCATGCCCACTGACAAGGAAGGGCAAGAAGTAATGGGTTTAATTTGCAACAAGGGAGATTTAGGTTAGATATTAGAAAAAGCTTTCTAGCCATAAAGGTAGTTAAGCACTAGAAGAGGCTTGCCAAGGGAGGTTGTGGAATCCCTATTGGGGATTTTCTAAGGTTAATTGGAGGTTTCTAAGAACAGGTTAGACAAACACCTATCAGGGATGGGTTGCGTTTGGGGCTGGATTAGATGACCTCTCAAGGACCATTCTACCCCTACGTTACCCCTAGCTTGATAAACACAGTTACACACTGCTGAAAAATCCAGGCCTAACCTCATATTCAGCGACATGTACAAGATTTCCTACAACGTGTGCATCTTAGTCCACAGTAAAGCAGAGATCACTTAAGTTATATCAGCACTGCGATCAGGGGTGTGAAAAAACAACACCCCCCTGCCCCCCCATGATGCAGCTACGGCAATGGCCGAAGTCTCTGTCAACACAGCTAACTTTGGTCAGGGAGGTGGTGTTCCTACACCAAAGAAAAACCTTTTCTGTCAGTGTAGGGTGTGTTTACGTTGGGAGGTATGCTAGCATATATGTGTGCTCCTATAGTCTCCTTAGTGCAGGCATACCTCTAGAGCAGTTAGTGTTACCTAAGAAGATATTCATTTGTATAAAAATGGGGACTAAATGAACATGGAGCAAAATAGTCTTTTCACTGCTATTAAAGCATAGCTTTTTAATAACATATGGAAGGTGAATTACAATTGTCTGTGCTTTATCTCACCCACATAGAGAAGTGCTTTCTCTTGATCATTCTTTGATCACTGAATGTAGTTTTATGAAACTAAGCGTGTGTTATATAAAATGCTGTATGAAGTCATCGTCCCCTGTCCCCCATCCCCCGTACAATACTGTAGAAGGAGGTGTAGCTGTTCCTTCTGGGCTTTAATTCACTGTGATTAGCTTTCCTGCCCCTTTTTGGTGGCGTTTCCCCTGAGGCTTTGTGATGGGTTTAAATGATGCTTTTCTATCAGAAAGATTCCTGGGCATTTGACTAGATGTTGCAGACTCAGATCTACTGCTGGTGGAGTTAAGCTTGGTATGACTGCCCCTTTTTGGTGGCGTTTCCCCTGAGGCTTTGTGATGGGTTTAAATGATGCTTTTCTATCAGAAAGATTCCTGGGCATTTGACTAGATGTTGCAGACTCAGATCTACTGCTGGTGGAGTTAAGCTTGGTATGACATGGGAATTGTTGTCACAGTTCTCCTCAGCAAATTGATAGTCTGGACTACAGGCAAATGTTCGAATAGGCCAGAAGTCTCTTTGTTCATCAGATCTTAACAGGGCTTATTTTTGACTGATAATTTGGGAGAATATAGCAAAATAAAAGATCAACTGTTGTATTTTTTTTTCAGATCTTCTCTGCCATTTTAATGTTGTTGGGTTTTTTAGAATATAAATTATGCTCATGAAAGTGTACTGGATGACTCAAGGCATTTGTAATCAGTACTATTGAGCCTTTCACAGTTACGTTTCTGGTTTAAACGCAATTCAGGTCATATGTGATGCAGAGTCATTGCCAACTCATTTCCCATTGGTCAGATTGTAATTTCAGTCAGGTATATAATGGAAAAAAATAGCCACATCATAAGAAAAACCACCACAAATATCTCCTTTGAGAAATCTCAGCAAAAAGGCCATGGCCTTAGTGGGCATGGCAACTGTACTAACTGCGGTAGGGACCAAAATCACACAGCTCTTTGTGTCCTGTGAATATACATAGGATACCCATCTCCAGAGGTATAAGCCCCATGTTCTCTGTTTTTTAAAGTTGTTCTGTGTAGATAAGTAACACTGATTTGTTTGTTGTACAGAATGGGAATGTCTGCTGTTCTGTGGATTTAGACTGTCTTCACAATAACTGAAGCATTAAGACTGGACTCCTCTTCTCTGTGAGGAAAACTGATGCAGTTAACATCTAAAATGAAGTTGTAAGAGCTGGTGTTTTATACAACAGACAATTACCAAAGTCTCCACCCGAGGAAGATGTTTGGGAGTTGCCTTTGGGACCTACCACTATGCTAGCCTTGTCTGGGTGACTTTACAGTACAAAGCATATGTCTATGGTTGTTAAAAAAGTTTTCAGTGTTGTAAATTATACACTTTTCCTGTCAAATCATTTACAAATACCTTTAAATTATTTCATGGGTAAACTAATGATGTAATTTTGGTTTAATTTGTGTATTGACAACATGATTGAAACACAAGATTATTTTACTTTGGATCTAGATTCTACAACTAAGGCTGCCTGTTGTGATTTTGTCCCATAATACTGCATACTTAGTTCTGAGGTTCCTGTCAGATGTATTTATGAAAATATGTATGTATGTACAGTCAAATTGCATAATACTTATATTTCATAGCTGTCAAACATTGTGAAACATTCCAAAGTACATTTGACGTATACAGGCTGGAAGTAATCAAACCTAAGTCTACCTTTTAAAAAAAAAAACCCCAAAACAAACGCACGCATTTTCTTTTCCAAACATATGAACTAGTAGCAGAATTCCTATATCGAGCAGTAAAGCACATATCCAATGCCCTTTCAACACACATCCAGGAAACAATGCCCCTTATTGATATCAGATTTAGCAGTGTGGTCTAGTTTGCAGGTGACACTACAAATACTGGATATAGGTGGCATTCATATGGACTGGGTGAAGCAACCAAAGGGCTTTAAACCTATATATTTTGAATGGGGTGGGTCTAAGTTTGCTCTCAGTGGGTATGTCTATACTGCAGTTGAACAGACATTGTTGGTCTGTGGCAGCTGACTTGTGGGGTTTAGGCTACTGGGTTGTGGGACCCTCCCCAGCTTATGGAATCCCAGAGCTCAAACTCCAGCCCAAGCCTGAACATCTACATTGCAGTTTTGCACCCTGAGCCAGCTGACAGGCCAGCCATGGATGCTTAATTGCTGGGTAGACATACCAAGCTCCACAAGTGTAGATAAGTTCACCATCTTCTCCCAGTGTACTTACTTTCCAAAAATGAAACCTACCATTCATAACAGGCTAAACCATTGTAGAGATGACAAGACATGGTGTAAATGACAATTACATTCAGCCTGAATTTCGGCATCCATTGCAGCGTGCTAGCCCTGGAAGATTGGCGACATTCTATGCTACAATTTTCATTACATGTAACATATTCAAGAAGCAATCTGGCCCCGTTTTATACTCTTCTGACATTCAAAAGAACTTAAATCTATTAATTAACCATGCATAAAATGCTTTTTTAAAACCCCAAACCTAGGCTAACCCTACACAAAAGGTTAGATTTTTTGGACGTCATCAAAGGAAGATATACCTCTTTCTTTGTTTTCATGAGGCTAGAAAGTTTGTAGTACTGGAACAAAAATCTTTTTCAAATCTGATGGCATATACAGCTTAAATGCCACATTTTTCAATGTGCTGTTGTACGCTGTTCTGCTTATTTGTATAGTGTTCTTTGCCTTCCCAACCCTTTTTTCTTTAATTAACTAAACAGCAGGTGTTTGGAAAAAGATTGCAGATATAAGCAGAGTGTCTGTTCTTTGGAAAAGTATACATTTGTGTGAGTTTTTCATAGCTTTATCCAGGAAATGTGAAATTGATTTATAAGAATGGTGTGTGACTGTATATAATGGAAGAATATTAGAATATGCCTTTAAATAATGTACTTTCATGTTTCTCCTAAGGGGTTCTTGCAAAAATGCTATAAAAATTAGTTACTATTCATTTAGCTATTTTTAGTCCACTCTTCATTATTAGCATTGATAATTTACTTAGGTGGTTTGTTCATGACTGGGATCTAGCCTAAACATACAGTCATTATTTTCTTTACATGTCCAGTTGTTTTCAGCTTCCCGTGTGTTGATTACATTTGCATTGTTTTAATGATTGTATTATAAGGGAAACAGGTGTGTTTTATATGATACTCAAAGGATGTTTGTAAATCATACTGTCAGTTCATTTTGTAAATCACATTGTAAACCCAATGGTAATTCAATTGGAGAAGACAGTCAGTGGGCTGGCATACAAAAGGGAATGATTTAAAACTTGTGGGCCTCTAAATAAACTCCTATGTACAGATTGCCTTTTCTTAATCTTATTAGCAATATTGTAAAAACCCAAGTTTATTACAAACATTTTTCCTTTCCCAAATGTAATATGCATTAGCAGAGCAGTAAGTTTGAGATTTAGCAACAGCGCTACAGGAAATTCACCCTCAAACCAAGCACTGTGTCCTAGGTCCAGTCCATTTACAAACCTCAACACGTGATGTTCTGTGGATGCATAGGGAGAGTTTGGAAGCCAGCAAGTCTTTCTTCTCTCAAAGACCCCTTATTTCCCCAGCTGGCTTCCAACAGTCCTCCAACTTTCCAGGCCTGAGCCAGAGCCCAGCTGGGGGAACTTGAATTTGGGAGGTTCCCATTCTGTGCTCGATGAACCCTAGGGGTCATTTAACAAACCCCCTGGTGTACTGAATCCTGCAGGCTTGTGTAGCCCTTTTAGCAAACACTATCTCCTGAGATATAAAAATTGAATTATTTACATCTAGGCAGAGAATGGATACTGTGGTTCTCTTGTTTATGCTGTATTAACATGACTGAGATGAATATATTTCTCTCTATAGGTTTTCTATTTTCACATAATTCTGGTGTCCCCAGCAACTCTTTCTCCACCAGGAATTATTCATCTTAAACAATAGCGAAGGACCATCTCATTCACTTATGTTTCTTTGTCAAAAGAATGATGAGATTTTGTAATATTTTACTTTCACTACAAAGTCTGGGAAGACATTTTTCACCTAAAAGCCTATTGACACAATGAAAACTCTTCAGAGACCAGCCTGTGTCTGTATTTTGTGAATTTATTTTCTTCATTTCTGCTGACAATGGGCGTTTTAATGCTAACTTCACTAGGAGCACAATCGGCTCAGATCTTTGTTAGAGATATCTTCACAAAAGCAAGATCTTTGCTGCTTAAGGGAACAGGCCTTTTGTCCTTACTAAGGACAAACTCTCACTAAAAGTAGGTGTAAGCATTCAGCTGTTGCTAGTGCTGATACGTTGAAGCCATAATTTTTTGTGAAAGATGGGCTCATTTCAGAGGCAGTTAATGTGGCAAAGGAGTCTGGCTTCATGAATAAATAAATAAAGAATGAGAAATAGGGGCACAAGACCAAAGAACAGCAGCAACCCCTTCCCCCCCTCCCCCCGTTGTTACTTGTAGAACTATGCAAAGTGTGAGCAATGCATTATCCCAGTGGTTCTCAAACTTTTGTATTGGTGACCCCTTTCACACAGCAAGCCTATGAGTGGAACCCCCCCCTTATAAAGTAAAAACAATTTTTTAATATATTTAACACTATTATAAATGTTGGAGGCAAAGCAGGGTTTGGGGGTGGAGGCTTACAACTTGTGACCCTAAAAACATTGTGACCCCCAGTTTGAGAACACCTGCATTATCTAGTGGCCTGAGTACAGGAGTAGGACCCAAGAGCTCTAACACGGATTCTCTACATGGGCTTGGGTAAGTCACTTCACTTAACCTTTCAGCCTTCCCTACTGGGTTCAAATGCTGGCTCCTGGAATCCTCTCCCATGCAGTATAACTCCACTAGTTTCAGGACCCTCTGCACTCAAAGGGACAGTTTTACTCATCTGCCTCACAGGAACATTGTGGGAATTGTATAGTGCTTCAAAGACAAAGAGCTAAATCATGTCTCTAAATAAAATGTTTTGCTGTGTTTTCCATTATGAGGTGTGAGTGAATTTTCAGTAAAACATTTAGCTTTATTAGCATTAACTTTCCAATCATATTGTGGCTTCTAAAAAGAAACTAAATTACAGCTGGCTTTCCGTGTAGCAGACAGTTATATTTCACCAAGCCAGTTCTGGGGCCTCCACAGACACAGAATGGGGAGGGGAAGACTTGGCCATGAAAGAAGAATTTTTGGCCAATGACTGACATGCTTGCTCTCATATAATTCTAGTCTGATGCTCTCTGATCCCCAGAAGTGATTTGCAGGTAACCATATTGCTTTGTCTTTACCTTGTAGCCATTATGAAATAATAATGTATGCTGTATCAAAGGAGATTAAGAAAAGCATCTTACTAAAACTAGAGATATGAAACTACCAGCAGACGAGTTGAACAAGAAAACTATTGCAGTGTCTCAGAGTTTGAGAATAAGAAAAGCCACAAACAGGTGAGAATGGTTTAGGAGGGCACCAGCCAACCCTGTAGATTTGCTTTGTTGGTAGGGTGACGAGATAACAAGTGTGAAAAATTGGGATGGGGGGGGTAATAGGAGCCTATATAAGAAAAAGACCCAAAAATCGGGACTGTCCCTATAAAATCGGGACATCTGGTCACCCTATTTGTTGGAAAGATGACTAAATAAATTCACACTGATTAAAGCATGGGTAAACAGGATTGGTTAAGGCATGTGCCTCTGGCCCCTGCTCCTGGAGTTATGTGATTATATCAGAATCTCAGCTTTCTTTCTTTTTAAAAAAAAAAAACATCTAGCTCTTGAAGTTGAGAAAAAACACACTTGAAACTGAGACTCAAGTGTATCTAATGCGGGGATGCCTGCCTCAGTCTGTAAACACCCTGATACAAGTGCTCTGAAAGAGGGGATGTGTTCAGTGAATCTTAGTGGGGAGTTAATTGCAAGACCCACTCTTCTGGAGGCGACATCACCACTACTGTGTGTGTGTGTGGAAGGAGGAGCACAGCAGACTTGGCCCACTCCTGCTACTGGGTGAAGTACAGAGCGGGGTTCTCTGCTCCAACCCAGGCCTCTCATGGGAGGCCACAAACTGCCCTGCTACTGCTTCTTGGATAGAGAAGGGGGCCCCCATGTTGCTGCCCCTGCCTCTGTGTTATAATGGGGTATTACAGCATAATTATGTATACAGCAATATCTAGGAACTTAGAGAATGCTACTTTCCAGAAGTGCTTGATGAGAGAGGCCAGTATGTGGGGGAAGAAGGAATCAAGCTAGAATATTGCAGTATCTTGGCTCTCTCTCTTTTTACGCTCACACACTAAACGTGGTGCCTGAAGTGAATCAGCTTCTGCACATGTGACATCAGATACAAAGAATATTATGCACACACACAAGAGAGAGAAACAATCATAACAGCATACCAGATTCCTGTCCCTGAGCAAATGTACATGAAAGGGATATGGTTAGCAACTGGACATTCTTTAGATTGCAATGGGTAAACTATGAAATTTTAATGGAGCTGGATAATAAGCAGGGTTTTTTGCCGCCCCTAAGCAAAAAAAAAAAAAATGGGTGGCTGGAATGCCACCCCAAGCAAGCACATGCTTGCTTTGCTGGTGCCTAGAGCTGGTCCTAATGAAAAGGAAATCAAAATAAGAGCAGACACTATTGGCTGTCATGGGCAAAGGCTGCCACATGTTCCAATGGCATATAGATATGCAGCAGATCAGGATGACTCATGTAAAATCTCTATTTCAGAAAAAAGCCACATACAAAAAGGTATGGTTTTCAAAAATGCAATCAAAACTCTAGAGAAACAATAGATCACTATTTTGCCAAAGTGTGAAAATGGCTGCCTCATGTGATTAGTTCGGGTTTTGGTTTTTTTTGTTTTTGTTTTTTTAAAAAGATTTGATCACTTGTAGATGAGTAATCTGGTTGAAAGGTATTGGAGTTTGAGTGAGAATGCTTAGAGAACCCACACTGATGCTACCAACCGAGTTATAGAAATATGAAATGCTAGTGAACAAGCTCACATCCAAATGCAGAGCATAAGTGGAGCAGACAGATAATTCACCAAGTCAAATAGCATATGGAATGCACAAATACAAATCAGAGGAGACAAACAAAATGCAAAAGAAGAACTGTGGGTACTGGGGACAGAAACCAGGATAATAGATAATGCCATGCACAGTGGTCATAGGCAATTTTAGCAAGAGAAATAATGTCAAGGTTTGTAGAAAAGAAAAAAAGGACCATAGCGAGGAAGCAATCAGTGACTCAGAGGATGAGAATTTGCACATGTATGACATCAGTGCATTGCCAAGCGGGAAAAATAAATGATTTTGTAAAACTCATACCAGCACCAGGTGCAAAGACAAGGCAGCAGCATACAAACAAGCAGGAAATCAAATGCTAACTACACAGTGTGGGATGAGTAAATGTGTTAGGCTACATAAGAATTTCCTCAGCATTATACAAGAGAATAAAGTGAAATTAGAACCATGCAAAGCAAATTAAAATTTTATAATGGCACAATCAAAGTAGGACAATGTAAATTAAAGAGCACCATCATGGAAAATATACAGGTTGAAATTTCAGATAGTACAAACAACACAAAAGCTACTGCTTTCAGCTAAAACAAATGAATTCACAAACCTAGTGACACTAAATCTAGGACAAACGATTCATGCAATAGAGACACAAGCAAAACTAAAATATATGTACATCCAGAGCAGGCCATGCTCTGTGGTATCTGTGCAACAAAGAACAAGTCTATAAGTCAAGTTAACTTATGTTGACATACAACTACTGCAGTAATAAAAATTGATTTTTCATGGTCACATTATGCTCCTTCTGTTGGCGGCGTGATCCTCCCCAGGAGCGCTTCCACTGATTTAACGGACAGCATAGAGCACTGACAGCTCGGAGCTCTGGACTACAGCCACCAGGGGCTGGTGGCCGGAAGAGTCAATGCAGTGTCTACACTAGCACTAAATCGACTCAATCGCTACGCTTCTCACAGATGTGGAGTTATTAGGTTGGTGTAGTGGGCAACTTAAATCGGCAGGAGCAACATTGTAGTGTAGACACTTACAGAGTAAGATTGATGTAAGCTTTCTTACATTGACCTAACTCTAGTGTAGAGCAGGCCAAAGCTGCCTAAAGATTACCAAGATGTTCTTGAAAGCCTGAGGTGCTTTGAGACCTGGTGCACCTGGAAATAGGTAAAATAATTCAGTTGTTACAGCACCTGGTTCAGAGATTAGCCATTGTATTAAGAGGAAAAAATGGGAGCAATAACACAAACGTTAAAAGAACACATCATTGCTAAGTGACAAGAGGGATAAGCAGCATGGTTGCCATCAAAAAGCCAAGCAAGTCGTGCATTTGCCTAGACCCAAGCAATTTAAACAAAGCACTAACAGAGCTCTACAGATGCCTACATTTGAAGAAGCAAATGCAAAAATATTCTCAGTACTTATTGCCAAAGACTGATATTGGCAAGTGCTACTGGCTAAGGAAAGCAGGTACCTCACCACATGTTATACACTAGCAGAGAAACACAGATGGTTACCGATGCCATTTTGGCTCAGTCCTGCAGCAGAATACCAGCGTCACTGCCAAGATCTACTAATATGACTTGCAGGGATCAGCATCATAGCTGAGGACATTCTGATACATGGACACAGAGACAGCATGGCAGGAGCTGTGGCAAATCACCACCACAACCTCACGTGTGTGCTAGAAGGAGCCAGGGAAGTAAGTAACAAATTAAACAAGACAGGATTGTGATTGGCTGCAGTACCACACACAGGACATTTGCTGACCTCCCACGGGTTATGACCTGACCCTGAAAAAATAAAATAATACAGCACATACCCATACCTAAAGATATTAAATAAGTTCAGGGACTATTAGGATTCATGAACTGACATCATTTCTTCCAAGCCTCTCTGATGTATGTGAATGCCTGAGGTGACTACTGGACAAAGATACAGTATGGACATGGCTGCATCATGTTCACGCAATCATCACCTGTATTAAGAATCTGGTGATCCCATTCTCAAATACTACAATGTGAGGCAACCGTTCAATACCATGCCACTGAGACAGGGCTTCAGGCATCATTTCCACAAAAAGGGGCAGTTGGTAGCTTTTGTGTCAAGGTCACTATCACCAATGAAGCCAAGATCTGCCCAACATTGTGAAACATTCCTTTTCAGAATGTTTTGCAATAGCATTTGCATGTAAAAAGTTTGACTAGTGTGTTCAAAACAGCAATTGTGTAGAAAGTGATCATAAACCACTAGAGAACATTTTTAAAGAGCCACTGCTAGCAAAACATCTTCAGTACATGCTAATGAAACTGCAACATTACAACTTGCGTACGCCACAAGAAAGGAACTGAGATGTACATAGCTGACTTCTTACGCAGGGCAACCTTGCAACAGTTGAACAAGAATGAGATCCTCAGCTAGATAGAAATACAGAAAACACAGAAAGACCTAGAAAGCATCAGTCAAGCCAGTTAAGGACCAGTTGCAAGGCAAAGTCTAAAAAGGAACTAACTAGTCAAACTATATAACACAAATATTTACAAGTGGAGTTCAGCCATATCACACAATCACCATATCACAGGCAGTCAAATAGGAAAGCCAATCTCCAAACTAAAGAAAGCATATTGCAAGCCTCTGCTGGAGAACCACTCGACAGGAGTCACTAGTAGTAGCTCCGTACAATGCTTGATGTCAAGGCGCATGTGAATCTTGATGCCTGTGGCTCCAGTTTTACTACAACCAGCAGAGGTGGAAGGAGTAACAGACAAAAGGAAGAGAGGAACACAAAGGCCAAAGCCCACAAGCTAAAGACCTTCCAGAACTACAAATGGGAGACATTGTCTGGATCAAATTATGTCCTCAGGACAAATCATGCACTTGAAAGTAAGCTACATATACGGAACAGATAAAACCTTGTTCATAGAATGTAGAAATGGATGGGCATTTATTTCACCAAAACAAAAAATAAATTCACCAGCTATGGACAGAAGACAAATATAGACATGGAGGATGGGGAAATGCACAGTCCACTGAGATTTAATCAGCAGGACGTGGAAGAAATAAAGGCTGACAAATGACCAGCTGATAGCAGAACAGACTCTCAAAACACCACCAGAAGAACCAAGGGCAAGGGAGTCACCTGTTATCACAAGACAGACTTTCATTTGATCTATCTTCATATTACCTGCAAGGTATACGCAAGAGTTTATATAACAGTAAGGTATGGAAGAACAACCCTCCCAAAACCAGAGTTGCCAAGCAAATTAAGTTAGACATAATAAAACAAAGAACTGGTGTTAAATTACATATGTTATAGATTTTAAGGGAATACAATAAAATGGTAAGTATGTAAAAAGCTTATGGTATTCATTTTTACTTTTGCTATCTCAAACAATTGTGACAAAAGGACTTTATGATAGCTTCCCAGTATGGGGCAACATATTATGATTACGAATAGGATAATGTCTAGCAACTTCAACGACTCTACTTTCAGGAAGTGCTTGATGAGCGAGGAGAGTAAATGTAGAATTAGTAATAAAGCCTAAATATTGCACTGTCTTGACTATCTCATTAGGCATGCACGCTGAGCAGCTACCACTCTTAGTGGAGTGTGGAGGCATGGCATAATGGTGGGGTTGGAGCCCTATGTCATGCTGTGCCTTAGCCATAGATTGCCTTAATCCAGATGTGTGGGAACCCTCTGCCTCACTCTTTTCACTCCTGATGAGAAATCAACTCACTGAAGAAGCCATAATCTCTTGGAAGTTTAAATAAACACATTACTGTCATTGCTGAAGACTTTAAACCTTTGTAAACCTGAAGATTCACTGGTAGGTGCAATTCCTTCTTCGCCCTCCGCTAGTCCTTCCATAAACTGTAGGGTGTTTGTGATTAGGAGTCCACACGTATTCTAATGGTTGAGTAACAGTACTGCAGTAAGATACAGTGATGAGGAATTTGGAAAGAAAGGAGGGTCTGAGAGCAAGTAAGGAACAGGAGGATGACTTGACATTTGGATTCAGTTCCTGGCTCTTCCATAAACTCCCTGTGTGACCTTGGCAAATCCATTTAAGCTCTCTGCGTCACAGAGGCCTATCTGTAAACTGAAGACAATACCTCCTTTTCCCTGGTCTGTCTTGTTTATCTAGATGGTAAATTGTTTGGAGCAAGGACAGTCTCTTACTATGTGTTTGAGCAGCACATAGCCCACTGGGGCGCTGATCTCAGTAAGGACCCACTGGCTTTATTGTAAAACAAAATAATAAAAAGCGTAATAATAAAATTGCTACTGTCAGATGGCGTTTAAATAGGGCGGGATGGGGTGAGGGAATTGTAACCAACCAAGAATGACATCAGATGAATTCTGTGTTCTAGCTTTGATTTTAAAAGCTAAATAAAAGATTTTCAAATGGTGATGGACTTTTACATGTAATTGCAATTTCTCTCTTTATGCAGAAATTCTTCATTGCTTAACCATTTCACTTAATTTAAAAAAGGCAATTAAAATTCTTTTGATCCACTATTGTCTTAGGCTTTATTAGAGAAATCCGTTGATAGTGTGGCAGTAAAAGATTTATTGAAACAAAGCATGCTTTACAATGGTAGAAGCAGATGGTTTACAAAGTTACTGAATGAGAACTGATTATTGATTTGCTATCCTCCTAACAACATCAGTGTCGAGTTATAATGTGCTGTATGACTTGTTACCAAGTAAATAGCCATTTTTATATTACTTTCTTTCTTGTAAATTGGCTACTAGGCAGGGAAAGTAAAATATATGGCTGTCTAATATCTTGAAGCAGAATACCAATTGCACTGGGGAAACACTAGTGAAGCACCGCAGAATATTTGCTGATGTTTATAATTTTGGCTCTGTCAAAAAACTTCAGATCAAAAACTTCACAATTCTCCAAATACCTGGCAGAGTCAGTACCCCATTGTTTCCTCGGGTACTTTCAACACATTTAATATTCCGCTAAAATAACTGTATATGTTCTGTTCCAAACAGAGCTCAGGAGAGACATTTTGTTTCAAGCAACAGTGGAACGTACAGAGATGTTTAAGATTTAGAATGTTTATTGGCCAATTTATTCTTTTAAGGTTTAAAAAAAAAAAAAAAAAAGGAAAAAGGCTGCTCTCCTAGAAATTTAAAAAGCTTAACTATAGAGGAAGGGTAGAGAGGATGTGGTATTCTAATACAAAGGGCTAGAGTCACAAAGGAAAGGAAGTGCCTAACTGCCATGTTAGGCAACTAAATTCCAGAATCAGGCACCACTGTTACTCACATACCTCAGCTCAGCTGTTGTTGAATTCTATAGACCAGTGGTTCTCAACCTATTTACCACTGTGGGCTGCATATGCAGCTCTCTCTGGGTTATGTGGGCCACATCCACACAATATATATGACCCTGTATGACCCTGAGGATGTCACATGGGCCATAGCTGTGTGGCGATTTGTCTGCAAGTGGTTGCATCCGATGAACTGAGCTGTAGCTCACGAAAGCTTATGCTCAAATAAATTGGTTAGTCTCTAAGGTGCCACAAGTCCTCCTTTTCTTTTTGTGAATACAGACTAACACGGCTGCTACTCTGAAATCTAGACATCTAAGGCCTAGTGCAATTCAGAAGCCAGGGGAAGACGGGTGTTCCTCTGCCTAATTTGCTGCAGGGCCCAATCCAGCAGGCATGCTCTGAGCACACCTAATGCCACACAACAGCTGAGAGGCAGAGGGAGGATAAGCTCCCTTATAACTTTTAGCCCAGTGTTTTGTGTACTCTCACCTGGGATGAGGTGACGCCCCATTTCAAGTCACCCCTTGTCCTGAAGGGGAAAAAAAGATTTGAGCAGGAATCCGTCACCTCTTAGATGACTGCCCTAATCACTGGGCTATGAGGTATTTTGATGTGAGGCTCCTTCAGACTCTCCTGTTGAAGCTATTGTACTGTGAATAAGTAATTAAAGAGCCATATTAAAAGGCACATTGCTCACTAGCGTCCAGTCTATCAAGAGATCCAGATTGCTCTGAATCAGCAACCTATCCTCTTCATTATTTATCACTCCCCTAATTTGTGTGCCATCTGCAAATTTCATCAGTGCTGATTTTATGTTTTAGCCCATGGAACATTTTTTGCTAAAATATAGGGCCAAATCATCAGCTAGTATACAATGACATGGCTACATGGACATCAATGGAACTATATAATCAATTTCTAAACATAATAGATAATTTCCTACCTTAAAAATATTTTTGCAGACAACATGGGGGTATTCTATCTTAAGTCTTGTCCTAACAGATAAAGAGGAACTAATCACAGAAAAAAATAGGGATAAGTGATCATGACGTGATCATATTTACAATATTCAAGCAGAACAAAGTCCAGATCAGTAATATATATATATATACACACACACAAACGGGTGCTTTAATAGTACCCATTTCACGAAGTTTAAAACAACTATGAGTAATCAGCTGGGGAAAAATTTAGGCATAAAAATGTGAATGATCATTATGAATTACTTCAGCACATCTTACTAGATGTCCAAAAAGTCACAATCAAAAAAATAAGTTTTGATGGTTAAACACCAACTCAGTTTAGAGGGTAAGTGAAGGCAGAAGAAATGGGACATTGCTAGTAGTGAATATAAACCAGACGTTAGGAATTGTAGAAAACTGAGAAAGGAAACAAAGGGACATAAGGAGAAATCTACGGCCAACAGAGTTAAGGACTACGAGGAGTTTTTTAAATACATTAGGAATGAAAAGAATCCTGACAATGGTATTGGTCCATTACAACTGAAAGTGGTAGGATTATCAACAACAACAACAAAGAAAAGGCAGAAGTGTTCAATAAATATTTCTGTTCTGTATTTGAGGAAAAACAAATGATATAGTCTTATCATATAGTGATTAGACTCTTTCCATTCCACTAGTATCTCTGGAGGATGTTAAACAGAAGTTACTAAAGTTAGTCATTTTTAAAAATCGGTAGAACCAGATAACTTGTATCCAAGAATTTTAAAAGATCTGGCTGAGGAGCTTGAGGGAATATTAACGTTAATTTTCCATAAGTCTTGGAGTACTGCGGAAGTTGCAGAACACAGCTAATGTTGTGCCAATTTTTAAATAGGATAAACACGATACCAGGGTAATTACAAGCCTGTCAGCCTGACATCAATCCTGTGCAAGGCAATGGAGTGACTAATGCAGGATAGGATAGTAAAGGATAGTAAAGGATGGTAAAGTACTTATTGGAGATCAAATCTAAGGATCCTGTCAAACTAATTTGATATTGATTTTTGATAAGATTACAAGTTTGGTTGAGAAAAGTAAGTAAGTGTTGACGTAATACATTAAGACTTTTGTAAGGCATTTGTTGGTACTGCACAACATTTTGGATAAAAACCTAGAGCAATATAAAATTAACACAGCACACATTACATGAATTTAAAACTGGCTATTAGATCTCAAATTGTAACTAACTACGCTATTTAACATTTTTATTAATGACATAGAACAAAATAATCACTGATAAAGTCTGCAGAGGACAAAAATTGGGGGAGTGATAAAAATGAAGAGAACAGGTCACTGATTCAGAACAATCTGGATTGCTTGGCAAACTGGGCATTTTAATGTGGCTAAATGTATACATCTAGGAACAAAATCTTGGCCACACTTACAAGATGGGGACTCTATCATGGGAAGCAAGGACTCTGAAAAAAATGAGGGTGTCATAGT
Organism: Lepidochelys kempii; assembly: GCF_965140285.1. Taxonomy (NCBI): domain Eukaryota; kingdom Metazoa; phylum Chordata; order Testudines; family Cheloniidae; genus Lepidochelys; species Lepidochelys kempii. Next base: position 47,952,492 of record NC_136385.1, on the reverse strand, counting down.
GGATAATCAGCTGAACATGAGTACCCTGTGTGATGCTGCACTAAACGAGCTAATGTAATTCTGGGATGCATAAACAGTAATCTTGAGTAGGAGTAGAGAGGTTATTTTACCTCTATATTTAGTTCTGGTTCAACAGCTACTGGAATACTGTGTCAGGTTCCGGAGCCCACGACTTAAGAAGGATGCTGATAAATTGGAGAGGGTTCAGTGAAGAGCCACAAAAAGTTATAGACTCAAGGAGCTCTATCGACTTAGCCTAACAAAGAGAGATTAAGGGATGGCTTGGTTACAGTCTATAAATTTCTACATGGGGAATATTTAATAATGGGCTCTTCAGTTTAGCGGAGAAAGGTATTACAATCCAATGACTAGAAGTTGCAGCTGGACAAATTCAGACTGGAAATAATGAATACATTTTCAACGGTGGGAGTAATTAACCATTGGAACAATTTACCAAGGGTCACGGTGGAAACTAGTTAAACAGAAATTAAAGCAGTCACAAGAATGAAATACACGTAAACTGCATGGAGACTATTTAAAAACACCATAATAGAGGCTCAAACTAAATGTATATCCCAAATAAAAAACAAAACAGTGGGAGGACCAAAAAAAAAAAAAAAAAGAAGGCAGACACCATAGCTAAACAGCAGAGTAAAAAAAGGAGACAGTTAAAGTCAAAAAGGCTTTCTTGAAAAATTGGAAGTTAAATCCTAGTGAGGAAAATAGAAAGAAGCACAAACTCCAGCAAATGAAGTGCCAAAGTGTAAGAAGGCAAGCCAAGAATATTTGAAGACACAAATACTAACAGCAAAATTTTTAAGTATATGGGAAGCAGGAAGCCTGCCAAACAGACAGTAGGATTATTCAGATGCTAAAGGAGAATTCAAGACAGTCAGGGCCATTATTGAGAAGCTAACTGAATTATTTGCATTGGTCTTTAGTGGAAAGGATGTGGAGGAGATCCCCACAACTGAGCCATTCTTTTTAGATGACAAATCTGAGGAACTGTCCCAGACTGAGGTGTCAGTGGAGGTGGTTTTGGAACAAATGGATGAATTAAACAGTAATGAGTTACCAGGATGGTATTCACCCCAGAGTTCTGAAGAAACTCAGATATGAAATTGTAACCTGTTGCTGAAATCAGCCTCTGTACTAGATGACTGGAGGGTAGCTAATGTAACATGGATTTTTTTTAAAAAAGGGGACCCTGGCAAGTATAGGCCGGTAAGCCTAATTTCTGTACCTGGAAAACTGGTGAAGACTATAGTAAAAAACAGAATTGTCAGACACATACACTTGATTTGTTGCGGAAGAGTCAACATCGCTTTTGTAACGGGACATCATACCTCAACAATCTATTTGAGGGCGTCAACAAGCATGTAAACAAGTTTGATTCAGTGGATATAGTGTACTTATACTTTCAGAAAGCCTATGAAAAAGTCACTTAAAGACTCTAAAGGAAGCAGCCTTGGCATGAGAGAAAGATCCTCTCATGGATCAGAAACTGGTTAAAAGATCGGAAATAAAGAGTAGAAAAATCTATGATCAGTTTTCACAGTGGAGAGAGGAAAGTAACAGGGTTCCCCAAGGATCTATATTGGGACCAGTATTGTTCAACATATTAATAAATGATCTGGAAAAGGGGGTAAACAGTAAATTGGCAAAATTTGTAGGCAATATAAATTTACTCAAGATAGTTAAGTCCAAAGCTGAGTGTGAAGAGTTATGAAGGTATCTCACAAAACTGGCTGACTGGGCAAGAAAATGGCAGCTGAAATTCAATGTTAATAAGTGCAAGCAATGCACATTGGAAAACATAATCCCAGCAAAACATAGAAAATGATGGGATCTAAACTGGCTGTTACCACTCAAGAGAGATCTTGGAGTCATCATGGATAGTTCTCTGAAAACATCTGCTCAGTGTGCAGTGGCGGTCGAAAAAAGCTAATAGAATATTACCTATCCTTTTCCTAATATTACGCCACTAAATAAATCCATACTACACCTTGATCACATCATGCGGTTCTGGCTTCTGCTTATTAAAAGGCATATTAGAATTGCAAAAGGTACAGAGAAGGGCAACGGAAATGATTAGGAATATTGAACAGCTTCCATATGAGGAGATATTAAGACTGCTCATCTTAGAAAAGAGACAGCGAAGGGGGATACTATAGAGGTCTCTGAAGTCATCAACGCTATGGAGAAAGTGAATAAGGGAGTGTTTTTTACTCTTTCATGTAACACAAGGACTAGGGAGTCACCCAATGAAATTAGTAGGCAGCAGGTTTAAAACAAACAAAAGGAAGTACTTCACTCAATGCACAATTATTGCTAGGGGCTGTTGTGAAGACCAAAAATATATGTAAGTTTAAAAAGGAATTGGATCTATCCTTCAGGAATTTACCTATCAATGGCTATTAGCCAAGATGGTCAAGGATACAACCCCATCCTTTGGGTGTTCCTAAACCTCTGTCAGAAGCTGGGGCTGGATGACAGAGGATGGATCATTTGAAATTGCCATGTTCTGTTCACTCCCTCTGAAGCATCTGGCACTGGCCACTGTCAGAAGACAGGAAACTGAACTAGATGGACCATTGGTCTGACCCACTATGGCTGTTCTTATGTATTATACCAGAGGCCATCATAATTGTCCCATCTGGCCTTGGACGATATGAAACATCAGCAGGCCCATGTCACTCTAGTACCACTGTAACTAGAACTTATATTATCCATATTAACTGTGCTTTTTGCTGCTTTAGTTTCCCCAGGAGTGTATTCATGGAGTGCATGACAAAAGCATAGCTGGCTACTCATCTTGTCCAGACTCTACACTGCTGACCCCAAACCACTGAATGGCTAAAATATGAGATGCCTAAGCCCCTCTGTCATTTTTCTCGCTTTGATTTATACAGCTCTGCTGTGTCTCATGACTTTATATGTTGAACTTTTCCCATACCCCCCCATCTTTTTTGTACCACCTGTTCATTCACTAATAATACCTCACCCATAATGTGGGAGGAAGAGATGATGGTCCTCTGTCTGAGGCCATGGATTGGGATGCAAGAGGCTATGGATTGGGATGCAACTACCTCAACTCCCATCTCCGCTGCAGCCTTCCTTCTTCCCCAGAGACAATCTCCAAATCCTGGCTAGATATTCCACACTGATCTCCGAACTGCTTTTGTCTATTGACACTCCTTTGAATTGCACAATCTAAGCAATGAGTAGCCACCCCTGAGTGAAAGGAACCGCTCTCCAGGATCTGGGGGTGTTGCCATTCTGTGCTCTGAGTAGTCACTTCTATTTCCCCATGCCCACCTTTACCAGGCAGAAGCATAGCTAAATCCTCTGAAACGACACAAAGAAATAGGCCTCAAGCAAATCTTGTTTAATTAAACCATTGACATTCTGTGGTAGGAATTCATCGATCATGGTGGATTGCCATCCGGGCTGTGACCTACAGTGTCAAGAGGTTAATGGTTTGTTCTTTTTAATATAGGCAGTTCAAAGTATTAGCATGTTACTGAATGGACTCTGGAGAGATAAGAAAAAAATGTATTTGCAAAAGAAAAAAGGTTCTGCCTTCTCATGATGCTAATTTAGGACGAGGGCCCAATGTCTTTTGATCTTGTTGAATAAAGGTATTGCATAATTTCTTCTCTAATTAAAAAAGTGGTGTGTTTTTAATTACAGTTGGCTCAGAAAGGCCTGCTGACCTATACCCTACTCATATATTAGTCTGAGTGCACACAAGATATTAGGGTATAATATACTTACTGATTAGGTAATAACAGAGCAGGGCAAATAAAAGATTTTATGGGGAATTTAAATAGCAGTGGATTAAAGTTCAGGAGGTTTGACGATTAAAGAAAAAGATTTCATCTGGTCATTCAACTCTCCTATGTGAGATATGCTGAGCCTTGACTAATACAAGCACGTTTTTGGTATATGAACTTTTACACTCTTATCTTTCTTTTAATCAAACACCATCACAAACCCGTTCTAAATTGCATCTCTCCCTCTCCAAACTTGTTTTCCCTTTCTCTGCTGATGGGCATCCTGGGGTGCTCCACTCACCGCTGGGCTGGTGGTTACTCCTGGTCTGACCCAGTATAGCTGTTCTTATGTGTTATACAGGAGGCCATCATAATTGTCCCATCTGGCCTTGGACTATATGAAATATCAACGGGCCCATGTCACTCCAGTACCACTGTTCCCCTTCCAGCCCCTGAGGGAGTGGTACCATGGGGCAGTGAGAGAGAAGACTGGGGGAAATTAGCTCTCAAGGCCTAAACCCCCTTCTGTGGTTTGCACACCATCACTCCTCCTCTAATTTCAGGACCCATAGCATCCTCTCCATGACTCAGCCCTCCAGCCACTTTGTGTTCTCCCCTTCCGGGGTAGTAAAGTCCCTTCTCTCTAGCAATCCAAAGAGAAGAGACTGACAAACATTCTTCTTCTTCATTTGTAATAAAGTAAAACACATTTTACCTTGTGAGAAGGAGCTGGGAGGAGGACAAAAAGGCTTTCATCTCTCTCCCAATTGCTGTGGGCTTGGATACATTCAGCCTGCTGTCAAAGCTTCATGGTTGAACTGCCAGCCATATAGATGGCCTCAGGCTATGCAGCTACCTTAAGCATCTTTTCAGTTAGCCATGGAGGAACCCATGATCTCACAGGGACATCACGGATAAACTGTGCAGCACTTCTCACATACAATTGTGTTTTTGGAGGTAACATCAGGAGAAGAGAGAACAAAAGTCACAGACTATGACTCCAGGAAGATGGGCAACCACATAATTTGACCAAATCAGGGGAAACTTCATCTGCAGCTAGAAAGCCTGGTTGGACCATGAAGCTACTCTGGACTCCACAACGTGAAAGCTACTGGCCCAGGATTGGGTTGAATAATATCTGACAATGTATTAATCTGTATCTCACCTATTAGGTGGCTGTCCCCACATGAGACATGCAACTATTCTAATACAAAGCATTTTTTGCTAAGAATTTTTAAAAAGCTATTCCATTATCTGGAATGTAGTTATAAAATTGTTATATTATTCTACATCCTAAAACATTATATGGTTGTGATTATTGTAATTTAGGCTCTCTTAAACATACAGATTAGATCTGGACACTACTGAGATACCCATAGCCCAGAGGTGCTCCTAAAATATCTGAATTACCAAATCTGCTTGATACATGATGAAGTCAGAGGTAGGTATTGGGTACCTGAACTAATTACTTCAGAAGGGCTGCCTGAGGCTGGATCAAGCCTGATCTGATTAGCATTCAAGGCCAGTGCTAGGAAATGATGAAGAACTGAAACAAACAAGAGTAGCAGAGATGAAAGGAAAGCAGCCAGAGAGAAAGTACCTTCTACCTGCCCTTTGGACTTTCTCTCTCTCTCTAATGAATCCCCTTTCCTATACACTTTATTTAAAGCGAAGGGGTTTAAAGCAAAGTGAGCTCACGAAAGCTTATGCTCTAATAAAATTGTTAGTCTCTAAGGTGCCACAAGTACTCCTTTTCTTTTTACGGATACAGATTAACATGGCTGCTAAACTGAAACCTTTATTTAAAGCAACTGGCTTGCAGCATGTTCAGGAGATGGGTCTACAGTGACATTTATAGCTGTGCATATCAGACGAATAGGCTTGAGTTTCTACGTTAGCTAGATAATCACGCAGCTGCCAGTCATGCCATGGACAAATCATAGAATCATAGACTATCAGGGTTGGAAGGGACCCCAGAAGGTCATCTAGTCCAACCCCCTGCTCAAAGCAGGACCAATTCCCAGTTAAATCATCCCAGCCAGGGCTTTGTCAAGCCTGACCTTAAAAACCTCTAAGGAAGGAGATTCTACCACCTCCCTAGGTAACGCATTCCAGTGTTTCACCACCCTCTTAGTGAAAAAGTTTTTCCTAATATCCAATCTAAACCTCCCCCACTGCAACTTGAGACCATTACTCCTCGTTCTGTCATCTGCTACCATTGAGAACAGTCTAGAGCCATCCTCTTTGGAACCCCCTTTCAGGTAGTTGAAAGCAGCTATCAAATCCCCCCTCATTCTTCTCTTCTGCAGGCTAAACAATCCCAGCTCCCTCAGCCTCTCCTCATAACTCATGTGTTCCAGTCCCCTAATCATTTTTGTTGCCCTTCGCTGGACTCTCTCCAATTTATCCACATCCTTCTTGAAGTGTGGGGCCCAAAACTGGACACAGTACTCCAGATGAGGCCTCACCAATGTCGAATAGAGGGGAACGATCACGTCCCTCGATCTGCTCGCTATGCCCCTACTTGTACATCCCAAAATGCCATTGGCCTTCTTGGCAACAAGGGCACACTGCTGACTCATATCCAGCTTCTCGTCCACTGTCACCCCTAGGTCCTTTTCCGCAGAACTGCTGCCTAGCCATTCGGTCCCTAGTCTGTAGCTGTGCATTGGGTTCTTCCGTCCTAAGTGCAGGACCCTGCACTTATCCTTATTGAACCTCATCAGATTTCTTTTGGCCCAATCCTCCAATTTGTCTAGGTCCTTCTGTATCCTATCCCTCCCCTCCAGCGTATCTACCACTCCTCCCAGTTTAGTATCATCCGCAAATTTGCTGAGAGTGCAATCCACACCATCCTCCAGATCATTTATGAAGATATTGAACAAAACTGGCCCCAGGACCGACCCTTGGGGTACTCCACTTGATACCGGCTGCCAACTAGATATGGAGCCATTGATCACTACCCGTTGAGCCCGACAATCTAGCCAGCTTTCTACCCACCTTGTAGTGCATTCATCCAGCCCATACTTCCTTAACTTGCTGACAAGAATACTGTGGGAGACCGTGTCAAAAGCTTTGCTAAAGTCAAGAAACAATACATCCACTGCTTTCCCTTCATCCACAGAACCAGTAATCTCATCATAAAAGGCAATCCTCATCTCCTTCCAGATCCTGACCCATCCTCTTGGGAATGAATGGAGGAGTTTGTAGTAGTTTTGACAAAGTAAGGGCTAAGATCATAACCTGTTTGTGCTGTAGTTGTAGAAAGTTTAACGAAGAAGATTCAGAATGCCAATTCCTTGGCTGGTGTCTATCAATATAATTCTGTTGAAGTCGATGGAGCTTCATAAATGTATACCGACGGACGACGTGGCACTAGACTTTGCTTGATGTTGCTATATATCAGAACTTTGTTGATAGAAACCTGGTGCTTTGTTGTTTCCTAAATATGGATGTGTAAAGCGTAGGGTCATTTGGTGAATTAGAATGTCACTTTTTACATGACTAGCTATGATACTTTGTGTAGCTCATGAAAAAAATCCTGATTTTCTATGGGCAACAGGAGACCTATACTGCGTACAAACTGGATATTATTAATATATATTTTAAAAATAAAATAAAGGCTTTCTGTGATTTGGGTCTAATTTAACATTTCTTTCTCTTAGTTTATTTGCTTAGTAGCTTTGCAAGAAGTCAGTGATTGAATTTATGTATATCTGATTTAACCAGAGTTATTCTTCATTTTGGATGTTCAGAATTAATTGGATTTAAAAATCAGATGTAAAAAAGTGACTTCTGAGGGAAAAAATACCCCCAAACATGAAGAGATTGCTAAATATTTTTTTTTTAAATTTCACCCCACTCCCACCCAACCTTTCACTGAAATGCCAGTGTGATTTCTAACTATGATGTGAAAAAGGTACAATCTAAAAGATTTGCTAGAATATATACATAGATGTGAAATCCACACATCAGCTATATTAAAAAAAATAGAAAGGGACACATTTCCCCCCCCCCACAATCAGATCTGTGTCTTAACACCTACTCATAAAGGCCTGTCAATTGATCTGTGTAGGAGGGAAATGTGGGGCTCCATATGGATGCAAGGACTGGCTGGAGTGGATCAGTCACAGGATCAGGACCAATATTTGCAAATGTGAAATTTGGATAAGGATCTAGAATTGGATTCATACTTCTTCAAAGGTCAGGCAAAGTTAGAGTTGGTTCCCAATTTGGGCCTGTCTCTGCCTACAAACAGCATAAATGATGTTAATACACTGATGGTAATTTCTGACCCATAATAAAATTGTAAAAAGTCCTGATTAGACTCCAGAGTAGCCATATTAAAAAACACCATACGTCAATAGTCTACATTATATATTTAATGCTTTTCAAATTTGGTTTTAAAAAGGGTTGGATATACAAGCCCAGAACTCTCTCTTTATGGCAAATAGTCCTCACAAGCACCAGTACGGTAGGAAGCAAGGACCACTCCCTGACCCCAACAGACCTTTTGTTGGGAAACTTCATAAACAGCTTAAGCAGACCAAATGCAGGAAAGTTCCCCCTCATCAAGCAGCAAAACCACAGGCAAACTTTCAGGGTAGAAACATTCTTCCTCCTCAGCTACAGCATAGAGGAGAGGAGAGAGCATTAGTTCTAGGGCCAGGTATTGTTCTCCTCACCTCAACAACTCTATGTCAGAGCTTCCTGGATAGGGGTATTTTTGCCCTTCCAAATCACACCCTTGGACAAACAGGCCTGTCAATGAGTCAGTTATCTATGGCTTTACGGGGCTTTCATGGCCTGGAAGGCTGTGGATATTATATGCAAGATCAGGTCTTCCTTTCTGTATATAAGGTAGGATGAATTTATAGCTGGTGGAGAATGAAGTAGAGATTTATAGCTAGATAAGCCAAGAAGTACAATGATAGAAGGTGGGGGAATTAAACACATTTCCCAACAAAACGCATGTGCCTGAGGGGCTTTGGCAAGGAGTACAACTGCAAAGCTAAGAGGAGACCGAAGGAACAACAGCTACAGACTCTGAATGTCTATGATCATCTTTCCCATCAATTATTCAGATAAGAACGATCTCCATTAAAATTAATCATTACATTCTGAATTGCCTCTTTACATCAATAATGAAACAGCTGCACCAAATACAAACAGACAACGAGACTAGAGTAAGAAATCATTCCTTAATGCACAAAGAGAGAAGTAATATTTTAATGAAACACTATGAGGCTAATTACTACTTTACAATGGTGGGTTCTTGTCAGTGAACTAGAATAGGGAGCTTTACATGCTGAACATGAAACTTTCTGTTTAATCTGTGGCATTTGAAGTTGGAGCATTAAAAGTTGTCAAGTGGATTCACTTAAATGTTCCATCTACTAAAATATTTTGAGTAGCTTAAGCTGGAAGTGGAACTTGCATCATTCTCTTTTCATGTTATGGAAAGTAAGCAATGCCCTCTATCCATGTGTGTCTGGAAATGGGACAAATGGGACAAGGGAACATGGGCAGTTTTGTCTAAAAAGGGTCTGAAAAATGCAGAAAATGAGGATGGGCTTATTGAAAATGAGCAAGTTACATTTACACTTTTTACAAAGTCCATGTAACTGTGGAACAATAGGACATGGAATATTGTGAAATTTTCCCATTTTTTGGTTGAAATTCAACATTGTAAGGAAAAATTTCCAACTTTAAAATGTTTTTGACCGGCTCTGTTGATATTTCAAGTTGACATTGTCCCTTTAAAATGTCTTTTCTTTTGCAAGTGTGACACTTAGAATTACAAATCACTGTTGCCAGATCTCTCAATTTTATTGCAAGTCTCACAATGTTTAGTGAGTTCCTTAAAGCCCCAGCTACTGTAATCATGATAGTTCATGAGAATTGAAGATTTAATTATTAGGGAAAAGTTTCTACCCCTCATGGTGGCAGAGAAAAAAAAACTTAAAAACATGAAGCAAGTGCACCCTAAACACCACCAGTCGGGAAATAAGAACCATGCAACATTTTTTCAAAAATCTTCTGATTTTCAGGGTGAATAAGATGATTCTTTAACATTTGGGGTTGGCAGTATTGAAAACTGAATCAGATACACCACTGGCCAAAAGAAAACAAATATCTCATGCATAGTAGTAAACACTAATAACAAGGCTGACCCTATTCTCTTCTTCTTTAAAAAAAAAAATACATCCCAGTGCATCTTTTTCTTCCAGAAATATTGCATATAACCTCATGGGTCACATATCATCCTGCATTTGAAAATAGAAGGCACTAAATAAATGCCACGTATTATTATTATGACAAAACAACCCACAGAATGTGCACAATACTTCTAATCAACAGTGATATTCAAAGTTAAGGCAAGCATTAGGCAAGGACACTGAACAAAAAGCACATTGATACATTGTGCTAAGTTCTATTTTAAACTTGGAAGTAAACATACTACTGAATATTGTGCCAGATCTCCAGGGGCAATGTATGGTGCATTGCTGCCACAAAACCTGTCTTAATGGCCCAGAGTAGACCACCCCAAGTGCAAGGGTGATCCTGAAGGGGTTTAAAAGAAATGTAGTAGCTAGTATGCCACACATCTTCCTTGCTGCCAGCTTAGCAGGGAAAGTGAGGCCTGGTTAGCGAGAAGGTAGCACAGATCTCTTTCCTGTAGTACAGGGGCTTCGAAAATCCTTTTCCTCCCCCATGCCATTGCAGGCTATTCTGGTGGTTGTTACAGGCCGATGTAAGCTGTCAAGCTGCTCTAACGCACACAATGTAAGACAGAATCAGTAATCAGAGCAGCACCAACATCAGGGCAGTCCCTGGGAGATGCTTGCTCTCTACACCACTTCCTGAGTTGTACCAACGGATCTGCCCCTTGTTTTGATGCTGATTCTATTTTAGTAATCAGTTTCTCTTGATGTTTTTCACCTTTACACAGAGCTTGCTTATTTAAGGTATTGCACCAGAATTTTTTCTACCTACACTGAATAAAACAAAGACAAGCACCAAATCAATTTCATTTATTATAATTCCTCAGTTCTGAAGAGAACTGCATTTATTTTGTTTTGCAACCTAGGATTCCATGACGACCATTCATTTAATAGAAAGACCTATTTTCCATCGTTTTATTCTGAAATGTGACCTATTATCCACTTCTGTCTTAGCTAGTAGCTGAACCCCTGCACTTTCCTTGATGAAAATTCATTTGGGGCTAAATTCTGGGAATTCAGCACACAACAGGGTGGGCAGTGGGGAACAGAGAAGTTCAGTGCCTAGATGCTATGGTGATAGACAGCATACCTATGTGGTACCAATCAGTCTATGGCATGTATGTCTACACAGCGAAGAAAAACTTGTGACTGGCCCATGCCAGCCAACTTGGGCTCATGGGACTTTGGCTCAAGGGTTATATTCATTGCTGTGTAGACTGCCGGGCCCAGGCTGGAGCAGAAGCTCTGGGACCCTCCTACCCCACAGGGTCCTAAAGCCCAGGCTGCAGAGTGAGCCTGGAAGTCTACACAGCAATGAAACAGCCCCGCAGCCCGAGCCTTGCGAACCTGAGTCAGCTGACATGGTACAGCCGCAGATGTCTAGTTGCGGTGTAGACATACCCCATAAGGCCTCAGGTTGTGTTGTGGGGTGGAGTGGAAGCATGCCGAGCATTACCTTATGCAACACACTCCCTCTACTGTCCTGGAGCATGTGCTCTGGAAAGGCAAGCACTTTGCAACACTTTCAGTCCTCTTGGTCCCACCCCTTCTGATGCAAGGAGTGCTAGTGGGTACCTCAGACATCCAAATAACCTAGCAACCAAGGGAGGTCAGTAGTCTGCCTCCCTCCTGCATGATATTTATCCCCATTGAGCTCCCTCACAGAGGCAGTCACTATTTAGCCCTTGGAGTCTTATGAAGGAACAATGAGGTTGTCTTTAGTCCATTTCACTGGGAGTTTTATTTTGGGGAACATTACGTTTAGAAAGTAAATCAGCCCACAGTTTTATCACTAGTGTTAAGTCTTGATAACACTGTTATCCACACAGTGAATTATTTTACCACCACAGGTAGATGTTAACCAGAGAGTTGGTGGGACAAGTGGTTATTCAGGTAAAGAGACATCAGTAAGAGAAAGCCAATAAGTAAATGTACAATTTAGGTACATAGATACAGATTGTTCTAAATACTCCAAATATCCACAAAGAATCATTGGAACTAATTAGAAAACCTTCAGTTATGCTTACAGTGGACACAAGAGACTAATGAGCATTAAGTCCGTTGATAGAATTTCTGTTTATACCATGGTTTGTGCAATATGGAAGGGTATGTTAAGGTTGTTATGGACTCGTGTGATATAAGTTAACACATACCTTTTTTAGTTAGTTATTGAGCACAATCAAAGTATGCAGCACTATGCAATCTTAGAAAAAGAAATCCAAGTCTTTTACAATCTCTAAGGCAAAGGCCCAAACCTACCACCACTGAAGCCACAGAGAGTTCTGCTTCTAGCTTCAATGGGAGCAGAATGAAGAACATTGTCCTATTTGCAGTATTAATGTGATTCAGTACGGACAACCCCAAATATTCAAGTATCATGAGTCAGACCCTCTCCAAAAAAATCTTGAGATTTTTAAAAATAATAAATGTAGGGATCTATTTGTCTTCTGGTTTCTGATCCTTTAGGCTCAGAGGAGGCATGCTCCTGCATTGTCTGAATAGTTTAATCCCTGAAGACCAGGATCTTTGTCACAGCAGCAATTGCCTTGTTGAAGAACAGGATCTGTATGGAACAGCACTTCTGGATGGACTGAACATTTTCACAACATCCAGGGTCTTCTCTGAATTTGTTCTGTGAATCTTCAGCCAGCTCAGGAGTGGAGCATCCATAGATAGGCAGAGTTAAGGCTGTGGTGTGTTTTCTGTGATGTATGGTGGTTCTAGGGTTGAAATGTGTGTCTCTGAGTGCAGGGCTAAAAGGGATGTTATGGTAGATGCTTTAATTTATTTCCTTGCTTTTGTAGTTTTGTATTAGCTATGTAATGTATAGAATGACCTTAACTCTCACACTGCATAGTGGTTTTGTGTCCTATTGCTCTTCCAGTGACTCTGAAGAGATATGCTTTACATAGACTCCTACTAAAGATTTTGAATTTTAAATTGAGTTCTTTAAGATGTAGGTGCTAAAATTACATGGGTTGCAAATACTGTATTATCTTGTATGATCTCAGCTGCCATAAATACAACATCCTTTGTGACATTTGTACACACGTTTGCATGCTTGTGTGCAGCTTTTCTATGTAATAGATTTCATAGAAAGCCACAGATCATTAAAATAAAGGAGAGCTGTTCTTAATGAATAAAATGAAGTGATTAGAATATATCATACTTTCCAAAATATAAAGATTATATTCTTTGAAAAAAGAGAAAAAGAAAATCAATTTGGTTTCATCCCATAATTCAGTGCCAAATTATATATTTGTTAAAATAAAAGCAGTATCAAAGCATTTGATTTGAGTTTACTTGGTTAACATAATGAATAAACTGAACAGTCTTGGAGGCATTGCATTTCTGGAAAAAATGGTACTAGCAACTCTTATATACTTGGTGTTCTGGGACTGATCCGAGACTGGCCTGTCTGTCATCATGCCAGACAGAACCTCATTGTCATAAATTAATCCAGGATTTGGTTCCTTGCATTTTTTTTTTTTTATGATTACTCACAACTGATAGAGGAAATGTTAATACTTCTCTGTTAGCATCAACTCAGATTTCCAGGAGGTTCTTCAAGTGTTGTATCATCAAGGGGATTAATCTCTTAATTAGAGCAAAGGAGTCTGTACTCTGTAAAAGCTACTTTCTGATTTGCTTTCCATTGATCTTCTGTAAAGACCATCAATTGCCAGTTCATGACTGTGTTTGCATTTATTTCCCAGGTTTAGTACTAATATTCTTGCATTTTAATTAGTGAATCAATGAATGAATTTAAAGCAGAAGCCAATTGACTTGTACCAATAACATGAACTGGCCAAAAAAAAGGTTAACAAAACCCCACGATGAACTTTAAAGACGTAAGCAAACCTGAAGCATGCATTGATTAGAGGTAACCATATCAGAGTGGCTGGTGCATACATGGAGACCTTCTAAAGGAACTAAATAATGCCTGGCTGAAGTGGCTTCTGTTTTTGAACTATGACTGCTTAACAAGTGATTAGGGAGCATCTGAAGAACACTGTGATTAGGAGCTGATCTCTTACAGATCACCCCTCCTTCTGATCCTGTCCCTTCCCAAAATTTCTGAGTAGTCAAAAGAAGAAAAGGAAACAGAAGAGAAAGAATATGAATTAATTCTAATAAATACAGTACATTAAAACCTAAAGGATCCTAAAGTCCATTACAAACTATGGATTAGATAGTGACTCACACAATGCAACCATACAAGAGAAAAACCATCCCCTTTGTATGTACTTGTTCTATCTACATAGGAAACCCAGAGTTATTCACTCATGTATTCACTCACAGGAGCAGGTGGGTGGAGAGTGGGCAGAACCTTGACTCTATTCCTCTCCCCCTCTTCCTAGTCAGAGTACCGAAACCAGCATGGGCTGGGTTTAATTTATTTCTAGTATAAATTAGCAGTATATTACTAACACTGGGAAGCATAGGGGGAATTGGGTCTGAGATGTGTTTCTAAGGCACATTGCCCCCTGGAGTAGTTTAGCTTACATGTCACCCGTTGGTCAGGACTGTGTCTTGAGTATCAATCCAACCCTATGCACATCAAGGAATCCACCACTAAAAAGCAGATACCTCAGAGGTTCAGGAGTATGAGGATGCCTTCAGTAATGACTTCATCTGGTTTGCAAGCATGCGTTGTAGAAATATTCCTCAACCACGGCAGTCCTGTTTCCCAATTAAAGATAGGTTTGGGTGTGCAGCTGACTTTCAGTATTAGTGCCTCTCTTTTAATATGTATTTTTTATATTTATATGAAGCACCCAACAAAACTCTAACGTACAAATTAGCTGACGCATATCAAACAATCCTTCCAGGCACCAACTGACTCAATATCAGCTGGAAAACACCAACCCCACCACCAAAAAAATCAACCTAATTAGTCCCCACTCTGGCAAAAGCCTCTGCTACTAGAAAGGATTTCCAGTGTGACAAAGGTTACAGACTATAAAGAGAAAGGAGTGGAGTCTCACTGAAAATACCCTGATGGCAGGTCCCCTCTTGAACAGAGGTCTGATCCAACTCCGATTGAATGGAGTCAGCCTATGCTGTACATTTGAGGTGGGGGCGCGGGGGTGGGGGGGGGGAGAGTTAGGCTTGCATGCCCTAACCGACCTCAGCTGTCAGGGTAGACCACATGTCTCTGGAGGCTTTTGGAGAGGCAAAAGAAGGCAAAAGTGGGGTGATCTCAGTTGACATTTATCTCCTCCTCTACTGCACATAAAATATAATTCAGCAAGGAGATAATTATAGAAAATAGATACCATCCCTTTTTATTCAGAAAAAAAGCACTTCTAGCCTAATAGGGTGTTTATTTTGCTGTATAAGAAAGATATGAGCTAAACATAAAGCATTTTCCATCTGCCTGACCTCTGCACATTAAACCTTGTGAAATAGATTTCTGTTAAGCATTTGCAAAGCATCCATCAGCAAATGACTTCAACATTGTCTAGTAAGCCAAATACACTGCACAGCGCATATGCCTTTTGACAAGTCACACTTGTTTTATATGTGTTGTATAATTCATTGTTCCTGGGAGGTAAATATTCCATTCAACCTTCCTTCAGTCAGCATTCAGCTTTCGTTTCAGTTAATAGCAATTAATATTTATTTACTTCAATCCAAGCAGTAAACAATTTGCTTTTTAATTATCTTAGAGAGAGACCTTATTAAAATACAAGGCAAATAGGGGTTCTGACTTGCCAAGCTCAAGAGGAAATTGCATGGTGCCTCTTTGTTGGATTTTGATATTGTTGCATGTGATAGTGATGAGCACATTACAGTAGCGTTTGCTTCTTGGGGGATTAGCTAGATGACTGGAATACAGGACAAAACGGCTTTATGCTATTGGTTGCCTTTTCAGAGAAAGTGAAACAGGAACAGAGCGTTCAGCATTTAGGATGCATTGCTGGAGGCACAGCACTATCTGTGTGCCGGCACTGGGCCTTTGCATACTCAGTCCTCTGAGCCAGCCACGAGCCACCAGCCCCTCCTTTAAAAGTGGACTCATCCATGCACATAGGGTACCCTGAGTCAGACTACACCTTCTCTCAGTATAACCCACAGGGAAGATTAAGAGGGAGGAAATCTCGCAGTCTTGCTGTGCTTTCAAGGGATAGGGGAGGTATGGCACTAACCACCTATCACAGAATATCAGGATTGGAAGGGACCTCAGGAGGTCATCTAGTCCAACTCCCTGCTCAAAGCAGGACCAATCCCCAATTTTTGGCCCAGATCTCTAAATGGCCCCCTCAAGGATTGAACTCACAACCCTGGATTTAGCAGGCCAATGCTCAAGCCACTGAGCTATCCCTCCCCTGTCCCACCTATAGCTGTCAGTATCCACAGGAAGCCAGGACTATCAGAGAGAGAACCACAGACCTTCAACAGGAGTTGTTTATTAAACAAAACAGTTTCAACAGACGTAAACAAAAAAACTTCCTGACAGCTTTATTTTGACTTGTAGCTTCCCACCGCCCCCCCCCCCACCTTCCTTTACCTGCACCACACCCTGCCCGGAACTCTAGTCAGACAGATAGACATAGTTAGAGATTCAAAAGTACAGTCGGCTTCCATTTAGACACCAAAATATGTGCACAGATTTTCACAATTGTTCAGCATGTTACCCAGGGTACTTTCAACCCAAAGCTCTTGATAACTTTTACTCGGTGTGAGGTGGTGTCAGGAAATAAATCACAGGGGACAAGGCCATCTGACCGATAGATGGCTGGCACAAACAGGACAACGCATGAGTGCTTTCACTGAAAGCTAAACTTTACTTAATCTCAAGCACTTACACTCGTCCGCAACAGGTTAGTAAAACACCCCCAACCCTCGATAATTAAACAAGGCTGAGTGTGGCTCTCGAGTGGCACAGCTGCAGTCTGTCTGCTGGTAGGGAACACAAGATGCATCCAGAGGGAGAGTTCCCCTACCTACAATTTTTCCCCCTTATTTATACATTAGTAATACAATGACATGTCACTTAAAGAAAACTTGTTAAGCAAGCAGTTTCAAAGGTCAAGCAACAGGTTTCCTTCTGGTCAATTAAGCAGGTGTGGGTTTTTTTGTTTTTTTTTTCCCCCCAGAGTTTGCACACCTTGAGGCCCCTTAAAATGCATGTATCAGCAATTTCAACTCAATTCTTAACAGGAAGAATGGGGGGGGGGTCAAGCTGCCCTTTCTGTGGCACCCAAACCCACCTCCCCTCCCACCTTGGTTAAACTGAGGCTGCTGCATGTCCAATTTACAGCCTGCTGACATGACTGCTTTTAGCAATAAACAATAGTGGTTTCAGGTACTTCACTGGTTTGCCAAAATCTCCCCATACAAGCACACAAAGTCTGGCCATAACCATCAGTCTCGGAGCTGGGGGCAGATTAACATGTCTGAAAATACAGCCTTTGCTTAGGTGCATTAATGGTTGTTGAGCTCTTTTGAAAAATCTGACCAAGCCATTACTCTATGATCCCACTGAGAGTTACCAAAAGCAACTACAGCATTTGCTCAAGAAACTTCCTGAAAAAGCACAAGATCAAATCCACACAGACACACCCCTGGAACCCCGACCTGGGATATTCTATCTACTACCCAAGATCCATAAACCTGGAAATCCTGGGCGCCCCATCATCTCAGGCATTGACACCCTGACAGCAGGATTGTCTGGCTATGTAGACTCCCTCCTCAGGCCCTATGCTACCAGCACTCCCAGCTACCTTCGAGACACCACTGACTTCCTAAGGAAACTTCAATCCATCGGTGATCTTCCTGATAACACCATCCTGGCCACTATGGATGTAGAAGCCCTCTACACCAACATTCCACACAAAGATGGACTACAAGCCGTCAAGAACACTATCCCCGATAATGTCACGGCTAACCTGGTGGCTGAACTTTGTGACTTTGTCCTTACCCATAACTATTTTACATTTGGGGACAATGTATACCTTCAGATCAGCGGCACTGCTATGGGTACCCACATGGCCCCACAGTATGCCAACATTTTTATGGCTGATTTAGAACAACGCTTCCTCAGCTCTCGTCCCCTAAAGCCCCTACTCTACTTGCGCTATATTGATGACATCTTCATCATCTAGACCCATGGAAAAGAAGCCCTTGAGGAATTCCACCATGATTTCAACAATTTCCATCCCACCATCAACCTCAGCCTGGTCCAGTCCACACAAGAGATGCACTTCCTGGACACTACAGTGCTAATAAACAATGGTCACATAAACACCACCCTATACCGGAAACCTACTGACCGCTATTCCTACCTGCATGCCTCCAGCTTTCACCCTGACCACACCACACGATCCATCGTCTACAGCCAAGCTCTGCGATACAACCGCATTTGCTCCAACCCCTCAGACAGAGACAAACACCTACAAGATCTCTGTCAAGCTTTCTTACAACTACAATACCCACCTGCGGAAGTAAAGAAACAGATTGATAGAGCCAGAAGAGTTCCCAGAAGTTACCTACTACAGGACAGGCCTAACAAAGAAAATAACAGAACACCACTAGCCGTCACCTTCAGTCCCCAATTAAAACCCCTCCAATGCATTATTAAGGATCTACAACCTATCCTAAAGGATGACCCAACACTCTCACAAATCTTGGGAGACAGGCCAGTCCTTGCCTACAGATAGTCCCGCAACCTCAAGCAAATACTCACCAACAACCACATACCATACAACAGAACCACTAACCCAGGAACTTATCCTTGCAACAAAGCCCGTTGCCAACTGTGCCCACATATCTATTCAGGGGACACCATCACAGGGCCTAATAACATCAGCCACACTATCAGAGGCTCGTTCACCTGCACATCCACCAATGTGATATATGCCATCATGTGCCAGCAATGCCCCTCTGCCATGTACATTGGTCAAACTGGACAGTCTCTACATAAAAGAATAAATGGACACAAATCAGATGTCAAGAATTATAACATTCATAAATCAGTCGGAGAACACTTCAATCTCTCTGGTCACGCAATCACAGACATGAAGGTCGCGATCTTAAAACAAAAAAACTTCAAATCCAGACTCCAGCGAGAGACTGCTGAATTGGAATTCATTTGCAAATTGGATACTATTAATTTAGGCTTAAATAGAGACTGGGAGTGGCTAAGTCATTATGCCTATTTCCCCTTGTTTTTTCCTAACCCCCCCCCCCTGATGTTCTGGTTTAACTTGGATTTAAACTTGGAGAGTGGTCAGTTTGGATGAGCTATTACCAGCAGGAGAGTGAGTTTGTGTGTGTATGGGGGTGGGGAGGGGTGAGAAAACCTGGATTTGTGCTGGAAATGGCCCACCTTGATTATCATGCACATTGTAGGGAGAGTGGTCACTTTGGATGAGCTATTACCAGCAGGATAGTGAGTTTGTGTGTGTGGTTTTTGGGAGGGGGGTGAGGGGGTGAGAGAACCTGGATTTGTGCAGGACAGTGGGGTGGGAGGAGGTATTGTTTTATATTCTCTGTGTGTATATAAAGTCTGCTGCAGTTTCCACGGTATGCATCCATGGAAGTGAGCTGTAGCTCACAAAAGCTCATGCTCAAATAAATTGGTTAGTCTCTAAGGTGCCACAAGTACTCCTTTTCTTTTTGCGAATACAGACTAACACGGCTGTTACTCTGAAACCTAAATGAGAACTGTTAGTTGCTCCGGGTAATTAATCCGCCATCCCCCATTCTGTTCCCTGGCAGAACAGATCCAATGGAGCCATTCTGTCTAGGGCTCCCCTACACTTCCCTCTGCAGTTTCATGGGATAGTCTTCATTTATTATGGAAGACTGGCTAATGTTGCTGTGCTGCACCTCAGATGAGGCCACTTCAACGTCAGGAAGACAGACTCCTGTATCTCAACCTAGGCTAGAGAAATCTAGATAGAAGTAGGACTGGCGTCTCCTCTTATAGCAGTATAAATCGGCAGTGGCTTCACTAAGAACGTAAAATGGCCATCCTGGGCCAGACCAATGGTCCATCTAGCTCAGTATCTCATCTTCCAACAGTGGCCCATGCTAGTTGTTTCAGAGGGAATAAGTAGAACAGGGCAATTGCCTAGTGATCCATTCTGTCATCCATTCCCAGCATCTGGCAGTGAGAGCATGGGGTTGTGCCCCTGACCAACTTGGCTAACAGCCATTCACGGAAATATCTTCTATGAACTTATCCAATTCTTTCTTGAACCCAGTTATACTTTGGACCATCACAACATTCCTTGGCAAAGAGTTCCACAGGTTGACTGCACTGTAAAGAAATATTTCCTTTTGTTTTAAACCTGCAGCCTATTAATTTCGTTGGGTCATCCCTAGTGCTTGTGTTATGTGAAGGGGTAAATAATGCTTCCTTATTCACTTTTGCTACACCATTTATTATTTTATAAATATTATTTTATAGACCTCTGTCATATCCCCCTTATACTTGTCTCTTACCTAACACGAACAGTCCCGGTCCTTTTCTCTCTCTTCATATGGAAGCTATTCCGCACCCTTAATCATTTTTGTTGCATCTTTTCCAATTGTAATATATCCTTTTCTGAGATGGGGCAACCAGAACTGCATAGACTATTCAAGTGCAGATGTACAATGGATTTCTATAGTGGTATTATGATATTTACTGTTTTATCTATCCCTTTCTTAATGGTTCCTAACATTTGGTTCGCTTTTCTGACTGTTGCTATGCATTGAGCAGATGTTTTCAGAGAACTATCCACAACCACCACTAAGAAAGAGATCTTGGAGTAACAGCTAATTTAGACCCATCATTTTGTATGTACAGTTGGGATTAAGTTTTCCAACATGCATTACTTTGCATTTATCAACACTGAATTTCATCTGCCCTTTTCTTGTCCAGCCAGCCAGTTCTGCAAGTTCCCTTTCTAACTCTTCAGTCTGCTTTGGACTTAACTATACTAAGGAAATTTGTATCATCTGCAAACTTTGCCACCTCACTGTTTACCCCTC
This sequence comes from Lepidochelys kempii, assembly GCF_965140285.1. NCBI lineage: Eukaryota > Metazoa > Chordata > Testudines > Cheloniidae > Lepidochelys > Lepidochelys kempii. The sequence goes on along the minus strand of NC_136385.1, from coordinate 47,931,506 downwards.
TTTCCAGATCATTTGTGACTATGTTGAACAGTACTGATCCCAGTACAGACCCCTGGGGACACCACTATTTACCTCTCTCCACTGTGAAAAAATTTACCATTTATTCCTAGCCTTTGTTTCCTGTCTTTTAACCAGTTACTGATCCACAAGAGGACTTTCCCTCTTATCCCATGACTGCTTACTTTGTTTAAGAGCCTTTTGTGAGGGACCGTATCAAAGGTTTTCTGAAAGTCCAAGTACATTATATCCGCTGGATCACCCTTGTCTACATACTTGTTGAAAACCTCAAATAATTCTAATAGATTAGTGAGATGTTATTTTCCTTTCCACTTTTATGCATCAGATGAAGTGAGCTGTAGCTCACAAAAGCTTATGCTCAAATAAATTGGTTAGTCCCTAAGGTGCCACAAGTACTCCTTTTCTTTTTGCGAATACAGACTAACACAGCTGACACTCTGAAAAAAGCCATGTTGACTCTTCCCCAACAAATTGTGTTCATCTATGTGCATGATAAATCTATTCTTTACTCTAGTTTCAACCAATTTGCCTGGCACTGAAGTTAGGCTTATGGGCCTGTAAATGCCAGGATCACTTCTGGAGCTTTTTTAAAATATTGGCATTACATTAGCTGTCTTCCAGTCATCCAGTAGGAGGGATGATTTACATAATGGTTTACATACAGTTAGCAGTTCTGCAATTTCATATCTGAGTTCCTTCATACTCTTGTGTGCATATCATCTGGTTCTCATGATTTACAGAAGTCAACTGAATGACACCAATTTTAGGAAGGTGTTTAGCGGATAAGTATGCCTATGGTTGGTGTTATGCTTTCCTGGTCCCATTCAAATCAATGGCAAAAAACTCCCACTGACTTCACTGTGACCCTTTATAACATAATGTGACGTAATGGAATATATATTAACAACTTTCTGGGTGCAGTTTCAGCCTCAACTTTGAATATAATGGGTCTGATTCACCACTTTGTTATACCAGTGTGATTCCACTGAAGTCAATAGAGTCAGATCAGCCTTAGTGGTGAAGCATGCCCATTTAATTTTATGCATTTATCAGACTATTATTTGAACACAGTACCACATTTTGCCCTTGGTTAAATTGGTGAAAACCTGGGGTAAATCTATTCATGCTGATAGAATTGCTCAAAATTTACACCAGTTTCAATTAGAACATTGTTTGGCCTGATATTTAGTGATTTAGTTACAGTGCAGACTTTTTCCATTACCATACTAATCAAAGTCAGTGTACAGCAAAAGTTAATAAATTTGATATTATTTTACCCTCAAGCAACATTATTTACACCTAAATTACCTTCAGACTTCACATTCAGATTGATATTACATGCTAGATCTTTAAAATAACTCTGAAAAAGGCACCAAAGTGTGATAGGAAATGAGCAATGAAGATGAAATCGAACACTCTTTGTTCACTTGGAAATACTGGCTGATTCTGATCTCAGTTACACCCATGTAAATCTGGAGTAAGTCTAATTACTAGGATTACCCTGGATTAACACTGGCGTAACAGAGTATGATGTGGCCCATTGTATTAGAAGACCAGAGAACTAAGGTTTATTTCCTGCAGTCTATGAACTGCAGAACTCTCTCCTGCAAAGAGAATTCATTTGCAGAATTATAATCCTATAAGTACTCAAGCCTGTGTTGACCTTTAATCACATAAGTAGTCTCATTGACTTCAGTGACACTATTTAGATAAATCAAGATATGCACACGCAAAAGTATTTGTAGGATTGGGACAGTTATAATTCCAGTTAACTTCAATGGAAATTGTATCCATGAACTAAGAGAACTGATCTAAGAGAGTCAAATGTAGCCTCTGATTTGTGTCTCTATCTCAATAGGAACAGGATGCCCAGATACTCTCTCTCTGACAAAGCTGGTACAGAGTGGAGGGTATCGGCAGTGGCTATGCCCATTGGGAACTCTGTCACAAGAGGAAATCCCCAGCAGGGGCATACGGGCCAGTTTCTCCTTTTCTGCCACTTGTGCACAAAAAGCTACTGAAGAAAGTTCAGAAGAGAACAACAAAAACAACAAGGGGCGGGAGGGACTGATTTATAAATATAAAGAAAGAAAATAAGTAGGAATTGATTGGCTAAGTGAAGACCATGGAGGAAAACATGGTAATAATTTGAAAGGAGACTAGAAAGAGGTGCAAGGTAGGCAAGGAATATGCCGTGATTTATACCTCATTGAAATTTAATAAATTGATTGGTTGTGGCTTTGCAAATGTCTAAGACAAACACAGACCTGGGTAGTCTGTCAGTGTAGATGATGCATGTTCCCACTACTGCACATATCCTCAAAAGAAATATATCCATTTGTATTTCTGACAGAAATACAACAGCTTGAAAAAGAGCACCTTTCTTGTGGCAATATTGGCCACCTCCTTGTGGACAAATATTGGCAGCCTGAAGGCAAGGTTATTACTATTAACAGGCTATGAAATGTCTGACAGAGTGTAAGAGGAGTTGTCAGCCTTGCTTGAACCATCAAGGAAAACTGAAGGCCACACGTCCTTGGTTCAGACATTTATCAACACAATAAGGTCACAAAGACTGAAATGCAATTCTCCTTTTGTTTTCAGCTCCTTTACCATTCCCCCTTGGGAGATGGCCCCTCACAAGCACAGCTCAAGACCACTATTTTTGTCCTGAAATGGGTTTCTGAAGCAAAATGAAAAACAACCCAGTGTCACAGCAGTAACGTTAAGTTAAATACTGATATTTCCTTGCAAAGGAAGGAAAAGAAACCATTTATAATTTCTGTAGAAAGTGTACAAGTCCTTGACATGGAGAAATAAGTCAACATTTTCTAGAAAAAGCAGTGAATTCCTACAAAGCCAAAGGAATAACAACTTACTTTCACGGTCAAAGTCTACTTTCATCTCTACGGAACCCCAAGTGCTTAACAAATTTCACATATATTTAGGTTTAAGAGTAGCAGCCGTGTTAGTCTGGATCTGCAAAAAGAAAAGGATTACTTGTGACACCTTACAGACTAACAAATTTAGGACTCACATCATCCACCACTGACATGCGTCTGCCTCTTCATATGAAAGTTCCAGAATGCAGGAGAATGTAATCCAAATTACTTTACCCGTCCAACCCCTCCCCACCCCCAAGAGAGATTTGTATTTCTTGCAGGAAGACTGTTTTGTTCCACCTCAGTGACAGCCAATAACAGTGCAACACCATCCATAGATAATAATGCTCAGCTAGTTGAGTAGCTATAAGGTGGCATAACTATTTAAGAGCACAGGGGGAAATTAGACTAGTGACTAGACAGGAACTCAAGCCACCCTTTGGGAGATTGATCCAAAACCCCAAATTCTCAAAGTTTGAAGGGCACCAGGATTGTGCTTTAGCCCACTGTTGAGATAATTGCCAACTGAAAAAGTTGGATATGAATATGGATCTGAAGTCTGGGTCTGTCTGAACCTGGGATTTTGGTTAGGGACTGTTTCTAATAAATAATAACTGGATTGGGAATTTAACAGATGACAAAGTACTTTGTGAAATAAATGTGAAATAAACGTATCTAAGTGGCAATTCAGTATTCTTTTTGTAGTGTGGAGTGATATTTTTGTATCAGCACTTATGTAATGTCAGCTCGTCAGTTTTATGATAAGTGCTTTATAAATGCCAATAGATAGGTACATTAATCAAGAAAAATCTGGCATTTGTACACAGCTATTTTGAATGCAAATCGTTCCCACAATTCACATAAGGTCAAAATTACTAGAGTGACAATGAATAAGTTATTAATGCCCAAAACAAACATAAAAAGATCATTTTAGTCTTGAACAGTTTAAAATATAACTGGACTTCACAACTTAAGTTGAAATCCATAGCTAATAAAACATAAGGGCCCAAATTCAGTTTCACAATGATGTAATCAGAACAGGAGTAACTTCACTGATGCAGAGCACGGCAGAAACGGCCTCCAAAATACCCACTGAGGATAGACAGTTGAAGGGAAAAAATTGAAGTTGTCCAGGGTAAAGCTGAAGCAGCAAAGTCTTTTAATTAAAGACAAAACAACTGGAAAGTTCTAACTAAGAAATCATCGGAAGAATGAATAGAAGACGGTGACATTGTTATAGAAACCATTTGTGTAGACATTAATAATAGATATAGCAGCTGAGACTTGAAGACACAGTGTTCACGGGGATTAGAATTGTGGAAGAGTCAGAAAATTAAAGATTCCAAAATATTATGCTCAAATGCCAGCATTATATTTTAAGCAGACGGTTTCTGAGGAATGGTGTAGAAAGTCGCATAGCAGTCAAGGAAGGGGATGGTCATTGGTATTGGGACAGAGAAGGGAAAGAGCTTTCACATAACAAATTCCTCTTGGGAGGAATTTTTAAGAATGCAGAAAGACAGAATTTTACTTCATGCTCTAATGTGTGACCAGTTGCTTGCAATCCATAAAGCCTTAGGTCTCTTTCACGTTGTCTCTTTGCCACTTCTCTGCTGCCTACTTGACAACAGTGTCTAGCCAGGAAAAGGCAGATCCACATCCCAGGAAATTGGCAAGGGACGGAAAACATAGCTATGCAGATGAAATAAAGTATTCATTGACCCAGAGGTAAATTTGTCCCTCAGTAGCTTGCACACAACTCCTTTGTACTCTCACATGACTGCTAATGAAGTAAATATCTAATGCAAATGAAGAGAGCTGGGAAGTTAGCTATCATGATCTTACACATAAGAAAGGTTGGAGGTGAAAGAACTAAGGGTTCAATACTCCATTCTGGCTGAGCTTTACTCAGCATATGAACAAATTGAGGGTGGGGGCAAAGATGACTTTGGCCCAGATCCTCAAAGATATTGAGGCATCTAGCTCCTATTGAAATCAATGGGAGTTAGGGGTGGGATCCACAAACTTACTTTGGTGCTTAAATGCCAAACAGACACCTAAAGTCTCAGGCTTAGGTGCTTAAACCATAAAACTCCCACCAAACCCTGTAGGCACCTAAATTCACTCAGTGCCTAAGTTTTCAGGGTAAAAGTTCCCATGACACATAAGTTTCAGCCTCTGGCCATGCCCTACGCACTGACCTACAGGGCCCAATGACTGTTTAAGTATTTATCCACAGTGGAACAGTCACTGAGCCAGAGAGAGAGAGAGAATGAATCTATAGTCCAATAGGGCAAACACCTGGGAGATGGGAGACCCTGTGTTCAGCCCCTTGCTCCAATGATTCTTTTGTTATTTATTTTCAATGGAACAGCTTCAGATTAAAAGAGCCCAAAATCAGACTATCCCATAGCTCAGTGGGTGAAGCACCCTCCTGCAAAATAGGATTTGAACAGGGGTCTTCTACCTTCCCTTCTGGCAGAGAGAGGGGAGTTGAACTTCGATCTCCTGCATGCCAGGCAAATGCTCTGACTGGGCTAAGAGTTGTAACGTGGGCAGCACCACTAGCCTCTTCTCATTTTCTGTGGAGCACCTAACTCTATCCCACAAAAAATGCCATAGGTACCTGACTCCAGGAAAGCAGCTCCCATTTGTGGATTGCTAGCAGAGATAGGCATCTAAGTTCAGGTTGCAGGGACGTGCCTATCTCCAAGGTGGAGTTTAGCACAGACCTCTCTCCTTAGCATCTCCCATTATTTAGCTTAGATGGCTCCCTGTGTAGGATGCTGGCTTTTGTGGATCACATTCTTAGGCACCCATCTCTCCCCATTTATTGTGTAAGGAGCCTAGGCACCTAACTCTGCTTTGCAAATTGCAGCTTTGTTCCTGTGATTTTCTAGCTGCCTAAAAGTTAGATGCTGTGCCTCTTAGCATTACAATATCTAAGTCCCTTTGTGGATTTTACTGTGAGGATCCGGGCCTTCAAGCCTTCTTTAGCCTTGCTCTATTCACAGAGCAAGCCATTCCCTGAAACAAGTTAAGCAACTTCTGAGATGCCCTAACGTGCACAATTGCCTGTGGTACTAAAGCACCATTCTGTCTGCTGGAAATATCCAGAGTGAAGACCACTCCCTCACTTTTTGCTTTAATACTACAAAGGGCCAGGAGAGGAGTGGCATGAAACTATAAACTACCTTGGATCTAAACCATCCAGACACTGCCCCCTACCCGGGGAATTCCCCAAGGACTGGTTGCATGGGATTTTTACAAAAGCGCAAAGGAGGATATAGTGGAACAAAGACTCAGGGGCTCTACCCTCATTCAGCTCAAGTAGACAGGAGTCCAAGAGACTTCATGGGCTGCAATGGTGGTTGACCCTTATGGGAAAAGGCAGATTGGAAGAAACTTCTTGCTGCCATCCCTTCCCTTTGCTTCTGTGTGGGTGCACATCTACAATCTAGCCTACATGCAGTAAGAGAGGGCAACAGATGTTCAAGTGTGAGTGAATGTAGCAGCATAAATTATGGGTTACATATGTATAGCTAAAGGAAGCCATTGATGATTTTTATCATAGCAGTAATCAGCTCATAACACTAGCTCCATCTTTCCTCAAACAGTTCAGCTGTTAGCCTAATGCAGTCAGTAACACTCTTCATTGCTCTTAATTCTTTTCTCCAAGAGTTAATAAGTACAGTGTGTGCTTGCAAAGGGGCTTTTATTCGCATGTGCTGCTAATTCACACCTGAGAAACTACCAGGAGTATTATATCAATTATGCTAAATCTGTCTTTTAAAAAGATGATTTATATAAATCACCAGGAACCCTTACCCCACAAAACCCCCATCCTTCCTACAAAACTAGAGAGGAGGTTTACATTTTTTTTTAAAAGGAGCCTTCAGCCTGACATACATATGCAGAAGCACATATTTATTCATTCACCTCAAACAGATTGAAATTTGTTACTAATAACTCTCATTTGCTTTTCCACCCTCGCCTCTTCTTTAAGATGCATTAAAATACTTGATGTAAGGACATTTTGAAAAATAGGTTTCTTCTTTCCATTCTACACCAAGGTTAAAAGCTTTTTATTTCCATCCAGTCACTGAAAATAGGGTTGAGAGATAAGCAGTGCTGGTTGCAAAGATTGCAACAGGGTTGGCTGAACAATTCAGATAATGGTTGGACCATCCAGCTGAATAATCATTTTGATAATGATTGCTGTCTTGAAGGCTTTTATGAGGTATGGGATGAAAGGAAAAAAATCAAAAGGAATTCCCTTTGAATAGATGTTTTTCATGACTGAGTGCTACAGCAACACATCTGAATGATAAAAGGATGTTTACTAAGACAAAAGGCGCATTCTTTGCTAGAAAATAAGAGGACTTAATTTGCTGGATTTAGACCTTCCAAATCAACATTTAAAATGCCAAATATTGCTTTTCCAGATCACCATTTGTCTCAGTACATCAGCAAAGAAAAGCGGAGGACTAAATCATACCTTTGCTGTTCCACAGCATAGAAGTGGGAACCAGCTGCAGAGAGGATGTAAAAGTGAACTCTGCATTCTGCTGGGCATTTTGAAGCAGTGCTTCTCATCCAGATAGCTCAGAAGGGCTCTGAGGTGATAAGAGACCAGGAGCAGGCTGGAACATGGTTAGTGAGCGCTCAATTACATGTATACGCTAGTCTACAGCCGCCCCTAGTATAGGCACAACACTACATCAGTCCATGGTCTGCTAATCTTCCACTCTCTAAGAAGAAAGACTCAATTCGCTTCCCCAAACCCATGTGCAAGCCCTGTGTATTCTGGCTTTGTATAGGGCTCCAGAATTTGATGATTAGTATTTCACATATGCAATCATCTTAGAGTCACTTGAGTGTCAGAGTGACCAGTGACTAAGAATACATTTTCTTGGCATCACCCAGCTATAGACCCAATAGCATTCTCAGTTAGGTCAACAGCTGTTTTGCCCCTGGTAACAGGCTAAGGTCTAGATTACTATGTGAATCCATATTAATTCATCTTGGGTTTATTTATAAATCTAGTATAACAAATTTGGGAGCCTGACTGTTAGTACAATGGGCTTGAGAAAAGCACTATGCTAATGTTAGGTGAGATATTTCCTTTCCCTTTTCTATGCCTAGCTCACCTCCCTGCTTTGGCACAAAAAAGAGTTCAGTCTTTTGGGGACTTTCACATTATGTATAAAAAGTTAAATCTCTGATAGCTAGAAAGTAACAAAATCTCTAAAGGAAAACATTTACTCTCCAGCTGTGTATACATAGCAACTCGCTTATAACCCCTGAAACAAATTGTGAATATTATGAGTAACAATTCTTATTTACAGACAATCCTTTTGGTGGGATCCCCTCAAGTTTTAGCACTTGTTACTATCACCCATTCACACACAAAATATACTTATGTGCACACACTCCCCTAAAGCTCTCCTCTAGTAAAACTTGCTCTTGTCAGTCTCTGTGGAACGGTGTGGCCAGGTCCTCATAGGTGGGAAAACAAGAGATAGCCCCACAGTCTCCTTCAAAACTGTCCTTCAGTCTTTGCAACAAGTCTGCAATTTGCCCAGCCTGCAGCAAATTCTAGTCTTCTTCTCCGGTGAGTTAAGGGGACCTGCAGTCTAATCTGGCAAACTGCCTTATAAAGAGGCAAATCTTGGGTGCACAGGAGACTAACTAACAAGCTCTTCTGGGCTCATTCAGCATTAACAAGGTACACCTGTAAGACTTGCTCTGCCTGGTGGAGTAGGAAAGGGAGCTTAAAAAATGGAAAACCTGCCACAGGAAGAAGACTGCTACACTTCAGAGACTACTCAGCCAAGAGGGAGACAGTCACAGACCTTGTTGCTCTTGAAACAGCTATAAAACAAAATGCCCCAAGAGGAGGGACTGGAGGAGGTAGATCCTCATTAAAGACAGTAGGTCAGCTGGTAAACCTGAGACAGACCACCTGAGTCTTTTTTTCCCTCTTCACTCTGATCCCCATTTCTTAGAAGGGAGAAAGAGGAGAAAGGATCTTTTGTTTGGAGAAGCCCTATGTGCTACACCCAGGGGAAGGACACTATTAACTTCTATTGGAAACTGGTGAGGAATCAGGGATGCCCCAACTACTCTCCCCACCCACACTCTCTGGATACAGTCCTTACAGCTGACCTTCCTTGTCCTTGCACTACTTCATGGAGTTCTTTCAGCGTTGCCAACCTCAACGTTTGTTTTTGTCAATTGCATGTGTAAAGTTGTCCCCAAAGGTTAACACTGCAGTGCTCCTTCCAAATCTCCCCTGCCCACCCAGCAATATTCTTCCCCTCCTCCCTCTGGAGAGGAAATACACTTCTCCCTTCCCCTCAGCAGTAAAATTCTAACCCTCCAGAGCAAGAGCCATCCCACTCCTACACGTTAGGTATAGAAGCATACATACAGAGGCTGCTGCACCTTGCTTGTACCGGTGACTACAGCATCCCCTCACCCTCTCTCTGCTATCTGCCTAGTTGGTTTCCTGCCACAGGCCAGATAGCAGAGTGCAGCCCCCTGCATCACAGAAATAGTGGCACTGCCAGGGTAGGGGGCTTCAGCTGCTCTCTCTCATTTGCCATTGCTGTGTTGCATGGGGGATGGGGTGGGGAGTGCAAAAGGTGGCAGGTGAAGGGAAAAGAGGCACTGCTGTTGACTGGATACAATAGGTGCTGTGAGCTTCTGTTCCTGTACACTCCACGGCGGATGTCACAGCAGCAGCTGCCATTCACTTCGACATTGGTTGCTTCCAGGTTAATATGCCATCCCTGCCTCCCCACTGGCTGTAGCCCAATGAGTGAAAAATTGCTGAGGTGTGCAACACTGCTGCCCTCTCCTCCTGCGTATAAACTCTTCCATCTCCCCTTGAGTTCCCAGTGGTTTCCCAACTTCCTAATTGCACAAAACCTAACACCCTTACCACACCTCTTTTCAAAGGCCCCGCCTCACTCACTCCATCCCCCCTCCCTCCGGCGCTCGCTGTCCCCGACCCTCACTCGCTCATTTTCACCAGTCTGGGGCGGGTCCCTTTTCAACCAAGTTTTCCGGCTGAAAACCAGACACCTGGTAACCCCAGGCTGCTTGACCACAATGAAAGTCACCTAACCTAAGTAGCTTCAAACAGCTACTGAATATGCCTCGTGCCTGCACAACCAATCCCTGGATGAGGTTAGTCCATCCAGCTGAGTCACCTCACCTCGCCTCACTCTGGCAAGTCTCCAGACACACATAGATTCCCCAAAGCAGATATAAGAAGTTATGTACCCTCCCCATTGCCTCTTTATTTACACAACTAAATGTTGCAATGCAAGCATGTGGGTTACATTTGCATAGCAGATTCAATCTTGCTATGCTTTAAAAATCTTCTGTTTTGAAAAGGAGGGGAAAAAATTACCCATGTGCTTTCTTCCACCACTAAAAGAACTGAACATTCCTTTTTGTTGGCCTTGATGAGGCAGTACTCTACTCCCAAAGCCCAAGTGACATCATTCTGGAATTGTTCAAGCAGAATTTATTGAACATTTATCCTTTGCAGTATTGTTGCTACAGAAGTAAATATTTCAAGTGACCTTTGCCAGCCCCATGCAATTATCAAGAGTATTAATTAAGGTTCAGTGAGAAATTCCATACGGAGTTATATGAAAATCTGGAGTAAATTCTTTGTAACATAACTGGCTTTCTTTAGGAGTCAATTCATTGACAATAGGGGTTGCCTCCATCTAAGTCCTCTTCATCATCAAATCCAGGAACTCTGAATTTCTATTTTAGATACCTACCAAGAGCTATAACAGCGTGTTTACATTTCATTCAAAATACTGCAAACCATCAGGTGCTCTGAATCTATTTAGATAGCTGTCGTTTGCAGGTCCACATCATGTTCCTTCTCTCAACATCATTTGTTTGAGAAAAGTAATTGTTTTTTCAGAAAATTCTTATTCATTGCTCTACATGCTCCTGATCAAGATTAAAAGAAAAAAAAACTTGTCATAAATTTATTAGATTATCTACCCAAGTTTCATTATCCTTTCAACAAGAGGAGCTGCATAAATACATCTATCATCTGAAATAAAATAAAGTAAAAATGCCCTGAAACAAGCAAGCCTTTCAATTCCAGCAGGAATATTCTTTTATCATGTAAATCATTAACTTACATTTCAGCTCAGTGACCTGGTGAGTTAGCACCATGCCTGTAATCTATGGAATCCATTTTACTTAGGGGTATTCACATCCATGAAAACAGCAGAACCCCAAACTATGGCAGTTGAGCATCTCTGATTTCTCAGGACAGACTTAGAATGTATATGGTTATATTTTTCTGGCCTCTCAACAGGGTGACCCTCTCAGATCTACTAAAGGTCCTTGGACAGGACAATACAAGGAAAACTGAACAGAGCCCAGCTGATCATAATCTAGAGGTACAGGAGAATGGATTCATGATGAGTTTGAAATTCTCTTTTTATCCAACAGCAAGCTTCCTCATACTGTCCCACCAATGCGTTTCTATGCTGTCTTGGGGGGACCATCTTTAGCATGTAATTTATTCTCGAAACCCAGTTAGGAATCTGGGGGATATCCTCAGCTGGTGCTTGCCCAATCTGAAGATCTGCCCCTTGGTCTCTTGAGGCTGCAAACAAGAGTATCAGGTATTGACACTTGTGACACCAGTCTTGTGATGTGGATATCTATCTACTGGGCTTGATGAGACTAAGGAAATAATATGTCTTGGCAGGTTTATATCCTTCCTTACATGAGACAAACAAAACCTGCCTTCAGAAACATGAACACAGCACTTATCATTTTCAGTTGGGCAGACACAGCCCTTTAGCACGTAATGCTGTAGCTTCTGCAAGTTCAGAGAAATGGTTCTATACAAACTACATTTAACTGGGCTTTCCTAATGAAGTTCTACACTCAGACCAGACAGGTGCAGATAGCAAACTGAAGACATCATCTAATTCATTAATTCAGTGTTTTACATTTTTTAATATGAGAAGAGGTATCAAAATATGAAGTTGAATACAAAGAAGACAGAGTGAAAACAATGCTTAGGGAGACAAATAAACAACAGTCAATTTCAAATAAGGAGTGAATGCAAATCTATGAATACACAGGAAGAAAAGATATATTAGAATGCTTAAATGACTGAAGGTACTTAATTTTTTTTTGTTATCACATAATAAGTAGAGAGCATTTTTGTGTTTCTCTCCCTTCAGGCACTGGTGGCAATTGTAACATACTTATTCCTATTTTTCATCTGCTTCAATCACTGGCCTTGTTGCAATGATCCAGTTCCTAAGAAGAGAGGAGATTGAATCTGTGCTTTTTAGTGGAGAGTGAACAAGTGGAGTTTTCCCCTAAAATGGTTCTTTTAAAAATCTTATTGCAACAAAATAAAGATTAAACTGGATAAAAGGCTAAATACATATATAGGACCATGACTTCATATCAGCTAAACCATAACTCAGTACTTCTTATTTTGATCACAACTATAATGTACTCCTGGCTGACAGCTTGAATACAAGGGGGAGATAATTAGGTATAGGTGTTAATGTCTTGTCAAAGTTATATGGATTCTTTTTGAAAGAGACATCTGGTTTCAGTGTTCAATGCCAACTGCATCCCTATAACCAAAGGCAATAATTGCTTGCTGCTGATGTGTATCCATGAATAATTGAAGGGACTTGCTTTTCTGTAGCCTTGCATTGGCTCCTGGGATTGAAGATACCCAGGCTCTGCATTTATTAAATAGATCTAATCTTGTTTTTATTTAATTTCCATTTTTATTGTATTTCTGTTCTGTTCCCATTCATGTTAACATTCTTCCCCCACCGTTACACATGTAGCTGTTTATGTAACAACACTGAAGCAAAAAGGCACTTGAAGGCTTCTCTCATTTCCAACGCTTGCATGGCTTTAGAAACTCAAGTTTGTGAATTTCTAGGGGGAATCTGTATCTGAAAGATCCATAAGAAGAGCCTTTGAAGCACCAATATGCCATTCCCAAAATAAAATAAAATAGATGCAGCACTCAGTGTGGCTTCCTTTGCTTGTAATTGAAGAAAGTCCTCAGAATATACTTCATAGTATTATTTTTTTTAAAGTCAGGAAACTGCAGTCTTGATGATAAATTAAGCCTTAGAACATACTCTAGAGTAGCAAAACAGTATTTCCCATGTGTGTATTAAAAGCAGTAGACAAAAAAAGGCATGTTTATTCTTCAGGGATACCTATACCGAAAGAAGAAAAGGAGGACTTGCGGCACCTTAGAGACTAACCAATTTATCTGAGCATAAGCTATCGTGAGCTACAGCTCACTTCATCGGATGCATACTGTGGAAAATACAGAAGATGTTTGTTTTTATACACAAATCATGAAAAAATGGGTGTTTATCACTACAAAAGGTTTTCTCTCCCCCAACCCCACTCTCCTGCTGGTAATAGCTTATGTAAAGTGATCACTCTCCTTACAATGTGTATGATAATCAAGGTGGGCCATTTCCAGCACAAATCCAGGTTTTCTCCCCTACCCCCCCACACCCCCGCCCCAAACAAACCCACTCTCCTGTTGGTAATAGCTTATCTATAGTGATCACTCTCCTTACAATGTGTATGATTATCAAGGTGGGCCATTTCCAGCACAAATCCAGGGTTTAACAAGAACGTCTGAGGAACGCGGGGGGGGGGAGGGGGGGCGGAGGGGTTAGGAAAACAAGGGGAAATAGGTTACCTTGCATAATGACTTAGCCACTCCCAGTCTCTATTTAAGCCTAAGTTAATTGTATCCAATTTGCAAATGAATTCCAATTTAGCAGTCTCTCGCTGGAGTCCGGATTTGAAGTTTTTCTGTTGTAATATTGCAACTTTCATGTCTGTAATCGCATGACCAGAGAGATTGAAGTGTTCACCAACTGGTTTATGAATGTTATAATTCTTGACATCTGATTTGTGTCCATTTATTCTTTTACGTAGAGACTGTCCAGTTTGACCAATGTACATGGCAGAGGGGCATTGCTGGCACATGATGGCATATATCACATTGGTAGATGTGCAGGTGAATGAGCCTCTGATAGTGTGGCTGATGTTATTATGCCCTATGATGGTGTCCCCTGAATAGATATGTGGGCACAGTTGGCAACAGGCTTTGTTGCAAGGATAGGTTCCTGGGTTAGTGGTTCTGTTGTGTGGTATGTGGTTGCTGGTGAGTATTTGCTTCAGGTTGGGGGGCTGTCTGTAGGCAAGGACTGGCCTGTCTCCCAAGATTTGTGAGACTGAGGGGTCATCATTCAGGATAGGTTGTAGATCCTTGATAATGCGTTGGAGGGGTTTTAGTTGGGGGCTGAAGGTGACGGCTAGTGGTGTTCTGTTATTTTCTTTGTTAGGCCTGTCCTGTAGTAGGTGACTTCTGGGTACTCTTCTGGCTCTATCAATCTGTTTCTTCACTTCCGCAGGTGGGTATTGTAGTTGTAAGAACGCTTGATAGAGATCTTGTAGGTGTTTGTCTCTGTCTGAGGGGTTGGAGCAAATGCGGTTGTATCGCAGAGCTTAGCTGTAGACAATGGATCGTGTGGTGTAGTCAGGGTGAAAGCTGGAGGCATGTAGGTAGGAATAGCGGTCAGTAGGTTTCTGGTATAGGGTGGTGTTCATGTGACCATCGTTTATTAGCACTGTAGTGTCCAGGAAATGGATCTCTTGTGTGGACTGGACCAGGCTGAGGTTGATGGTGGGATGGAAATTGTTGAAATCATGGTGGAATTCCTCAAGAGCTTCTTTTCCATGGGTCCAGATGATGAAGATGTCATCAATATAGCGCAAGTAGAGTAGGGGCGTTAGGGGACGAGAGCTGAGGAAGCGTTGTTCTAAGTCAGCCATAAAAATGTTGAAATACTGTGGGGCCATGCGGGTACCCATAGTAGTGCCGCTGATTTGAAGGTATACATTGTCTCCAAATGTAAAATAGTTATGGGTAAGGACAAAGTTCAGCCACCAGGTTAGCCGTGACATTATCGGGGATAGTGTTCCTTTTGTAGTGATAAACACCCATTTTTTCATGTTTTGTGTGTATAAAAACAAATATCTTCTGTATTTTCCACAGTATGCATCTGATGAAGTGAGCTGTAGCTCATGAAAGCTTATGCTGAAATAAATTGGTTAGTCTCTAAGGTGCCACAAGTACTCCTTTTTGCGAATACAGACTAGCACGGCTGTTACTCTGAAATATATCGAAAGAATCTCCATGCTATTTTAAAGGCAATATTTGCCATATAATTAGAAATCTATAGAATCACTAATATTCAAGGTAAGAAAAAGAGTCAGAGCAGTTTAGGTGGATGACAAATAGATAACAATTAGGTGCATGTATTAATTTGTAATATGTTTTACATATTTATGTTCACAGAAAACAGACTCTCAATTATTTGACTTCAATGGCAATTTTGCCTGAGTAATGGAAGTACCATTTCTGAAATGAACACCCCTTTTACACTAGTGACTAACTTCATTGTAATTACTTTTCTCAGCCAAGTTCCTCCAAAGATACACTGTTGGAACTGAAGCCAAAATTTGGCCTAAAGTTATTCTGTCTAAGCAGTATTGTATATATATATATATATATATATATATATATATATATATATATAGTACCGTGCAGTTCTCTAACACAGTCACTTCCAGTTTTTTGCTAAGATGGGAAGTCCTGTGAGCCTCACTCAGTTCTTTTAAACAGTGCTGGGAGTTTTGCCAGTGGAAGTATTCCTGAGTGGAAACTAAATAAGAACTTCAGGATTTGGTCCATAACTCTTGCTTCAGCAAATTTTGTATTGTGAACAAATATTTCAGATACAAGTTCTGAAGGACTATTGTTATCAACTGCTCATAACTGGTAGGATCTTTCCTAGAGAATGAAAAATCAGCATTTGGAGAAATTGGATAGTGAATTTTACCTCCAGGAACAGACAGATGCATAAATTTTTTGATTAATAATAATTATAGCTATATCAGCTAAGACATGGGCAGTTAATATGTGTGCTTCATGGTATAAATTGAGCACCGGTGCAGGTCATCATTGGAAAGAACTTCACCCCTTCTCTTCCTAAATATATAGCACGAAACAATTTACTACTTATTTTGGGCCTGCTCCTGCCATTGACTTCGACTGGAAGAAGATTTGTCTCATTCTGTTCGTTTAAAAAAAAAAAGTGATGGGTGCTTTAAACTTTAGCTACTGGCTAATGTTGGATGTAGTTTACCACCCTAAATAGACATATTAGTCTGGTCTATTGGGGCAAAACATATGCTCTTGTGGGTCTTTAAGAATATGCCTGTCCATTACTTTTAATAATGGAGATGTTCTGGTTTTATTGGGTATTCAAATCGAATGATTAACTTTCTGGGAGAAATAGCCTGAATATTCCAAAATGGCTTATTCACTCTTTTTTAAAGCAGTAATTTCTAAAGTTTTTCTGCACTCAGTTTTGAAAACACAGTTAATTCCTTTATCAGGACTTAATGCTCCCATGAAAATAGAATAAAGGAAACATTCTAAAGAGTAAATGGAATGAAAATCAAACAAAGATTTCTCTTTCCCCCTTTGTTTTCATGTCTCATAAACCATCAGTTCTGTGTATAAGAAACAGACTTGCTATTAGTAAGCAAACAGGGCCTGGTATACTTAAGCCTGGCTTCCATCTTTGCTCCTGAAATTTACAAATGAAAATAAGTTAGAACATGTAAAATTATGCTAAGTGTGATCACAGTTTTCTAACTATCTCATATGGAGGCACAATTGGTTAGATGTCTAAATAATGGCAGCTGCACCTACATGTTACTGTGGGCAACACACGGGAGGTCAAGTAAAAAACATATTCACAATACCATGGCCAAATTGTGCCTTCTTTGATTCCTAGAATATTGGACTCATTCCTCAGCACTAGTCAGCATTGGGTGCAGATGCAAAGTAGCCATTAGTAGCTCTCTGATCCTGGGGTCAGCCAGGGGCCATGTCAATTTCCAGCATATTTCAGAGCAGCCTCAGGGCTGCTCTAAACTATGCTCAGCTGACTATGGCTACAAAAGACTGATGCACAAGTTGGAGATCACCAATATGCTGTCTGTGGAAGGGAATGAGGGAGTGTGTGACTTTAGTGCCAGCTGTGCTGACTGTGTATCATGCAAGGATTCTTCTACTTAAGACGGGGAGATATTGCAGCTTTCTGGAACCTTTGAATTGCCAGAGATTTGCAAAAGGAGTGGCGGTTGAATGGGGTTTTGAGGATCTCAGTGGTGCCTAAAAGTTGGACATAGGTACCTATATCCTCATGTGCATTCTCTGGTGGAGCCATTTGTAATCTGGACTACTGACTCTCCTAGCAGAATTTAGCTGATTTGCTAAGAGTGACCTGGAGAAAAAGATATTTTTTGAAATTCTTAGTATAGAGGTAGAGCAGAAATCTCATTATTTTTGTGAATTAATCTCAGTGGAGATCTATCCAGGAGTTTTTCCTAGGCAAAATTAGTCAAAGAATAGCAAGGATATGGATTTGTTTATGATTAAAATGTTTTGCCAGCATTTGCTGCGGTCATCGTTTTCCCCACCACCACCACCACCAAAGAAAGAATACATCCCGCTGAGCCCTGTAATCCACCGTGACCAGAACATCCCTGTTTGTTCATACAGCTCCCACTCATTCCCTTAAGTGGAGGCTACTTTCAATTTATTTCAATGGAGCACATAACCTATTTTTACTGAAGAATAGCTTGGCAATGTAGGTTATTTCAGTGGACCCACCACATTCACCATCTGTTCCGCCTGCAAGTGAAAATGAAAACCATTCACAATTTCATTAGAAACCTCAGGCACATTCCCTGTGCCATGCAGCCCAGGTTTCTTTTGTTTTTCCTCATGACTCAGGCTCAAAGTGGGGAAAAGTGCTCTCCCTTGATGTAGTAAATTCCTTGGTAAGGCAACTGTAATTTGTAGAAAGGAATGTGCAGTCTGTGAGACACCCTTTATAAGTGCATGGTATTTGTATTTGAGGTGCCAATCTTCTTTCCATCTATTCTGTACGTTTCCCACTCTGCTTCTGTTTCTAGCAAATCATAAAATCTGATAGTACAAAAAACATCCCTACTGAAAAAAAAACAAACAAACCAACATCCCTACTGTATTGTGATATATTCTCCCAGCCAGTTGTAATGGTATGGAGTCACCCTAAAGAATGTAAAATATGTGCACCTCTCTGAGAAATTAAGATAGATCTCATGCATTTTTAGGGCCTTCCTTTCCTTAGAGAATTAATTTCAAAGCAAAATCCAAGCAGAACTCAGACTATTTTTATGCCAAGGAAGCTATTGAACAGAATCAGAGTGTGTAGGAATCATTATATTCCCTTTGTTCTAGCTTCTCCAAAAAGCCCAGGAATAGTTCTCATAAGAAAGTCCATGTCTTCTTTTTACCTTAATTGCAAATATAGAGTATTCAAGTCTCGTCCACTGTGCTTGCTAAAAGCAGCTTTGTATCTTAACCTGGAATTCTGCATAGTTGCATTTACTGAACTGTCAATATTCAACTCCCAATTTGTCAGCTAAATGGTACAATTTGGCTGCCTGACTGTATTTCAACAAAAGAAATCGTACTATTCTACTAGCTTTGCAGCTTTAAATTTCCTTGGCATCTTAAGACCAAACCAATGAAGTCTGTTATTTTTGTTTTATTTCCCCTCAGAAGCCTCTCTTTGGGATAATGCAGTGGACTGGTAATGAGAGACAGTGTCTCATCTCCATGATGTCTGTTCAGGATGTCAGAATTCAGTCCAGGATGTGACCTAACCTCATTACGGTATCCTGGCTGAGTAGTGGCCTAAGTACATAGTAGTTCCTGCTGAGTAGTGTTTGCATCACATAAGAAAAGCATCGCCACCATTGTTGCCAATTCTGGGAAACATGCCAAGGACTGGATTAGGCCATGGAATTCTTATCTTTACAGCTGGTCCATCCAGGCCAGATTTAAAACACACTGATGGGACCTTTTTACTGTCAGCATCCCATCTCTAGGGTATAATAATTAGAACTGGTCAAAAAAAATCAACAGAACAGTTTTCTATTGAAAAATGAAGTTTTACTGAAACTGAAATCTTTCATGGGAATGTTTCAGAGTAGCAGCCGTGTTAGTCTGTATCCGCAAAAAGAAAAGGAGGACTTGTGGCACCTTAGAGACTAACAAGTTTATTTGAGCATAAGCTTTCGTGAGCTACAGCTCACTTCATAGGATGCATTCAGTGGAAAATACAGTGGGGAGATTTATATACACAGAGAACATGAAACAATGGGTGTTACCATACACACTGTAACAAGAGAGATCACATAAGGTGAGCTATTACCAGCAGGAGAGCGGGGGCGGGGGGGTGGGGAGGAACCTTTTGTAGTGATAATCAAGGTGGGCCATTTCCAGCAGTTGACAAGAATGTCTGAGGAACAGTGGGGGGGGGGGGGGAATAAATACGGGGAAATAGTTTTACTTTGTGTAATGAGCCATCCACTCCTAGTCTTTATTCAAGCCTAATGTAATGGTGTCCAGTTTGCAAATTAATTCCAATTCAGCAGTCTCTCGTTGGAGTCTGTTTCTGAAGTTTTTTTGTTGAAGAATTGCCACTTTTAGGCCTGTAATCAAGTGACCAAAGAGATTGAAGTGTTTTCCGACTGGTTTTTGAATGTTATAATTCTTGATGTCTGATTTTTGTCCATTTATTCTTTTGCGTAGAGACTGTCCAGTTTGACCAATGTACATGGCAGAGGGCCATTGCTGGCACAGGATGGCATATATCACATTGGTAGATGTGCAGGTGAACGAGCCTCTGATAGTGTGGCTGATGTTATTAGGCCCTATGATGGTGTCCCCTGAATAGATATGTGGACACAGTTGGCAACAGGCTTTGTTGCAAGGATAGGTTCCTGGGTTAGTGGTTCTGTTGTGTGGTGTGTGGTTGTTGGTGAGTATTTGCTTCAGGTTGCGGGGGGCTGTCTGTTAGCAAGGACTGGCCTATCTCCCAGGATCTGTGAGAGTGATGGGTATTCCTTCAGGATAGGTTTTAGATCCTTCATGATGCGTTGGAGAGGTTTAGTTGGGGGCTGAAGGTGATGGCTAGTGGCGTTCTGTTACTTTCTTTGTTGGGCCTGTCCTGTAGTAGGTAACTTCTGGGTACTCTTCTGGCTCTGTCAATCTGTTTCTTCACTTCAGCAGGTGGGTATGTAGTTGTAAGAATTCTTGATAGAGATCTTGTAGGTGTTTGTCTCTGTCTGAGGGGTTGGAGCAAATGCGGTTGTATCGTAGAGCTTGGCTGTAGACAATGGATCGTGTGGTGTGGTCTGGATGAAAGCTGGAGGCATGTAGGTAGGCATAGTGGTCAGTAGGTTTCCGGTATAGGGTGGTGTTTATGTGACCATTGCTTATTAGCATCGTAGTGTCCAGGAAGTGGATCTCTTGCATGGACTGGTCCAGGTTGAGGTTAATGGTGGGAATGTGTTGATTTAGCCTATATTGTCAATGAAAAAAATACAAGTCTCTGACATCAGAATGTTTTAAATAATTTTCTTTAGTCTTATATTCAAATATTCAGCTAACTATATTTATACATTATGTTTCATACCCAAAATGTATTAAATTTAATAATTGAATTTTATAAAATTCAAAGTGAAATTATTAATCAAAGTGAAAGTGTCTGAATGAAATGTTTTGATGGTCCAACAATCAAAAAATATTTTTGAAATGTTCATTTTAGTGGGAAGTTTTGAAATTTCAGCTTTTTGTTCCAATTCAAAATGGATTTAAAAGAGAGACAGTATTGCTCATGGAATAGAAATTCTGTTTTCCGAACAGTTAGTATAGAAGTCAAAGTATTGTTATTCTGCCTTCCATCCAAGAATGTATAGGTATTTTACAAACATTTATATATATTAGTTTTAGTTTATGAAATGCAACCCTCAGCACCTGATCTCATATATAAAATCACATCCTTTGTTGTTGAGATCTATATATGAAACTATCTGATCCAAGCCACCTCTTCAAACAAATGTCTGAGTGCAGTACTTTGCAGCATGTCCTGGAACTGATTAATAAGGAAGCACCAGAGCCATTTAAACACAATTCACTTCTCTCTGCCAGGATCCAGAAAGACATCAACATAATGATGAGAGTCATCAAAAGGCTGCTGACTAAAGTAGAAGATCAGATACTTTCATGAATTAGACATCTTGCCACTTCTGTGAGGTATGAAAATATTACTAACCCTAGTTAACCATGGGGAAATTAGACAGATAGTGTAAGAGTCAGAATTAATAGTTTCACTTTTGGGGAGCCCAGCATTACCAACCCAAGGCTGGATTTTCAGAGATGCTAAGTACCCACAATTCCAACTGAAATCAATTGGGCATCTCTGAAAACCACAAGTGATTAAAGTTGGGCACATAAAATTAGAAGCCAGCTTTTGAAACTGGGGCTCAAGGTCAAAAAGAATGTCTGTGCCAGCATTTGAATTATAAACTACGTCTCCTCACTCTCAGCTCTATGCTTTAATCACAAGACATTTAATGAGTACTTGTGGCACCTTAGAGACTAACCAATTTATTTGAGCATAAGCTTTCGTGAGCTACATCTCACTTCATCGATGAAGTGAGCTGTAGCTCATGAAAGCTTATGCTCAAATAAATTGGTTAGTCTCTAAGGTGCCACAAGTACTCCTTTTCTTTTTGCGAATACAAATTAACACAGCTGTTACTCTGAAACAAGACATTTAATGAAACACATACATTAAATAAAATATAAAGAGTTTATTGTGGCTTATAAAGAGAAGTGAGGTATGTCACTAGAATGATTTTACTCATACTAAACTATCTAGTCTGCTTAACCTCTGTAACAGAATAAAATAAAAATGATCATAAACTCAGGATGCAAAATAAACTTTATTATCTTTCTTTTGTATTTTTGATGGGTATTTTAAACATTCTCTGGGTTATACCTGACTCTCTGATATAACAGATAATAAAAATATTTCTCTGATGATACAAGTTAATTCTTGATTTATTTGTGGATATGCTGTCTGATGACAAGTAGCTATCTATCAAGACAGTAGCATAATACCTGTTCATGACCACAGAAATCATTGTCTCTTGGTCATGAAACTCCAAAAACCTATTACAAATAAATGAGGAAAAAGAAAGATTTTGTAACAAAATGACTTTGTTAAAATAGGTCATTCAAAAATCTAAATTTAAATCTAAATCAAAATACTTACTTGACAGCTTAATAGAGATCTGGATCGCAGCCCTTGCAGTGCTCAAGACCAGACACTTTCTGATGTTGGCTACCATATGTAATGTGTCACATGCATAGTGGTATTCCATATGAGGAATCTTTACCTTCCTAGATCTATGAGATACTAGGTTAATCCTTTTTGACTACAGTATCTCACTCACCCCGTTGACCATTGTATTCTGTTTAAAATGCAGATGTCTTTTCATGGTAAATTTTTCTCTTCATTGGAACAGCAGATCATATCTCCATTGATCCTGTAAAGCGCTTTGGGATCTTGCAGAATCAAAAAGCATTATATAAATATTTTCCCATTCTGTGGTAAATGTTGTGAAGTGTGTCTAGACACCACGGTGATGAGTAACCTATAAAATGCATGTAGGTAATATATAATAATTAGTATTAATGAATTCATCCATCCATCCCCGGCTGGAAGTAACCAAAAGCTTTTACAATATGATGACGGTTAAATGACTTGGTTAAATGAATTAAGTGATCTTAGTTTAGTTCCCATGGAGAAGTGTGCATGTCAAAAAACTTCCATTGGAAGTTAAATCCTAGTAAGGAAAAACGGAAAGGCGCATAAACTCTGGCAAGTTGAGTGTCAAAGTATAATAAGGGGGACCAAGAAAGAATTAAGACATAAAAACTAACAGCAACCTTTTTTAAGCACATCAGAATGCTGCCAAACTGTCAGTTGGACTGCTGTATGGTTGAGGTGCTAAATGAGCACTCAGGGAAGACAAGACCATTGCAGAGAAGCTAAACGGAATTGTTTGCATCCGTCTTCACTGCATCGGATCTCCTGCCACATCTGAGCTATTCTTTTTTTAGGTGACAAATGTGAGGAACTGTCCCAGAATGAGCTGTCAATAGATGAGGTTTTGGAACAAATGGATAATTTAAAGGGTAATAAGTCACCAGGATAGGGTGGTATTCACACAAGAGTTCTGAAGGAGTTCAAATGTGAAATTGCAGAACTGCTAACTGTGGTATGTAACTTATCACTTAAATCATCCACTGTACCACATGACTGGAGGGTAGCTAATGTCAATTTTTGTAAAAAGTTTCCAGAGATAATTCTGGCAATTACAGGCCAGTAAGCCTAACTTCAGTACCAGGCAAATTAGTTGAAACTATAGTAAAGAACAGAACTATCAGACACATAGATGAACACAATATGTTGGAGAAGAGTCAACATGGCTTTTATAAAGGGAAATCATGCCTCACCAATCTATCAGAATTCTTTAAGGTTATCAACAAGTTTGTAGATAAGGATTACCCCATTGATATAGTGTACTAAGATTTTCAGAAATTATGTCATTAAATTAATAGGCAGTAAGTTTAAAAACCAATCATAAGGAAGTACTTCTTCACACAATGCACAGTCAACCTATGGAACTCGTTTGCCATGGGAAGTTTGGGAAGGCCAAAATTATAACTGGGTTTTTAAAAGAAATTAGGTAAATTCTAGATGGGTTTATCAATGGCTGTTAGCCAAGATGGTCAGGCACACAAGCACAATTTCTGGATGTCCCTAAATCTCCAGCTGGGACTGAACGACAGGAGATAGGTCACTCAAAATTGCCCTGTTCTGTTCATTCCCTCAGAAGCATCTGTCACTGGCCACTGTCTGAAGACAGGATACTAGCCTACATACTCCATTGGTCTGACCCAGCATGGCCATTCTTATGTTTCACCAAAATTGGCACTAATAGGCTGTCTAAACCCAGGTACTGCACTTAACTTTATATACCGGGGTGGGCAAACTTTTTGGCCCAAGGGCCACATGGGAGTTTGTCGTAAATATAAAGGGAAGGGTAATCACCTTTCTGTATACAGTGCTATAAAATCCCTCCTGGCCAGAGGCAACATCCTGTTACCTGTAAAGGGTTAAGAAGCTAAGCTAACCTGGCTAGCACCTGACCCAAAGGACCAATAAGGGGATAAGATACTTTCAAATTTTGGGGGAGGGGTAGGCTTTTGTTTGTTCTCTTGGTTTACATGGTTGTTCTCTCTTGGGACTGAGAAAGACCAGACAGAAATCCATCTTCTCCAACCCATCCTAATCCAAGTCTCCAATATTGCAACCAGTATAGGTAAACCAGGCAAGGCGGATTAGTTTATCTTTTGTTTTATGTGAATTTTCCCTGTGTTAAGAGGGAGGTTTATTCCTGTTTTCTGTAACTTTAAGGTTTTGCCAGAGGGGGATCCTCTGTGTTTTGAATATGAATATCCTGTAAAGTATTTTCCATCCTGATTTTACAGAGATGATTTTTACCTTTCTTTTTTAAAAATAAAATCCTTCTTTTAAGAACCTGACTCATTTTTCCATTGTTACAAGATACAGGGGTTTGGGTCTTTGATGATTTTGGAACCAATTGGTTAGGATATTATTATCAAGCCTCCCCAGGAAAGGGGGTGTGTAGGGCTTAGGGGAATATTTCGGGGGAAGACATCTTCAAGTGGTCTCTTTCCCTGTTCTTTGTTTAAAACGCTTGGTGGTGGCAACATACTGTTTAAGGACAAGGCAAAGTTTGTACCTCGGGGAAGTTTTTAACCTAAGCTGGTAAGAATAAGCTTAGGGGGTCTTTCATGCGGGTCCCCACATCTGTACCCTAGAGTTCAGAGTGAGGAAGGAACCCTGACAGGGTTGCAAAACTCTATGGAGGGCTGGGTAGGGAAGGCTGTGCCTCCCCAAACAGCCTGGCCCCCGCCCTCTATCTGCCCCGTCCCACTTCCTACCCCCCTCAGAACCTCCAACCCATCCAACCCCCCCTGCTCCTTGTCCCCTAACCGTCCCCTCCCTGGACCCCCGCCTCTAACCGCCTCCCTGGATCCCACCCCCATCCAAACCCCCTGATCCCCATCCCTGACCTCAGAACCTCCACTCCATCCAACCACCCCCTGCTCCCTGTCCTTTGACTGCTCCCCGGGACCCCCCCACCCTTTATCCAACCACCCGGTCCTGGCCCTGGCCCATGCCACTCAGAGCAGCATGTCTGGCAGCCGCGCTGCCCAGCCAGGCTAGACATGCTGTCACTCTGCTCGGCAGGAGCGCACAACCCTGCTACCCAGAGTGCTGCCCGCGCGGCAGTGTAGCTGCGGGGGAGCAGGGGTAGTAGGGGAGGAGCCAGGGGCTAGCTTCCCCGGCCAGGAGCTCCAGGGCCGGGCAGGATGGTCCTGCGGGCCGTAGTTTGCCCACCTCTGTTATACACTGTGTTTAGTTCCAATGGCTTCAATAGGGCTACTCGGAGCATAAAATTAAGGTCATGTGTAAATCTTTATAGGATCAGGACATCGGTGAATAGAGAGGAGATTTTCAAAGGACAAAGGGGGGAGGAATCATTCGGAGTTGGGAGCTTAACTCTTCTGTGCTCCTTTGAAAAATCGCCTCCTGAATTCCCTATGCTCTGTGAACAGAGGACTTCATTCATCAGGACTGTCATTTTCAGCACATTTCACAAATGCTAAAATTAACAATTTTTTTTAAAAGAAAAGAAGAAAAGTAATACTGGAGGTTGTCTGGATGGAGCACTTCTCTGCTCTTAGTTGGCACTGAAGTTTTCATTTATTCTCTTGGCCTGTTCACTGTCTGAGCTTTCCAAGTTTTAATAACTTATTTTGATGTGAGAATTACTATGTCCTCTTACTGTTGCCAACAATGTGAAGTTGTTTCAGATTTAAAATCTGTTATTTACTGCTGTAATTTTAAATTATAGAGTTGATTACCTTTTAAAGTACTGAAATTAAAGTCTATTTTCAACAATGAAAATTAATTTATCTTGTCTGAAGACCTTTTTTTAAAGGTAAACTCTCTCTCTCATCAGTAACATCAGTTTTTGTGTCTCTTTCTTTCTTTATGGTTACTGAACCGTAACTCTAAGATAACATGTATTTTTAAACAGAAGCTAAAACTTTATAGAGAGAGAAAAGCTATTGTCATGCAGATGAGTTATGCAATAGATACAACTGCACACTAGGTAAAGCAAGAGACCAGAAAAATGCAATAGAGGAAAGATATTATCATGAAAGATCTGATCATATATTTATATGTTGTGACACAGGGTCATTTGGAGCTTAGAGGTTAAGCTTTGAAGGTATTAAGGTTAAGAATTGCAAAGACTCAAGGGACACAAAGGATAAATCTCAGTTTATTAGCCAAAAAAACCCCCAAACAAACAAAACCCACAACTAACCAATCAAAAAAAAAATATGAAGGACAATCCATATCTTCAAATTAGCCCCCTCACAATAGTTCTTGTAAATATTTCCTTCACCAGAGCCAATCCAAACTGGCTTTCCTCGAGTAGCTTTTCTTATTTTGTCCCTGGGGAAGAGTTCCCAGCCTGCCCCGCTCTTAAATGGATAGCAACCAATCACAAATGTCTAGGGTCTGATTATGTCATCCTTACTTAAGCAAAAGGGAATTGGAATTTTGTGTAAGTATGGGCAGAAGGAGATCAGGCTACAAATGTACAATTAATTCAGAAATATGGGAAAATATATAGGGTTTGATTTTCAAGAAAGGTGTGAGATTCCATGCCTAATTTCCCTGAACAATTACTGCAGTTGCATGCAAAATTTGGCTAACTCCATGCACAAGTAATCAGATATGGACCCTTGCATGCATGATTATCTAATAGTCATATGCAAAGATACTGTAAATGTGTATTGACATGACTGCACAAATATTTTGCATATGCAATTGTGTAACTAATTTTTTTTCCATTGTGAAGCATACAGGCCAATTTGTTACATTAAATAGTGCAAGTCAAATACCATGCGCAAATACTTTTTGCTCAAAGCTTTATTTACCCAGAATATTAAAGTGTCACAGTTTAAAATATGATTTGTTGAACTGTCAGTCTTCAAGTTCTTTGTTTTTGTCTCTCTCGCTTTTTTTTTTTTTTTTTTTGGATTGGTTGTTGCATAATAAGGCTTTAGTGGATGGGCCAGCCAAGTTTTATGTACAACAGGGCACCCAACAGCCCACCCACTCTACTGTGTCCAAAATACACCATGTCCCCAGAATGGATAGGAAGGGGGCAGGATTTGCACCACACTGAAATTGTGGCTTGGTCAGTGCTTGCAAATTGCACTCCAGTCTTGATTATACTAACTGGGAAGGAGAAGGTGACTTTTTGATAATTCTTATTTATTATCACTGTGCTGGGTCACATCTCCGATTTCAAAGCCATTGACTGTACAACGCTGCAGTAAATCCATCTGAGCTAGTGTCATAACCTCATTGTCACAAGTGTGTTGCCACCATTTAGAAAATATCATCAATTAAATACCAAAATGCAGTAGCGAGATGGAAGAAAGATATTGATTGATTTGGCTAGATTTTTTAAAGAGTCTTATTAATTGCACAAAAGTCCAGTGTTTTTGCAGATGAGGGAAATAAGCATACAAATATTAAATCAAATTTGAAGTAGCTTAAGAGTATGATCTCAGGAAAAGTAACATCACGAAGGCATCTGTAATCCACGGCCTTTTTATGTAGGATAGAATGAATTCTACATATTCTGGATATTTATTAGAATATCTATGAATCTATGAATTAGAAATAATCTGTTCTTCCTAGACCAAGAAAATCCTAGAAAGGTCAAGGGATCTATTCAGAGTGTACTTGAACCTAACGACAGGTTTCAGAGTAACAGCCGTGTTAGTCTGTATTCGCAAAAAGAAAAGGAGTACTTGTGGTCTCTAAGGTGCCACAAGAACTCCTTTTCTTCTTGAACCTAACGTAAACCCAGTTTAGGGTGGCGGGGGGGCATGATTTAAATGGAAAACTAGCTGAATTCAGTTCTCGTGGTATTTCTGTAAAACTGACACTTCACGGCCTTGACTCTCTGTCATAAAGCAGAAGCCTAGGAATAATGCAGACATCCAAAGATGGAGCAGGAAACTGAAGTAATCGGGGTAACCCTTGCACAGGTGTACAACTGGACCACAAATAAGCAAACTGGCAATTTTCTCAAGACAATAACATTTAGATCAAAGAGTGGATGTATAAGGTAAAGCAGCTTTGGTGCTCTTCATATGGTTTGCCTCCTGCAAACCAGCTTGTGCAAGCCCACTCTTGCTGAACTCAGTGGGAATTTGGCACATTGGGCTGGGCCCAGACAGCCAATAGTCTCATTACTGGGCATTCTTTCTAAGGGTAAATCATTCCTGACTAATTTCTTCAACTTTTTAGATAGAGATGAGCTTTAGTCATGCCATGTGGATTCAGAATTAAACCTGGATCTGGTCCCACACTGGTATAAAATAGATGCTCCACTGAGTCAAAGTAGTCAAATGGATGATTTGGGGCCCATTTCTGTTGATTTAACAAACGTTGACTTTGGACCTACATATTTCCTAGTTCTACCTCTTTATTTTCTTGAACAAGTCTGTTTTTGAGTTTAATGGAAAGAAGATCCTCTCTCCTCACAATGGAGTCTGAATACGGCACCAAATCTGCTGACTGTTACTTTTCTCCAATTGCTTTTCAGTGAGCTCTTGTTCAGTGTGATGATTTGAAACGGAAACAAAAGGAATGCAAAAGTAACAGAAGCACCTTTCAAGTGAATCACAAATCTTAAAGTTCAATTTATACACTGCATTAGAAAATTGAAATTAGAGCGGTTGATTATGAAGGTCTGATGCATTCAATCCAATATACAACAGCCTATTAAATAATATGAAACAGCTTGAAAATAGCACAAGGCTGAGCTGTATCATAAATACAACCACTAGAGCAAGTGTTCCATAGAAGGCTGCTATAACCACCGGAACTTAGACTTATGTTTCAGCACTACAATACTTGTGTTATTCTCTGGACTAATTACTCCTGATTTGGAAATCAACACCTCTGCCACTCCCCCTCCCTGCAGGGCAGCTGCTTAGACCCTACTCTGCTCTCTGACCCAGGCCCTCCAACCTTTCCTGGGGGTGCATACGCAGGGACCTTGGGCAGCAAACAATGGATTAACGCTGATCTGAGTGGCTGCCATTTGCAATAGAGTGCAATAGGCTGCACCACAAATTGTCTGAAGAGAGAGGACTAAGGCAGTTGCCCAAAGAACTCTGGGGTACATCTGGAAGACTTCTGGTACCCAAGTCATGTTGGGGCCGCATGCACACAGGGCCCAAGCACTATTGCTTTGCTAGGTCCCAGCTTAACATGGGCTCAGACCCTCTGGCCTTGCAGGGTCCTGGGACCCTAGGTTCGAGCCTGAGTTTAACACAATTGGAGTGTGTATACACAGAGCCCAGGCTTACATTGCTGTGTAGACATAGTGTAGTGTAGGAGATACTGTGCCCTTTACCTTCACTCTTCTATTTGCAGGCCACCCCCTCTCCCTCCAAGTCACTCTATTTCATGCAGGTCATCTTCTCTCTGTTTCCTAAATCCTCATATGCTACTGTAGCAATGCACCAATCCCTATCACCACTCTTATGTAACTTCCTAGAACCACTGTTTCCATTTACTTACATTACCACCTGATGCTACCATCATCTGCCTATATTACCTCTGGCTGTTGCTGTCTGTTCTGTGCTCCGCTACATTTTGAGTAGGTAAAATGCACAGAGACCAGTTCAAATAGGGAAACTGAATAAGAGCTTGATGGATTTGTTACTATCCAGAAATTTCCTACATGCTGGACATCTCTGTTCTTCCTTAAGTTTCCTAATTCAAAATGAAGTGGCACTGGTTAGTGTCTTTTAATTGCAAGTAAGGATAACAACTGATGCATAAGATTGATATATATTCATGAGTGGAATTATAGCTGTGCATGAAAGTACTACATTACTGCTTGGTAATCAACATCTACTTTACTTTTTTTTTAAGTTAGCACAGTCACTAATCAAAGATAATTACACTATTACCATTAAAAATGTTTATCAGGATTTTGTAGGGGGAAGAACAAGAGGTACAATTTGTACTCTGCAATGACAGGCAGTACTAACTAAAGATGAGCTGAGGAGTCTGTGTTTTGTTTTTACAAGCCTTGTTAGTAAAGGGTTGGTTTTGCAAAATAAGAATCATATAACAGACTTTTCATTCCAATAGGGCCTTCCATCTGAGAATCAAGAGGTGTTTGTGAGCATTAATGAACTAATACTCACCACATGGTATGTGATAGAGAAAATTATTGTTCTCTCTGCTTTACTGATGGGAAAACTGAGGCATAGACAGAGGTGAAATGAGTTGGTCAAGAACGTGCAGTAAGTAGGTGGCAGAACCTAGACTAGCACCAATGTCTACCAAGTCCTAGTCCTATGCTTTAGACAGCCTTCCCAAAATTAAAATTAAGAATGGTTTGATCTGAATTGTATTTTATCCAATCCCCTGAAGTTTGAAGGATTCAGATGAAAGGCTCATTTCTTGTTAACTTAATAAATGGGATACAAAGGGGACAACTAAACAAAGATTTTATCTTAAAATAGAGAAGCCATAAATACTAGGCATGGTGATCCTCAAATGTTTCCAAGTTTGGGTTCACTTTATGTAAACATCCATATTTACTCAGCATTTTTCTCTTTAGGGACTTTCCCCTCCACAACTGCCTACTGACCTCACAATCTCCATGATCCTCTCCCTAAAGAGTGCCCTCCTTCCCACTATCACAAGATGCTCCTCTCCTCAGCAGGACTATGCTCCCTTCTAACACTTATTTTTTTTATGAGCACTCAGGCCAATGATCCTTTAACAGCATTTTCATTGATTTGCTACATCCTCCTGCCTTCTTTGGGCTGGGAAGGTAGATGGTCAATAGATCCACACATTTCCTCCAGTCCTTTCTCTGGACATCTGGATAGTGGCAGCTCATTTCTCCTGTGATAGAACCCGGATATGAGAGACTCCATGGTTCCACATTAGGTTGTGAAATCACTGTGCCCCCAAAAAACTTGTGGGATGATGAGAGGAGTGTTTTGAGGACAGGGATATAATTTGGTATTTTATCAATCTTGGTTACCATAAGAAAAAAAAAAGATAGAAATGGAAAATCCAAACATTTCAAAATCTCAAAGGTTTCATTTGGATTTATTTATTCCTTACTCCAACATGGAGACACCAACCGTCATAAGCGTGTTTTAATAGCCACATACACTTACCTAGTCCCAGAATGAACTTCCGAAAGTGCATTAAGTAATGGCAGACCACTGAGCATTCTGGGAGCACCACAAAGTACCCAGACATGGCTGTTCTATTAGTACCTACATACTTCTAATCTAAAACTCCCACCAGTTAACTTTTTACAAGCAAAAGCAACATTAGGAGTCATAAGTCACCTTAATGTGCCAAGAAATAATGACACACAAAATGTATGCTATAAATGTTAATGCAGACATTATATGACATAAATTTTGTATATATGTAGATGAGCTGGAGATATAAATGATATTTAGCCTTTACCCGCAAGGCATTATCCATTCTTTTCTCTGGTAATCCTAATTTGAGACATTTTCTGTATTTATTCATTCTAATTTGTCTGCAAAATGGGTCAGCGATTTTCTATTTTACATTGGCACTGATTTTCACACATGCAAGCACCACCACATGGATCGGCTTTAATGGGAACTACAGGTGCTCGGCACTTATGAAAATCAGGCCCTATTCAGCCAGAGAGTTAACAGTTGCCCCTCATCTTCACATTCACTGGACTGCCCATGTATGCTAGAATAGCCTTTAGAATCCCTGAATTTGTTTCAGGCATTGGTACATGGTGTTATGATGCAGCATTATATTGTGATTACAGAACTCAATGAATTATATAATCATCATTATGCTGCAGCAATGTACTGGCTCATCAGAGTCAAGCCATGTCCTTGTTTTCTTCTAATGGTATTCGTTTTCTCTCCCCCGTCTCCTCCAAAGCGGGCAACATTAAAAACTTGTTATTTACCACATTTAACCATTCAAACGGAGTGATGTTTTCAATCATTTTCCATTCTAACTGCAGAAAATTCTGCAAATACCATGACTAATTATATAAGGGATAAGTGACAACTTTTTAACGTTGAATGATAGAATGATATTAAGATGGAGTGAACTGGCCTGTCCAATCACCCAGTCCACCCATAAGCACTGAAACAGGTTTGCCACTATTAAAAAAAAAAAGTCAAACCAAAAGCCATTCACATGAGTTATGCAAAGCTGCAGTTGGATGATCTGGATTACTGACCTAAGCCTTAGGCTTGAACTAGGTTAGATTCCCTAGAAATTCAGGTTCAAATCATGCTAGCATTGACTGAACCATTTATCCTTTTGGAACAGATAAAATGGAGTTCCATGCAATTTACTCTGTGGGTCATTCAGAGTCAATCTTTAAAGCCAAGGTGCTATCAACTGTCTATGGATGGTGACAATCCTTTGGTACTTTTCATGAGTCAGAGATTCCCCTGAATGCCTTAGAATAAAATTAACCTCTGAAGAGGCTAAATCCTCACTCCACCTTCAGCAAAGGACACACACACTCTAGGATAGTGCCCAAAAACTCATCCATCTTCCTGTGGTCCTTCTTTTATTAGTAGTTGAAACAATAAAAACACAACATAAGCACAACCTAAGCTTTTAGACTCAATCTAGGATGTTGCCATGGTTTCGCTGTTCCAGACATTAGTTCAGTGATTCTCTGAACTAACATTATTAACATTATTAACCCAAAGTAGGGTTAAGAGACTGCAGTGGACACAGTAAATCAGCATTCTAAGACAGGTCTCCATCACCTGCTAACCTAGTGGTCAATAGAAAACCTTGCCACCCTATTCCAACACCCAAAATGATATTTAGCATGTGTGTGTCAGCTGGTTACCATATGGTGGCCAAGGCACTAGGACAGATTCTCTCAGCGTGGGCAAAGGCCCCAGTAACATAAAGGCTATGCAGGGGGAGAAGCTGAGGAGAATTGCAGCAAAGCAATGGAGTCACAAGCTCACATCCACCTGGGACTTGCATAGTACCAGTGCTGATCCAAAGAGTGGGAAGCACTGGCTAGAAACAGGGCACAGCTAGAGTACTAATTCCAGTGATATGATGGTAACAGTAGAACTGAAGCGTTATTGGGGAGATAAAATAAGTCCTCTCCTAAATACATTATTAATTACACAAGTTGTGGGTTTCAGAGTAACAGCCGTGTTAGTCTGTATTCGCAAAAAGAAAAGGAGGACTTGTGGCACCTTAGAGACTAACCAATTTATTTGAGCATAAGCTTTCGTGAGCTACAGCTCACTTCATCGGATGCATACTGTACAAAGTGTAGAAGATCTTTTTATATACACACAAAGCATGAAAAAATACCTCCTCTCACCCCACTCTCCTGCTGGTAATAGCTTATCTAAAGTGATCACTCTCCTTACAATGTGTATGATAATCAAGGAGGGCCATTTCCAGCACAAATCCAGGTTTTCTCACAAGTTGTGGGAGCACCTTTAGGCCCAAATGAGGCCAGGATCCCATTGTTTCTGGTGCTATATAAAAATAGAATAAACAGTTCCTTTCTCCAAGAGCAAACAATCTAACATCACCAAGGATCACAATGTAAAACAGAAGGATCATTAATGAGGCTCAATATGAAGTTTTAATCTCATTGTATATGGTTCCAGGCCTGGACATGTGGGAGATAATATAGTTGCCTGAAAAATTAGGGGTAATGAAAAGTTTTCAGTAAAAGCAGGATGAGACTGACAGTTCTCTAGGCATTGACTTTGTTCGGTGTTGTATCAGGCCCTAGTTTTGCTGACCTATATCTTGTGAGGTGGTGATGAGCACTGCAGTTGCTCATAATCTTACAAGATTGAACTCTATTGTGGAGTAATAAACACATCAACATGCCTCTTTATACATAAATTACTGCAATCCCAGGGCTTGAAAATTAATGGTGGGGGGCGGTGAGACATGAATTGCATTCATTGAGAGCAAGGCAGGCTTTTTTATTGGTAGCATCCACCCCTTTTGCTGGAAGTTCACATTGCTCATGTGCATGATAATTAGATTCTATTAACGATGAGGGGATAGAAAAGGGGTTGTGTGAATTCTGGCAGCATGTTGTGTGGTTGTGGGGGGAATACACAATTTATTTGTTTTAAAAGAACAAACCTTACTATTTGCATGAAAATGGACTTCAATATTTTTTTTTTATCTGTGCATTCAGAATCACACTATTACCAGGGATTCAATAGTACAGCTGCTCAATGAATCTTCATATTTCAGAAATTGCTAATACAGCTGCTTGTAAAAACTGGAAAGGCGAGACACAGATCATCCTGGGATTTGATTTCTCAATCTCAAATTTGCTGTTGATCATTTCTGAGTAGGCTGGCTAATCTCACAAGGAGCCATGCGGTGATATTAGACCATCGAGGATTGTAAGTGTCCCCAGGCATTTTACAATGGCAGGGATAGGGGAAGTGAAGAGAAATAGCATGTCAGTTAGACCACAGGGCTGGGAGCTGGAACTCCTGGTTTGATAATCAACACTTTTACTATATGACTTAATGATCTGTGCCTCAGTTTCGCATTTGTAAAATGGGGATAATAATTAACAATCTCATATGAAAGTTGAGAGGATTAATTCATGTTCTGTTAAGAATAGTAAAGAAGTTCCAATGACTGTGTGATCTGGACGATAGCCCAAGCTGTAGGAGGTCAGCACATTTCTGAGTAACAGCTCTCAAATTTGTCTTCAGGCTACTTAATTAAACACAGGAGCAGGCCAGAATATTAGCTGCAACAACACACCTTTCACAGCTTCCTGCCATTTCCAGCAGGAACATAATAAACATGGAATCCAGTTTGGCCCCTGCAATACTTTCTTCTTCTTTTTTTTTCTTTGAGTTGTTGGACGTCTGGACAGGTCATATGAAAACGATTTCTCATCTTTTCTCTAAACTGCATGCATCAGTTAAAAAGCCAACAACACGTGAATGTAAAAAAAGTGCTGTGCTTTCTGGAGTCAGGTGCCTGGACGCAGCTAACACAGGAGAGTACTGTACCACATACCTTGTAAAATAAGTGATTTTGCAGGACACAAATACACATATCTGAGGGCAGCCATGGCTAAAGAGTAAAGGACCATTCCCATCTGCTATTAAATGGGCCGAGCTTTTTATTAGATCAAAACATACCATTTATGATGACAGTGATAGAACTAATTTAAAAGTTATTTTTAATTTAATCACCGCTTGGATTAATTGAGGTTGTACCCATATCTTGCATTTCCTAAGTTACTACTGTCTCTTAAAGTGCATTCACTGATGAATTTCTACTTAGCTTACTATGCATTTCAAAGAGTTGAGCTGTTTCATTTTAGCCATTTTAATTGTGTGAAGCCATGAGCTACTTTTTGAATTACAAAAAAAGCATTTTCATTCTTATATTGTAATTATGCAGTGAACGCAGGCTCAGAGAAAAATGCTGTGGTTCAAAGGCAGACCTGCAAAAATACCATGCCTCATATACTGCATGCATACCATCCCTAGTGAATGGGCCAAAAACACCAACTGGGTGCAGCCCATTTGAGCCCACTTTCCCTAGCAGCAAAGGTTAATGTTTAAAAAAAAATGCAGTGTGGTTGTGGCCATGACAGCTCCAGGATATTAGAGAGAAAAAGTGGGAAGTTTGGGGGGGGGAGGGGAATATATTTTATTGGACCAATTTCTGTTGGTGAGAAAGACAATCTTTCAAGCTCTACATAGCTCTCTTTCAGGTTTTGAAAAAAATATTTCTTTACTTTGCATTTTATAGGCAAAAGATGCTGGGATAGAAGCGCCTGACCCTTGCACTCTTCGGTGGAGTGCAAGAATGCAAGGACTCTGCACTTGTCATGACTCCAGTACAGTCACTAGGCACAATTGTGACCCGGCATTCTCTTAAACCCCAGGTTTGCTGTCTTCTGGGTGACAGGAGGAAAAAGGAAGCCAAGTAAAGGCCCTGCCCTTTCCATCAGGAGGGAAAGGAAGCCGAGTAATGGCCCTGCTCAGTGCATGCTAGCCTGCAGAACGGGAAGTATACTTCAGTTTCATAGGGTGCTGCTCCTGAGTGTGGGAGAGATTTGGAGATGCTGCCCCCTGGAGCTCCCCCTGGGATAGTGCAGCTCTGCACTAGCCTAGGGAAGGGCTTCTGACTGAATAGCACAGTTCTGGCTCTCCCTTAAGTGATGCTTGATACCATAGTTATCCAAACTAAAATATTTAATATTGCTTTTGAAATGTAAAAGCCCTTGCAAAACAGATCTATTTTCTGAAGATAATTCTCCACACTTATCATCCTAAATTTTGGCAGCAAAGTCAGACATGCTTAAAAACAGGGGCATCAGAACACATTAAAGCAACGAATATGCTAGGAAAATTCCCAGAGATGTCAGTTTCTGAAAATGGGGATTAAAAAGGATGCTGGTGTGCAACAAAAGTGTACAATTGCAAATTTGATTCTCACACCACGGATCCTAACATAATCCCTCATAAAGAACTGTGGCTAAAAGTTCTTGACCTGACATTATAGAACGGGGATGCTGGGCCAATCAGAGTCATAGAAGTGGAAAATGAGAAATGCCTAGGAAAGAGTTCCAGAGGTTAAAGAGGATTGAAACTGGAGAAAGAGCTCACTACAGTACCTAAAGGAGAGCGGGAGAGCTGCTGCCCCCTTCTCCCAAGCCAGGGTGCCAAAATAAGGCTGTTTCAGGGCCTTCCTTCTACTTTTAGTAAATAAGATTCTATTCTCTTCCTCCTCCTGCTTCTGCTTCCATTTGAGCCTCTGGATTCACTCCCACTAATCAAGGTTACAAATTACACCTCATTGTGCCAGGGAGGCATCTTCTATTGCACAAGGGTTTTCCTCTCCGGAAGGCAGGCTATACTTCCTCTGTGAGGAGGGCAGCTTTCATTTCTGACTGGGTTTCTTAGCAGCCCATGGTGGGGGTGAATGGAATCAACGGTAACCTCTCCCCAGCAAGTCCTGCCCACTCTTTGGGCCCCTGCAGCCCATACCTAGAGGAGACAGCAGTGCACTGGCACAAAAGCAGTGCAGTCTCCCCTGAGAGACAATCCACTGCGCACAGGTTTGTGCCTCCAGAAGCTAACATAAAGCAGTGCTTAGGTGAGCCCCTACCATATCAAAGTTAGTCCAATGTCCACTTCCAGCATCTAGTTGTTCTACAAAACAAATATATTTAATGCTTTGTTCAAAGTGTCTTTTTTTTAAAAAAAAAAATCTCAAGTAATGGGATTGCTCTATATCAGGAAATCATGGATCTGCAGGAAATACATCTTCCTTGCCTCTGGCACTTTGGGCCTGGTCCCCCCTCTGTGCTGCAGGCCATGCAACCTGTACCAGTTCCTACAGCCTTAGGGATGGCTCGATTGCCCAGCTGTCTGGTGTGGAGGCCTGCTCCCTGTTTTTCGCCTAGAGGTGGCTGAAGGAATCTTTCCATCCTACCATTGGAGTTGTGTTAGAGGTGAGGCAGCACCAATCCCCACCTGAGTTCTGCTGCTGGCAGGAGGTGGATGCTCTCTTACCTTCAGGACATATATTCCAACTGCCAGTTTTATAGGCAGAGAACATGAACTCCAAGAAAACGTGGTCTTTGGAAACGTCATCTCATTGGCTAACAGCTCTGTTTCAGAGTTTGGCCAATGAGTGACAACGTGAGGACACGTATTGCTTCTAAATTTCTTCCTTAGATGACTGACATTCAGACTGCAGGGAAACAGCTTTATCCTCCATAGTAGAATGTGAGAGGAGCACAGTGGCATGATTTATTAACCCTAAATTTATTCCTCTGAGCCTAAATGCCATATGCTGACAAGCCCTCTGACTTTTACTGATGAGGATAGAAAATCCCATAATATGTATACTGCTTAAAAGTTAGCCTTCTCCTGAAAGTGTAAGAACACTCTAGAATAGGGAATAACTCTTGTGGCTGCTGGATTTCATAGGCATCAGTTCTTGCCCCAGTAGGATAATGATAGTCTCCCACTTCAATGGGATTTATCACCCAAGGGGTTTCCACTATGTCTACACTAGGGGAGTGGAAATCAATCTAAGTTACGCAACTTCAGCTACGTGAACAACATAGCTGAAGTCAACATACTTAGATCTACTTACCACAGTGTCTTCACTGAGGTAAGTCAACAGCTGACGCTCTCCCATAGACTCCGCCTGCACCTTTCGCCCTGGCGGAGTACCAGAGTCAACGGGAGAGCGCTCAGCAGTCGGTTTATCGCGTCTAGATTAGATGCGATAAATCAACCCCCGCTGGATCGTTTGCTGTCCGTCAATCCAGCGGGTAATGTAGACAAGCCACTGAGATGACTTTTTTGCCTGGATCAGACCAGTGGACTTCTCCCCCTTCTTGCAGCTTATTTTACTGCATGGATGCACAAGAGAAAAATGAAGCAAATTCTTTATTCCATCATACTAACGTGTCTCCATAAGCAGCTACCCTGCTAATCAGTTCTTTGGCCATTGACCTTTCTGGAGGAAATAGCCTTATTTTGCTACACCATTTATCATGGTCCCAAGTGTCAGTGGAAGGTATGGTGTTCGTTAGCAGCACTTACAGTGGTTTGCATGTAATTCTGGAAATATAGCTTCCACTAGCTACTCTAGTTCGTCCAGGACAGGCACAAATAAAATAGGTGGTTATGGGATATCTCAATCATTCCACATATACACCCCACAGTATCAAGACTCCCAGCTTGATTAGAAAAGGTCAGACAAGAATTTTATTGCTAAATATATTAAGTCTATGAATGCAATAAAAGCAGCAAGATAGACTAAAATAGGATTCCCCGCCCCCATGCCAGCACATTACTGGATCTTCCAATTTTCCCTTGCCCTTTGCTCTTCTTTAACCTATGCAATGATCCTATACAATACATTGAATTCCTATATTCATTTGAACTATATATAACATCACTTATTATTTTTGTGTGATTATTTTTCTCCCACACACACACTTTTCCACTTCACTTCAGAAAGTGGCTGTTTTTAAAAAATCAATATATAGGATTTTCTAGCTATAAAAACAGATCTTGTCAATATATCTTCCATGTCATGTTACTATTGATCCTGTAAATCATTTGACCAAGAACAAATAGTAATATAACTGACTAAACAATTATTAGCTCTAAGTTTAGCTAGGGAAAGAATACGCTTCCTACAGCTACAGACAAGCATGATCTGCATAGTTTATCATTTCCAACAGCCTCACTCATGTACAGCTCATGAGCAGTGCTCCATATTTCAGTCCTGATGCTCTAGCTTAAGTATCATGAGCAAAGAACCAAAAGCAAAAACTTCAGCAAACATGTGACTTAAGGAAACCCAACATGCCTATCTCACCCCAGACAACAAAATATAAAGAAGATGGGACCAATGGAAGGAGATGTCAGATGGACCATTGCAATCTGCATGTGGACTGTTTACTCACTGGCCATGATTCTTCTTGGGTGTACACTCGTTTTGCATTACTTCAGTGGCATTACTCCAGATTTAAACTGTAGAAACTGAGATGAGAAACAGGCTAACTGCTTTGAGGCAATATTACAACCTGGAGCTCATTCTGATCTCTCCTAAGTCACTGAAGTTACATCAGTGTATCGCTAGTGTAAGCCCAGTGATTTATATTGGAGTAAGAATCAGGCCTGCTATTTTAAATCAGTTTATCATAGTTGAACCAGTGATTCAAGAAACTCAAGAGGTGTGTGTATGTATTGCTTATGTGCATAACTCACCTCTTTAGATAATTATTTACAGTAAAAATTAGGCCTGAAATGATGTCCTGCTTGTTGTGTATCCACATATGATAGTTTCCAAAAGCGAGCCTCTTAACTTTTTAAGTATAGCACTCCTCCCCACTCTTTGTCTAGAAATTAAAATCTAGCTGCAACCTATCAGATTTGTTAGGTTAGGGCCCAGATTTACAGATAAGTGACTAATGAATATGGGAATGATAATCTTCAAACCTCACACCCAGTTTGTCACTTCATCTCTCTGACAGTACAGAAGTGAAAATTATTTAGACACATTAACCTGTTTGAGGATGAACATCCTGTTTTGCTTTTGTTTACAGGTTATACTCTGAGAAGGAGCATCTGCTAAGCAATAAAGCCTTATTTTCATCATATACGGTGAATTTAAGACTCAAGCAGTATCTGCTTTCTCAAGGTCCATGAAGATGTTAAATAACAGTTTAAGCAACTGTTAAATTGACAGCAGATTTTTTCACCCTTTGACTGCTGTGGTTTAAATATATTAAGATGCCAGCAACATACTTTGGCTAGCAAGGTGTTTAAAGGGAGGAAATGGAGCTTAGTTGCAAAAGTTAACAGTTCAAATCATGCATGCTAATGGTTCTTAGTAAATTGATATGTTATTATTGCTTAATTTTGGTAAACATTCTTACCGAAAAGTATTCTCTCAATTGCAGCCCATCTAAAATAAGCTCATTTATGCTAATGTATTTCTCCTTGACACTCGGTAAATTCTTCCTAATGCATTAATTATGACTCCAGATAGACCAATGATTATTTCGTATATGCTAATTAGGAATCATTTTATTCAGTCTGCTGCACACATCAGTAAACAAGTGGAATGAATTCCCCACAGAGAGGATAAAAAGACAATGATTTCCTTTCCACTACAGCTTAGAGAATTTACCCCACAATCAAGAAGTAATTAGAGAAGAAAATGAGGAGTTAGAAAAAATACATTTACAGGTGTGAGGCACCAAGAGCCTGTTCCTTCCCAAAGATAGAATAAAAGCAGACGGCTTCATAGCTAATGAGTTTTTACCATATATGATTAGAAACCCTAATCTCCTTTCCATAAAAGTAAATAAAAAAATACAATCAAATTAGTTCCATTTGTAGTAGAACAAATTGTTATGAAATAGTCTCATTTGAATGCTGGGATTGAAAGAGATGTGAAGTTGAAACAAAATGTGTGATGCTCTACTCTCAGTTCTAATCTCTAGCTTCTATGGTTAGGATTTAGCTAATTTACAATAATTTTTCTTTGCACTAGTTAAGAACCACATCATGTGGTATCAAAGCCCTCAATCTTACAACTGGATCCACCTCGGTCCCTTTGTAGAGCCCTGGTGACTGCTGTATAGGTACAAGGAGTTTATCCACACAGATCTCATTGCTGGATTGGGGCCAAAGTGAAATGGAAAGTGAATTAGTAAAAATGGTATCTCAGGACTCCATACTTAAGCCCAAATTTTCAAATATGCACATGCCTAAGGGCCCAGGCACTTAGAGTGTAACTCTCCAATGTGCATGTGCAGGTCAGGCCTGTATGTATGCCTATAGGCATATGCCCAGAGAATGCGGACTTGTGTGTAGATTTGCATGCCTAATTTGGGTGCATGTTTGAAAATTTAGACTTTATTTTTCTCTCAATGTCTTTCAAACCAAGTTTACTCATTTTACAAAGTTGCACACTTATCCTAGGATCTGAGAGTCAAACTGGGCTCTCTCTCTCTGTGACATCATTAACAAATGAAGATTGTACGATTATGATGCATAAGCCAGACTAGAATCCAATTAAATC
The DNA here is from genome assembly GCF_965140285.1 of Lepidochelys kempii. Taxonomy (NCBI): domain Eukaryota; kingdom Metazoa; phylum Chordata; order Testudines; family Cheloniidae; genus Lepidochelys; species Lepidochelys kempii. The sequence continues at coordinate 47,889,727 of NC_136385.1, read as the reverse complement.
CCCAAAGTTGTTCAAATATTTCAGTGATTGGGGCCCGATTGATTAACAGATGGGGTCAATTTTATGTGCATTTGTATGCTTAAATTGTAGGAAAATCTAGCCCTAAAGTGGCATAGTTTGGTGTCTAGTTTGGATCAGGGTCCAAACTACCCCAGAGTTTAGGGGCACTTAGATGAAGGCTTTTAGTTTGGGCCTGTGCTTACTACTTAATGAACTGAAGTCCATATTAATCATCCTTAGGAACAGCAATTTGATATTTAATTGATGTTGTTGGAGATACTGTATGTTAGTATGCTATTTAGGGTAGAAAAAGCCTTGTTGCTTTTTTCTTTTAATACAGGGGATACCAACAAATGGAAACTCAAAGGAAGATTGTGGTTCATGCTCTGTAAGATGATTTGGTTCTGGGTAAAGACTGCTCCATTGCAGTAACACTGACATCAGCATCAACACGTGACATTTCATAACTTGTCTGGCACATCAAGCTACATTCTATAGAATTTTCAGTGATTTCTATGTTTATCCCATGGAGTTCAAAGAACATTTTGATTAATTGGAAAATGAATATTATACTAGCTCAATTGCTAAAAACAAAAAGCACTTTTGTGAAATAACTTCTATGCTTTTGTATTTTCATCATAAGTAGTTTGGCAATCTTCCTAACTCTTCAGCCTGAAGGTCTATATTGTTATCCCTAATGGAAGAATAAAGAGATGAACCTACTAACTTCTCTCTGAAACAATGATGGGGAAAAATATCCAAGATTATTAAAATTAACATCAATCAGTTTAGACAGATAATCAATAATTGTCCACTTAGGTTGTTCAGTCATCCTCACTGCCAAGAAATAAGGGTTGCTATAGTCTGTTTTAGCTGACATTATACTTATCATGAATTCAGGGTGGGCTCTTTTGGAAAGCACCTTGAAAATAAGATCCTGGAAAAGAGTAGAGTTCAAGTTAGTTCACATACTCTTCTCTACAAGTGCAAAATGCCACTGTTTGATAGGGAAGCCATTGGAGCTTATGGAAATGATAACGAAAGATCAGAAGGATATTGTTCAACAGCATTAGTCATAATGATACTATTCTAAACTATTAGCAGTTTTTTTAAAAAAAAATATAATTGCTAATGGACTGTGTGTTTATCATACCATAGCAGAACTATTTTTTGCCACTACAGACTATTAGAGAGGAGATACTGGAATTCCAGCTATCTGATTGGTGCTGTATTTGGAGATAGGGCCCTTCACTTAATGTTTATTTCAACAAATTATGAATAGCAAAGTTATTGAAAGCTGATTAAACAGTAATGGTGGTCCTGTCTGTTGCTGAGGCAATAGTAGGCTTCTCTGGTCTTTTGATACACGGTCCTAATTTTTCAATGTGTGTGTGTGTGTGTGTGTGTGTGTGTGTGTGTGTGTGTGTGTGTGTGTGTGTGTGTGTGTGTGTGTGTGTGTGTGTGTGTGTATCTCAAAAACCATTAAATGAAGCCATGTGGAAATTGAAAGTCCTAATCAGTCTTTTAATATGTAAAAAGTACTAATGCTTTCTTTGTTCTGCTCAGAATCAAAAGCTGCAGGAATCCTTAAATATATTTGCATTTTTAACAGCCATCTTGTTACTAGCCACCATGCCCTGGAAATTTGAAAAAAATAAGTTCATTTTTTAAACAAAGAAACTAATTAAATAATACAGACAAAATTTGAGAGTGGGTAGTCAGTTTAACACCACCATATAGGAGGGAGGGACACTCATCTCTCAAGTGCCTACAAGCAGCTAGGTGTGGTACTGCAATCCTTGTCCACTTCTGGATTCCCCCTGTAGATTGCCGACCTTCCTAGGCAGGTCTTCAGTGGCTCAGCCCTCCAGTAAAGCCACAGTCAAAATGAACCCCTTCCCATATACTCAAGTCCAAGACAAACACAAAGCAAAAGTTTGCCAATCCCAGTCTCAAGCTAGACCCCACCTCTACTTCCTGAGGGTTACTTCTCTCTTCTGGCCCCTTAGTGCTCCGTTGAGTCTCTCTCTATTCACCAAACTATCTGCCTTCACCAGGATCTTCAGTGCCCATCTCTGGGCTTTTTAAATCCATCACTTTGCCTGGGCTTCTGAAGGAGCCCTTGTGCTCCTCTCAGGCTTAGCTCACTTTGCCAGTGGCAGAACCCAGCCCCACCCACTACTCAGGGTTCCAGCCCCGAGAGCTTATAAACAGCAGCCACATAGTGCTGCCTTTAATTAGCTGCTGCTGCATTCCCCAGGCTTCATCCTACCTGGTCCCTTTGCCTTCAGCCTTTACCCTAGGGTTAGAGTTTTCAGGGCCCCTCAGGCCCAGGTTTAGCAAATGCAGCCTAGAAAACTCTTTTGTCCAGAGCAGAGCCCCCTTCTTTAGCCTCAGATGAGAACTAACATGCTCAGGTCCTGCAACTCCATTTAATTTGAACCTGCTGGGCTGATTGGCTGCTTTCATGCAGCCTTTCTAGGCAGGCCTGGAGGACCCATCTTTGCTGCTCTTCCTGGGGTGGGATGTAGTAGAACTGCAGAGCCACCAGCAGCAGGCCACGAAGGGCCAAGTACACCCCATCACACACCTGCTTAATATTATGCATAGGAATAGTGCCAGTGACTTCAAGCAGGTCAGAATAACAACTAGTCCCAAGAGATTTGTCTCTAGTGCCATGTGGACTGTACAAGGACCAGATAGTCTGTTCTAAGAGTCTAACCCCACTGTCCAGTGAATCCACCTAAGTACTATGGTAACTACTTGGGTGGTCCATAGTCAGGACATGAAGAAGTTCCGTTTCCTGCTGACTCCACTGCCCTTCTGCCAAAATTTTTGCAGTTCTTTGGGTAGGCAGCATATCTGTTCCTGGGCTTTGGGTGGACTGAGGTGGATGGGAACCTTGGCTTTCTTCTCTCACTCTTTTGGAGGGCATAGGCCTCCCTCCTTCCATCCTTATGCAGGTATTGGGAGATTTCCTGAGTAGGAGACGAGTAAAAACTGATTGAAGACCTCGGGGTTTGGCCATAAAACAATATTTCAAAAAATTGCCTAAGATTAATTTGACCTGTTTGATTTGCTTTTTTGGGGTAGGGAATACACCATGCGTAAATTACAGATAGGATTTTATGCAGTATAGAGAGAGCCTAAGAATGGTGAACCTTTTCCAGTTAAGCATTAGAAGACATGTTGATATAGCGTTGGAACAAAATGACTCATATTAACTGTAGGCATGGCTCGACAAGAGTAATTGAACATGTGGGTGGCCATATTCTTTGGAAGACAAGATTAGGGAGGTCAATAGATCATCAGGCTGAAAACTGAATGTTTGTGCTATCTAAAATAGGTAAATAGGTCAGTAAGCTAAGAGACAGAATGTCTGACCTAGCTAAGATAAGAGGTGGAAACCATTTACCAACAATAAGATAACCATGGACAAGGTAAGTCAGGTGCATAAAGATGAGGTAAAAAATAAAGTCGAGCATAGGCAGTGTGTGGATGGAACATACTGTAACCTATAAAGTAACCAAGCCAATCCCCAAATATGTGATTCAATGTTCAGTAAATGTACAGTAATTTGTAAACATATAAAGGAAGAGTTTTGCTGTGTAACTTTGAATGTGTGGTATGCCTTATACCCAACTCGGTGTAGACTTGCTGTATGCCAAATGAAGATGCCCGACTGATAAAGTCCAGTGTTGATCTGAGTTCTTAGGAACAAAATGGATAAGGTCTCAGAGGCTACTGAGTGAGTAAGGTCTCAGAAGCTACCCGAACATATTCCTGAGTGGATAAGGTATTACAGGCTACCCCAACATTAACAAAGCCTCATACTCTTTCAAACTGCATCTGCTCTAAATATTGAATGTGGAACAGGCATTTGAGATTCTAGTCCAGAAATTATAACTTGTAAAGCATCAGTGGACCAGTATCAAACTACAGGCCTCCTATTCATCAGCTCCATGCTGTATGAACAAGCCCCATTTTGGTAATAAATCTTTTAGTGTTTGTAACTGGTACTGAGCACCTTTATGCCTGTGATATGTTCCAAGTGAAAACTAGCCAAGGAGAAAATAGATTTCTCAATCAAAAGTTGTATTTATATTCTGACACACAAACCAGCGTCCTTCATTTCTTCATGTAGATTCGTATTCCCTAATGCTCTTTTGTTCAGAAGATACTATGTACCTGTCTCAGCTATAGCCTTTTACTGGCCACATTAGAATAGATTTTGGATGCACATTGTGAAGATTGCTTACTAAATTACTACATTTCAAGCCACATTTATTTAGAAGACTATTTACAGATTTCCTTTTGGGGAATTTTGGAGGGGGTGTTGTTAAAGCCAGGCTGCTTAATTTTCAAATTTGGAAAAATATTATTTCGTATTGAAGAAAAAAATCCCACTCTGGACAAGTATGACATCAATTATGTGGAAATTTTTAGAGCATTCAGTGTAATGGATGATAGTTTTAATTACTTAAATACATAATTGTCTGATGACTAATCCCGGTCATGATTGTGTTCCCTTTTTATCTGTACAAGACACTTACAAAACGAACATTGACGCATAATTGTTTATTTTTATGCTATGTTGGTAATTGCATTACATGCCATTTGTTGAGAATTTTAAAATAGCAGGAGGGCTTTGAAAGTGCCTGGGAGCTGGGCCCATTGCAGGCATGATTTGGACCAGGGGGATTGGCATGCTGAAAGTATCACAGCCTGTCTAGTTAGTGGCCATTAATTGAGCCTGGATGAGCATTTTAAATTGTGCCCAGCTAGGAAAAAATAATGGCCATTTAACCAAAAACATAGTGGTGCTATTTGATGGTTCAGCTGATTTGCAAAGGAAATCTCCCCTAAGGAGGAGGCATGTTTTCTGTGGCCTGTAACTGATGCATAGCATCCTGGCTATATCTTGTTTATTTTCACCACAAATTTCAGTTGCTAATTATGGATGGCATATTACTTCTGCATGAAATTTCAAGCCTTAGAAATAGTGACATATTGAGCTAGAAGTAGAGTTTACAAGTTGATCTGTGCAAAAGGTTTGGGTTCTTAAAACACATTAAATGGATAAAAGGAAGATTTATTGCAAAGTTTTAATCTGTTTTGTTCGGCAGTCTATATTTAATACACACCTCTGGTTTTGGAGTTCTGTTCCTACATTGCATGTAATAAAGTTAACTGCAACCATGTGACCATACAAGTTGTTACAAACACTGTCACCACAAAGTCACTGTACTTGAAATTGCACATTAGTGGTTAAAAGCAAAACATTATTTCAAAGCTCCATATTTTAAAGATCAATAAAGGGATAAAAGTTAATGAAGTATTGCAACAGGTGAAAAATGCACTAAAAGGACATAAGCAAGTAAACAAAAAAGTAAAATATTCCCAGCTAACATCTCCTCTGCAACCAAGGTCCACTGGATGCAGGGAGAATACATCTGGGGAAAGAAATTGTCAGGGAGCTGGTAATGAATTCCTGATACTGGAGGCTGATCTATGCTAGTCCCAGCATAAATTAGCACTGTGTAGGGTCTGTAAGGGAGGATCACCAGAGCACAGCATAGCTCTGCCATGACTTTCCTCACTCCCTACCTCTCTTCACTCCCAACATACTCCTTAAACCAAGGAGAGAGGGAGCACGACTGGCACCGGAGCCAGCCTTATGCCAGTAGGATATGCAGTATGTTAATCCTTCAGGGGAATTCTTCACTGGACATTTGTAGCTGTTAGGGACTTATTCCTTCACCCACTTACTTCCCTGATCCTTCTCGCATGAACAGAGAGCAACAATACCCGAAGTCCAAAGATGCAAGCGATTTGATGTTTATTGGGGTGAACTTCCAGCAAGCATGATTCCAGTTTCCTTCCTTCCTTAGTGTCCCCCTTCCCAGCTCTGACACCACAGAGCCTTACACCTGTGTCCCTCTGTTCCCATTCCTGCCCTTAGCCAAACATGATTCCAGTTTTCCCACCCCCATTCCCTGTTCCCATTTCCCCCTTTAGCAAAACATTATTCCAATTTCCCCACCCCCATTCCCTGTTCCCATTTCTCCCACCCACCCACCTCCTCCCTCCCTCCCTCCCTCCCTGATTGACTGCAGACTATATAGTAAAATTTGAGTTCTGCTTAGCTATACCTTAACCAATCATTTTACTGAAATTTAACTAACCAATCCTAACATATTGTAACATGATTATTTAACCAATTATATCCAACCACCTTAATTAGTTTACACCCAGAAAAATTAATTATACAGCAGACAGATACAATCACAGAACCAGACAGAGATTATACAGGCAAACAATGGGGAAATGGGGACTACAGTGATAGAACAAACACAGAAATGAGGATTTCACATCCCAGCTATTGATAAGTGAGTTCTTGCCAGACAGGATGCTATCAAACTAAGTTTCCTTTTACATATTGAATCATAGAATATCAGAGTTGGAAGGGACCTCTGGAGGTCATCTAGTCCAACCCCCTGCCCAGAGCAGGACCAATCCCCAACTAAATCATCCCAGCCAGGGCTTTGTCAAGCCTGACCTTAAAAACTTCTAAGGAAGGGGATTCCACCACCTCCCTAGGTAACGCATTCCAGTGTTTCACCACCCTCCTAGTGAAAAAGTTTTTCCTAATATCCAACCTAAATCTCCCCCACTGCAACTTGAGACCATTACTCCTTGTCCTGTCATCTGCTATCACTGAGAATAGTCTAGATCCATCCTCTTTGGATCCACCTTTCAGGTAGTTAAAAGCAGCTATCAAATCCCCCCTCATTCTTCTCTTCCGTAGACTAAACAATCCCAGTTCCCTCAGCCTCGCCTCATAAGTCATGTGTTCCAGACCCCGAATCGTTGTTGCGCTTCGCTGGACTCTCTCCAATTTTTCCGCATCCTTCTTGTAGTGTGGGGCCCAAAACTGGACACAGTACTCCAGATGAGGCCTCACCAATGTCGAATAGAGGGGAATGATCACGTCCCTCGATCTGCTAGCAATGCCCCTACTTATACACCCCAAAATGCGATTGGCCTTCTTGGCAACAAGGGCACACTGTTGACTCATATCCAGCTTCTCGTCCACTGTCACCCCTAGGTCCTTCTCTGCAGAACTGCTGCCCAGCCATTCGGTCCCTAGTCTGTAGTGGTCCATTGGATTCTTCCGTCCTAAGTGCAGGACTCTGCACTTGTCCTTGTTGAACCTCATCAGATTTCTTTTGGCCCAATCCTCCACTTTGTCTAGGGCCCTCTGTATCCTATCCCTACCCTCCAGTGTATCTACCACTCCTCCCAGTTTAGTGTCATCTGCAAACTTGCTGAGGGTGCAATCCACACCATCCTCCAGATCATTAATGAAGATATTGAACAAAACCGGCCCCAGGACAGACGCTGGGGCACTCCGCTAGATACCGGCTGCCAACTAGACATGGAGCCATTGATCACTACCCGTTGAGCCCGACAATCTGGCCAACTTTCTACCCACCCTGTAGTGCATCCATCCAGCCCATACTTCTTTAACTTGCTGACAAGAATACTGTGGGAGACCGTGTCAAAAGCGTTGCTAAAGTCAAGGAATAACACATTCACTGCTTTCCCTTCATCCACAGAACCAGTTATCTCATCATAGAAGGCAATTAGATTAGTCATGCATGACTTTCCCTTGGTGAATCCATGCTGACTGTTCCTGATCACTTTCCTCTTGTCTAAGTGCTTCAGACTTGATTCCTTGAGGACTTGCTCCATGATTTTTCCGGGGACTGAGGTGAGGCTGACTGGCCTGTAGTTCCCAGGATCCTCCTTCTTCCCTTTTTTAAAGATTGGCACTACATTAGCCTTTTTCCAGTCTTCTGGGACTTCCCCTGATCGCCATGAGTTTTCAAAGATAATGGCCAACGGCTCTGCAATCACATCTGCCAATTCCTTTAGCACTCTCGGATGCAACGCATCCGGCCCCATGGACTTGTGCACGTCCAGCTTTTCTAAATAGTCCTGAACCACTTCTTTCTTCACAGAGGGCTGGCCACCTCCTTCCCATGCTGTGCTGCCCAGTGCAGTAGTCTGGGAGCTGACCTTGTTTATGAAAACAGAGGCAAAAAAAGCATTGAGTACATTAGCTTTTTCCACATCCTCTGTCACTAGGTTGCCTTCCCCATTCAGTAAGGGGCTGACACTTTCCTTGGCTTTCTTCTTCTTGCCAACATACCTGAAGAAACCCTTCTTGTTACTCTTAACATCTCTCGCTAGCTGCAACTCCAGGTGTGATTTAGCCTTCCTGATTTCACTCCTACATACCCGAGCAATATTTTTATACTCATCCCTGGTCATTTGTCCAATCTTCCACTCCTTGTAAGCCTCTTTTTTGTGTTTAAGATCAGCAAGGATTTCACTGTTAAGCCAAGCTGGTCGTCTGCCATATTTACTATTCTTTCTACACATTGGGATGGTTTGTCCCTGTAACCACAATAAGGATTCTTTAAGATACAGCCAGCTCTCCTGGACTCCTTTCCCCCTCATGTTATTCTCCCAGGGGATCCTGCCCATCAGTTCTCGGAGGGAGTCAAAGTCTGCTTTTCTGAAGTCCAGGGTTCGTATTCTGCTGCTTTCCTTTCTTCCCTGTGTCAGGATCCTGAACTCGACCATCTCATGGTCACTGCCTCCCAGGTTCCCATCCACTTTTGCTTCCCCTACTAATTCTTCCCGGTTTGTGAGCAGCAGGTCAAGAAGAGCTCCGCCCCTAGTTGGTTCCTCCAGCACTTGCACTACATTGTCCCCTACATTTTCCAAAAACTTCCTGGATTGTCTGTGCACCGCTGTATTGCTCTCCCAGCAGATATCAGGATGATTGAAGTAGCCCATGAGAACCAGGGCATGCGATCTAGTAGCTTCTGTGAGTTGCCAGAAGAAAGCCTTGTCCACCTCATCCCCCTGGTCTGGTGGTGTATAGCAGACTCCCACCACGACATCACCCTTGTTGCTCACACTTCTAAACTTAATCCAGAGACTCTCACGTTTTTCTGCAGTTTCATACTTGAGCTCTGAGCAGTCATACTGCTCCCTTACATACAGTGCAACTCCCCCACCTTTTCTGGCCTCCCTGTCCTTCCTGAACAGTTTATACCCATCCATGACAGTACTCCAGTCATGCGAGTTATCCCACCAAGTCTCTGTTATTCCAATCACATCATAATTCCTTGACTTTGCCAGGACCTCCAGTTCTCTCTGCTTGTTTCCCAGGCTCTGTGCATTTGTATATAGGCACTTGAGATAACCCACTGATCACCCCTCATTCTCAGAATGAGGCAGGAGCCCTCCCCTCTCACACGCTCCTGCTCGTGCTTCCTCCCGGTGTCCAGCTTCCCCACCTACCTCAGGGCTTTGGTCTCCTTCCCCCGGTGAACCTAGTTTAAAGCCCTCCTCACTAGGTTAACCAGCCTGCTCGCGAAGATGCTCTTCCCTCTCTTCATTAGGTGGAGCCCATCTCTGCCTAGCACTCTGCCTTAAGTATCTAACTCCCATTGATTTCAGTGGGGCCAATTGCTCAAAACTGCAAAATCTTACTCACCTTACTAGTCCCACTGATGTCACTGGAAGAAGAAATCCCAGTATTTAAATCAATGTGATCACTCTCCCAAGCAAGAATCAGGTCATAAGAGATCACTTTGAGACAGGGAGATCAAATTCTTCATACTGAAAAGTAAATTGTTTGAAAGCTCTTAACAAAATATACAGTGTGTGGACAGGATCAAAACCACACTGATTGGAAGGAGGTATTACAACAAATTTATCAAGCTTTTGATTTGGGATTTGCTTTATTGCTGTCGCAAATGCATCTTTATCCTTCCACAGACTATTAGCAAATGCCAAAAATAAATAAATAAAAGGAAAGAAGCTGCATGGACATGAAGACTTTTCCAGTTGCTGTTCACCTCCTTTATCATTACAAAAAGAAAAGGAGTACTTGTGGCACCTTAGAGACTAACCAATTTATTTGCACATAAGCTTTCGTGAGCTTTATGCATCCGATGAAGTGAGCTGTAGCTCACGAAAGCTTATGCTGAAATAAATTGATTAGTCTCTAAGGTGCCACAAGTCCTCCTTTTCTTTTTGCGAATACAGACTAACATGGCTGCTACTCTGAAATTTATCATTACAGTTCCCAGAATTTCAGAGAGATGTGCTTTGCTTGATCACTTCTTTAAATTGCTCTGCTACAATGCTCTGTTTGTCCACAAATCACCAAAATGCACTTCCCTGAACAGAATATCTTTTAGCTAGGAAGGGAAACTTAGTATAAATCCTCCCACTTCACTTACAAATGGGGAAACCCAAAAGGAAATCAAAAAGGCACAACATACTGAACTATCAGCAATCATTTATTTCTCTCACGCATGGTAGAAGAATATTCCCTTTGCTCCCAGCAGCATTTATAAACACCACAGATTGGGAATGGAACATCAGACCCGACTCTTTGTGATTAGCAGGTAATTAGTTTTAATTTGTTATTAATGATAAAAGAATTAGCAATGGAGGTTTCTCTGACCGTTTTTAACCATAATTTTTGGTAAGCCCCATGTTTTATGTTTATATAAACCTACCATTTCTGGTTACATTATTGCTTCCTGTTCATACAGGCATAAATCGTTCACTGGTAGTGCAGTCTATTTCTAATGAAAGCCTTAAACCTTAGAATAAGAAGCACTCAGCTGAGGTGCTTTAGAAATACTATCTCATTCAAACTGCTTAGGAGGCTGCTTAAGTACCTCCCTGCCCAAATGACTTAGGGAAATGAATGGACCAAATTAAAGAAAAAAACCTCTATAGTCCTTTCTTGTAACAAAACCAGGACAACCTAAAATTGCTGGGGGGAGATTATATAAACAATCAGTTGCTAACAATGCTTTCCTAAGTGAGCTAATATATCAACATTATTTGGAGTTCCAGACTTCACTGGGAAGAGCAATTATATCAGTGAAAAGTATTGGGGTTTAAAGCTTTTCAGGACTTCAAGAACTTTCCTTATGTAGCTAAGTAAGTAAGCTTTATTAATCTATTTAGATATGGTACTAATTAGAACTGGACTCGATCAGCAGAAATGTAGATCCTGATTCCTAATGTCTCAAAGTTCCGTGTTTGGAGCCAGGTGTGCCATGTCTGTGTGAATTTATAAACTCTATTTTATATTGTGTGTTCAATGCATGTCTAAATTTGTCTGTGAGCGCTTATTGTATTGCATTCCAGACAGTGCCCTGCGCAGGAAGGGCACCTCTGTGAAGGACTACTGTGTAGAAACCATCAAGACAGCCATTTGGGGCCATCCATTTTGAATGAATCAACTGCTGGCCCACCTCCATGAAACAATGTTTTTTCTACACAGGGGCCTAACGGTAGGTCATGCCTGACTGTGTGAGGGTACTGAAGCTTACCACAGGATCACAGAGCAAAGAGACAGCTGCTAGGTCTGTGCTACAAACTTTGGAACATAGCTGTGTCAGTCAGGGGGTACGAAGAGGGGCTGGAATAAACAAAAGCCATGCTTTGTCAGTATAAGCTGTGCCCACACAAAGAGCACTTTGCAGGTTTAGTACACTAAAAAAAGTTATGTTTATTGAATAGATGTTTTATCCAATAGCCCAGTTTTAATGTGGAAATTAATATGCTATTCAAGTAAATGATTAAACCTTTTCCATAATATTAAACGCATTAACATTACTGCTTTCATTCAGTTGTGATTAGAGTGCTTTTTAAAAGCTATAAAATAACCAGCCACAATTGCACTTTATTGATTTACATTTTTAATTACACTTTATAAAATGGAAAATTAATCTGGAGATGATTAGTTAGTAAATATTTTAGCTAATTAGAAGATTGGAAAATCTCTTGGGCAATGGAGGAAAGGAAAGGGTGAGGAAAGGGTTGACAGTACAAGATGTTTTAAGTATTTTGACCATTATATACTTGTTATGCAGTTTTGTGATGTCTGCCAGTGCCAATGAAGCTTAGACTCTCATTATTTCCACTGTAAAGACACTTTCCTAGGGCCTATTTATAACTTGGCCTTGAAAGTGTTACCAGTGAGAAAACAAACATGTACATCTCAGTTAAGATTTTTTTGATTAAGTACAAGAACATCTAGGCTAAAAATCAGGAAAACCCTCTTGACTGTTTTCCAAGGGAAATCAGGGAAGCTCCATCTCTGGGAACATTTAATCTAGACTGGGAAAAGAACCAGAAAAAATACTAAAGAGAAAAAATCAAGTATATATGGGGGTTGGTATGAGAAGGCACTAAAAAGATCTTTTTCCATCTCAAATTTCTATTAATCTAGCATTTTATTTTTATAATCAAATTTGAAGTAAAATAATTTGGCCATTTTAAAAAAAAAGCATAGTGTAATAGGAGTGTTGTGGCTTCAAATGTATTTCTTTGTCTTTTGTAGGTAAAAAAAAAAAAAGAGGAGTGAATGTAAATTTTACAGGCCTGAGGTCTACATTGGACTAATGCCTCTGGGTCATTTTTAAATGGTTTAAGATTTAGAATAAAGCAATACATGTTTTATATGTGGAAATTCACTGCTTTTATTTTTGCTTGTATTTTAGCTTTAATTGTATTACCAAATGTTGCCACCTTCAGCATCCGGCCAAATGTGGGGCCTAATGTTAGTTTGCATGCCAGCAGTCTGGTTCCATTGCTGCACTACAACCTCCAACCTCCCAGGCCATTTCCCTGATGTGCAGAGGCAATCAAATGATGCTTTGAAATTCTGAGAGCAGTAGCAAATTGACTGGGTCAAACCAGCACCTTTGTGCGGGTCTTAGTATATAACCTCCTTTTTCACTGTACAAATGATTCCCAGCATCAGCTCCAGCATCAATTGGTAGGCCTGAACCAAGTTCCTTTTAGAATTCAGGTAACGCTGACCCTGTTTTTGTCTGACATTCGAGCTCATGTCCTGTATACAGAGCAGTACTGAAAAATTCTACTTGCCTCTTTATCGGGGCAGAGTACATTTTGGGGGAAAAGGGGGCGGGGAATTAAATACTATTAGCATAGTTTTCTTATTATTATATTGTAGTAAAATGTGTAGATTTGTGTCCAGGCTGATAAATGCCCATAACTATTTTGTAAGGATGATGTAGTGCCTGATCCAATGCCCACAGAAATCACTGGGCTTTCCACTGACTTCAAGGAGCATTAAAAAAAGTCCAAAATTCATAGCACCACCCAGGCCTCATAAAGATCTTTCTTATGCATACTCAGTACTTGAGCAGCACAGAACATTAGTTACACAGTACATTATTGCTTTTAAAACAATGTCATTATAGACCACAACTTTTCAATGGTTGAAGAATTGTCTCATTCTTCTACCGTTGCTGCCAATTTCCTGAAAGAAATTAACTACTGATGTAAATGTATCACAGAGACGGTGATGTGAGCTACTTCCCCAGCTTAAAGCTATTGAGCAGGGTGAACGGCTAAATAATGTGGCATCCTGTGCAAGTTAAGATCAAGAAGAAAGTGGCCAGCAACCAGTATTCATTAACCCAAAAGGGGCATGGCCACTCTGTGCAGGCTTTGATGCTATGCTGAAGTCCAGACATTCTACACTTGTTCTTCAGGTGCAGTGGCTGCTGGTCATGAGGATGCTTCCCTCAAGATGCCTGGAGGCATTATGCTTACCTTCAGAAGAATAATTCCTTCTGCCCTTGCCGCTCAGGCAGTGCATTACCTTCCTCCCATCCAGCACAGCCCAGGATCTCAGGATCTCACCACTGTTTCTCAAATGCGGCCACTATGGCCGCATGCAGCCACCAGGGGGTTTCTTTGTGGCCACAGAAGCTTCCTGGGAAGTGATGGGAGAAGTGGCAAAGCGTCGGCCCCTCTCCCTCCCTCCCTGTTGTTCCTGGTTGCGCCACCCTGCACGTCTCTGGAGACAGGTGGGGCACAACGCTGAAGGAACAAGGTGAGTTCTCTACCCGGGGGTGGGGGGGGACACAGGAGGCTTAGTGTGGCTCGGACTTCAGCCCTGGGGTGGTTGGACGGCAGGGACTTAGGGAGCCTGGCTACAGACTAGGGCTCCAGCCATGGGGCTTCAGACTTCAACCCCTAGTCACTTGGTGGCAGGCTTTGATCCCTGGCTCTGGCCGTATGGTGCCATCCCCCAATCCTGCTGGCAGCCACTGGCCAGAGCCAGGGATCAGAGCCCACCGCCGCATGGCCAGTGGTTGGAGTGTGCTCCAACCCCCAGCCCTAGTCACTAACCCCATGTGCTGGCCCCAGATGCCAACCCTGAGCTCCAGCAGCTGCCGGCCCTGGGTGCAGATTCCCGGTGCAAGTCGTGGGCTCCAGTGGGTACTGGCTGTGGATGCTGAGCCCTGGCCATGCGGCAGCAGGCACAGACCCCAAGTGCCAGCCCCAAACCCTATCAGCAGTCAACCCCCGGTGGCATGCTCCAACCCCCAGCCCTGGCCATTGACCTTGAGCACTTCTCCTGGATGTTCACCCTGGGTTCCAGCAGGTGCTGCCAGGTGCACCTATCCCCAGGTGCAGATGCCCAACCCTGGGCATGCAGCAGTGGACACCAACCATAGGCTCCAGTAGGTGTTGGCCATCTATGATGACCTCCAGTAATGGTCGCACAGCAGCTGGCTCCGGCAGGTGCTGGCTCAGGACACTGACTCCTAGCCCTGGCTGTGCAGCAGTGGGTGCGAACCACAAGCACCAACCCCCGAACCTGTGGCAGTGGGTACTGATCCTCGGCCCTGGGCGCCAATCATAGAATCTCCGGTTTGGAAGGGTCCTCAGGAGGTCATCTAGTCTTACCCCCTGCTCAGAGCAGGACCGATCCCCAGCTAAATCATCCCAGCCAGGGATTTGTCAAGCCTGACCTTGAAAACCTCTAAGGAAGGAGATTGCACCACCTCCCTAGGTAACCCATTCCAGTGCTTCCCCAGCCCCAGGTGCTGACCCACACCTCCAACTACACGGTGGCAGGGCCCCCCATCCATCGCCCCTGGCCTCTGCTGCCTTACCCCTCCATCCAGGTCTTAACTTGCCAGGATTTGCTATGAAAAGTCATATTAACAAACATACAAATATCACTGTTCACAGCATTATTTTATTGAGTCTGCAAAACCCCCCTACATAATAAATTAGAATGATCTGGATGTGTGTGTATGCATATTTATTTGTTTTTCCTAAAGTTAATTAAGTATTTTAGGGAAAGTGTCAGTGTGACCACCAGCAAGAGTTGGTGACTGCACTCTGAGGCCACCAAATTTTTTTTTTGTGGGAACCTCTGGTCTACACTGCAATTAGACACCTGTGGCTGGCCCGTGCCATCTGACTTGGGCTTGCAGGGCTATTTAATTGCAGTGTAAGCGTTCTGGCTTGGACTAAGCCCAAACTCTGAGACCCTTCCACCTAGCAGGGCCCTAGATCTTAGCCTGAGCCTGGAAGTCTACACTGCAATTAAACAGCCTGACAGCCTGAGCCCCATGAACCTGAATCAGTTGGCATGGGTCAGCCGGGGTTTTTTAATTGCAGTGTAGCACAATTAAGCCCTTTAATTAAGCCCTTTAACTGTTCATAGAGTAGCAGGATCCAATCTGAATGTTCAACAGCAATCCACAGAATCAAATATCCAGAGAGGGTTTTGAAGTACCACATCTAAAAAGAGTTTGTAAATCAGGAGAGCCCAGGATCTACTCACAGACTCCAGTAAAACATTCCCACCACTTTCATTGCATCAGATAATGTTGGAATGTTTCAAGTCTGAGACTCACAGAAGTTAATCAACTCTTTTAGAGAACCAGGCAGATAATCTCAGTCTTCTTCTCTTCTGTGTTGCACCAAACTTTTTAAATTTGCATAGCTTATTTTTCAGTTTATTCCAATCTAAATTCTCTTCCACTTTGATTTATTTTAATAAAATCAATTATGTGCTACTGTGTGATTATTTTTTGCTTTTATAAAACCAATTGTAGCATTCTTCAGTAATTTCACTGTGTTCTAAAATGAATGATTATATTAAATGAATTAAATCTGTCTCTTTCTGTCTCTTCTATCCCTCCCATTTCAGTGAAACTACACTACAGAATTAACTCAAATGATCCACCCTTGTGTTAAGTCCCTCACGTTAGCCTGTCATGAAGAAGAGTGGCCAGACTACACAGAGTAACAATCAACTGCTAAGAAGGGGGCTACTAAAATGTCCACATTGGTGCTCTATTCACTTGTGTGTGGCACTAAGAATTGAGGAGGGAAGCCCCATAATGCATAGCCCCGCAGTAACTGTGCCACTCTGAGTGCTTCCACAAGGTTTTGCCGGAGAACTTGTCTGTATCTTCTGGTGATTGTAGCAATGTGCAAGGAAATTGATGGGAGTCATACAGGTAGCTGTAGGAAAGAGCCTAGAGGAGGCAGCGGGAAGCCAATCTATATGCACATGACTTTAATGCTAGCAGTAGTTGCAGCACCTCTGTAAATAGTTCTCTTAGTAGAGAGCCAGGTTAGTTTTGGAGAAGCATGGAGTCCGCTTGTGTTATTACCCAGCATATTGTATATGAAACAGTGATCATGGGCAGCAACCTGACAATTCAAAAAATTAAATCAGTTGTCGGTTAGTACCCTCTAGATTTTTCTCTGTGGTAAGGCCTGGAACCAACTTAGAGCAATGATTTGTACCAAATATTGAAACTAATGCAACTCTAATTTTGGCAAGAGGAGGAAGAGTAGGGCATAAGACATAATGGTGGGTATTTTGGCAGTGTCATGGTATAACCAATACAGAGGTGTCTGCCTGAGATTTCAGATAACTTGAAATGATAGCTCTGAGACATGAGCAATCACATTCATTTCAATAGGTGCTAAATAGGATGCCGGTGATGATACTTTAAAGGTCAACATTGCTTACTAACAGGTTTCAGAGTAACAGCCGTGTTAGTCTGTCTTTGCAAAAAGAAAAGGAGTACTTGTGGCACCTTAGAGACTAACCAATTTATTTGAGCATGAGCTTTCGTGAGCTACAGCTCACTTCATCGGATGAAGCTTAGATTTAGGCTTATACGGTGTTACTGATTCAAATTCTGTGTTCAGATGTGACGCCAAATGAAGTCAATATACAGAGTTACTCCTGGTCAAACTGGCAGCAAAATTTAGGCCATTGCTGTTTAGATACCAGTAAAGCTAAACCTTTGAAAGGTGTGATGTTCTCTATTGAGGACCAGATAGAGACAAAGTACATATTTAACACTAGAGTTGCATGCAGTTTTTGATTGTTGCCAATATTGTTTCCTGTTGCAAATTTATCTGGAGATTACTGTGGCAGTGTAGCCAGACAGCCAGCCCCCCCCCCCCCCCCCCTTCAGACCAGCATTACTGGAAACACAGGAGGAAGCAGGAACAGGGCACTTAACATATATTCCAGCACAGCCTTTGAAGCTGTGAAAGCACAGGTGTGCTGCTACAATGTGCCTCTGGGAACAGATACAACGATTAAGCTCACAGCAGGCAGAGGCCCTGTGACAGACATGGCTGTTAGCCCCTACTAAATAGCGTGATGCACACACACCAACATCCTAGTTGGGAAAATATTTACCCTGATAAAAGAAATGTCCAGTAGTCGACACTTATTGTTTCTCTCCTTTGCAAGTGTAAACTACTCTTGCGAAAGCTGGCGTCACCCCGACAGACCAGCCTCAATTTGGCATAAGAAAGGAGAAAGAGAATAAAGGAGTACAGAGGTATAAGTAGGGGACCTACAGCACCATGATTTTTGAGTGCTTTTCACTATCTATCTGCTGGTCAGATAAGTGACAGCCTCCCAAGGCTTCTGCAGCTAAGAGGGTCCCTACGCCTTGTCCCTTATTCGTCTTTCCGCGGAATTGAGTGACCGATCCTGGCTTGGCACCGCTGGAATCGAGAGATGCAAGGAGGGTAAGAAGCACCCACACCTGATCTCCTATCTTTAGTGTACACATATTTTGAAATAGAGCTCTATACTTTGTTTTCTTTCTTTGGGATTGTGGCTTCAGTTTTGTAACTTGTTTGTGTGTGTAACATCTCTACATTTAAATAAGTAGGCACTAGCAATTTTGTAACCACATGATTAGAATCTAGCTTAATAAATTTTTGGTAACCATTTATGCATAAGCCTGACTTGTTTTCTCTGGTTTACTGTAAAGCAGCCAACACAATTAAAGAACCTCAGCCGTTTTGGCTCTAAAGCCTGGCCATTAGGTGAGAGTACTAAGAGCCTAGCGTTGAGTTGTGCCGCCTCCACGGGGCAAACTCTTGGGGCACCTGTCAGTCAATCCTGGCTGCCCGCTGCGAAGGAGCTCTGAGCTCTAGCAGTTAAAGTCACGGGTGTGGAGAGGCTCTTAGTGCTGCCATTGGGGCACCTGTCAGTCAGTATTGACTGCCCGCTGCGAAGGAGCTCTGAGCTCTAGCAGTTAAAGTCACGGGTGGTTAGGACCTTGGGGCATCCGTCAGCCTAGCCCGGGCTGCCCGCCGCGAAGGGACAGTGCGTCCTAGCGGTTAAAGTCACGGATGGTATAAACGGGCATAGCTGGCACCTCACCAAACATCCTTGGCCGTCGGCTAACAGGCAGTAAGATCAAGAGTATAAATGCTTAGTTAAGAGTCTCGAGAGGGTAATTAATGTGCAAGCATTTGTATTCAAATACCATATATGTTAGTGTAAAAAAGGTTGAGATTTCATTCTAACAAACTAGAAGTGATTAGTGCTCAGTGAAAGATGTAATAGATTGGGGACCAGAGTATCTACAGTACTGAAGTATCAGCCTATACAACAGTAGCAACATGTTTTCTTTCTAACTAGCATTATTAACCCCTGAGTATATAAATTAAGAGTTTAAGTTAACAGTTCCAAGAATAACCTTTAGGAAATATCCAGTGATTGATGGGTATGAGAGAGACAAATAGTGCTCTTCCAGTGAAACATTGGATATTTGAAATGATGTGATATAGTCAAGCTGAGAATCTTGCTCACTGAACTATTTTCTCTTTATAGCTTCCTCAACTAGTTCATTATTTCCTGCTATGATAGGCACACAATTACCTTGTACATACTATGGCTGAATCAAGTAAACTGACCTCAGTGGTCATGCTTGGGGAGCTACTGAAAGGAAATTTTGCAATCGCTGGAAAAGGAGAGCTTAGGATCAGAAGCTTTAAGAGTAAAGTCATGGTAAGATAGTGCTATAAAAAGCACTGACCACAATTAAGAACATTTTGTTTGTATTTACTACTTCACAAATACTTCAATGTAGCTTTCCTTAATGTTCCCAAGTTGTTTTTGTTGAATTTTGTTTTGGGATGGAGGTAAGGGTTGGTGCTGTGTGTATGTATCTAATTATATTTTGGATTGTATTTTTGATTGTATTTCTTTTTCTTTTAGAACTCCATCAGTTTAAAAAGAAGAAGACTGACAAAATAAAATACACAGGGTCACATCAACTGACAGTGACAAACGTGTCATAATGCACAATATATGAATCATCTTAATGCAGAGGCGGTTCAAAGTTTCCTTTTGTTTTGCTCCTGTTATGTGAAATTCAGCAAAGTGATTTTTTTCAATTGCATGTGTGTCGCAAAAGTTGGCATTTTTGTTTTCCACATATCTATATACTTAGAGCAAATTGAATCTTAACCATGTATGTACTAAGCAATGATTCACTGCTTAGCATTAGTCACGGGCTGGAAAGCACAGAGGTCATAATGATGACCTTTATTTATTTTTATTTCAAACATTCATTTTCTTTTAACTGTAGCATTACTGAAGCAGATTTGCGTAAGAGACAGAGGTTTGCAGAAGGAAAGCCATCACCACTAGGGAAATCCATTGGCTGGTATTGTAGGTAAACTAACAGAATTAACGTTCACTCACTTGACTGGTACCGGCAGGTTTATACCTATGTAAATCAGGATTTACTGTATTGAAATCAATGTAGTTCTACTGGTGTAAAATCAATGTAAGTAAGAGGAGAACCTTAGGCCCATTGATTTCAAATAATTGACTCAGGTACCAGGGTACTGAGTGTGATAGAAATCCCTACCTAGACTATAGAATAGGACAATTAAACTTAAACACATACATAGAAAGTTCTCTTGTAATATAAGGTGAATAAAAAAGAAACAGAGAAGAGTATAAAAACAAGCAAATAAAAGGAGGAGAAAAAAGAAAAAGGCATAGCTGTGTACTCCAGAGCCCATTGAAGGCATCAGGAGCTCTTTCATTAACTTCGGTAGGCTTTGGATCAGGCCCACAATGAAGTAGGTAGGAAAAATCTTCCAAAATAAGAGTATCTTTGAGGGATGATCCTAAAGCATGCCTGGAACACTAACAATAAGCAATACTCAGACATGCAAACAAAGGATCTGTAACTAAACCCCAATATATAAGTTAGCTTAGTAGTATTAGGTCCAAATTATTTGCAATATTTAATGTTTCTTTAAAATTTGTTTTTCCTAATGTTATAATTTGCTCCTAGTTATTTCTCCTTTTCTCCTTCTATGACAAAATTAATGCTATGGTTCCTAATTCAAACTCCTTTATTTTTGTTAGAGATGGGTTATTATTTTATTCCTTTCATTTTTCAAATGATCATAAGTAATACATTCTGGAAAGGAGATTAGATGCAGGAGAAAATTTGGGCTAATTAATTCAATCAGACATAATTCTACCTGGCAATCTCAGCTGGGAAATTGTCAAGAAATCTCACTCTTGGTCACTTTTCCTTTTGGCATGCCTGGAAATGTGGAATGTTACTCAGGTAGAATTTTATTTTCTGTATAGGCAATTAAACAGTAGCTTTACCAGAATGTCCTCCATATATCGTCATCTTTAGCTGCTTATTAACTAAACATTTACGGATTCTTTGACTTTTTAGTTCATCCACAACCTCAATGGCATGAATCTATTGCCAGAGGCAATGAGGTGCATTGTACTAGTAACCTTTTGTATCTTAAAAAATCATGTCTCTTAATCATGTATTGAATTGAGCCTGAAATGTCAAATCTTGGGAGATCTTCTTTTCTCTCTGCTTCCTAGCCGTCTCCCAAACAAACCTTTTCCTCTTGGCCCCATCTTTACACTGCTTTTATCCTCATCTCCACCTTCCCAACCCCAAACAGATTCACTAATGCAGTTCATGTTTCCTAACCCAAACAGTAGCCCTGGACGCAATTCTTTCACCTAGTCCCATGATTGGTTCTCCCAACTCAACTTCTTCTCAGGACTGGTACTGTTTCTGCTGGGCTCTGTCTGGAGGCCATCATGAAATCTTGTGCATTGTGAGGATTATTACATGATGTTGCATCTCCTCATATCTTTGCTTTGGAAAGCTCTGAAGCCATAAGAATTGAATATAGCACTCATTACAAGTGTCTATATCTGCTGAGATTCCAAGATTGATTTCACCAAAACTGGGCTGGGGTTGAAGGCTCAGAAAAGGGAGAGATGAAAATTATCAGAATAGTTTCAAACCTAAAAAAGATTCTTTCTGTTTAGCTAAAATGTTGAACAGATTCTTATTTTCTTTGCCTAGCCTTATTGTCATGGATCCCGAGGGTGAGCTTGCTTCTAACCTTTATACAAAAAAGAAAAGAAGGACTTGTGGCACCTGAGAGACTGTGAAAGCTTTGGTCAAATAAATTTGTTAGTCTCTAAGGTGCCACAAGTCATCCTTTTCTTTTTGTGGCTACAGACTAACATGGCTGCTACTCTGAAACCTTTATACAGTCTCTCAGGGAGCATGTTCTTTTTGTTGCTAGGCCCTCAGTCTTCATTTGTTTGCAAGAGGGAGACCTCTGGGCCCCACTACCAATAGTCTGTGCCCTAACTTTGGCACCATTGTTTCTCATCATGGTTTCTCCAGAGAAGTCCAAAAGAACTTGAACTCCTGTTAGAGGCTTTAGCCCGTTGGGAGCGATGCAAAAGCAGATGTTTGCAATGGCAGAAATCAGCCTTTTTCAAACAAGACAGCTTTTATTAGTCAGCTGGAATACAGTATGGTAGGATTCTTAGGTTAGAATGAAACAGCAAAGCTTACACACCTTTCCATACTGGGAGCACTCCAGCCATTCTAGCCCAATTTCTCTCTCTCTGCACTGGGCAGCAGAGTTCTTATAACATTTCTCTGACACATCAGTTCTTCATTTCAAGCTCTAGTTCATGCTGTTTTTATATGTTCTGTCTCAGCCTCGACTGCCAGTCCTTAAAAATATCTGGTCATTGGTCTTTTCTTGTATCTCCAAGGTAAGTCTGGTCACATGTGGATAGTTCTTGATAGTTCATTCATACCAACCCAGATGTGCCTACGTGACCAGCACCTATCTGTGAGGGCTTGTCTACCTGGGAAATTCATGGGGAAGTTAGTGTGAAATAGCTAGGGTGTAAATTTAAAACACAATTGGTATTCTGCACTAACTGTGCCTGTTTAATACTTATTCCTCATCAGAATGCCTTTTGGAGTGTCTTAACTTAAACTGCACAAAGGCATTCACAGTGTAGAATATGAGTTCCCTTTTGTGGCGTTAGAGTGCACTAGGTATTCAGCTATGGCTATTCCAGGCATTTTCCCCATGTAGACAATCTCTTATGCCCATGTCCCAGAGAAGAAATTAACCCCTTTCAGTCCTAGTAGGTCACAATAGAAAAGTGAGTGGGGAAACCGAGTCTCATATTTTTCATAAATTTAAACAGAAATGTCCCATGTTCTCCATACTTACGTTTTACAAATATAGAACTGTTATAGTCTATTAAACAACACAATTTTAGCCTTTTAATTATATAACCAGACTCATCTGCTTTATACTGTGGGCCAGATTCCAAAGTTTCTAGTCATTACTTACTCAGATAAAACTTCCATTGATATCGAGAGCTGTAGCTGACTGGAAACCCATTAGGGTCCTCAGGATGAAAGCATGTGATCTTGGGCATTGTTACAGTGGTACAAAAGCAGGCCACTGGCTTTTTGTAAAAGAGAAATATGCCTTTATAATGATCCTGGATCTATCACCACACTCAAAGAATGACTGAAGGTCTTGCTTTCTATGATTATATAGGTAGCTGTCAATGTCAGCTTAATTCTTTTATTAGTCATCATTGTGATAAATATGTTCAAAAACCTAGAAAATTTCTTGTGGAAAAGGAAAAGACTCTTCTGTTCACAGCAGTTAAGCCTTGTTTGCAAAGGACTGGCCGAGTAAATGCAGATAAACAACCCATCCTGCTTAGAGATCTGTAAAGTCTCTCAGCTAGAGTTGGTTGTAAAAGGGGGACTTTATTTTGTGGAAAATGTATCAATTTCAGCAAAAACCTGAACTGAAAATGTTTGTCTGACCCACCCTCCCCCTCCCGCCCCCTCAAAAAAAAATGTCTGAAAACTGAAAATCCAATTTAGAAATGCTGCAATGGTGCCTCAAAGGAGTTCTAGTTCAGATGCTTCCTGTCCCCTTCCTCTAAGGGAGTAATAATAGGCCTGACATGGGTCCCAGGCAGAATTACAGAGTGGCGGATAAACAGGGGAATCTTGAGTAGGAGTAGAGAGGTTAGTTTCCCTCTATATTTGGCACTGCAACCACTGCTGGAACAGTGTCCAGTTATGATGCCCACAATTCATGAAGGATGTTGATAAACTGGAGAGGACTCTGAGGAAAGCCATGAGAATGATTAAAGGATTAGAAAACATGCCTGATAGTGATAGACTCAAGAGCTCACTATATTTAGCTAAACAAAAAGGAGATTAAGGGGTGACTTGATTACAATCTATAAGTATCTACATGGGAACAAATATTTAATAATGGGCTCTTCAGTCAAGCAGAGAAACGTATAACATGATGCCATGGCCGGAAGCTGAAGCTAGAAAAATTCAGACTAGAAATAGCATGTACATTTTTAATGGTGAGAGTAATTAACCAGTGGAACAATTTACCAAGGTCATGGTGGATTCTTCATTGCTGACAATTTTAAAATCAAGACTGGATGTTTTTCTAAAAGCTCTGCTTTAGGACTTATTTTTGGGAAGGTCTATGGCCTGTGTTATACAGGAGGTCAGACTAGATTATCACAATAATTCCTTCTGGCCTTGAAATCCATGAGCTGGGACTGAATTAGTTTAAATTTATTTGTATTGTTTTTATATAAAACAAAAATGCACAAGACGGAAATAAAATTCACCGTTCATTATTTTCAAAACCTGGATAAAACAAACAAAAAACCTGAACCAGCAGAAGTCATGCATCAATTATTAAAGTGACTAACATAACCTATGAGTATCAAATACTAAAATATATGAAACTGCAAAAGTATGCAATAGTGTCATGTGTGACCTCATATTTTTTCTAATTGTTTCTGTTAGACTCATTTTTCCATTAATGCAGTAGGGGAGAGCTCACCAATCCCATCTGTATGAGGGAGGAATTGCAGATTTCCATTTTCTCAGAATAACTCTTTTGGCCACTAAAATAGTTACTGCAATCAATTTCTTAATGTTAACTGGTAATACCAGTTCTCATTCAGCATTCCTAAAATACAAAAGCCTGGAGAAGGAAATATAGCAACACATAAAGTTTTTTGAAAGAGCACTGAATATGGTGTTCCATTTTTTGACAGGAAAAGAGGTGAAAAGTTAGCAATTGGCTGTTTGCATCTCCAGCATTTGTTGTGTGTTGCCAAACTAGCTTTAAAGAAACATTCTCAAGTCCAGTGGTATTTGTTTAATATCTTGTTCTGGAAGAATTGCAAGGATAAGAAAATTGAAGTATCTTTCACATTAAGCCATATATCCTCCCAGGTTTCTGTTGTGATAGGAAGGCTGAATTAATTTTTCTTTGAGACTGAGATTGAGATGGTAATCCGCCTGTAAGTAATTCCTATGCAGTGACTTTTGTTTCCATATTTCTTAACATGTTCTTCTGGAGGTGAGAAAGTTGAAACAGACCAATTGTTCCCTATTCATGCATGAATCCTTTAGCATAGCCTTTGAAAGAAAGAACTGAGGGAGAGTGGTAACTGATATTTGTTACATATGTAATCAAAGGAGGCCAATCTATCATCTTGTATTATATCTTTAATTTTTGTTAATCCTTTTTCTATCCAAATTGTCTTAAGCATGGAGTTGGCCTTGATCCTGAGCCATGGGTTATCCCATAATAGTACAAGAAGAGAAAGCAGTAAGATTGGATGCTGTAATCATCTTAATGCATTGCAGGATGCTCCATGTACATGCGAAGACTGGATTTTTCCTTAAGGGTATGGGTAGCCTTTTAAGGTATTTTTAAAAAAGAGAGGGATCTGAATGGCATAGCTAAAGTTTTTTTCAATCTCAGGACAGGCCAATGTGCATTCAGTACCAGTGAAGGGGAACCACCTTACAATAGAACGCATATGGAATACTAGATAATATAGATACAGATTTGTCAGTCCCATATCTACAGTTGCCCAGGATTTTTTAAGGGTCTTGTGTGACAAGTGAGGTTAGTTTTAATCCCATATAAATTGCATGCAAAAGCCTATGTATTTGAGCAAAGAGGGAGAGACCTTGAAAGGCAATAGACTAATGATATGTCAATCTTCGGCAGATATTCATTTTGGCTATTTCTATTCTCCCCAATAACGATAGAGGGAAGGGATGCCACCTCTTCACATCTTTGGAAATTTCTTTTAATATATAGTCCATATGTAGAGAAACAATTTTGGGAAGATTAGGACAAATTTTAATACTTGAATAAGTTATTTCCTTGCATAAATTTTTTCCTTGCTGGATTACTGTGTCCAGTGTTGGGCAGCAGGAAAGATGTGGACAAATTGGAAACAATCCAGAGGAGAGCAACAAAAATGATAAAAGGTTTAGAAAACATGACCTATGAGGAAAGGTTAAAAAAAACCTGGGCATATTTAGTCTTGAGAAAAGAAGACTGAGGGGGGACCTGATCATAGTCTTCAAATATGTTAAGGACTGTTATAAAGAGGATGGTCAGCAATTGTTCTGCATTTCCACTGAAGGCAGGATGAGAAGTAATGGGTTTAACTTGCAGCAAGAGAGGCTTAGGTTAGATATTAGGAAAAACTTTCTAACTATAATAAGAATAGGCTTCCAAAAGAGGTCGTGGAATCCACATCATTGAACGCTTTTCTGTCAGGGATGGTCTAGGTTTACTAGGTCCTGCCACAGCACAGGGGGCTGGATTTGATGGACTTCAAGGTCCCTTCCAGATCTACATTGCCATGATTCTATGATATTTCAAATGGAAAATGCTGAAACTGAGAAGCATCTGGTCTTTTGGATAAACCCATTACTTAGGCTGACCATATTTCCCAAAGTAAAAACTCCCCCCTGTGCGGGGCTGGCCCGAGCCACCTGGAGTCTTGCCCTACACCACCTGGGGATGGGCCTGACTGCCTGAGCCCAATGTGGCTGGGGACTGACAGCCTGAACCCCACTGCCCAGTACCTCTTGTCACTGCTTGCCACCGCATGAAACGTTCCTCTGCGCCCCCCACTTTTTTGGCAAACTGGGCATTTGTTCTATTTGCTCTTGCCAATTGATAATCAGTTGGCAAAAGGGACAAATGCCCATTTTTGCCAAAAAAATCAGGATGTCCAGGGTAGATCTTAAAAAGAGGATTGTCCTAGCTAAAATGGGACATATGGTCACCCTACCATTGCTTCTGATTTATTCCAGTTAATGTGAAAACCAGAGATCTTTCAAAAATATGAACTACATTCAATAATGATGGGACTGATGAAGATGGATTCTTCAATGGTACAAAAAGTCATCAGCATATAAACTTAGTATTTTTCATGTTTATAGTCACACCTTCAGTGCTGATGTATGTACATTTCCAGTGGTTCAAGAGAGATGAAAAAGGAGGGGTGAAGGGAACAGCCCTGTCATGTCTCTCTTTCTAGTTGAAATGTGGGAAAAATAATTCCATTAGTTGATAGTGAAGCAAGGGGTGAGTTTTGTGTGTATATATATACGCTGACCCAATTCAGGAACATGCTTCCAAATCTGAATATTTTAGGATAATCATTAGATAAGGCCACTGAACCTTATCCGAGGCTTTCTCTGCATCTATAGGTAAGGCTATAAAGAGAACATCTGAGCTTGCTGGATCAAGTGAGCAATTTTTCTCATATTATCAGCAGCCTTCCTTCCTTCAATAAAATCAACCTCATCTGCATGTAATTGATGGGATGGTGGTGTTCACTTGTGTTGCTAAAAAAATTTCAATTATTTTTTAATCTGTGTTCAATAGAGCTAGGGGGCAGAAGTCATATAAATTGTGACCATCTTTGTTCTTCTTTAATTTTAAAGTAATTAAAGCAGTTCAAACGTTATGAGACACGCTTCCTTTTTCAAAGAGACTGAATTAATAAAGTTTTAAAAGAGGGTAGAATAATGAATGAAAAATTATATAATGTATAGTGATACAAAATTAACATGGCAAACATTAAGTGGATTAAAAATAAACAAGCAATCATAGCTAAGCAGATGTGTTTTTAGTGATTGGTTCTTGGCTGTGTGCAATTTAACATTTTTCTCAGTGACCGGGAAGATTACCTAAAACCATCATTGATAAAAGTTTGCAGATGATACAAAGATTTGGGGAATGGTGATTGATGAAGAAAACAAGCTGGAAGCAAGTAAACAATATATGTTTTAATATGTCCAAATGTAAATGTATACATCTAGGATCAAAGAATGTGTGCCATGCTTACAGGATGGGGGGAAGTTATCCTGAGGAATAGTCATCTCAGTGAGGCATGTTGGTAATCAGTTGACCATGACCTCCCAGTGCAATGCTGTGGCCAAAAGGGCTCATTGAATCCTTGGTTGAATCTATGGGACCGGCTCCCTGGCCAGGTCACATCTTTTATGATGCACTGTGGTCTCTTCTCTTGCTGAGCCAATAACAGTTCATCATGAGAGATGTTGTCAACTTGGGAACCCATCCCATTGAGGAGAATGGGATGATGAGGCACTGAATAGATATTTTTCAACTGAAAACCAAAATCTTTTGGGATTCTGGGTGTTTGGTCTAAATTTTTCATGGACAGTAGTCACTTTTTGCAAAAAAGTTTGTTTAGACAAATACAATTTTATTTTTAAAACCTATTTTGATGGAGAATTTTTCACCAGCCCTACTCTCAACCTGTATAATGTATTCAAAATATGACCAGGTTTATGAAAACCAAATGCATGTAATTATTTATATCTTAAGGGAAACTTGTCTAAGAAACAGACAGCCTGTTAGGAAAATTATACTTAGAATGAAGTCTATTCAATTAGGCAATAGTCTCCAAGGGGTGTGAAATGGAAGCCCATCAATGGAAGTCACCATTACATGATCATAGATTATAAACATACACAGGAAAGGCAGGTGAAACAGAGCTCTTCAGATTGTCACATGGCATAAATCAGTGTCGCACCATTGCGTGGGCCTGTGCCCATTTACAACAGTAAAGAACCTGACTAACTTCTGTGATGTGTCTGAATTTTTTAAATGTGCAATATTCTTACTTTAAATACAGAGCTGCTTTTTTAAAACTGGCCAGATTCAGAGGAGTGCGTAAAGGAGTCTAAGCTGCAACTTCCACTTTCTTCCAGTTTATTCTCAAAATGTAAGTTACACCAACTCAGAATCCTCTAGATCTACTTACAAATATGTAATATATAGCCCTTTTTTATCACTGCTGAATTTGGCCCAAAGACTAATTAAAAGACATCTCTCTTTTTTTCAGGTCTCAAGGGAGATGAGCTACTTAAAAAATGTCAAGCACATTGGAAATGTGTGACAGGATTACAAGAGGAAGAGCCTTGTGGGCTTCCATCTCTCTAAGAATGCTTGAGGGCTGAACCTGTTTGAAGCTTTAAACTTAATAACACAGTTTAAAAGCCATAGGTGAGGTGATTACTGTAGTACTTGATGAGCCTAGCAGATTATAATAGAAAGTTTAGCAGAACGTGATAGGTGATCCTCAAAAGATTTTGAGTTGGACAACTGAATGGGCAGTCCTAGCTACTGCGGTATATGTATTGCACTTAAAAGTCTTTACCATCTACAATGTACATTCATGATGGGATTTTTGAAGGCACCTAAAGGAGTTAGGCATCTAATTGGAACAGCTTTAATGCTTAAAGAACTTTTAAAATATTGAGCCAGATTCTCAGCTGGTATAATCAGCATAGCTACATTGATTTCATTGGAGCTACATTGATGTACACCAGCTGTGGATCAGAACTAATTTAATTTATCCTCACCACTTCTTTAAGTAGGCAATATTAATTTCACAGATGTAGAAAGGCTAAGAGAATTGCCCAAGATTTCAGAATCACTATCAAAGCTGGTATTATAACTCATCAGTTACTGATTCCCAGCAGTGAGATGCAATTACAAGAGTACATTTCAGCACACAAGGTCTTGTCCAATTCCCGGTGAGGCCACAGGGGGGCTGAATTGGGCCTATATAGAATCCTTTAAGAGGCTTTCATAGAGAAGCCAAACCTCTTACCAAATCTGCAGGAACCCACTTCTGTGAACCAATCCTTCAGTGTCAGGTATGTTTAACCTCTATTAGCCAAGCATGCAAAGTATGATACTACTTGTGCTTGCTCATTCCAATAAAAACTATCCACCAGTTCTACAGCAGAGACAGGATGCAGTGATTCAAAGTCACAAAAGGAGTACATAATGACACAAGGCTCAAATATTGACCCTGTGATGGATATTTGAAAAGATACTTGCTGGTGCAAGAAACGGATGCTATCCCACCACACCTTCACTCAGCAAACACACAAATTAGTTTTTGTTTCTTAGCTATCATACCCCAAATCAATTGGCAGCTATGCACCAAATCTACACAGCTGACTATGTGCTGCAGTTGATCCGTCTGCTACACAAGCCATATGTTAGTTGCTTTATTTAGTGTGGTTAGGGAGATAGAAATATTCTGAAAGGCAAATTAATTCTAATTGCTGTGAATCTTAGAAACTATTAGAGACCTAAACTTGCCAATCAATTTCATATCTATTAAAATGATGTGCATACTAAGAAGCATAAATTTACAAAAAATTGCATTAATTATATCATCATATAGGAAAAGGGTCTGTAAATATTTCCTACCAATCAACCCAAACAGAGTCTTTGCTTTGCTGACAACCACCCAAGCCACACAACTAACCTCTCCCTACTATGTTTTTGCTCCCAGTCTTATCTTTGGGCTTCTTCCATGTGTCTTGCATTCCTGGAACTCTCACCCTAACTCATTTTATCATGGCTCTTCCCTCTCTTCCTTCAAGTTCATCCAGCAAACTGACTTTTAAAAGAGAGAGAAAAGGAGGAAAGAGACAAGCCTTTGTGTTACAGAGAGCTCTTATTCTGCTGAAGCTTATTCTTCTGTAGCTTGAAAGCTTGTCTCGTTCACCAAAAGAAGTCGGTCCAGTAAAAGATATTACCTCATCAACCTTGTCTCTCTCATATCCTGGGACTCACACAGCAACACTGCAAATAAATTCTAAAAGAGCCACAGTTTCTATCCCTTTCTATCAGAGAAGAAACCCCAAACACTTTCAGATCCACTCTAAAAATTACACTGTTCAGTATCATGGCTTTTATTCATACCCCATCCTTCGATTCCTTGGCCATTTCGATTGCAAATTCTTTAAAGCAAAGTCCTTGTCTTCCCCTTCCTTTCTGTTAGCTGGCTAGCACATTTTTGATGCTGTAGAAAGAATAAATAGATAATTATTCAGAATAAAATGTCTATTCAGGTACTGTATTAGTTGATTCCAAATTTGGCTCCTTGAGCTCATCTCCAGTTATATATACAAAACTTTCATGCTAAGAAGATCAGATTCACCCAAAGATGTATGGCACAGTACAAAGATAACTTCAATCTACTTTTGTGCTTCCAAAGTCCTGAAACCAATGAGCCTTAAGGTTGCTTTAAGTTGCATCTGCTGCCAATTCCATCCCAGTGGAAAGAGATTGCTGGGGTTTAAGACACCCTGGGTATGCCTCCTTTCTCCTAGAATGCCTGTTATAAAACCAAACAGGAATGTGGCTGGTTGTCATAATGGCTCTGTGCCACTCCAGGATCCCATTACCCCAGGGTAATAAACAAATGGCAGGTTCCACAGAGTTTTGGTCTTATTTCTGCCAGGAGCATTATGCCAAAATGCAATACATAGTAGAATTCCAGCCTTTGTATTTTAGCTGATAATTCTTAGCACTGAAATATATGAGCCACCTCTTCAGCTGGTGTAATTCAGCACATCTTCCTTGAAGTCAAGAGGTCTATACCGATTTACACCAAGTGAGGCTCTGGCTGTTTATGTTTCTGAATTTATGTCTTATAGCAAGAAGCTGTCATTCTGTAAAAAATCAAAACATTATTGAAGTCAAGAAAGAAAATCCAATTAATCGCTTGCTTTTCTTAAATAAATAAATAGCAAAATGATTAACATAAAACTCATTAGAAAAGCGTTCAGGAGCCTGCTGATTCGATTGGAGAGGCTTGTTTTGAAAATGAACTAAGAATAGCAATAAAAGGTAAGCAGTTCGGCAGTCATTTGCTTTAATGCTAGATGAAAACATTTCATAATTTTGTCAGGGGTGGTCACCACTAAAAAGTCAGTATTTGCCGACAGTGGTTCAGATTCTCTTGCTGTTTTAGATTCTTTGCAATGCTCAAATTGTGCAAAGTGGTGGACTCTGCCCCCAGCTAACCAGGTAAGAATTCCCCCTCCTATGTAGGGGAGCGCTGAGCTCTCATAAAGCAGCATAACCAACTCCTACACCAATTGTCCCCCACTGTGATTTAGACGGCATATGTGTGTGTGGGGGGGAAGAGCACACCTGTGCTTTGCCAATTTTAAACGGGTATACAGTCTCTTGGGGACTGCAGTTAGCTGGCATAAGTTAGAGCAGCCCTGAAGGTGCTGAGAATCAGATGGCCCTGCACTTCTCCTGCCACAAGTGTCTTATAGTGAAAGAAAATCTGGGCTACCTATCACCCGCAATGGTATCTGGGATTACCACAGTTATTCCCTATATCTAGAATATATGTGTGTGTGAGTGGTGATGCCTGACAAATGTTGGCTTTTTAATGGCTTACACAGAAGAGAGGCGAATGGCCAGGTGAAAAGCAAAACAATACACCAGCAGTAGTTAAAATCCCTGTGGCAGTCTCAACAGAGAGACCAATAATTCAGTCACTAGTTGTGGCCCCTCCAAGTCAGGGGTGAGGCACATTAGCAGGGCAATGTAAGAGCAGCTTGCATTGCCCATGACTTGCTATACCTGATCTATGGATAGAAATATTTCAATCTTCAGGCATCTCAACCTCAGCATTTTTCACTGCCACTAAAACCTTTTCCTTTAAAAAATATATAAAAATCCTAGAACTAAAGAAAATAAGTAATAAAATTCCAATGTGGGGTGTTCAAATAATTTTGCATCCTCTCTGTGTCCCTTATCACAGAATCACCACTGTACCTAATCCCTAGATTACTTGTCTGACATGTAGACACATCATAGGTTAGATATTAGTATTTTTAATATACAAAAAGATAGTCCTAGACAAGGGAGCATTGTAATAATTTGCAAGTTCTGATAACTTAGAAAAAGAAGTGGAAAATTCCCTGAAAAAACTACTCTCTCTTCAGCATATTAGATTTGCATATGTAGTGATCCATTTCAGAGTTGAACCATCAAACCCTAGGAGGCTAATTTATCCAATAGACTGTTATAATCAACCGTATCAAATGCATTGCTCGGATGCTTAGAGACTGCAGAAGTGAAAAAAAATGGTATTCATACAAATTTTTATGTGTCACAAATCCTTGCAAAGGAAGATCTAATATATTCAGACAGTTCTTTCCAGATAAGGCTGGGGACTATATGAGCTAGTGTTCTTCTCTTCTGCACCTGGATTCTTTTTGGAAAGAAACAGTTCTGAATTTTTGGTGTAAAACCATTATTTTTCATTAGATGAGCTGCTGGTGTTATCCAAAAGTTAATAGAGGGAATATGTCTATGTGAAATAAACAAATACAGCTTTAGTCCTATAGTTATTAATGCCAGGAAGAGTTTGTGATAGACTGCATGGCTGCATAGGGTAGTATACACAAATCACACAATGGTACAAAATTGTACTATTGTGCTTTTCTCTTAATGGAGCAAACCCCCATTATTTGGCACTGTTCTATTACTGTCCATTTTAGATTTTTGTAAATAAATAGAAGTTTGTGAAGTGTAGAATGAAAAAAAACCAGCAGTGAGGAAAGCATGATGATTGACTGCATTACTAATTGCTCTGTACTTACTGTATATCATATTGATATTGTTTAAACTGCCTCATGACATCAGGTGCACTATATTATCCATTGAAGCAGTATGATGTCCTACTACCTTTGCATGCTCCCTCACTCAGGAAGGATGAACAGTGCAGCTGGAACCTGAAGGTACCTGAAATCGGAATGGATTCCAGTACTACATGTGAATGATCAGTCCAAGTCCATGAACACTTGTGAATATGGGTTCAGGACCAGCCTTAGGGAAAATGGCGCCCTGGGCAAAACTTGTATTTTGACACACCCACATTGCCCTTGGCCCCTGTGGGCTCCTCACGCTCCCTTTGCCCCTAGCTCCTGCACTCCCAACCTTTGCACCTCCTTCACCCCAACCCCTGCCTCCTCCTGTACCCTAACCCCTACACTGTGTCCCCTTTGCCCTTAACTCCTGCACTCCCCTCCTGTGCCCCCAGCCACTGCCCCTCTCCTGCACCCCCTTCACTCCTAACACCTGCACCTCCTCCAACGCCCATGTAAGGAAACTGACCTGGATGCATGGAGCAGCTGGCATTCCTGCCTGCTCCTCCCTGGAAGCCTGCTCCTCCATGCACCCCTAGGAGGCTGCGGGGCAGGGGGAAGGGGTGGGTGAGGAGTGACTTCAGAGCTCCCTGCATCCAGGTCACTTTCCTCACCCGGGCTGCATAAGGGGAGGGCAGAGAGCAGCAGCTTCTGATGCCCACCTTACAGCACAGCCCAGGTGGGGAAAGTGACCAGTACACATGGTGCACTTAGTGTTGCTCCTCTCTCCTCCCAACCCTCTGTGGGGGCACGGAGGAACATTGGGGGGCGGGGGGTGAGCTGTATCTGTGTGTCACCACTTGCGCCCCCACCCCCAATGTTCCTCCACTGGGAAGAAGCAGGGAGACATCTGAGAGCCCCCCCAGGAAGCAGTTTCTGACACTAAACCTCCAGCACGTCTTTACACTGCTGCATGGCGCACCTTTGACCACCGGGTGCCCTGGACGGTTGCCCAGGTGGCCCACCCCTAAGGCCGGCCCTGTCTGGGTTAATGTTGCTGGCACAGCCCTATGTTTGGTTCATGTTCCCTCTTATGTGGCTCGCTCAGGCCCCAAGAACTCTCCCTCCCTTTGTCTCACACACCCCACAGATGTTTTCTTGGGAGCTGGTAGACTGATCCCTCCAATCCCTGATACTTTCTGGACCTGTGGGCAGGGTTGTCCTCCTGTCTCCTTCTAAGGGATTCTGGGTAGCTACTTCCGGCACCTTTCATCTCCTGGGATGGTAGATAATAGTAGTTATGTAGCATGACCATTGGCCATAAAAAGCAATTATTTCCAATCATCATTCAGGAAGAACAAATTTATTTGGGCATAAGCTTTCGTGGGCTATAACCCACTTCATCAGCTCCATGGCACATATGATGCATCTGATGAAGTGGGTTATAACCCATGAAAGCTTATGCCCAAATAAATTTGTTAGTCTCTAAAGTGCCACAAGGACTCCTTGTTGTTTTTGCTGATACAGACTAACATGGCTACCCCTCTGAAACCATTCAGGAAGAATTAATCTGTCAGTTTAGGGGCAGACTATGTACATTAAAGTGATGTTAGGAGTTAAAGGTAAGGCTTAGAGGAAGATTCCCAAATATCTCAGTGAAGAGCACTAGCTTGGAAACTGATGGATTTTTTGTGTCTGAGATGCACTCAGGATCCACCTTTTCTCAACCATGGAACCTGAGATATGTTAGAGGATCTGAAAAGTACTCCCAACTTTCCTTGTTGGGTGTATCATTCACAGTGTACACCACTGATATCTGTCTTTGACCGCCCACTGGAGTACTTACCCTAAGAGTAGCTGTGGCAGTGTGCTGAACTCAAGTGTTTCTTCTTTACAAGGAAATTCTTCCAACAGGCTATGAAGGGGCTTAGTAAAGCTCTAATTGATCCTGGATTGAATGTTGCCCATTCTGGGCTTCACACAGATGCAATTTTGGGGAAATTTGTATTGTTGCAGGGAACTATATAATTAGTAGGGAGATTACACATTTGAGGGGAGAAGGGAGAAACATTTCTCTAGAAGCTTGATTTTGTCAGCTCTTTGAAGGTGCTCAAAGGTTTAGCATGTTTTAGCAATTCTTACAGAGATGGATTAGTGAGCAGAGAGCAGGAGAGGCGATAGTGAAAGATGCACACTAAATTCATTTATCGCATAGCTCATCATTTTATTATTGTGGCTTTTTATGTTATCACATGGATCTCACCTACAACACCAATGCTGACTCAGTATCCACCCTTTTTGGTATTCTAGTTCATAGACAGCAGTGAGCCCGTGTTGGTGAATGGAGCTATGCCTTTGAAGTGATGATTGTGGAAAAATGATAGAATTGAGGGATTTTTTTTAAAAAAAAAAGGCAGGAGGAGGAGGAAGAAAATAGCATGGAAATAAATTTCTTTTTAAAAAGAGACTTCTTGTAAATGGGCCCCCCCGTAGTTCAGTGGCTGTTATCATATTCCATGGCTATAGAATTAGAGATGACTAGAGCTGATAATATTTGCATGAGGATGTATTAAATCTTGCTGCAGTATTGGCTTACTGTTGCCACAGAAACTAGCTCTGGAAAGCCGCAGAATCCCAGGGTACATGTGATGTTGGAAAACAGAGTCCTTGGCATTTTCAGTTTACCCCGTAAGCATCAAATAAAATGTAGTAATAATACAGCCATTCTTAGCTGTACAGAGTGACTTCTATGGGTCATACATATTTTGTGTTGTTGTATATAGGGAGAAATTTTGTCATGGGCCAGTGACAGCAATTCAATATATTAAAAAGTGCCATGACTTTGAAGGTCATTATTAAAGTTTTTGTGAAAAATATGTCCCCTTTTAAACATTTGAATTTTCCCAACAAGCTCTTCTCATCATCTTGTGACCCTGCAAGCCTAGATATCCGAGATCTCCGCTGCTGGGAAAGGGAAGAGGAAATTTCCAGTCTCCCATTTATGATTTGCATCCCAGTAGTTCCCAGAGGCCCCAGTCAGATTTGGAGCCCTATTGTGTTACAGCTGGAAAAACACATAAGGAAACATGGATTCCTGTTCTAAAGAGTCCAAATAGGAGGCTTGTTGCTCACCTGTGGCTCTGGAGGACCTGAGATATTGGTAGGATGTGATGCGTACATGTGTGTTGGGATAGTGTTTGTGGGCATCCTGGAAGAAATGAGTCTTTAGGAGGGACTTATGTAAGGAGAGGGTTGGGGCCTGGTGCAATGAGTGTGGGAAGTTGTACCATGCATATGGACCACCATGAAAGAAAGCTTTCATACAGGTGGGAGAAGGATGAGAAGGAGGTTTCAAGAATAGCAGCACTGATGGAGTAAAGAGGGCAAGGTGGCAAATGATGGAGCTGATCAGGGCCTTGAAGGTGAGGATGAGAAATCTAAACTTCATATAGTGGGTAAGAAGAAGCCCGTGATGGGATTTGAAGAGAAAAATAACATGATGGGTAAAGAAGATCATTTTAGCAGCTGGATTTTGAGTGTAATGGAGTGACACAGGTATCAAGAGGACCATGGAGGGTGAGTACAATAATCTGGGCAGGAGATAACCAGGCCACGAATGTTTTCTTTCTACCAACTTGTGGAGTAATAGTCTCCAAGCGAGCTCATTCTCTCCATCTGGCTCTTCTGCATGGCTACAATCCAGACATGCCAAATGGGCCTGTATCTTCTGGTATACTGTTACACAATATCTAGCTATTGGGTCTGGAATTTACAGAGCAGCTGATTAAAAGCCTTAAATCAGTCTGGCTCTTGAAAACAGAGAATGCCATTGGCAGCTTCATTCTTAAGCATCTTGCTTAGTTGGCATCTTTAATTAACACAGTTAAGTACCTTACTGTATTAGCCCAGACATGGATGACAAAAGTAACAGACAAAGAGAAAGATTTTGACTGATGGGAAATCTTATCTAAGACACCTTAGGCAGGGGCAACCAGAGTGGTTAAAATCTATTGAAACAGTACAGCAAGAAACATACTTGTCATTGCAGAGAAATTCAGTTTAGTGAGCACTGCTTCCTGTGATGGAAAAGTTTCTCTCCAAAAGCCATTTTCTGTGGATTATGATGCATTTTCCCTTTATTTCTGCAAGCTGTTGAATGCCTC
Source organism: Lepidochelys kempii (assembly GCF_965140285.1). Lineage (NCBI taxonomy): Eukaryota > Metazoa > Chordata > Testudines > Cheloniidae > Lepidochelys > Lepidochelys kempii. The sequence goes on along the minus strand of NC_136385.1, from coordinate 47,852,214 downwards.
CTAGGAGGTGCTGAGTGCCCTCAAGTCCCACTGAAGTTGATTGGATGGGCAGGATTAGGTCCATGGCCATGAGAAGAGTATTTTTCAGTAATAATTTTTTGGAGGTTATTTTCCCTATATTTTTGATATTTTTTTTAGTATATTTTTGGTATATTTTGGCTCCAGATGAACCATGGAAGGTAGCTCGTTCATTTATGGATCAAGATCTAAAACTTCAAATTAGGATGATGAATCAATCATCATTTAGGATTCCACACTACCCAGCCTTGTGAACCACATTGGAACCCTGCTGAATTGTAGATTTTGGCCCTTCTTCCCTAAGAAGCATAGCTATACTAGTTAATGATACATGGTGCACTGAAGACAAACATCTGATAATCAATGTTCTGGAAAATTGACACTTGTGTCCTCCACCGTGAAACTTTTGCTCAGTTTCACACAGAGCCAGATGGATTTATAAATTCCATTTTGATTAGTTTTTGGCTAATATTTACAGCTATGGAGTCTGTGTATTGAGGATGGAATCAATTCTTTAGAGTGGGATTTTCATTGGAGTCAAAGGCAGTTAGGCACCCAAATAATGAGATTTGGACACTTAAATTCCTTAGGATTTTTTTCAAACTTCTAGCCTTAAAATATACCTATCCAAATTCTCTGGTGGTGTTATCTTAATTGAAGCCAGCCCAGTATAGTGACCAGAAAATTTGGCCCAATATACTTACTTGGGAAATGAACCCACAAGACATAGTCAAAGATAACAATTAACTTCGTGGAAAATGAAAAATTAAATTAGTGCCTGGTTATTTATTTTGTCTTTTGAGGTGGATCAAGTATGCCCTAGCTGGCTTGGGATGTGCCTCTTTAGCAGGAAAAAAATAACAATGTAAGAGTCTCAGGACCTCAGCACCTGAAGGGGAAAAATATGTTCTCTTCTGCACTAACCAGTTTATGTATGATTATGTCATAAAAGAAAGGATAAGATCTCCAAGTGTGGATCTTTCTTAAATTGGATGTTAATGAGAAGCGGATAGTGTAAAACGGCAGTGATATATTCCAGCACATGGAATTGCTCAGAAAAGGTGAGTGTATGGAATGTGGTGCATGGAACAGACACAACCTATTAAGAAGAGTTGTGATAGTAAATCCACTACTTTCAACTGAGCTGAGTCTATTTAATTTTAGTGATACCATGGGAAAAAAAAGTGATGGAAGTTTGGGCTCTTCTGGTAAATTATGAGTCTTAAATCTCTAGCTCTTTCCTACTGATTGAAGAGATTGTATTAAACTACCAGATTTACCTGGGCATTCCTACCTCAACTTCCTAATCAGGTTTATGAATAAAATGTGGTCACCCATTTTGGATGCCTGTAAAAGGTTGTCTCTATTTATGTTCCTACATTCCTGTGAGCTATAGGTCTATGAAATACAGATAAAATAATGAGGCTTGATTGCAGGTTTACAAATCATACTTAGAGCACTAAGTCCAGGAGCATTTAGAATCACTGGATTAGAGTGACTAGAAATCTGTACACAGTGATACAATTCAATATAATGAAATAAGCATTTAGTATAATAATAGAGCTGCGGCATTATTAAAAGGAGGAAAGAAATGTGGTCTGGAGATGTGCACTCAGAAGTGGCACCCTGAAGCTACTGAGTTCTAATAAAGCACCACAATATTGGTGGAAGTTATTTCATTTGTGAGGATTAATAAAGTAACTGTACTAATTAAAGATGGTCAATCATTTAAAATTAGAAAGTAGGATCTGAACATGGGAAATAAGAATGACCTAAGGCTAATAATAACTAATCAACAGTTCAAGTGAGACAACCCACCTGCTTCACTCTGCTTAGAAACATCAGCATGCTCACCTTTATCATTTTATACATTGAGACACTTCTTGAACTTCTCTGGGATAGTCTGGCATTTTGCAGTAGAGTGGTCTTCAGGATTCCTAGTACTTTATTGATTTACAACTATTCTCAGAGCTGGTACCTTCAAAGTCTTCTTGCACAGACTTTTCGAGTGGTTGAACTAGCACTTGCATTGGATATAATGTCACAAGCTGAAGGAAACTAGCAGAAGCAACATAGAGCAACAAAGGAAAGAAAGAAATCTCTATTTGAAGAGGCTAGGAAGAGGCACCAAATATTGACTGCTTTGTAAAAGGTAAGACGGATATACCTGTGGTACCAGCAGGCTATCCAGACTTAATGACTGCACAGTAGTCACTCTGAGAAGAGAAAGGGATTAATGACTAAAACCTGTTTATGTGAATAGTTGCACTGAAGTCAGTGGGACAGTCCATGTGAGTCAGCTGAATAGAATTTGGCCCTACGTCATTAGCATTCATTATAAAGTCCCTGGATGAAATCCTACTCCATTCGATGGTTTCAATGGAGCCAGGATTTCACCCCTTATTTCTGCTTTCTTAGGTTACTCACTAGTTTTATGATGTGAGTAACACATGTCACTACTTTTCCTCATAGTCTTTAGTCTTTCTCAATTTGTGAACTATACCCATTTGTGCAGCAACCTGCTATGGTCACTCATAGGGTACAAGTACAGTGTGATAAATTTAAGTTGACTGTGAGTCCATACAGTGTGCATCCATAAAGGCACAGGGGGGCTGCTTTCATGTATATGGGGTAAAATTTCCAGCAGAGCCTAAGTGGCTTACAGACTACATCCCATTGATGTTTCAAGTGTCTAAATTACTTAGGTGGCTTTGAAAATTTTACCCATAGGCACAATTCAAAACACATTGAAGTGTATAGGAAGATTCCTATTGGCTTCAATTGGGCTTTGAATCAGGATCTACAGTATATCAATAGGAAACAAAAGGAATCCACAAAGCCCACTTACCACTTATCACAACAGCTGGGTGAACACTACTAGAAAAACATTCAATGAATATTCTTTTGAATTTTTAACACCCGTATTAGTCACTTTTGGGGGATTAAAAGCTTCTTGCAAATGGGCTTAGTGGGAACATGGTATCTAAAACAGTGACTATGAAGTTAATATTCACAGAAAATGAATTCCAAATTTCCAGGTATGGGTGTTCACATTGAAATCCAGTGCTCATCCAATCAGAGAAGAGAAACATGCCATGTGATATATGTGTCTGCTGAAAATGGCTTGAATACTGAAAATGCACAAAGGACTGTGCACAAATATTGCACAGACCAATAATTATTCAGAAAGTCTAAACAATGATTCCGTGTGATAAAATCATGGTCTCATTGTGGACTGAAAAACAGGCAAAATTCATCCAAGAAATTATTCATTTTGTATTTGGCTTCATACATTGAACACATAATTCTTGTTCTAAAAGTGCAAGGTGCAAATTTGGAGTAACTCCAGTAAAGTCACTTACTGCATCATATGTCAACTGGAACTTCAGCAGCAATATACAATAAGTAACTGTCAGGTAGTTGAAGTTAATGGAGTTACTCTGGATTTGCACTGGTGTAACATTGAACCAGAGTGTAATACACTTCTTTCTCCTTTGTATTCTCATAAATCGGAGGTTGATTGCCCAGATCCATTTGTCACTGGTATAGCAAGAACATAAGGACCAGCATACATTATAAAAATCAAATTAATAATCTTTTGCCTGTGACAGGTCCATCATGTTTAGAATCTATTTCATTCAGATTTCCACGGTGATTAAACTTTTCATTCGATTGAATTCTCTTGTAAACTGTCAAGAATTTCATCAACATTAATAACCTCTCATTGCATAGGTGCAATAATTAAGGCTCTTGTTTTGAATGAATTGTTACAATAGTGGCACCCTTCAAAAAATGAGAAAAGCAATTTATTTTCCCAGCCTTTACTAAATTAGAAGCTAAATACCATTAAACTAAGAGTGCCAGAAATTCACCACTTATTATTGCTAGCTGTAATGTTAGATGCTTCTATTATAACAACACATAGTACAATTAATGTTTCCTTTTACAAAGCGCAGGGAATGTACACAGTCCTTTCCCATCCAAATTCAAAACTTGGCATTCAGAGTAAATTGATGATGTTTTATATTCAGTCCTTTATTCATGTGCAGAGCACAAAGAGGGCAGCATGTATTAATACAGACAGAGCCGGCAAGTCTTTGGCTTTACTACCATTTTGCTGAAGAAATTTGAAGAATCTTGTTTTCTTTACTTAATCTAGTTTTCCTGGGGAATTTTAGTGCATTACTCTAAAAGATAATTTTATGAATTCTAATAAAAATGTCTATATAAGCTCTCTGCAGGAAGTCTTAGAACTTATGAGGATCACCCCAAATTAATATTTTTCATCTGCAGGCAGATGTTTCCTGCAATATCAAGCAATTCATAACTCATGAAGAATGGCTGTAACCCTTAGACAATGATCTCAAACATAAATCAAATTTCAGGGGGTTATGTTATATCGACGCCTGTCAGTAATTTTGAGCATTTTATTTATTCTTCATGTTTTCATCTCTGCTTAGCCAGCACAAATCAGTCTAAGAGCACAAAGAGGGGAACCATTATATTAAACATATATTTTATGTCACTGTCCAAAATACTAGCTTGGTCAGCTAAGCATTATCTGAAATTTGCGTACTGAGTTTATTTTATTTCAAGTCAACGTACAATGACGTAGGTGTCATAAAACCCAATGAGAAACAAGACAGAAGAATCTATATCAGATTTAATCTTTTGGAAGATTAAGGGCTATGAATGAATACGCTGGCTCAGTATTTAATAAAAACAATGGATATTTTATGTAATCATTCACAAACAGTAAACTCCATTAAAAATGAGTTGAGGTGGAAAGTGTGTTTCAGTGGAGTCCAGCTGGCATTCAAAATCAATATATTACACTCTGTCTTTCTTTGGTGTCATGAGTCCAAATAATCATAAGGTCCAATCATACAACATGCTGAGCACCTACCAAGGGCAGCTGAGTACCTTCAATTCTCATTCATAACAGAGTCAGAGGACCCGGTTAGACCATGACTGTTCTCTGACTTGGTTAAAACGTGGTTAAGTGTACTTGTATAGATGGGGGCTAGCCATGTAGTAACCAGATCATACAACCATTGTCTAAGGCTTTAGCCTGATTATATGACCCATTTACAATGTGGTTAGTGTAGGCAGATCCTCTAAGTGCTCAAGGGCCCAATGTCTTGTCATAGAGGGCAACCACATTCTTTCAGTAACAGTCCTGAGTATATTGCTAGGTTTTCACTACACAGGTACCTTTCCCCCTTTTTTTTTTTAAAAAAAACATCCTTCACAAAATTGGAATGAAAGATATAGATTTTTCTAAGAGACATATGTAACATAGGGGAGACTCATTATATCAGTGCTCTTAAAACTGGAGAAAATATACTTGTTTACCAAGAACATCAGTATATATTTACAAAACACTACAGACTTAGCTGTGATAGTCTTATATCAATAGATTACCAATTTGCCTCTGAGTGGTAGCCCAGATAATATGAATTAATATTAATATCTGCTTAAGAAAATGTAGTATATATACAAGATTGGTTCAAATTGAAAAAATATTCTTTTCACAGGCTTGTTCCTTTGTCAATTATTTAAGTGGGGTTCAATATATTATACTGGTTAAAATTATAGTCTCAGTAGTCAGTATTCTGAGAAAGAGCTATCATAATTCTGTACAATGGGCAATGGACCGAGACTGTGTAAATAGGATATTACTCATGAAGTGTGGATCTCTAGTTAGTTTAGAAGGAGGTGAAAACTTCTAACTATCTTTTCCCTTCTTTAAAGCTCTTTGGCCAACAATGCCCCCTGGGTTTAAAGAGACTGATATTAGGAGAGAGTCATCAGCATTAAATGATTCTGTAAGCCCTCCATGTGTGGAACTCTTATCGACCTAAATGGGAAATCTATGCACTGAAGGCATTCGGAAATGGGTAGCAAGGATCATTCCGAGAGCGAGAGTCTGATCAGTTATACAGGTGTCAGTTTAGAACAACTCCATTGAAGTCACTACAAACTTACATCAGTGTGTCTGAGAGCAGAATTTACCACTAAGAGCTTAATAAATGAGTTCCAGGGGGATATATTACAGTCCTGTCTGGGCCAAATCTTGAAGTACACTCTCATTTTTACTTAGACTCTACGCAGCCAAGCTCCCAAAGGCAAACATACACACAACAGCTCATCTCTCTATCATGCTGCACTTGACAGTCCTTCACTTAACTGCTTTCATTAGATTTCACTGGATTTCTAATACTACTTCCATGAGCGAGGATGGGAATTGTCAACAAAGGGACTATTGAGCCATCTAGACTGTAGTGCACTTGACAGTCTGGCAAACAGCTGTTCCCAAGTGTATGCACATGTCTGGGGGTGTAACTTGCAGAGAGAAATTCTGAGCTCCCAGGATTCTGTTGCTGGAACAATACAAAACGCCATCTGAGGTCCATTGCAGGCAAAATTTGGGTTGGTGTCAGCACTCACTCCTAATTTCCACGAAGAAAAGATGAAAATGGCCAACTCCCAGATGGCTTCTAGACATATTGCTGCTTTTAATTTGTTTTCAAGAACAACTTTGACACATTTCATGAACTTCAGTAAAATTGCCAGGCAAATGCTAACATTTGTTAAATGGATTTTTTTAAAAGATATATTTATTGCTTCATCTGCAGCTGATGTAACAGAGAGGTTGGGGGGGGGGGGTGGGAGGGGGATGGAAATGTCTAGTTGGAAAAGCTTCTCCAAAAGATTGCATTTTACTTTCACTGCAACATCAAAGGAGATACGTGGACTTCCCTCTACATTTGCTCTTTTATTATTTTTGTAATAAAGTATTTAACTTTATTTGTTAGCAGGAAGTTATGTTGCACTTATGGGGACTTTATAATTTAATGCCAGCAAATGGAGTTATGGATAGCAATGTTGATCTAGGATTTGGCAGGTAGGAAAATGTTGAGCCAACTAATCTAAGGTTAGTCTAGTGAGGTCTGGCACTGCATCATGTTGTTCAATCTTTTCATCATCAGAAATAAATCATAGGGATTGTGTACATAGCAACCAGCAACAGTGCATGGGGCTCCTGGTAAATCTGAAGGATTTGATATCTGTAATTTAATGTTAGTCATTTCTGCTACTGTTATTTGTAGGGTCCCATGAGAGCTTAGGGAAATCTGGCCTGATAAGCAAGCTGTCTTTTATTTACTTATATTGGTAAGTAGTGGGCTTTGGAAGAACATAATTATTGTTATACCCTTTAAAGTGAGGCAGGTGATGAAGGATAAGCAAGGACCAATCTCTATCAAGAAATGAGAAGAATATATCAGAAAAAAAGGAGAACAGAGCAATGAGGGTGAAAATAGAGTTTTCTACCTTTATTATGAAGTGGATTTTTTTGGTCATGGATACAGCTGAGTGAATAACACACAGAACATCGTTTATTGGATTGTTAACATTGTTATGTATTATTTCTATTACAGTAGTGCCGAAGGTGCTGCAAACATCTGCCAGATCTTCAGCCCCTGCAGAAGCTCCGTCACACCTCTGGCATGATGAAAAAGGGGAATGAAAGGCAGGGCTGTTTTAGGGCAATCCAGGGCCCTAGACACATAACAACATGCCTCCACCTAGTGCTCTGCCTCCCACTTGGGGTACATCAGCACTCCCAGCAGCTGGGAGCAGACAGGCACACAGGTAGCTCTGCTCTGCTCTGCTCAGGTAGACAGACACACACTAGTATGACTCGAGTTAGTGAAAAGAACAGCAACGTTGCAAGGGTAGCATGGGTGGTAGATCATGCTACCTGCCTTGACTACAACCCTGTCTGGGCCCCCTTGGTATGTACTCAGGCAGCTAGCCCAAGCTGCTTCCCATGCTATCCCTGGCTAAAATGCTGCAGTGTAGACATACCATTAGATGTCTAGGTAGAGTAGGGCTGGGTGCCTGACTCTCCTCACAGGCAGGGGCAACAGCATGAGGCCCTTTTCTTTCTCCCCTGTCTCCCTCCCGCAGAATGCCAGAATGGCTGCAGGAAGCCCTCCTCCCCTCGGGACCTTCAGCAAGGGCCCCTACAGTAGATATCTGTTGCGGTATATCCACTTCAGAGATATGGGTGTGGGTGAATCCCACGGCACTCTTTACCTACCACAAAGTCCCTCTTCAGGGAGGTGTTTCTCCATCAGTTACACTTGAGCCACATTTTCAACCTTTTTGTTGCAATCAGGAGAAACTTACTTGGTTTTAAATGAAAGCGGAGACTTTGACATGATGATCTGACTAGCTAGAGGCACAGTCCTCCAGTATGAGTTTGAGGGGAACAGAAGTTGTTGGAAGCTAGTGTAGGAGGAAGAGGTACCAGAGAAGGAGAAGTCATTGTGGAATTTGAGGAAGAGGGGAAGGTAACAGAACAAAATGGAGTGGCTAGGGAAGGCAAGAGCGTCTGATGGCATACCATTGTGTATAGCAATTTGAAAAAGATGTATCAAAAAGGGGTCCTTCTGAGAAATTTGATTTAGACTGACAGTTAAACATTTGTAAAGACATGTAGATTTCAAGTGAATTCCATTCAGAACTCCCTTTAAAATAGCAGCCTCTGCTTAAAAACTTGCCTAATGTATGGGGACCTGTGATGGGGTGCTACTCACCACTGCAGCGCCTCCTGCTGGGTATCCAGGGTATTAGCACGGTGCCCTCTTCTGGTGGTGTCTCACCCGCTGTCATCTCTGTTTCTGGATCCACATCACTCCCATGACCATGGCGTCCTCTTTAGTGACACTGCCCTCCGGCTGTGCCACACTCTATGTCCCCCCACCTTCCGGGGGAACCTGCAGACTACTGTCCAGCCACTCCCTTCAGTGGCAAACTGCAGTCCACGGTCTAGCCACTTCTCTCAGCCCTGCATGGACACAGTCCTTCCTTCCTGGGCTCCCAGCCAAGAACTGCCAGTACCCTGGACAGAGCAGTGCCATCAGCAGGAGTGGAGGGAGCATGAGACAGCTCCTGGCTGCCTGCTGGGGGTTGCAGACTGAGGCCCTGATGCAAAAGCAAAGAGGGTGCTGGAGCCATGTGGGAAGTGTTTAGACAGTGAACTGCAGTTTGCCACTGCAGGGAGTGGCTGGATAATAGACTGCAGGTTCCGTCGGAAAGGACGGGGAGCACAGAGTGAGGCACAGCCGGAGGGCAGTGTCACTGAAGAGGACGCTGCAGTCCTGGGAGTGACGTGGGTCCAGGAACAGAGGTGAGAGCAGGCGAGACACCATCAGAAGAGGGTGCAGTGCTAATTCCTGGGGCAGCCAGCAGGAGGCACTATAGTGGCGAGTCATGCCCTGTCACGTGGTGGAGAATATGGGCACATGGTCAGCCCTGATATAGGGGGAGGATAGAGGACTGATTGCCAATTTCAGAGATTTGAAAGACAATAAAGGTGGAGATAATGGAGTTGGGGTATGCAGCGGCCTTCTTTGCATAGGGTTCTTCCCAGCCTGGACTCCAAAGTCAGTGCCCCTGCTAAAAGGGGCCGACAAGCAGCAAGGGCGGCTTGAGACCCCGCTGATGCAGGTGCTCACAACCCAAAAGAGACAATGAGAGAACAGGAGTACCTGCAGGCCTATATGACCCGACTAGCAGAGCAGCAGCTGTACCTATTCAAGTCGCTACGAGGGGAGGTCCATAGAGGCCACAGAGAGTGAGAGAGGAAGCCAGGCACTGGGGCCAGAGGCTGGGCCAAGTGAATGTTATGCCTGTGGGCAACATGGACACTGGACGAGACAGAGCCCATATTGGGGTGGGGGATAGAAACCTATCCCAAAGACTGTGAAGGGGAGAAAGCCCAAGAGAATCCCTCCTGTGAGGAGAACATGGAGAAGATGGGTGTGTTGGGCCTGTGGGCAACATGGACACTGGAAGAGAGAGTCCCCTAGTGAGGTAGGGGACAGAAGCCTCTCCCATAGACTGTGAAGGGGTGAGAGCCCAAGAGAGTCACTCCTGTGAGGAGAACAGGGAGGAGATGGGCATGTTGGACCTGTGTGAAACTGGGGCACCTGAGGAGGGAGTGCCCTCTTAGTTGCAGGGCCGAAGCTAGCCCAGGGGAAGGGGCTGAGCAAGGAAAGGACAATGGGAGGCCCATGGCCAAGGGGAGGCAAAGGGCTTGCTTCTGGTGCCATGAAGAGGGCCATATAAAAAGGCACTGCCTCCTTTGGAGAAGGCGGGATAAAAAAGGGATGCCTGAAAGCCGGGCTGGGTCAGAGACTGCCTAGAGGGATGGCGCAGTGATGACTGTGGACCGGGTGGGGAGCCATCTCCCACACCCAGCAGGAGGCGCCACAGTGGTGAGTCGCGCCCCCATCACAGGACCCCAGGAAATACCATGAATAAAGAAAATACCATTTTGCTTACTGAAAAAGGGGGAACGGGGAAATGAAAAAAAAAAGATATGCAGGGAAAAATGAGAAACCAAAACCCTACCAAAAGAACGATGTATTTATTTATTTTGCTTTTTAATTTTGTCAAAACCAAACAAACAAAATCCAGTTTTGATGAAAAATGTCCTATTTGAAAAAGGTTGACCAGCTCTACCAAATACTGAAATTACCTAACTGCAAATCTAAGTTATCTAAGACAACTGGCAAGTTTATAATGGCTACCACTCGCTAGGCTGTGTTTAGTTCAACTGTAGGACAGATTTTGAGACAAGTTAACTAAAATTTAAAAAAAAAGGAAAAGTTTCATCTTCATTCTTTTCCCTGTCAAGAACCCAGGTGTCTAGGTCATGTATGTCGAGAACACGTATGTATTCTGTCTGAGTTTACTGTCTCTTCTATTTGATACAGCAACTTGAAAGCTGCCTTTGTGGTTTTACAACTAGAAAGACAGGAAGCAGATAGAGATCTAATCTGAAGGTATTGTAGCCAGCGGGGAATAAGTACGTTCAAGGGTGGACTTAGCATCACAGCTTTCAGGTCACTGGGGCAAAGGACATCATAAAACTGCTCAGTTCCCAGGGGGAAGTTGTGGTCTCACTCGACTGAGCTAATCATCCACTCAGCAAGTGGTGAGGAAGCCTGCAGCAAATGTGAGGCCTGAGAAAGAGGAAATTAATCAAAGGAACAATATTTGTCTACCAAAAATATTACTAATTAGTTTAGTATCTTTTCAGCTCTAGCATTAAAAGCACTAACATGAACCGGGGAAATAGCTGAATCCCAATAATGGATCTAAACCTTAAAAAAAGCAAAAGATTTCAGATCAGATTTGAAATTGTTAGAGCATGGCAAAGGTGCAAATGTTTTGACATTAATGTGGCTCCATATGTGTGTAAAGGCCTACATTCACAGAGCCCAGTGGACTGTACTTCTTCCCACAGTGTCCTTCTAATCAGTTTTATGTCAGTAGCAGTTCAAAAAAAGGAACTTATCCCTTCTTATATTTTTTGACAAACACCATAGGTTGCTCAACTCATTACAGCATCTTTGATAAGCACCAAGGAGCAATGAAGATTCTTCTACATTGCTGGCATATGTCATTCCCTTGGGATGTGAAACTCACCCCTGTGCAGAGTGTCAGCACAAGGCGTTCTCATTACGAACCACTGGAGTCTCATTTAAGGACATATTTAGGGCTTATGTTGAATCTAAGCACTATATAGTCCTGGTCCTGGTCCTCTGCACAGTGATGAATTAGACCTCCACAGAACACAATTAGATCTAGTATGGTAGCACATCCCCAATTGAGTGTTAATGTGTGTTAACCCATATTATGTCTTTTTTAGCTTACTCACTTATAGTATGGTTGCTTTAAAAGAAGTTAAATCTTTATATAGCTGAGTTGTTCTCTTTACCTTGGTTCGTTTTTTTTTTAAAAATTGAAATATGTACATAAGTGTGACTCTCCTTTCATTTACACTGATGTAAATCAGAATAACTGCTTTCAAGTCAATGGAGTTACCCTAGAGTAAAACTGAAGAGAGTTTGACCTTATAAGGTGAAATCCTGGTCCTATGGAATTCAGTAGCCAAACTCCCATTGACTTTAATGAGTCCAGGATTTCATCCATAATATAAGTAATATACGAATTTAAATAAAGTTAAGCAATAACAGTATGACTGATAAGGGTAATTAATTGCATTTGCTCTTGTATTTTCCATAGAACATTAATACAGAAGTGTAACATCCCATGGCTGAAGGATAATGGTAAATTACTGTAGACTTCATTCCTATGGAACTGCATACTTCATGCATATTAACATCATTAAAATGACTATCAAAAGAACCAGTATTCTCTTGCCCCTGGTTCCTGACTTAATGCCGCTGTTCTCCCAAAGGTATGAAGGAAGTGGAGAAGGAGATGGATGAAGGAAAAAAGAATGAAATATAATGTTTCTGAGAAATCTTATAATGAATAAAACAGATGACATGTGCTGATGCATGTGGTGTTTGACAGAGTGAGAGACAGGATATATCTGGGTGACCCTGAACAAAAGCATACATTAGGCATAATGTTGATAGATTTGAGCCCAAATTGGGTGGTGAAAAATCCATATATGCCTCACATGTGATTGAAGGGTTAAGAATAGTATCTGAATACGTTTGGGATCAGATTAAGGGGACTAGAGTAGACAACAGATGTTTCATGTTTCCTTAACATGTCTCTTTCCCAGGAAAACAAAGAGAACATAATCATCTCCAACTCTATCCTTTGCCTTTTCTACCATTTTACAAGTATAATAGCAATTATAGTTTTGATTATAAGAAGTTTTGTGGCATGAAGCACTTGTTTTCAGGTAGCAAAGAGTCTGCATGTAGTTATAGATGACATTTTATTTTATTTCCAGAACCTCAATTGCACAATGCAATTTACAAGCTTCCCTGTCCCTGCTGCTGTTTAGCTTCTTACAATAATACACATATTTGTTATAATTCTGCTCAACTGGTATATTTTATTGAAAGTGCAAAAGAAAATAAAGTAAAATAAGTGATATTTCTTCAGATGATTTGGAAATAGATTGGTTGCCTGTTCAAAAGTATAAATATGAAGGGAAATAATGGCAAAGTCTTGGAATTAATTTTTGTTGTTTAATAAGAGTTATATATGATTTGTCAGCTTGTTTCCTGATATTGGCTTATCTCTGGCTGTTTTGTGTCCTGATTCTAGAAAACATCCCTATTCAGGACAGAATTTACGCATATGCTTAAATACTGTGCTGAACAGGGACAAACTTAAATATTTGTTCCAGTGCTTCCCTGAATAAGTGCCTTAATTACTAGATTGAGCTATAGGGCCAGATGTGTAGCTGGTGTAAATCAGCATAGATACACTGAAGTCAATGGAGCTATGCCAATTTACAGCAGCTCAGAATCTGGACTACATACATAATATTAGTTTGGGTCCTGTCCTCTATACATTTTGAGGGACTTTGCATTGGAATAGGTAAGAATGCCTGGAAATAATATCAAAACCTCCTAAGATGTGTATATATTACATTGGTAACCTTACTGTGTGTGAAATCAATTTTTTAAATTACTAGCATTTTTATATATATATATATATATATATATATATATATATATATATATATATATATATATGTTCACTAATTTTTAAATGAAGCTTTACGTATGTGATGTGTAACTACTGGATTCATGTACAAATTCATTTTCTTAAGCAATTACGCATTCTTGTTGGAAAGTTTAGTAGCACTAGCTAACATGAGCAAAGTCACAAATAATTGAGCCCCACGATAACATTTACTTTAAAACAGCCATTCAGTGCTGTTATAGCTCTGTTAGGCCTGGTCTACACTACGAATTTACGTCAGATTTAGCAGCATTAAATCGAATTAACCCAGCACCCGTCCAGCCAATGAGGCCATTTTTTTTCGACACAAAGGGCTCTTAGAACTGATTTCTGTACTCCTCCCCAACGAGGGGATCAGCACTGAAATCAACATCGAAATTTCAAATTAGGGTTAGTGGGGACTCAATTTGAAGGTATTGGCCTCTGGGAGCTATCCCACAGTGCACCATTGTGACCACTCTGGACAGCAGTCTGAACTCGGATGCACTGGCCAGATGTACAGGAAAAGCCCCGGGAACTTTTGAATCTCATTTCCTGTTTGGCCAGGCCAGCTTATCAGCACAGGTGACCATACAGAGCTCATCAGCACAGGTGACCATGCAGTCCCAGAATCGAAAAAGAGCTCCAGCATGGACCGAACAGGAGGTACTGGATCTGATCACTGTATGGGGAGAGGAATCCGTGCTATCAGAACTACATTCCAAAAGACGAAATGCCAAAACATTTCAAAAAATCTCCGAGGCCATGAGGAACAGAGGCTACAGCAGGGACGCAACACAGTGCCACGTGAAACTTAAGGAGCTCAGACAAGCGTACCAGAAAACCAAAGAATCAAATGGACGCTCCGGGACAGAGCCCCAGACATGCCGCTTCTACGCTGAGCTGCATGCAATTCTAGGGGGGGCTGCCACCACTACCCCACCCCTGTCCGTGGACTCTGATGATGGGGTACTCTCTGCCATGCCTGAGGATTTTGTGGATGAGGAAGATGAGGAGGAGGAGGACGAGCTTGAGGAGAGCACACAGCACACCGTTCTCCCTGACAGCCAGGATCTTTTTTTATCACCCTGACTGAAATACCCTCCCAACCCAACCAAGCCGGAGAAGGGACCTCTGGTGAGTGTACCTTTTAAAATATAATACATGTTATAAAAGCAAGCATTTTTAATGATTAATTAGCCCTGAGGACTTGGGATGCATTCGTGGCCAGTACAGCTACTGGAAAAGTCTGTTAACGTGTCTGGGGATGGAGCGGAAATCCTCCAGGGACATCTTCATGAAGCTCTCCTGGAGGTACTCTAAAAGCCTTTGCAGAAGGTTTCTGGGGAGAGCAGCCTTATTCTGTCCCCCATGGTAGGACACTTTACCACGCCATGCTAGTAGCAAGTAATCTGGTATCATTGCATGACAAAGCCTGGCAGCGTATGGTCCCGGTATTTGCTGGCATTCAAGCAACATCCGTTCTTTATCTCTCTGTGTTATCCTCAGACGAATGATATCATTCATGGTAACCTGATTGAAATAGGAGAATTTAATTAAGGGGACATTCAAAGGTGGCCATTCCTACTGGGCTGTTTGCCTGTGGCTGAAAAGAAATCCTCCCCGCAGTTAGCCACATGGTGGGAGCAGGGTGGGCATTAGCACTGAGCTGTTCACGTTTGGCTAGCAGGGATCTTCCCTGATACCAGCCAGCGGTGGGGGGAGGGGTAAAGTGATCATCCCAGAAAATTGGATGGGGTGGGGTTAGTTCGGTTTCTGCTGCTGCACATTAACAGGAAAACCGCAGCACTAAATGGCCAACTCAACGTGCTTTGCTTGGTATGGGAGAGGAGGGCGCCGCTGTTATGAAGGTTGCAGAAGCCGAAAGACTATGGCTTACCATGGCCACCTGCAAGCTGAATTCTGTTGCCTGGCACTGCGTGTGTAATCTCTAAAAGCCGCAGGCACTCAATGTAAGATACAAAATGTGACCTTGTACCAAAATCACGTGCTATGTAATGTGAATAGTGTTGTTCACCGTGAAAGAGTATAGCCATTGTTCTGTAAAATGTATCTTTTTAAATACTTCACTCCCTTTTTTTCCTCCAGCAGCTGCAAATGTTTCAAGCCTCACTCTTCCGTCCCAAAGGCTATCTCAGATAAGGCAGCAAAAAAACCGCATGTGCGATGAAATGTTCTCTGAGCTCATGCAGTCATCCGTCACTGACAGAGCTCAGCAGAATAGCGGAGTACAGGACAGTGGCCGATGACCGTCAGTAAACTGCACCAGTGACCCTTTAAACGACCAAATGCACACTCTACCACCATTCTGCACTTGCTCAGCCTATAGTTGAACAGCTCCTTACTACTGTCCAGGGCATTAAAGGGTAGGCTGGGTCCCCAAGGATAACTATAGGCATATCAACATCCCCAACAGTTATTTTCTGGTCTGGGAAGTAAATCCCTTCCTGCAGCTGTTTAAACAGACCAGAGCTCCTGAAGGTGTGAGCGTCATGAACCTTTCCCGGCCATCCCACGTTGATGTTGGTGAAACGTCCCTTGTGATCCACCAGTGATTACAGCACCATTGAGAAGTACCCCTTGTGGTTTATGTACTGGCTGCCCTGGTGGTCCTGTCCCAAGCTAGGGATATGCATTCCGTCTATCGCCCCACCACAGTTAGGGAACCGCATTGCAGCAAAGCCATCTGCTTTGACCTGCACATTTCCCAGAGTCACTACCTTTGATAGCAGCAGCTCAAAGATTGTGCTGGCTACTTACATCACAGTAACCCCCACAGTAGATTTGCCCACTCCAAATTGATTACCGACCGACCGGTAACTGCCTGGCATTGCAAGCTTCCACAGGGCTATTGCCACTCGCTTGTGAACTGTGAGGGCTGCTCTCATCTTGGTATTCTTGCACTTCAGGGCAGGGGAAAGCAAGTCACAAAGTTCCATGAAAGTGCCCTTATGCATGTGAAAGTTTCAGAGCCACAGGGAATCATCCCAAACCTGCAACACTATGCGGTCCCACCACTCTGTGCTTGTTTCCCGGGCCCAGAATCAGCGTTCCACGGTGTGAGCCTGCCCCAGTAACACCATGATCTCCAAATTGCCGGGGACCATGGTTTTAGAGAAATCTGTGTTCATGTCCTCATCACCGCGCTGCCGTCGCCTCCTCGCCTGGTTTTTCAGGTGCTGGTTCTGCATAAACTGCGCGATAATGAGTGAGGTGTTTACAATTGTCATAACTGCTGCGGTGAGCTGAACGGGCTCCATGCTTGCTGTGCTATGGCGTCTGCTCGGGCAATCCAGGGAAAAGGGCGCGAAATGATTGTCTGCCGTTGCTTTCTTGGAGGGAGGGAGGGTTGACTGACGACATTTACACATAACCACGCGCGACAAATTTTTGACCCCAGCAGGGATTGGGAGCTCAGCCCAGAATTCCAATGGGTAGCGGAGATTGCGGAATAGCTACCCACAGTGCACCTCTCGGTATGTTGACCCTTGCCACAGTACTGTGGACACACAACGCCGAATTAATGCACTTAGAGTGGACACATGCACTCGACTTTATACTATCTGTTCCCAAAAATCAACTTCTGTAAAATCAGAGTACTTTCATGGTGTAGACATGGCCTTAATAAATATGCAGATTTTTGTGTGGACACATTTGCCTCTCAGATGCTTCTCATCCTAGAATTATGCACCCATTGATTCATCCATCCATAATTCAGAGAAGTTCTTTTACAAATGGAGAAATAAAGGTGTTTTTTGAATCCAGAAACGTAGACTCTTAATAGGAAAATCTCCATTCCACGTAGCTTCTGTGTACAAATACAAGCAATAATTTAAAATATACTAAGTGCATATTTAGGACTAGGGCTTTATGTAGGGAAAGAAAAATGTTTTCTAATCAAGAAAGCCTACATAATTTAAGAAGTAATTGACCAACTAGTGTTGCGTGAGACTTCTTTAGCCCAATTACATAAGTCATTTATAAAGTAGGAATATAGCTAGAGTCATCATTTGTTGATAGGAACTATAAATAGTGACAGTTAAATGTTTGCTTGCTTCCATATCACCTCAGGCTCCTTTTTTTGTCAAATGTCATAAGATAAGAAAATTAGGTTCTGTCATCACGAAGTCACAATTCTGCCATACAGTCCTTGCATACAGACTCACTGAACTAAGTGAAATTCTCAGTGAGTTCAGGGATCTGTCCAAGTAGCTCCAATTGCAGGATTGGGGCCATAGAGATGAGACCTCACAGGAAAGACTAGGTGCAACCAAAAAAATTGCACATCTTCCATTTTCTGTCCGGTAGTGCTATTGTATACTGTTTAAAGGCAGGGCTGCAGTTCAATGAAAAGTGATACGAGCTGTCATAAATATAAAGGGAAGGGTAAACCCCTTTGAAATCCCTCCTGGCCAGGGGAAAGCTCCTCTCACCTGTAAAGGGTTAAGAAGCTAAAGGTAACCTCGCTGGCACCTGACCAAAATGACCAATGAGGAGACAAGATACTTTCAAAAGCTGGGAGGAGGGAGAGAAACAAAGGGTCTGTGTGTCTGTCTATATTCTGTCTTGGCCGGGGATAGACCAGGAATGGAGTCTTGGAACTTTTAGTAAGTAATCTAGCTAGGTACATGTTAGATTATGATTTCTTTAAATGGCTGAGAAAAGAATTGTGCTGAATAGAATAACTATTTCTGTCTGTGTATCTTTTTTGTAACTTAAGGTTTTGCCTAGAGGGGTTCTCTATGTTTTTGAATCTAATTACCCTGTAAGGTATCTACCATCCTGATTTTACAGGGGGGATTTCTTTATTTCTATTTACTTCTATTTTTATTAAAAGTCTTCTTGTAAGAAAACTGAATGCTTTTCCATTGTTCTCAGATCCAAGGGTTTGGGTCTGTGGTCACCTATGCAAATTGGTGAGACTTTTTATCCAACATTTCCCAGGAAAGGGGGGGTGCAAGTGTTGGGAGGATTGTTCATTGTTCTTAAGATCCAAGGGTCTGGGTCTGTAGTCACCTAGGCAAATTGGTGAGGCTTTTTACCAAACCTTGTCCAGGAAGAGGGGTGCAAGGTTTTGGGAAGTATTTTGGGGGGAAAGATGCATCCAAACAGCTCTTCCCCAGTAACCAGTATTAGTTTGGTGGTGGTAGCAGCCAATCCAAGGACAAAGGGTGGAATATTTTGTACCTTGGGGAAGTTTTGACCTAAGCTGGTAAAGATAAGCTTAGGAGGTTTTTCATGCAGGTCCCCACATCTGTACCCTAGAGTTCAGAGTGGGGGAGGAACCTTGACACGAGCCCAGTACATAAAAACACATTAGAGTGAAGTTTGTATAGCAGTTTATCTTATAGCAGCAGATTAAAAGCTCTGTATAATTTTTAATTACTGTTTAATTACTGTTAAGTGACGGCAAGACATTAGACTGAAAGCTGTGTCTTGCTTGTGCAGAAGCTTTTACTGTTCAAACTCTTTTCCTATACAGAGAAACTTTGCTTGTTTGAGCACTGTGTGCTCATTTATTAGCAGACTCTACCAGTGGACTGACTACTCCTCGGGGGGCAATGGTGATTTAGTTACTTCTGTGCAGAAAGAAAGCATCTGAATACAAAACCTGTGGTGATGATTCATCTTTGTGCCTTTCCAAAAGCTATTATGAGTAATTTCTCAAGAATATTCATGCAATTATAACAGGGTCCATAGCTAGGATGTCTTTTGATTTGAGCTGCCATGCTATTGTGAGAGATATGGCAATTTCCTGAAATATCTGTGGGAGACCTTACTGCATTAAATTTAAGTATCTTTGTGGGCCAGGATTGCATATAATTCAGGGACCACAGTCCTCCAGGAGCTAAGAACAGTAAGGGATGGTTAGGCAAATTCAGTCAGATTGTAACAACTCCAGAGTGACTGGAGGGACTTGTAAGTACTGGTTCAAATTGGGTTCTCCAGACACCAGCAGACAAATGGAGGACTTTTGGATAAATAGGCTGAGTTTAAACTGACTCAAGCCCTTCTTCCTGATCCAGCAAATGGACAGAACCTTCTGTCCAAGGTTCATAGATTCCAAGGCCACAAGGGACTAGTCATCTAGTCTGACTTCCTGTATAGCACAGGCCATCGAACTTCCCCCAAATAATTCCCAGAGCAGAGCTTTTAGAAAAACATCCAATCTTGATTTAAAAGTAGAGACTCCACCACGACCCTTGATAAATTGTTCCAATGGTTAATTACCCTAACTGTCAAAAATTTACACCTTATTTCCAGTCTGAATTTGTCTAGCTTCCACTTCTAGCCATTGGATCGTGTTATATCTTTCTCCGCTAGATTGAAGAGCTCGTTACTATGTATTTGTTCCCATGTAGATACTTATAGAATGTAATCAAGCCACCCCTTAACCTTCTCCTTGAGTCTCTCTCCCTGAGGCCTGTTTTTTAAACCTTTAATCCTTCTCATGGCTTTTCTCTGAACCCTCTGCAATTTATCAGCATCCTTCTTGAATTGTGGGACCTAGCATTCACAGGACACAGCATTCCAGCAGTGGTCGCACCAGTGCCAAAAAGAAAGGTAAAATAATCTCTCTATGCCAACTTGAAATTCCCCTGTTTAAGCATCTAAGGATCGCACTAGCCCTTTTGTCCACACTGTCACACTGGGACCTCATGCACAGCTGATTATCTACCATGACCCCCAAATCATTTTCAGAGTCACTGCTTCCCAGAATAAAGTCCCCCATCCTGTAAGTATGTTAGTTCCCAGATGTATACATTTACATGACAATGGATATTATTTGCTTGTTTACCAAATGATCCAGATCCCTCTAAATCAGTGACCTGTCTTCTTCATTATTTATCTATCTTCAAACTTTATCAGTGATGATTTTATGTTTTCTTCCAGTTCACTGATAAAAATGTTAACTACTATAAGGTTAAAATCCTTGTGGAACCCCACTGGAAACACTGCACTTGATGACTACTCCCCATTTACAGTTACATTTTTGAGATTTGTTAGCAAATTTTTATTCCATTTAATGTGTGCCATGTTAATTTTATATCATTCTAGTTTGTTAATCAAAGTGTTGCCGGCACCCAGTGCCGAGAGGCTGAACAACAGCTTGAGTGGTTCGTTACCCGGTGTGCTACACCCAATAATCACAACGGGGTGGAGAAGCAGAAAAGTTTATTTGCAGCTGCAAAAAGGTACAGGGAGAATAAAATCTCAAATCCTGCACAACAGAGCAGGAAGTTACACAGGCTTTTATACATCCTTTTTCCCAGCATACTTATCCAATAGCAAGCTGCCCCAAGTATCCATATAGCCAGCCAATCCAGTTCCCAGCTAGTTCCCTGATTCTCTGTATCATTTGTTAAACTATACATAAAGCTGCTTTATTCAGCATTGTTCCTCCATCTCTCCCCTGTTTGGCCTTGCTTAGTTTCAGGCAGTCTGACTCTGCAACATACTGTTGCAGATTCTCAGCATAACTGCTGTGTGTGCCTCCAGGCGGGGGGGGCCAAGGACACTTGGGCCTAGCACGCAGAGCTGCTGCGAGTGCCTTCAGGCAGGAGGGGGGGGGCAAGGACACCGGGGCCTAGTGCGAGGGGGCTTCATCGACACTCGTGGTCTTCCATCCCCTCGAGTTACCTAGTGGCCATGCCCCAGTGTTCCCAACAACTGTGTTGTGCAGTACAAAGTCAAACTCCTTACAGAAGTCTAAGTATATTACATCAGCACTATAACCTTTATCAACCAAATTTATAATCTCATTAAAAAAAGATATCAAGTTAGCTTGTGGTGACTCTTGTAAACTTATTAATATGCATAAACACATGTTGATTTGAGTTAATCACATTACCCTCCTTTAGTTCTTTATTGAGTCCCTTATTAGCCACTCCATTATCTTGCTCAGGACTGATATCAGGCTGCCAGGTCTATAATTAGCTAGGTCATCCCATTTACCCTTTTCAGAATTGGCACAACATTAGCTTTCTTCCAGTCTTCTGGAACTTCCCTATTGTTCTGGGCCTCCTATCGTACTTCCTCTTTCTCCAATTCCTTGGTGGTAAGCTCCATTCTCCCTTGAATTTGGGGTACTGGTATTTCTTGGGGTACTGGCTGTCTAGGAACATCTCAGCTTCCCCGATTCTAAGTAGTATCTCTGCATACCCCTCCAATCCATGAATCTTTTCCTCCAGCACAGCCACTAACTTGGTGAGATGTGTGTTTGGCCATTCTGTGACTTCCACTTCATGCACAGGAAATTCCTTCTGGCTTCCGGCAGGAATGAAAACATGGCACATCCATTGCAGGTCAACACCACTGTTCCATCACTGGCCATCTTGATGTCACACTTTGTGCTGAAACTGGAAGGAAAGCCTCTTACACACCCCTTCTCTATTCCCTCTGAAACTCTCCTGTCAGCAGCTTCTGTTTGTGGCTCTCAAGTTTGCTTAGTTGGTGACTTTTTATCCCAAGCCTTCCATGATTAGCTCATCTTAGCTACACCCTCACCACCAGTGAGTGATTAACTACTCAGAGACTTCACACAGCTGGGCTGATCAAAGCTCTGAGGGTTAGAGCCTTGGAAACTTTTGCAAGGCACCTTCCTTTAGTAAGGCCCTGCTATGCAGCCCATACATAGAAAACAACAAAAGAAACAATCAACCAAACAACCCATAGAATGACGAAACACACCACTCACCAAGTCCTGCTACTTCTAAGCACAGTCTGCATCTATTCCCTCTGAAACCTTCCTGATAGCTGCCTCTCTTTGTGAGCGGAGTGGGGACAATCCTTGCAGAAGGATTGGAAGGACTGCTAAAGCCTGCTAAAGGACCTGCTAAAGCCCCTTGTTGGAGTTGAGGTGATCTCTGGTAAGCTTATTAGCATGTGTGTGGGTTATTTTATTGTTTTTAATATGTTTTTTCTGTAATGCTTTCATCTTAAGAATAAATGCGCTTGCTTAGAAAGAGCTGTGTGGTGTCTTAACTGTGGGCAGTTATAGTGTTCATAGATTTCAAAGAGAAAACAAAGCACAGATGCTTTGCCCATTTAGGCAGTCTGTCTTGTTGGGAATAATAGCATAGGCAAAGAACTATGCAGCCTGGAAATACCTCAGTCAGGAGGAAGAGAGACACACATCTCTGCCCCAGAGAGGTGATGGCTGGGAGGCACAAATCCAGAAGCTGGTGCCCTTGCTGAGCCATGGAGAGGGAATACAGGTAAAGGTGCTGTGAACTGCAACCACTATGTGCTAGCTACATCTACAAAACATTATGCACAATGCAAAGTACTATTTTACTCTCCACATATTAATACAATAGTTTTTAAACTTTCCTTGTGAAATCTGACAGCTCTCAGCTTTCAAATGCTGGTTACACATAAACTTGTGTTGAAGAGTGAGGTCACTGGAAATGAAGGAGAGAAGAACAATAAAATGGAAGTGTTTTATAAATCTAATCCCCAAAGCCAAAGCTGAAACCAAATGATCTAAACAATGTTTTTTTTTGTTTTTTCTGAACATTCAAACCAGGTATTAGTGCCCATTTGCTGAAACTGAAACACAGCTGCATCCATCTATGAGGAATTGAAATCACAGACAAATAAAATAAACTAACCATTTGTCGCTGTAGTACAAGGTTAAGCGAAGTAATCTCATTGGAAAAATCACTTTGTACTCATCGTGGTAGCATGTGCTAACTTAATTCTAAAAACCTTATTTATCTTTCTTTGTCCAAGAGGCATGAACACTGTCCATGCCTACTGCCTTTGTTTGCCAGTGCATATCCCTCTGAGCACACTGTATTTTGCTCAGGTCTTTACTTCGATCTGAATACTAATTCAGCCACAAGATAAAAGGCCTAAGTTTCCTTTAGAACAACTGTGGTAACATTTAAAATGTAATTGGTTTTGGAAACTGACAACAAATTATCCAAAAGCAAAAAGCATGTTGGGCATTTAGATAATGAAATGTCAATCAGTATAATAGTGTCACTAATTTAATACTTTTTGGCTTCTGAAATTATTTTACCTGCTTTTAAAATAGATGTAGCTTCATATGTGTGTGTATGTATACACACACTGTATGTATATACATATACCTAGATTCATTTTAAAAGCAGGTAAAATATTTTTCTTTGTGTGTGTTTGTTTATACACACACACATACACATATATGTAATCTTTTTCTATACACACACACACACATACACACACACACATTAGGACTATCTATCTTTGAAAAAAAATGTAAGCACTAGAAAACAACTGCATTTCTGCAGATAGACATGAGAGTTGTTCAGAAAGAACGGCATTGCCCTTGACATTGAACAGTGCTGGAAATCAAACTCCAAGCCATCAAGCACGGATTCAAAAAGAGCAACAGAAAGAGATTTTCCCATGAATATTTATGTGAAATCCTGTTCGACATAAGCAGAAATGATAAGGATGTGCCATTGATAATGATATTTTTTTAACAATTCAATTTGGGGATATGAAAACCCTGGCAATTTAATAAATTCAGAAAGCAGAACTTCATCCTCAGGCCCTGATCCTGCAATCACTTATGTGCATGAGTAGCTCCATTTAAGTCAATGGCACTACTCACATAAGTAAATTTATGCAGGTGCATAAATATTTGTGGGATCAAGTCCTAAATGTTCCATTTGTTTTATTACAGTGAGAATAGCATTGACTGTATTGTTAAGGTGGCAAAATTATTTCCACAAGGACATGACTTTGTGAAACAGTTACCATTTGTATTGAAATTTTCTGTGCATGGTGTCTGCCCAAAGATGATTCTTAAGTATTAGTTTATTTTTGGAGGGGGGTGGATATTTGGTAATTTGAGCAAAATGATTCAATCTTTGTGCATGTGAGGAGGGTGAAAAAATACTTCCTCATTCTCAGAAAAAAAGTTGTGACTTTCTTTTGAACAGCACTTTTGCCAAAGCAACTTAGGTTTGAAAATAGCAGTTTGGCATAGAATAATCCTTATTGAGGAGCAGTGTATGGCCTTGTTCCAAAGGGAATTGGTTTTGATTTCACTGAGTTATGAGCATCTAAAAATGGTGTCACAGGTTTGACCAGCAGTTTTTATTAAACTCATGAGACACATAACCTAAGGAATGACATGCTGGTCATGCACTCGTAGCTAACTTACTTACATAGTTTAACACTTAAACCACAGAAGATCTCCAAATCAGTCACGGATGTTTTAGGAAATTCAAGATCTGATTAAAGGGACTTCTCTTTCTGCTCATACTCTTTCCCCCCACCATAATGATCCCTCTGTCTCTAGGAGCTAAGGAGTAGGAATCTGGAGGGTCTGTATCTTAGCCCCATACCTTTAACTGATTAGTGTTCCTTATTCTCTGGACAACCCTTATTTAATGAGCCCTGAACAGGGCTATAGCCAGAATGTTTGAAATTTGTCTCTAATCTTAGAGGGAAAATTGTGTGGTGTTCTATATATGAAAGTTACTTACCTATAACTGGAGTTCTTTGAGATGGCTCTACATAGTCACACTTATAGGTACTGTGCCGCCTTGTGGTGCCTTATGGTAAAAACCTCTTCTAGCAGTGTTTGCTAGGGGCTCACTTGCCTTCCTCCGCTTACCCTCAGTGTCACAAATTACTGAGGGCAAGGCTATAAAGGGGCAGAGCACCCTGACCAACTCAGGTCCTTCCACCTCAACACCGGAGTCACAGAACAAGAATTCTGACTGAGAGAGAAAGCAGGTGGTAAGTGTGAATATACATAGCCATCTTGAAGAACTCTAGTTACAGGTAAAAAGAACGAGGAATACTTGTGGCACCTTAGAGACTAACAAATTTATATGGGCATAAGCTTTCGTGCGCTAAAACCAATGAAGTGGGTTCTAGCCCACGAAAGCTTATGCCCAAATAAATTTGTTAGTCTCTAAGGTGCCACAAGTACTCCTCATTCTTTTTGCTGATACAGACTAACATGGCTACCACTCTGCAATCAGTTACAGGTAAGTAACCTTCATTTCTTCATGTGGTCCTTCATAATCCCACTGATAGGGTAGACTGATAAGCAGTGCTGAAACTAACCTGGAGAGGGGAACAGAGTCCTAGTTGAATAGAGACTGAAGTACCGCCTAGCCAAATCTGGCATCTTCTCTAAAAGACAAGTCCAGAGCACAGTGAAAGTATGCACTGAAGTCCAGGTTGCAGCTTTGCAAATTTCAGCAACTGGCACCTGCGTAAGACAGGAGAAGGAAGTAGCCACAATGTCAGTGGAATGTAGTCAAATCAAAGTCAGTACAGGGACTTATGCTCATGTTTAGCATTAAACAATACATTGTTTTATCCACTGAGAAATAGTCTGGGAAGAAACCATATGCACCATGTGGTCCTTGGAATAAGACACAAACAGTCCAGATGATTTATGAAAATTCTTAGTTCTGTCCAAGTAATAGGCAAGAGTCCTTCTAACATCCAAAGTATATAAAACCAATTCCCCCTTATTAGAGTGTGGATTGGGTGGGGAAAAGCTTCAGATTAATGACCGGATTGATATGGAAA
Organism: Lepidochelys kempii; assembly: GCF_965140285.1. Taxonomy (NCBI): domain Eukaryota; kingdom Metazoa; phylum Chordata; order Testudines; family Cheloniidae; genus Lepidochelys; species Lepidochelys kempii. Next base: position 47,826,117 of record NC_136385.1, on the reverse strand, counting down.
TCAGACATCACCTGAGGCAAAAATCTGGGATCAGATCTGAGAACTACCTGGTCCTTTAGAAAAAAAGTGGAAGGTGGGTTAGCACAAGGGCATTCAATTCACTCACTCTCCTGGCTGATGTGATAGCAATACTGAAAATCATCTTGATAGATAAATGATGGAAAGAGCACTTGGCCAAGGGTTCAGAGGACAATTTTACCAGCAATTTTAACACCAAGTTAGATCCCAAGAAGGGACAGGATCCCTAACAGAGGGATTCACATTTGATAACCTTTCATACACTTTTTTAATGAAAAAATGAACAAATGGCAATCTTCCATCAACTACATTGTGAAACATGGTATTTAAGGCAGTGCATGTGGTTGTCGGATGCCAAGAAGACAGCAGGGCAGAAAGGACATTTCTTGAATCCCAGATTCCTCTGTTTATTCAGTTCCTCCATAACCTGGACTAGGAAAAAAGTAATTCACTAACTATAATAAATGAGCTAACACTAAGTATTTCTAAGAAGAAAACCTCCAGCTCTGAAGAGAATGGAGTGGTTCGCTTCCATCCAGGAATGCAGTTAGAAGGAACTAAGGCAATGAGGGCATTCCACTCCCTTTATAACCTCACCCTCCATGTGTGGTGATCCTGAGGCAAGGGGTGCGGGAGTGTATGTGATGCAGGAGCACTCTAGCTGACATGTTAAAAGAAGTTTTTACCATAAGGCACCATACGATGGTGCAGCACCCATAAGTGGGAATATGCAGAGCCACTAGAAGAAGTATTGTTTGAGAAACAGTGAATACTCCTTTCACTTGAGATTGTATCCTTTTATGTACATATAAAGGCAGAGTTAAAGGTAAGCATTCAGTTTTAAAGTTGACATTTCCTGACCTTTTTCAATACTTAACTAAGCACCATTAATGATCTCTGTGGGTCAGTTGTGATTGGTCAGTTAATTATACACTAAAGTTTCTGTTCCATGATTGCAGGATGCTTTTCCAGACTTCCAGACTGATTATTTATGTGTGGGATTTAATACTTAATTTCCATGAACAGTAACACCAGGGACTTTGAAGTTTGATTTCTATGAGCGGTCATGTCTGTAACATGCAACAGGAGAAATGATTATAGCAGTGAACACAAGGGGAGAAGTCTGGGAGCATTCACTTTGTTGGGGGTACATATCGATAGCAATACCTACCTCTGCTCTCAGTATACCCCTTGATTGCCACAGGTCCCTAAACGTAAAAAACCTAGGGCGGTTTCTGTATGCAAAGTCCAAAAGCCCATAAACAACCATTCAAACAGAAAGTGGCATATAGCCCCTCTTTATTCAGGGCAAGCAGTTAATCTTTCTTCATTTCTCTTCCCCCCAATGCTCCTTTCCCCAGCTTGAGTCTACTTCAGACATCTTTTGCACCGGGGATGGGGAGCACTAGAAGGAACCACTAAGCTCTTCTCTCCTCTCCTTCCAGGGAGGCTTCCATTTTATAGACATCTTCCCATTCAGGAGGCATAGCTGTCAATTCCACCTCTCAGCTGTTTAATGAGCCTCAGACACCAGATCTTCTCTCCAGGTCTGGCAGCCTTTCAGGGCTACTCTTCTTTCTACCCAGCGATGGCATTTGAACGTTTCAATATAAACCTCATCACAGAGCTAGTATTCAGAGTAACAGCCGTGTTAGTCTGTATTCGCAAAAAGAAAAGGAGTACTTGTGGCACCTTAGAGACTAACCAATTTATTTGAGCATGAGCTTTCGTGAGCTACAGCTCACTTCATCAGATGCATGCCGTGGAAACTGCAGCAGACTTTATATAAACACAGAGAATATGAAAAAATACCTCCTCCCACCCCATTGTCCAGCTGGTAATAGCTTATCTAAAGTAATCATAGTAACTTTGCAAAATTCTCAGTTGGAAGTCAAACACTTATACAAGGCACTCATTGCTGCATGAGTCCAAAATCTCCAGCAAAGAAGGCAAAGCGTTCTTAGTAGGAATGGTGCCTACTGACCCAAAATAATGGGAAAGAAACTATAACATATGGATTCTGGTGCTTATAGACAAAAGGAAATGCAACTATACAGAGTTACATCATCTGCTTAAAAATTCTACTCGCCTATAATGAACTCACTGAATTTTTGGCACTGTTTGCAAATATCCTCAGAAATTAGTGAGTAAGAACATGAGGATCCCCTGGTGAATGCCTTCTTAAGATAACTACCACAGAGGAACCATTCTTAGGTCTCATGATAAAATGTAATGGCTGAATTTTCACAACTAATAGGAGTACCATCCCCAGAGCTCTGTAGATAGAATGCCCGTGTAGTTCAACTCTTAGAGTACTAAAATAAAGAGAGAGAGAGAAAGAGAGAAAGAAATCAAGTTGCTAGTTCACCATCAGAAATGTAAACTGTTTGTGGTGGGTAATGTCAAACTTGCCTAAAATGACCAGTTGCTGCTCTGACAACTTACGATTTGCTTGAAGATAGAACTCCAATGTGTGGGCTCCAAACCATCTTTGTTGCAGTCACTGACCCATTGAAGCAGAAAATGGTACTATGTTCTTCCTGTTGTAGAAACTGCTGCTAAATAGAAGTTGGAGTTTTCCAATACTGGATAATTTGTTTCATGCTGTAAAACACCATTGTAAAACTAAATGCTGCAAGAGGAGCAGACTGTGTGCCAGAGAGGCGCTGCTGATCTGAACCGTATCCAAAATATATAAACCTCCTGAGTTTGCAACATTTATCTGGAAAGCTCATGATTGTTTGATGAGATTTCCACACCTCTGGCAATTCTGAAGAGCTTCTTTTCCTGACTCGTGAACTGACCTATAGATCAAAATAGTTCCATCATTTATACCTAACTGTGCATGCAAATCCAGGAGGCCTAATTCTGCTATCAGTTACACCAACTCAAACATGGAATAACACCATTGAGCTTCATGGAGTTCCACCAGTTTAAACTCAAAGTAAGTAGCAACATATTTGGATGGAAGAACTTGGATGAGCTGCAGGGGGTAAATCAGGAGAGAATTTGGCCCACAGGGACTGTTTTGAAAAGCAGCCTGCATTTTTATAGGCATAAGTCTGTGGCACCACTACTTGAAAGTACAAATGCTACCAGTTAGATGTCTCACTGTGACAGCACTCATAAAAACAGGCCAGACTAAGGCCTTTTCAAAATCAGACCCACAAAGACAAATCCCATCAATGGACAGATTCTGCATTCTGTAGCAGAGAGCAGAATTCAGTCAGGAGCGCCGACTAAGATCAGCTTACTCATGCATACAACTCCATGGCTTCAGTGGGACTACAGACCTGAAGGGAGAAATTGAATCCTGACCAGAAGTCCAGCACAAGGCTTATGCGTTGCGGAAAGAGGAGGGATGAATTTCACAATCGGAGTTTACACTACCCTATTAGAATGAAATTCACACCCTGGAGAGGAGCAGCATAAGGCCCAGGCATCAGTGAAGTCCCATGTATGTCATAATATTTCGAAGCATTTCATCCTTAGAGAGGTTCCGGAAGATTCTTTCTGGGACAGTGTTCCTTCAGATTTGCATCCCACAGGATGAGGACCTCACTTACCTGAACAGCAGGTGCTTTACAAGTGCAGATTTAACTATAGACTCCCCCAGCAGGCACTTTTTTTGTGTATGGGCAGGGGGAGTGCCATATTCAGAGGAGATAAGGTTTCCCTGGAATGAGATCGCAACCTCAAAAGAATCCATCTTATATATCAGCACTGAAACAGATAGTTACTTGCTAGTTTTTTAAATGTTTGTCTTTGCTGACCTGGCAAGTATTTCATTGAATAATCTAATAGGGTTTCATTTGTTCTCTTGCAATCATTAACACTGTGACATTTGCAAGGCATTCTTCCTTAAACAAAAGATAAGGAAAAATGTATATATGACTACAATACTGGGCCAAATTCTGCACTGTGATCCCATTAAGAACTAGATGGTATCTTTAAAGCACAGCCTGACTGGAAGTGATGGGTGAAGGCGACTGCATTGCAGCAGGAGTCCCAGGAAGATTTCTGGCAGACCCAGTTGGTATTCCTCCATGGCTCCTGGACACCAGTGTTGCCATGGAACTTAGATCTCCACATTGCTTTAAAAGGCACAGTGTATTCTGTTCCTCTGGATAGACAAAGGGGTCTAGCACCATCTCTGCCCCCTTTACATAAGAAAGGCTTCTGGGTTAGACCAAAGGTCCATCTAGCCCAGTATTCTGTCTTCCAATAGTGGCCAATACCAAGTGTCCCAGAGGGAATGAATAGAACAGGTAATCATCAAGTGATCCATCCCCTGTTGCCCATTCCCAGCTTCTGGCACGTAGCTTCTGGCAAACCATCCATGCCCATCCTGGCTAATAGCCTCCATGAACCTATCTAGTTCTTTTTTTAACCCTGTTATAATTTTGGCCTTCACAATATGCTCCCGCAAGGATTTCCAAAGGTTGACTATGCGTTGTATGAAAAAAATACTTCCTTTGTTTGTTTTAAACCCGCTGTCTATTAATTTCATTTGGTCACCCCTAGTTAATGTGTTATGAGAAGGAATAAATAACACTTCCTTATTTACTTTCTCCACACCAGTCATGATTTTATAGACCTCTCCTATGATATCCCCCCCCTTAGTCGTCTCTTTTCCAAGCTGAAAAGTCCCAGGCTTATTAATCGTTCCTCATATGGAAGCTGTTCCATATCCCTAATAATTTTTGTTACCCTTTTCCGAACCTTTTCCAATTCCAATATATCTTTTTTGAGATGGAGTGACCACACCTGCACGCAGTATTCAAGATGGGGGAGTACCATGGATTTATATAGAGGCAATATGATATTTTCTGTTTTACAATCTATCCCTTTCTTAATTATTCCCAACATTCTGTTTGCTTTTTTGACTGCTGCTGTGCATTGAGTGGATGTTTTCAGAGAACTATCTATAATGACTCCAAGATCTCTTTCTTGAGTGGTAACAGCTAATTTAGACCCCATCATTTTATATGTATAATTGGGATTATGTTTTCCAATGTGCATTACTTTGCATTTATCAACACAGAATTTCATCTGCCATTTTGTGGCCCAGTCACCCAGTTTTGTGAGATCCCTTTGTCACTCTTCGCAGTCTGCTTTGGATAACTTTTAACCAGTTATCAGTTCATTAAAGGACCTTCCCTCTTATCCCATGACAGTTTACTTTGCTCAAGAGCCTTTGGTGAGGGACCTTGTCAAAGGCTTTCTGAAAATCTAAGTACACTATATCCACTGGATCTCCTTGTTCACATGCTTGTTGACCCCCTCAAAGAATTCTAGTAGATTTGGTGAGGCATGATTTCCCTTTAAAAAAAATCATGTTGACTATTTCCCAAATTATGTTCATCTATGTGTCTGACAATTCTGTTCTTTACTATAGTTTCAACCAGTTTGCCTGGTTTCTTTGGAGAGTCTAGTGCAGTGTTTGTACTCTACAGTCACATTGTGACTAGTCCCTGAGCAGCAGTGCAAGGAGGAGAAAACTTCTTGAACTGACACCCTGTCCCTTTGTAACCACATCTCTTAGGGGGTTGGACAGGTCAGAGCAGAATTTGCCCGCTGAGTCAAATTTTCAATCTTGTTAAGCTAGGCTACGCATCTAGATCTGGCATTTGGGAACTCAGTTTGGCAGTTAGGTGCTTAAATTTGGTGTTGGGAACCTAAGTATCTATTTAAACAACCAAATGGGGGGATTTGGATGCATAGTTTCAATATCTAGCCTTGAAAACTCCACCCCCAGAGACATTTTTCTCTGGATTAAAAACAATTAGAAAATACCAGGAGAAAGGAAACCTTGTAAATTACAAGTGTTCTAAAAATCAATATAGCTAACTACAGCCTCAGTAAAGTCTCTCGATTGCACACATGCCAAAATCAGTATGGAAATAGCCACTTATCCAGCATGGAGGAGTTTCCCCTGCTTCACTCAGCAGTGCTGTACATTTGTTTTATCACTGTAAAGATGCTCCAGATATCTGCACATTGGTGTAAAAATTAAAAAAAAAAATACCCTCCCCATAGGAGAATACCCATCCATATGTTCTCTCCTTATATAATACAATGCACTTTTGTTCGTTAGAGACCAAATCAGGTTTGTGTAGCATAAAGAAACAGTTATCATACCAGAACTGGAAATGACCATTGCTGCACAAGTTGCTCTGGTATAGCAGGGCATTTTACCTATAGTTGTTATTACAGGTGCAAAGAAACTGAAGAAAATCAGAGGTGATTTTTTGTTTTCATTTCTTAAGGGTGTGGTCACTTGTCTAGTGAGTGACAAATGTTCGTATCATGGCCAAGGAATCCTAGCTATAAAATATACCTAGTTTCCTCTGCCAATATAATGCTTATTTTGTCTCTACTTTACTAATTGTTAACTGATAATGAGCCTGATCCTGCAAACTCTTAGTCAAATTAACTGTTCAGTTCACCACAAAGGGACTATGTGCACGAGTAAGGACTATTTGCAGCATCTAATAACCGTGGATTGTGACAGATAATAGCAATTATGTGTTAAATAACAATGGGACAGATTCTCTTCTCCCTTGCACCTTGTGTAGTCGTTCACTCCTTGGCAAAATGAGTGTAAAATGCTACCAGATCATAATGGCAGCATTTTAAACTCACTTTGTTCAGATGTAAAGATGCAAGCCATGAAGAATGAGAACAAATAACTTTAGTTAGGACAGAAATAGAAGAAACAGCATATTAGGCCCATCACAATCAAAAACCTTTGCATAATCGTCCTCATAGGCAGCTACGGTGAACCTGTATTATCTTTATTTTATTCAAAAGCAATATACAAAGTTCAGCCTTTTGTTTAGGAAAATCTTCCTACAGTAAATGCCATACCAGCATTATTTAGTATGCTCCCTTTCCTTTTTCTGATTGAAATATACATCAAGTAGTTATACGCAATTAAACTTATTCTTTCCAATGATATTTCCTGATCTCCTTTTTCATTACTAAAATTACACTGAATTTCCTCTTACTAATCAACTCACACTTTGCAGGCCATTTTGTATGCATTTACAGTTGTTTATTATGCACCAAGGGGGACAATACAATATTTCATTGCTCTTTCAGTGGATCCATCACCTTTGCCATTGCTCTTTACGTTGGGAATCTTGAACAACATAGATGGCTATTTAATTTTATACCAGTCTTCCATCTTTGGTGGTTATTTCTAAATGTAACTTGAGCAAATGACTTTAAAAAAAAAGAGAGAAAAAAGAAGATCCTTCTCAGTGATCTGCTCTGTGGATGATTGTTACATGTACAAAATTTGTTCTGGGCATGTACCTTTCTTTGTTATCAGCAGGTTAGTGCCTGTTAGTAAATATTAACCCTTTTAGTCCTCTTTTTCCAGTATATGACATCCATTTACATATGAACTATTCTTCCAAAATCCTTATGGTATTAACAAAGTGTGCATTTGAATTCTAAGGACCAGATCATTGCTTCTTAACATGTAAGTGACCCGTATTCAGGAATTATGTATGATTGAGTGTTGGACTGTGTCTAATTATCCTCAGCATCTTCAGATCTGTGGGAATCCACGTGTCCAGAGAAAAGACCCCCTCAAACTACTACAATAAATAAAACTGTGTGATTGATAAGGGACACTTATTATGGCAGATCTTTTCTGTTAATGGAATGGGGGATTGATATGGAATAATTGTTATTACAGGTGAGTTCAACGATGGATAAAACAATGACCCATTGAAAGAGTTTTTAGCTCATTAAGAACTGTCAGTTTTCATAGCCATTAGTAACAATGACCAGATTAGAGATTTCTTTTTACTCATGAATCAGGTAAACTGAGGACCATAAAAAGAAATTTCATCAGTAATTAGAAAAACAGAACACATAGTAAATGTAATCATGGGAAAATATTTGTCCCTCAGAAAAGGGGGTTTCTATGTCTCATAGCCTATAAAAAAAGACAGGTGTTGGAAGTTAGGTTGGGGAGTGCAAATTGCCAGCATCCTACCATGTATGGAAGAGAGAGAGCTACAGAGGCCAGCTTTTTACCTTTCACCATGGGTGGCAGCTTATCTATTCTTCCTGTATTCTGTATATTGCTGTACTAATCTCTAATTGATAATCTTTGATTAAATAATTTCATTTGAGTTTATTTAACAATTTCAAATCGTTATTAAATTCAAGCATGGGACAAATGGGAATTCTGCATGTGAAATGAGTATAGAATATGCAGCTGAAGTTGCAGAATAGGGACAGTGCAACAGAGCAGGAATGGAATACTCAAAGTGCAGTGTGGACTGGAGTGAAAAATGTATTTGTTTTATAGTATGTGAGCATTTGCATGAATCATTAACCATAGAAAGGAGCTTCACATGCTACAAGGTTGTAAAACACAAATGGTTTTGTTCACCTGAGACAGAGATTCAGGCAGAGAAAAGTTATCTATGCTCTGTTATCTAGTTATGCTCTGGGGATAATTAGCCAGTATAGGCTGCACTGAATTGTTTAGAATGTAAACTCTTTGGAGCAGGGACTGTCTTTTGTTTGTACAGTGCTAAGGACAATAGGGCCTTGATCTTAGTCAGGGCCATTAGGTGTTACCAGGATACAAATAATAATAATAATCATATCCAGCCAACACCAGTCTCACCAGCTAGGTTTCAGTGATTCATACAGAGACAGGGGTGACATCTGTTATCAAAACATTAATTGTTGCAACTTTTCAGAGCACTACCCTGACATTAATTAGCATGCAATGAAGGCCAGGATCCTTTCTTGTTCACATAATCTAGTAGTGAGCGTGTTACAGGTCCCTCTTTGTGCCAGTTTTCAGAGGACAGGAGTCTGTTACAGCCTCACCTGCAATGAACGTTGGCTCTTTAGCTTAAGCTGTATCAGCTCATGCTTTGTTCTCTGCAGGTCCCTAGTTCAGTCGCTGGCATGTTGGTCAAAATGATGGCTTCACACTGACGCTCTCTTTCCTAAGAAAAGCTTACAGACAAAACCAAAGGAATTGAGAACTAACATCTCAGGTCTGGTGTCCGCCAAACGACGACAATTTCTTCCAGTCTTGTCTCCCATCATGCTCTGCCACAGGTAATAAGGGACACAAAGCCCCACAACAGAACCCCTCCCACACCAGATCTCCACGTTCCCAGTGTGTGGCTGCATTGTTCAAACTTCTCAGGCATTTTTGGGTGGTCACAAAAGTGACCACCCAACCAACCCTAACCAACCCTTTAAAGAGAAGACACTCTGTCCCTCAACACCTGAGAATCCACAGCGCTAAACACCACCCATGCAACTACTCGGAAGGCAGCCCTCTTTCAAGGGGGATGTTTATCATCCCAGAGATTGTCCCAGCACAAATTAAAAACAAAAGAGATTGCCAGTAGCAATGGTGATTTTGTTTTATGTAGCCACCTGTGCACTGGGAACTTGATTGAGAGACACTCATTTCACATAGACTGCAGTCAACAGATGGTATCAGTGTTCATTCACTAACACACTGGGATGAATTCTGAACCAGTGGCCTTGGGGTGAAAAGCTCTGTCTCCCATTGCCAAGCCCACAAGCCACCAAGAAGGTCCTTAGCTAATAGCCCTGTAAATGGGTTTCTAGTCCTTATTGTTTTCATTATGTCATGATAAGGCCTTTTCTCAGCTATAAGTGTTCAAAATGTGAAGTACAGAGTCAGCAAGGCAAATTCTCCTATCAGCTTTCCCCCTATATATCGGAAGTACTTCCACATAGCTGAAGGCAGCCAAGAGCAGAATTTGTAGCTGAGAACAGAATTTGAGCCATCAGCTGTTAGACGTACATTTAGGGAATTCAGAATCACACAGAGGGCAACATTTCCAACTGTCGGGTTTAAATGAGTGAGAGAAGAGTAATGATTCCATGCAATTAAATGTCACATTGACAAGAAAACTATCTTTATTGTTATTTTATTAATTTTTGTCCTTAATTCTCCCTTCTTTTCTGTTATTTTGTTCCAGCTAACTTTGAATAAGGTATCTTCCTTTTGCCACACACTGACTGTAATCATGCCTAGAAAAATACTACAGTACCTTATCGTAAAGCCAAAAATACCATAGTACCAAGTTGCAGTGTTAGGGATTATTACTGAAGAATCAGCTGCTATTTTTACTAGAATATTTAAGGAGCAATCAGTTATTTGATCAGCCACCATTATTGCATTGAGCCCTAAACCCTCTTACTGGAACAAATTTAGTCCTGGTGGAGCAAGTCCATGGGTGCTTATAAGGAAGTAAAAATGAGCTTGTGGTTAAGGCACTTCACTAGGATTTGCATAGGAGACCTAGGTTTAATTCTCAATACTGCTGCAAACATCTTGTGTGACCTTGGACAAATCACTTAGTCTCTTTGTGCCTCACTTTCCGCATCTATAAAATGCTGGTATTACAGGGTGGTTGTGAGGATACATCCAATTCTGGAAGTGGTTAGTCACTGTGGAGATGGGGGACGGGAGGCAAATAAGTACTGAGATATGTATGAAGTTGAACCTACTCACACTAGATCTGAATTTGGTTCAGTTGTGACAAGAACTCCACAACTCTTAGGGAGTTAAATCCAGTTTTCTGAATAGAAAAGTGAACTGTTTCTTGTAGTCAGTTAAGGTAGGGTCAGTTTCCTCTCGCCATAATGCAAAGGATGCCATTTTATCCCCCAGTGGAATGTGGAAGACAGTGTACTCTTTCACACATCCTCATCCATACAAGAGGCTTTCTTTCAGCTTTGTTGATTTCTGAGTGATCCTTCTTCCCCTGTTAGCAGCTGTCCATATGCACCTTAATTATGGGGGGAGTGACACGATTGCATTCCTCCACCTGCTGAACCTCATTCAGTGAATCAGCCAGAAAGATTGGTGTGGGAGGGAAACATCTGCTGGCCACCTTTTTGAACATGTTTTCTCTGTGACCTACACAGTCTCTAGTGGGCTTGGGGAAGGAGAATCCCAGACCTGCTGCTTCACTTCACGTGGCAGTAGTGTTCTGCATTCTAATGCTTCTGTGTCCTGTCAGACATGCTCTGTCTTTTCTCTCTGAGACTTTGTGTTATTCTACTGCTGTTACTGGATTATGATTTTAACAGCATCATCAAACTTTGGAGTGTGAGAAACCACATAATACATGAATATCATTCTGGTTTCCTACTTATAGCCAATTATTCACTGAATTCACTGAATTTTCCCATTAATCTTCGAATAAATGATTCCACTAACAATATAAAGATGTTTGGAAAAAAACTATTCATTGAAAAATACTGGGGAAAATATTGGAAAAATATGAATTCAATAATATTATTTTGTTATCAAATAATTTGTTCAATGCATAACAGTAAAATTCAGAGGATAATTGTATATGACAAATTAATGTTTGACCAATTCTGCTTAAAAGCTCAAATGTAGTTCTAATTCCCACTGGATATTTGCTTATCTGATGTTTTAGCAGACCCTATGCCATATTTCCCATGATTCTACTTGGCCATTGAGTGACCTTGGATGCATCACTCAGGCCTAAATTCTCAAGAGTAGCCTCCAATTTTGGGTGTCTTAGTTTTTGAGTGTCAAACTTGATATATATAAGCCCTGATTTTTAAAGGTGTTGACCATCCATAGCTCTCTAACTTTAATTGGAGTTGTGAGTGCACTGGCCTCTGAGCATCAGGCCCTTGAAGTCTCCATTTGGGAACCCCAAAACTGATCGCTCTCAACTCCTTGTGAGGTCAGTGGGACTCCACGTGTTTGGCAACTCTGAAAATTAGGTCACTTTAGTAAAGATGAAGAGAGGTGATTATGAATCATTTGGGATTCAAGTATCTAAGTTGAGACACATGATGCTGAAATATTTGGAGCAAGGTATGTAAAGATGGATGCCCAAAAGTGGAGGCACTGAAAGTGCTCTAAGTAACTCCTGCCCCTCTAGCCTTCTCCTAATCTGCATGGAATGGAGCTTGGTTGTATCTGGGGATCTGGTACATATGTTTTATATCTCAGAGTGGGTGTGAATTACCAATGCATAACAGAATCACTACCCTCCAGATTCATGCCACATTTTCTGAATTTTGCCATAATTTAAAATTATTTTGTTAATGTTGCGTCCTTTTGCTCCTACCGTCTTCCCCATCTGGTTCTCAGCAGATCTCTTCAATAGGGGATAATCTGCTTCCTCCCCTCTCAGTAGAATCCATTTGCCACTTTACTATGGGGCTAGTGTGCTTTGAAGATTTTGGGATGAAAGTAAAAATTATTAATAATTGTTATTAATTCATTTCTCTGCTTGGTCAAAATTCACTACCTTGTCTAGCTGTGAAGGTACATTTTCTTCCTTTTCTAGCTATGAGGCTGACAATTTTAGGATGTGAGCAATCACCTTTGGGAGAAAAGCACAATTATTTAAATGGAGGGGGGCCTCTTACAAAGCTATAGCAAGTAGTTCTCCATGGATTTGAACCTGAAAATCGTGCACCTAGAGATTGGCAGGAAAAAGGTGGACTTCCCTTTCTGTATGCCTATTATGCTTGTGCTCACTAAGACTGAAGAAACACTGAACTCAGATCAGGACTTGACATAGTGGGTGGGGCGGGGGTTGGGTCAGAATTGGCAGACAATACAGAGACTTCGCAGTATTTCAATTTTAACAAATCAACAATATTCCTCATCGTTAAGAGTCAAAAAGAGGGAGGCAGGGAACTATATATATTGAAAATATCTCTAGGGATATTTACTGAATTCCTATAACTATGGGCAACCAGCTAGACTGGATAAGCAAAATATTTAACCAAAAGGAATGCTCACAATGGGCATTATGATCCTCATTTTTGCAATCATCTCATACAGGAGGTGCTCCAATAGACTGCAGCAATAACACCAGGCATCATGAGTTTGGGAGGGTTTATTGAGGCCTCAAAATAACTACATTTATTTTTGTTTTATGATGTATCTGGCACATTGTTGAACAGTAACACTGGGTGAAATTAAATCTTGTGCAGAGAGCAAGCACTGTAGTGCTTAAGTGGGACTTAATTGGCAAATAGTGGGATTTGTACTGGCCATCTGCATAGTAGTGAATATAACCCATAGTGAATAACTTTTAAATATATGACCCAAAATTATTTTGGGTGTTTGTTGGTATTATATTATCCGCAATATATGCCATAGGGTTCAGTGTCTGGTAGCTACCTTCAGATAAAGCTGAATCCCCCAATAATACATATAATGAAGAAAGACTAGCTCAGACCAGTGGAGGCTAGTACCAGATGCTCAAAGTATGCTGAAAAAAATCCTTCAGTGGACAATTATAATTCAGGTGGCTCATTTATGTAATCTTGTACCTTAAGGAAAAATTTCTCTTGGTCTTCAGAGAAAATCAGGTGATACTCATCACTCATGGGGTTTGAATATCTTTGGGAAGGTGGGTCAGATTCCATTTTTGGTTAGGCCCTTGTAGCCACACTGAGTTTAAGTGGGCTGCAATGGCATAATAAGAAAATGAGTTTAGCCCATTTTCTTTAGCTTGCATAGCAACAAATGTTAGCAATGGTAATATGTTATCAATATGAAGCCATATGAAGTCAATAGGATTTTAAAACAACATGGATTTGAGTCTAAATTCACATGGGTGTAACTCCATTGGTTGCAATAGAGTTGCACTTGATTTACTCCAGTGTTAGAAAGAAAAGAATGAAAACCTCAGTGAATGCATATCCAGTTCCCTAGGAAAAAAAATCCCTTGTTTCTACTCTCACTATGCTATTCTGACCTTCAGTTTTGTTGTCTTTTCTATTGTTAGTTCACATATCTCTGAACTGCTGTTCAGGAATACTTTGGAACTTGGCTCTCCTTTAATTAGTCTCTATCACAATTTGTTTACGTATAGCTGAAATTTTCCACAGTGTCAAGCATATTGTGTTATAAATTTCCAGCTGAGAAACACAAAATATGTTTATAAGACATCAAATAGCATCTGATTCAAGCCATAAATATGAGATACTTTAGGACATTTCTAAAAAAACATTTTGTGTCCTACATGAAATTGAAAGCAGAAATTTACTCCCCATGAGACATCACAAAAACATGAAACTTGAGTTTTCAATCAAGTCATTGTACATCTGTGCAATGTGCAAAGAAAAAGCTGAGCATAAGATACCTTTGCAGAATTATTAGACTATGCACTCTGAGTTGGCTTAAAATTATTTTTATGAAGCCTTAAAAGAATTTAGTATGTTGGAAAACAGTGAACATTTAAAACAATGAAAATCTTACGTCTGATATTGAACGCATCTTGTTTGCGTCAGTTTTTCACTGGTGTCCACCCACTGACTTCAGTGGCGTCACTCCAGATTTATATCTGTGGAAACAAGTACAGAATCTAACTCTATATACTACATTCTTTTCCATGCCTAGTCCACAGTTAGGAAAGTCTCCAGCTGAGCAATAAGTGTGGCTGGAAACTGGGGTTAACCCTCATTGGTTCCAAATCCCTTGTATATCCTTATCTACACCTACGGGTCAGCACTAGTGCAACTAAACCAACTGCTGAACCGGAGTTATAGCTAAGTGTAGACAAGATTCCAATGATACTTCTGTAGATCTACAGCAGTTCCACTAAAACCAGTAAATTTATTCCTGATTTATAAACATATAACAGAAATTTAACTCTCAGTTCCTCCTTCTTCCTACTCCACACATGAGCTGGCTTGGACCAATTGATTTTCCTAAAACCCTGGTTGACTTCCTCAGGTGGCTTTCCATAACCTTTCTGGCACATCTAATTATATGAGTGATTTCCCATCATATAATATTAGTATTGTTTTATCAGATGATTTTTATTTATTTAGCAGACACAATATGAAAACACCTCTGCATATTAGTGACTTTTCTGTCACTAGGCATTAGTGAAGCAGAACACTAAAGAGATGTGATGGGGTGGAAAATTGTTAGTGATATAAAAGAGGTTCAAACTTTAGAATAGACATGTCACTCTTCACTGTTGTAAAAGAAGTTTGGGTTTTTTAAAGGGAGCAGTGGTCTTTCTTTCTCTCTACCATGTGGTACTATTATAGGACTGGATTTATAATTCATCTGATGAATGATTAAATAGCTTTCCATCTCTTGGTGTTGAATGGCACTGCAAATTGTGGAGGCATTCGGGGGTAGTAGTGTTAGGAAGAAACTACAGTTGCATTATCTTATCCACAGCATCTTTTGTTACTTTAAAAACATGGAAAAGTATGTCAAATTGTGGCAGAGATTGTCGGTTTATCTAGTATTAAATGAGACACTCTTTATTATCAAGTCAGAAGCCAAGTGTTCCCTCTTTTTGAATATCAAATAGAAATCAATGTACATTATGCAGCAGTGGCAGCTGAGATTGCAGAAGACCCAAGGACAGCATAAAGACTGTGATTTACTGAAAATATTTCATCAGGGTAAGAGCCCTGAGATGAAGTGTAGTTTGCCCACAGAATACATCCTCTCTGCTGCACTTTTCGGCATGCATTTAGCAAAGCTACTTGCACAAACTGTAAAATGTACTATTCTTGTTGCAACTCCATAACTGTTGAGCTATAAAGAATTTTTCATACATTCTAAGCAGTTCCTCTAAGAATAAAAGAAGCTTTACGGAACATCATATATTGCTATTCAATGCTAGACAATGTTAACATTTTTTTGTTGTTCCTTATGACAGTTGTCCCTACACAAAAGCTTAACTGCAGAGCCGGGTGTTTCCTTTACTTCTCTCTGCAGCACTTGAGAGAGAATTAAGAAATCCATGTTCACCTAATTTTCATAATGCTGCACACCTCACCAGGACCCTTAGAACATCATGGTATTGGCCCTGCTTTGTTTGGGAGACCTAAGAAATTCAGAACTCGAGCTACGATGACTGCCTGCAAAAAAACTGCACAACAAAATGGAAAATGGGGGACACACACAAAAAAGTACAGAGATACTGAACTGAATAGATCAACTATAATGAAATATAAAAAGCTATGCATTACGCAATGAATGCAAAATCACCTCCAGTGTATTGCCTCATCTTCAGAATGACTATTAGAAAGGATTAAAAAGTACATAAATCTCAGTATTTTTTTTCAACAGCGTGATTCACAACTATGTGGAGAAATTCAGATTAGCAAGAAAAAAATGCTCACCCTATGTGGTTTGGTGAAAAGAATCAGGTACATCATGGAAATAATGAACTTTGTATCCAGGAGGCGGGGTGCCAAGCACCCTTACAAGAGCCTAGTAGACAGCAACCTTGGAGAAACCCTGGATGATAAAAATTGGAATGGAGGTGGTGAACAGGTAGGAAAAGTTATGTATATAGACATATGGCTAAATTCTAACCGGATCTAACACTTGTAGAGTCCTACTGACTTTTGGAGTGTGCAGGGAATAAGTCAATGCAGACTATGGACCACATAAGGCAGAGCAGATGCCTCCAGAATTAAAGAGTGGATTTTGCCAAAGTAAAAAATAAAAATCCAGTGTTTGGGCATAAGGACAAAGGAGAGATTGGGGCTAAGCCACAAGTGTGTGCAACACACAGATCTATGAGGTTTACTAAAAATGTCTCAGAACTCTTCTTTTCCCACTAACACAATTATTCACTATTTGAATAAATTGCAGTCTAGATCTACTGTGATTCAAAAAGGCAATTGACTGTGATGACAAGTTCATTTGGCTTAGACAAAACATACTTTAGGTATCAGGCAGATTTTACAGCTTTTCCTTCATGCCTAGAACCCAACTAACTATTTTTATCAAGATTTCAGTGGTGTTTTCTTTGTGTATCAGATTTTATACCTCCATTCAAGATTTTATAGCTCTGTTACAGTTTAGGAACAATATCATTTCAGAAGTGTGTGACATTACCCAAGGTACAATCCGGCCTGTTGAATAGCAGTGTCACCTTAACTCTCTAGCCTGGGGTAGGTTTTACACTGCTTTGCTGTCAGAACAGCCATTCTTGGCCTGTTCATACAGGGTTTAGCATGCAAATTCAGTCCCAGCTAAATACAGTAAAAGCTGTGTTATCTGCCACTTTATCAACCAGAAAGCTCTATAAACCAGCATTTCCAAACTTCACTGAAAGTCTGGTTTATCGTCAGGTTGGTGCGGGGCTGGTAAGCTCCCTACCTGGTTCCACGTGGCTCCCCGGAAGTGGTGACATGTCCCTGGTGCTCCCATGCGGAGGAACAGCTATGAAGAGTTTGGCGTGCAGGGGATGGACGGCTGGGGAGGGGTTTTGGGGTCCCAGATCCGGGTGGCACTCACCTTGGGCGGCTCCATCACACCTACTTTGCTTCAGATCATGCTTAGCTCTTTGGTGCAAATATTTTTGTAATGGCTTTTAAAATGAAATTAAATATGTACAGACAGGTAACCCTCAGTATCAATATCTGCAAGTTTTATTGTTATCTTAGCAACAGGTCCTGGTCTGTTACAAATTTCTTTATCACTTTTTTTTTTATTTCATGTGTTACACTCCTAGCTTGATTAATTCCTTCTTTATACTCACATACATTTTATGTGATGGAGAAGTTACTGTTTGGGAATGTATGTGTTAAGAATGGGTTGATGGGATACGTGGAAATATTTAATTTCATTTTAAAAGCCATTACAAAAATATTTGCACCAAAGAGCTGAACAGGATCTGAAGCAGAGTGATGGATTGCACACCTCAAACCCAAGCCCCTGGGCAGTAATCAGGCCATGACCATCACCCAGCAGTTCACCTAAGTAACCAGAGAAGTGAACCTTGCCCCTGAAGCTCCTTACTGGGAGAAACATCAGCACCCACAATTGACTGAGGAGCTCTCTATAAACCAGGAAGGAGCACAGGGCATTGTCTGAGCAACTTGAGGAATCCCTGTCTGGTTGCTACTGTGGATCTCTTCTGCTTTCTTGAGTCCTTACCTTTGTATTCCTGCCAGCTCCTGGTTCCTATCCCGCTTATCTCAGAACCCCATCTATTTCCAGTTCCTACTTTTCTGCCTTATTCCAGATCCCTGATGCTAGGTCTTATCCCTGGTGCTGTCTCTGGCTCTGACTGTTGGCTTGGCACCTGACTGACTCTGGCTCTGACCACTAGGCCGGCCTGCCCATGCCATGGTAATTGCAGCAGGAATGGATTCATATTTCTGGTGTTTCTTGAATATAGGCCAGAGTCACACTGCCAACTATGTTGATTTGGCTGGCACTGTGCCTGAATATCTTTGTTGCATAGGGCAACTGCAATGTCAGAGGGTGATAAATTCATGGCTGGCCAACTGTGAATATTATAGATGGAAAACAACTGAAAAAGATAATTTGTTCAATGTTTATACCAGTATGATACTCAGTAGTGAATGTAACTGCATCTGTGTCACAATTGTTAGGCAGTATGGCAGGTGAAACATGTGCACTGAGCCTATCCTGTGGAGAACCTAGTGTGAACCAGAAGATAGCATGCAGTGGAGTTACTGAGTGAATTATTTCCAAGGATGTATACAATCTGTATTTTTAACAGTGAGTAGCTGGAAACAAAGTGCTAGGTGGTGAGATGTGGGATTTTAGTGCTTGGGAAATCTACTGAGCAGGCCTTGTTTAAAATCCCCGTGTAATGATTTGAGAGATCCTTTGGGACTGATGTGGGAGGGCTATGAATGAACCAGATAGTAGAATGAGTGTAGTGATGAGTGAATGGCAGAGAAGACAGCAAAGGCTAGTTCATCCAAAATTAAGAGGACTTGTCAGAGAATAAGCAGCAGCATCTGGGGCACTGTGCACGCTAATGCTCCACTACCAGAGAAACATTGATGAACTGGGGGAGATTTCACAGTAGAACAACACAGTACTTAAGGGTCTGGTGGGATTCATTATTAAGGGAAAATTAAGAGCACAAAATATATAAAAGTTTGCCTAAATTATGACTGAGGGGTACAAAATAACCAATTATTCACACTCACCAGGTTAAGTTACTCCCAAGGAGTTGTAACAAATGGAGCAGAAGAGAACAAAGAACAGTAAACAAAGTGTTCCAGCAGTGAGGTCTATTATTGTGTGGAATTTTTAGACAATTAATCATAGGCTGGAAAAGAGGTTTGAGAATATACTGTAGAGTTTCAAAGAGTATTCCTGCATTTATCCTACCATTCCATGCCCTACACTGGAAAAACTCATTGCAGGGCCAGGAAACTACTGCATGTCCGCTCGGCTTTCTATAAAGTGTTTGTTGGGGAACGATTGCCCCAGAGAGCAGGCCAAGGGTTGATTATCTTGAGCTGCCGATGCCATGAGATCCATGGGGAAAATTCCACAGGTAGAATGCAGAGTCACTTGCATAGTGGCACTGGGCTGTGCACAGCTTCCCAGAAACATCCCTTCCCTCATGACAGCACATCTTACTCAAAAGCCACTTCCCTGTGATCCATGCTGGCATCTGCCCTAAATATCCCCTCTCCCAAGAGGAAGGGGCAGAAAGGAATGCAACATATGGTAAGGAAAACAGCTTCAGTTACTGTTGACAGTATCAGACTTGTGTTGTCTTGCACATTCCCTGGAAATCTGAGGAGGAATCAAAGTGGCCATCATCTCTCTCACCATTATCTCATCCAGCTATATCCCCTATCCCAGCTCTGAAGCACACTTAAGAATGGACTTCTCAAGGCTTCCAGAGAGAGGCAACAAGTCATTGCTTTCCCTCTTCTATGGTTGCAGGGACATTTACACACCCTTTAATCCTCTTTTTATATTCCCCTCCGTAAAAATCAACATGAAGTAGGGCCCTATGATTCTATCATTCATGTGATGTAATCACATTAGTGGTAGTGGAGTTGTGAAAGCGAGCAAGCGAGCAAAGACTGGGATCCAGAAGTGAAAAAGAGAAGAATTAAAAGGAGATGATGCTGGAAAGACATGTATTGAACTCAATTGTGTATGATGTGTAAGCAAAGAACAGTCGAGCAGGTAAACAAGAAAATATTAGGCAGTGTTCCAGACTTGCAACTTTCTCTTGCTCAAGCATTTCATATCAAGCCTCACCAGAAATAGAGTGTGAAGTCCACTTCAATAGGAGCTGCACTCTCTCTCTCTCTCAAGACAATGGTGCAATTAAGTGTACGCAACACATAGGAATATCTAAATGTATATTCCAGGACATCAGAATATACTCAATTATTCAGCACTGCATTATTATATATGTTACAGATACCTTGCAAATGTTTATAAAACCTTTTTACTGTTCTACAAAGACCCAGAAAATTCTGACCCAGCTGGAAGGTGAAGGCAACTAGTTTAAAATGTCAGCTCAAGCAGGAAGCTCAAACTTGTTGGAATTCAGTGTTCTGTATGCTTCAGATGCATTATGAAAACCAAAAAGCCATATGTGCTTGCAGCATGTTGGTAAGCAACGGATCAAAAAGGCAGATGCTGTCCTCCCCTCCACCCACTCAGATTATGTTGTCAGTTTAGTTAACATCCTCCATCCATTTGAAATGGCAACTTGAAGGTGACAGTGATAATACAAGCATGATCTTTCTGCTGTCATTTGTTCAGTGTGTGGTGAAACGGATTCTGAAACCACCAAGGAGAACAATATTGCTCTAGTGGCAGGAAATAACTTTCAAGCTGTCCTCAGGAGCCTTACAATCAGCACAATGCTTGAAAGTGAAGAGTACATGTTGCAATATTGCTTTGTCAATGTGTCAAGGGGATCCTACTACCATCCAGTGCAGACACCCAACAGATGAACGAAAGGATGATCTCATAAACAGCTTCTGCTCCTTTCCCGCAGCTTCTATCTGCCATATACCTCTTGCAGCAGTATATCTAGTATTACAGATGATACATTAACAACCCCTTTGATGTGCTAGGATGAAGTGTAAAAAGTATATTAATTTGCTGTGTAACAAATTTCAAATCAAATTAAGAGCTGTTGCTGCTGTCTGCAAAAACATTTATGTTGGTTGAGCAGCATATTCAAGACAATGCCAGTCCCCAGGCTTTTATTAATTTCTCTTTTCCAGACAATAGGGATGATGATCATGTTATGCTCTGAGTATATAACAAAACTCAAGGGCCTCCTCCTGTTCGCACTGGAGTCAAAGGCAAAATTGACTCCAGGACCTTATTGAAGAAAAGATCATTAATGTACAGGAGAGTCAAGTTATGCTTCTGGCCACACTGAGTGGCTTGCCAGCTCAACTGGTGCTGGAAGTGGTCCACAGTAGTGGTAATGGTGGTGGAAGTTACTCACAGCCAACCATGAACAGCAGCATTTCTTTGAAGACAGCTATATCGAGGCTGCCTTGGCAAGGCTCTACTAGGTAAAAGACATCTTCACGTTGCTTACATGGCAGGTTCCTTGGTTTACTACTGGTTTTCAAAGGATGTACAGGGAGATTTTGCTTAGACTCACACTAGAGATTCAGCAACATTCTGACACCATTAAGTTATCTCTAAGTTGGAAATACCTGCTTTTATTTTTAGTGTGTGTGTAGAGGCATAGAGGGGTATGTTTCCAGCAGGACCTCCTGTAGTTCCAAGAGTTCAGCTATTACTCCTTTAAAAAAGTCAGACACACCCTGCTTTGGGGAACATAATGCATCTGTAGGTAATAGCTGTGTGGAGTCCTTGCATTCAGGGAATCACACTGTGTTTGGCCCATGCTCACAACTGCAGAGAGAATCAAGGTTACCTGCACCCTCACCAATTAACAGCCCTTGTGCAGTCATTCAGAGCTGGAAATGATCCAGCCCACAGGCATTAGGTGCTGTGGAATAAACAAACTGGTTGACATAACTTCTGATACATATTGTTTCCAACCTAAATTACCCAGCACATGCTGTGCCTGCATCTTTCTGGTCTTTTTAATAGACAGAAGTTCCCTGCCTACTGTAAACAATACAGAGCATCTCACTTAATAAAAGAGGAACATGAGGAACTAAACTTCACAGACCATGCATCTGCCCTTAAGCCCCTGGAGGGCTGTCAGTCTGGCCTGAAGGAGAGAGAGCTGGCTCTGTGGCCCCTTCCATTTGAGGGAATGGGCCTTTTGTTTTGCTGAGCTCCACCCCACCTCCTGGATTTCAAATAGGCCCTTCACTGTACATTTTTAATGGTGAGATGTATCAAATGTATACAAATGTATCAAATCAAACCAATGTATCAAAGGTTGTGGTGGATTCTCCATCACTGACAATTTTTAAATCAAGTTTGGATGTTTTTCTAAAATATATGCTCTAGGAATTATTTTGGGAAAGTTCTATAGCCTATGTTATACAAGAGATTGGACTAGATGGTCATAATGGTCCCTTCTGGTCTAGAAAGAATCTATGACCTAAAGGCGAAATAGCAGCACATAGGGGAAAATTACCAGACACATCCACCCTAATGAGGCTATTGTCTGGTAAATACAAAAATCACACAGTTGTCTGTCTGTTATGCAAGTCATATGTGTGCTGCTGCTGATTCATCTGCAGATGAATATGATTTAAAGTGGGGATCCATTACATGGAAAGCGAAATTCAACAGTGGAACGAAAGCTTTTCAATGCTGTCCATAGTTCCCTAAGCTTTCATCTACGTGCCAACTGTAATCCTAGGTAGCTCAATTTGTGGATAAGTTATTCTGGTAAAAAACATCTAAATTTTCTGCCTTTCTCTGAGTCTAACAAAACAACCATTCACATCTCTTAACCTCTTCTAGTGTTTAATCCATCACTCACCCCAAACACTCCACACTGCTGCTTTTGTTTGTTCAGCCAACAAAAGCGTAGAGATATTAATGAGCTAGACATCAAGTACAACAAGTAAGAAATGACTGAAGAATTGAATCCAGGATAATCTTGTTAGGTCCAAGGGAACCTGGAGGAACAAAATATAGCGTTCATATCTATGCTATATATGGCTCTGTTATGCGGTCTGGTATCTTTGAAAATAGGACTCAAAGCTTACTCACAATCATTTTTTTTTTCATTGCTGCATTGATCATTTAATGCAAATACTTCTCCTGAAAATGGGGCTGTTATCCAGGCATGGGAAATTAAACTTCCAGCTCCACAATTAAAGGCAGCATGCTGATGAATGGGGCAGTGATAGTGATTTACTCTGAGTGGTTCTATGACTCAAAGGCATGATGTACAATATCTTTGCCTCCTTGGCAGAAGCAGCAGGCAGTCTTGAAAAGCCATTGTCACCCTGTTCTCCTTTGCTATCACTCTCACTTAGAAACCTTTACTGTTTATGAACATGAAGAATTTGTGAACAGCACCAATTCTTTCATTCTTTAATTTAAAAACAACCAAAAAACCAAACATTACATGCTTGTGAATGGCATTATGTCAATGGCCTGCAGGTGGAGGTAGTTTATTTATCCAGAATAGGCAATGCCCATACCATTTTCTCCATACTACCTCACTAGTGTGAATAAACTTTGGTCACAAAACAACCTCTTTTTAAAGGATAGGAAATGTCAGTTTCCAGGCCCATTCCTTCTTCCATTTCTCTACTGAAATTGCCAATAAATGTGTTAGCAAGAGGCTGAACCTGTAGAGGCTGCTGAAGTTGGAGGGGCAGAATTAGATTAGTCTGGAACGCAGTTCAGATCTGGCATCTGAAACAAAATGGTGGAAGTGCTACCAGAACAGACATCTAAGAATCTGGCAAATTTGCATGGGCTTCTGGAATTTGTAGTTCAATTGAGGGATGCTACCAGCAAAAAAACAGAGCTACTCCTCCTTTTGGATTAGACCCTTTATTGATTAAAGAATAATAAGTATCTAATGAGTTGTTTAACTAAATAATTTTCAGTTTAGTGGTTGCTCACAAACTCTTTACTTTGAATATTCAGTATTTATAGATTGATATTTATGTTGGGTGATTGGTCACATGGTATTTCTTCTGTTCCCTTATTGGATAACTGAAAGTTTTTAAATGGAAGACTGAAGAATGAACAACAAATCATGTAACAAATTTTCAGATAAATAAATAAATAAAGTTAAAATATGCAAAACTTCCAAGAGTCACAAACATTTTCATAAAAAGAAAAGGAGTACTTGTGGCACCTTAGAGACTAACCAATTTATTTGAGCATAAGCTTTCGTGAGCTACAGGAAGCAGTTTCCACAGTATGCATCCGATGAAGTGAGCTGTAGCTCACGAAAGCTTATGCTCAAATAAATTGGTTAGTCTCTAAGGTGCCACAAGTACTCCTTTTCTTTTTGCGAATACAGACTAACACGGCTGTTACTCTGAAACCAAACATTTTCATGAATTCATGACCGTCATAAATACTTGAGAATAATCCCAAATCATAGAGCACTGACTCTGTGCTTTTATTTGCAAAAGATGTTTTGCAACTCAACCTTAAAGTGGGGTTTAAACTATAACTCCATTCACACTGGAAGAGTTACACTAAGGGTGCACATCCTGCCATGTTCAGTGTCTCTTATATGATTTTTTAACATGTACAAACAAAAAATAAGAAGGAATAGGGAGACTGAAGGCTTGAAACTATTAGAATACTGACATTTCCAAATTATTAAGACACATGTTCACATAGGTTTAAAATCCTGCTGAATAGTTCATCATTAATATATGAAAGGTGCTCTCTGACACTGTTTTCAAAAGGGTAGATAAAACTGTCATGGAGAGTTTCAATGCTTAAGAATGAATATTAATATAATTGCTCAAAACATTTTAAAAGATCTAAAAAAGCATTTGCTGATTCTTCATCTGTAAGAATATATTGAGGTTGGCATCTATCTCTTGACAACAGTGTGATCAGACCTGTTGCAGTCCCAAGATAATACAATGGTGCCTGCTAGTGCTGCTACAGTTAAGCTTCTGTCAGCATATTCTTTATTAATTCTTGTTTTTGCAGATTTATAACTCCTTAATACCCAGGCATAAGGCAAATATTATATCACGGTTTCTGTGACTTTCAGAGACCTCAGTGACATTTTCCACTTCAGCCCTAGGGTGGGGTCAGAGCTGTCAGCTGGTGGGGGGCCCTGGAGCTCTCAGCTGCCTTGGGTGGTGGGAGACCCTGGAGCCATCTGAACTGAGCCACCACAGGCAGCAGGAATCCCAGATCTCTGAGCTGTTGGGATTCTGGAGGGGGACCCAGAGCTGTTGACCATCACCATGGGGGGTGCTGGACCTCCCTTCCCCACAGTGGGGCTCAGCCTCTGTTCCTCCCTCTTGGGCTTCAGTCATTCCCCCATCATCCCCTCTCACCCCCAATGTTATTTTTACTAAAAGTCGCAGGCAGGTCATGGGCTTTCGTGAATTTTTTTTTATTGCCCACAACATGTCTGTGACTTTTACTAAAAATAATTGTGACAAAATCTTAACCTTACTCATGCATTACTATTAACTTCTGGATGAAACTGGGCATAGAGCATACTGGGGTTTTTTTGTCTGTTGGTGGTGTTTTTTGTTTTTACTATTTGGAGAAAAGGGTGAGGCATATTGTTTTTAAATTTTTAATAAACAAATGCTTTTACATTAGAAGTCAACAGCTAGAATTTTGAAGATTTGTCTTTAAAATTCTACAGTGCTTCCCATTCCTGCTATGTATGTGCATGGAAAACAATGAATGTTTGAAAACCGTTGAATACTCCTGGGTAGTAACTTTAGTTCTGTAAGGTCTTTGCATATACCTATTAATACTGACAAGCTAATGGATACACATGATATGGCCACATATGTTCCCTACTGGATGAAATTCAAAGGGCCTCTACAAGCCCCTCAACACATTACTTAATTTTATTTAGGACCTTATTTTTAGAGATGCGGAAAATCATCTGTAGCTTAGAGTTTTGATGCTCAGCAACATAGCAATGCAGAAACTTAATGGGGGGTTTGTGTGAGGCATAAATATTCTGGGGGGCCTTGAATGGACCCTGTGAACTGGGATGTATTTAACCAATAAAAGAGAGTAGAATTTTGACCTCACTCTGCAGTTATTAACTTTTTAATACTAGTATCTGTGTAAAAAGATATTATGGAACAATGCGCTGGGATGAATTTCACTCTTTATGCATGATGGATCTTAATTTCATTCTCCTTCAAGTCCTGGATCTCCCCACAGGAGTACAATATTGGAGCTGTGATCAGCTATGCAGATTGGAAACTGGAATTTTGCCTTTGAAGGGACTTCATAACAAGGAAATATGTTAAGATCCATTTAATAATACTATCATAAAATAGACTAGCATAATACCAAAAGAATACATATATAAGGTACTAATTTGTTCTAGAGGAAAAATAATGCACACTTAGGCACTTATTGCTTGCATTGTCACAGTGTTTTTCACAAATTAACTCATTAATCCTCTAAGTAATTAATACTAATTATTTACTAGGCTATAATTATGCCAGTCTACTGCCATAATACTAATTAATTGTAAATGTTTTCATGATACACCATAACGTTTTATATTCAGTTGTTATGGTCTGTCATAATGTGCATCTTGAAAAGTCCCTGTAATGCTCACTCCAAAATAGTCTATTATGTTTTTACATGACATGTTGCGAATATTATACTCTAGCAGGTGAATAATATACATGTGCTAAAGTACCTGAAAAAGTCTTTGTTCAACAGTCATTTTCATTACAACACATTTAGAGATGGGCGAACCAACATGGCCTTAGTCCCTCCACTATTTACAATTTTGGGAAACCTGAAAATGCTGAAACACCATTTATTAATTATTATTGTTTAATATTTGTACTACAGCAGCACGTATGGGCTCCTACTGAGTTTGGGGCCTCGTGGTGCTAAGCCCTGTACAAATGCAGAATAAGAAACAAGACACTGTCCAGGAAAGTTTGCAATCTCAGTAGTCAAACAGACAAAGGATAAGGCAGGAAACAGAGACCCAGAGAGGTGAAATGACTTGTCCAAAGTCCCAGATCTTCTGATTCCCAGCACAATGCTATATCCACTAGGCCATGCTACCTTCATTTAAAAGAGTTTTATTGTGGAATTTTTTATTGAAATGGAAGCAGATAGTACTGGAAATCTATTATTCCATCACTAATGGCCCATCCCATTGGCCAGAAATAGGACAGGGCCCTAGATTCACAGGATAAATAGATATTTAGATTTTTTTTTAATATATGTTATTGGAAATTTAGAACATTAGAAATTTCAAAAAAGAAAATAACAGTGAGATGCACAATGTGATTTACACCAACAAAAGTATGGCTCCATTTGGTTGAAAACACTTGCTTCCAGAGAAACTGTCTCTCTCTCTCCATTCACTGCCGTACAGGTTGAAGACATTTTATGCACACTCTTTAATTGCCCCCAGATTTGACTATACAAGGGCTGCTGACAGGGGCTAATCAGTGGGGACAGGTCTACACAACACATTTTTGCCAGTATAGCAATATCAGTCAGGTGAGTGACTTTTTGTGACATGTTTATACTAGTGAAAGCATTAGGTGTATATGCTATAGTAGTACATAGTTATACTGGCAAACCTTTTCTAATGTAGACTAGGCCTGGGATTTTTTGTCAAGCGTTAAAACCCAAGCTTTCAGATAAAGCCCAAGCTTCTTAACCTTCAGCTCATTATGCAAAGCCTACCTATTTGACAGTGGTTTCAGATGTGTACAGTTCTGGTCAACAGTTGGAGAAGGTGGCTCTGCTTTTCATTGCAGCAGTCTAAATTTCGAAAGAGCATTTTTTAAAGTACACTGTTGGCACAGCAACATGGTTGTGTTTGTAGTTACATTGAGGTGATGGGTATGTGTATTTTATAAATCGACACTAGACTGTTTCATCTGATTGCCAATTAACTCAAGACAATTAGCGTGTTGGTTAAGGCTATCATGACCACTCCTTTGGGGGAGTGGAACAAATGCCCCTAGTGTAGACATTGTTATTCTGGCAAAACTGCACATTAGCAGGTAGAGCAGGTTTGCTTGGGGGCTTAAATAAGCTGCAACAGCAAAAGCTCATCCACACTAGGAATGCTTTGCTAGTAAAGTATGCCAGAATAGCTGTACTGGCAAGGTGCTCCTAGTGTCGACCTGGAATGATGGGCTATTCTTTGCTTCCTCCTTTGTGTTTACCTATGGTAACTGTCAAGCTCTGTGTTAAGTTTGAAGCTATAGTGGTGTCAAGGTTCCTCCCCCACTCTGAACCCTAGGGTACAGATGTGGGGACCTGCATGAAAACCTCCTAAGCTTACTTTTACCAGCTTAGGTTAAAACTTCCCCAAGGTACAGATTAATTTTATCCTTTGGCCTTGGAATCTTCACTGCCACCACCAAACTCTAACTGGGTTTACTGGGAAACGTAGTTTGGACACGTCTTCTCCCCCAAATCCTCCCAACCCTTGCACCCCACTTCCTGGGAAAGGTTTGGTAAAAATCCTCACCAATTTGCATAGGTGACCACAGACCCAAACCCTTGGATCTGAGAACAATGAAAAAGCATTCAGTTTTCTTACAAGAAGACTTTTAATAGAAATAGAAGTAAACAGGAGTAAAGAAATCACCTCTGTAAAATCAGGATGGTAGATACCTTACAGGGTAATTAGATTCAAAACATAGAGAATCCCTCTAGGCAAAACCTTAAGTTACAAAAAAGACACACAGACAGAAATAGTCATTCTATTCAGCACAATTCTTTTCTCAGCCATTTAAAGAAATCATAATCTAACACATACCTAGCTAGATTACTTACTAAAGTTCTAAGACTCCATTCCTGGTCTATCCCTGGCAAAAACAGCATATAGACAGACACACAGACCCTTTGTTTCTCTCCCTCCTCCCAGCTTTTGAAAGTATCTTGTCTCCCCATTGGTCATTTTGGTCAGGTGCCAGCGAGGTTACCTTTAGCTTCTTAACTCTTTACAGGTGAGAGGATTTTTCCTCTGGCCAGGAGGGATTTTAAAGGGTTTACCCTTCCCTTTATATTTATGACAAGTGGGAAGCCATGCAAGAGATGGGCTAGGCAGCATGTGAAAAGTGAAGCATAAAGAGACAGAATATCTTAGTTACATTGTTATTTCCCTTATTCAAATCAACCTCTATGTTTAGTGCCAGAAGACAGTGACACTTTCTGAGATTCTTCACCATTGTGTTGACAGTAGCTGATACAGGGATTCTTAAAATATCTTTGTATCCTATGTTCTGCAGTAGGACTTCAGCACCACGATAAAGCATAACATTTTAGCCCTGAAGTGTATTTATAGTTAGAAAAGTGATGCTGCAGAAATGACTTTGTGGGGTTCCATATTTATTCTCCCTCGATGACTCTAGATCGAATCAGCTGGGCTTGGAAAACAAAAGATGATGTTTTCAAGTGCCAGCTCTGGCATACTCAAGCAGCAGCATCTGAAAGTGAAGCTGTATTCTTTCTGCCTCTTATATCATCATCAGTCATAAAAATTCTGCTGTAGGAATTTAAATGACATCTTTTGACAGTCTAGAATCCAGCGCAATACTCCACAGCTGTATTGGCTTTGCATGCTAATAATATCAAAACATTAATTTCCATCAGTAAATTAAGCATAAATGACTGGAAGATACAAGATTAATTTTCCATTAATTTGGGCTCAAATACTGCATTTCTTCTGAATCCAAAAGTGCTATTTATTTCAGTGGAGCTTTAGAGGTAAAAGGAATGCAGGATCAGATCCTTTAGCTCTGAATTTAAAGAGTGAAATCCTGGACCGAGCGACATCAATAACAACAAGCCTCCCACTGACTTCACCAAAAGGTCTTAATTCAAGTCAAATCTTCCCTAATATGAAAGAATTGTCATATAAACTAAACTATATTACAGTGATGCTGCAGTCAGAATGGGAGCTTCGTATATTTATACAAGTGCTCGAGGGACCAATTTACTTAACACTCAGGGTTTGATATTGCTACCCTTACGTTTTGTAATACCTTACTCTGCAATTTATGCTCTGGACACCAATGGGACTCTTGCAGCACTAGGTCCTATTCTGCATGAGTAAGGCTGGAAGAATCTGGTACTTATGCAGTAAGTAATCAAAGTAAGAGAAAACACTTATCTAGAAAAAGTGCTTTTCTTGGAACTGTTTATTATTTTATTTTGGTTTTCCAAAATGTCATAAATCGATATCTTTTCGACATTTATCAGCATGTGTAACATTGGTGTGTCTCCTTGAGCTACACCAATGGAGTCTGTCAGCTGAACATTTCAGAACAAAGTTTTAGAACAATCCAGGAGCTTCTAATGGGTCTTACAAACAGATATTATAGATCTCAAACTATAACTAAATGCAGGGCAGGCAATGCCCTCAGATGTCTACCAGTAATTAATTACATAGCCTCACAAATATTGGCATACTTAGTCATCCCTAATAACTGTTAGCAATAAACCTAATTTTCATAAATAACGAACACATACCTACTTTTTATCACTGTTCATTTAACTTATTTCAAAGCCAAATTCTTTTTTGAGTTACACTATGTGACTGCAATAGGCTTGTACAGGGTATAAATCAGCTCAGAATTTGAGCCTAACTTTTGAGCAACTGGATGTGTTCTCTGAATTGGCATGCAACAGAACACTAAAGCTTTGTTGTCTTGATCTGTGTAAGCCTTTTTTTTTCTGTCCCCAAATTTCTGTTGTTGTGGTCAGAGTTGTGGCTGAATATTGAATTGATATGAACATTAGAATGCAATCCATAATCCCATAACCAGGATTCTAAAAAGGTGGGAGTTATTTTTAAACCCATCTGGACTTTCTCATATCATGTCCTCTTTCGCCAAAACCTAGAGAATGGACTTTCCATTGAAAATTCTATGTCTGGAAAACTAACCTTATAGGGGAATATACCTCTCCTCCAGGACCTGAGCATAATATGATATTTGAGTTCTTTTCTACAGGTGAAATAAGCAGCAACTTTTACTGACAAGCAGTAAACAAAAATTGTTTTTCTAGATATATAACTTTGATTAAGTAATTAAAGAAGGCTGACAATCAATAAATACACATGAGGAAGAAAACTGAATAAAATAAACTGGTCTGTTGGTTCTTAGATGAAGTTCATATTTTTATATTTAAGGGAAATACTTTCCAAGTTACCTTTATGGAAAAATTCTGTAGAATGAAACAGTGATTAAACCAACAGAGTTCTATAGATTTGTAACAAGGTAATATCAACACCACACTACTCTAAGACCTATAGAATTTAATAAAGAATTACAGTCTTTGTATAGTTTTTTTGAAATATCCTCTACAATTCTATAGCAGGGATATAATTTTCTATTAAATTTCTATAGGAATTTTACATAAAGGCATATGAGTATGTGTGTGTGCGCGTGAACCTATATGTTTTGTAATTAACGGGTCCTGTTAGATCTGGGCTCTTCCTCAAAGCTCAGATAGCAATTGTAAAAGAGTACATTTTCTCCTCTGGTAAGAGCAGTGTGACTGTTTCTTTCTAACATAGACCTTGCTACAATAAACAGTACCATTTGTCACCATGAGATTAGACTATTGCAGTAAAATTATGTAGCTATTCCAGCTATTCAGGGTAGTGTTTAATCTGCTGATGTTTCTGGATACAATGGAAAGTCTGTCTCCAGGTTTCAGCTACCACTTTTATATACTACTTTACAGCAAATTCAACTGCTTCTTCCTCTACATTTCTAAAAACACACCATTCCTTACTTTTCCCCATTGCTTAAATCTAAGATCATGCTTTGGTTATCTCATGAATTGACTGCTGGAATTCCTTTTGTGTCTTTGCTTTGCATTCCTCCATTCTGTTTAAATTGCTGCATCCTCTATTCCCACCCTACTCACCAGCTCATTCTTTCCGTTATTGAGCACCATCATTGGCTTCCTGTCTCTCTCCATGTCAACATCAAACTCTTCATCCTCACCTTGAAAGTTCTACACAGCTCTACCCACTTCACACCTCTGCTCTCATTTCTTATCACTGCCCCTTGTACTCACTCTTTTCTCCTGAATGCTCCCTTTGTCTCTTTCTCTCACTTGTGACTGTCTCCTCACTGCTTGAAAAAGTACCAGCCTTTCACCTTCACCTTCTCTGTTGAATCCTTCCTCAAAAGTCACTTATTTCTCCTAACTTTCCACCACAAAAGTCCACTTCAGAATGCAATACCTATTCTTGCACCCTGACCATTAGAAAGCATTAAAACAAATTATATGATCTTTCATTGAAAAAATATCTTCTCCCCAGAGTAGTTTTCTCTTTCTCCTAGCACTCTGTTCTCTTGCCTCCTTCCCGTCTCACTCTGTGGTTTATTGTCATGATTCATTAAGTTATCTGTCTAATTTAGACTTGAATCATGAACTTTGTCTTCTTATATGTCTATACAGAGCAAGCCACGCTCAAGAAATGGCAATTTTCAACAACTCATAACTTGTCCAAATCTGAGTGGATTGCCATGGGGCTAACAAAAGGCTAATTATAGTTCCTGCTACAAACCACTGAGGCACTAGAGCGCTTCAAAACAAGTTGGAAGAATTTTTATAATGGAAAGTTTTGGAAAAACTAAATATACTACTCCCTTTACTAAAGTGCCATGCACATCAATGGTGCTATGTAAATAACAGTAATAATAGCTGAAACATCAGCTGCATTGTACAAGAATGAGTTTTACCAATTCATACAATAGCTACATGGTATTTACATTCCACAAACAAAGCTTTTACACATTTGCTCCCAGGGAGAGGTACAATTGTTTACAAAACAGAAAAAGAATCATTAAGACATTTATAAAGCACAAAAGAAGATGATGACAGCAAATTTGATCTACCTATTGTCATATTTATGTTGTAAATGTGAATATGCAACAATGACATTTGCATTCAAAATGCACAGAAAGAATCTTGCATAATGGAATGTACTAAAGCTTATAACTATCTCCACAATGAGCATTAGGTAGTGGGAGCCATGATAGCTGAGAAAATGATCCTGGTGTAAATGGATAAAATTATGGTATTCTGTATATACCCAAAAGCCCAAGGTTCAATTGAAAGACAGCCCAGGGTTGCCAGAAGGTTCCTGGCCATTTGTGAGCCTCTTAGTGAATCTGGGCTGAGTTTTAGATTGGCAGTGAAACCCAAAACCAGACAAAAAACTTGACTTATAACTTATTTTGAAGGGTATTATTCAAATTCTCAGGGCTTGACCCTGTAAGGTTCTCATAACTTCTTGGGAGGTACCTTGCAAATTTGGGCTGTAAATTCATAGGGTTAGATCTGATTTAAGCTATAACAATGTATAATTAGGATAACTGCAGTGGAGTTACTCCATATTTACAATGCCCCGTAGTATGGTGAGTGGCATGTCTTCATTAAAGCGACACTCTTTTTTAAATAATGTCACTTCGGCTGTACTGCAGAGAACAACATAGCCCTGAATAATATAGCATGTGGGAAGTGATCTGGAGAAAAACACCAGCCAAAAGAGAGCACTAAGGTGGACAACTTAAAAGTATCTCCGTTTCCCCCTCTATGCAGATAGTTTTGAAAAAAGTCCTCATCTGAGTTGCCCCAGTCAATCTGTTCTTTCCAGACTTTCAGGTTTGTCGTTATTAAAAATCAGTTTCACTCCCAAAGGCTATGTCTGTAGCACACAATATACTTTTGTAAGCTAGGTTTTATCGCTGGGAGCTCTTTTTATCCTCATTTTTCCCCCCACAGAAAGACGCTGCAAATTATTGTCTCTCTTTGCCACCTAGTGGGAAACTTGATTTTACAGTTGCCTTCCAAGCAGCAACTTCCCATTAAAAATAAGGTCATGGAATTCTATATGAGCACAGAAAAGGAAAAGTTCAGGGTTTAATGTCTATGCTGAGTCTTCTGCAGGTGCAACATAGAAGGAGCAGGGTGGAAGGTGGGGAGACAAAAGGTAGCTTTAAGCCATCTCTGGACCTAGACTTTGCATTGCTCGGAAGGCCATTGTAAACACTGTCAGCTCAGAAGCCCCCACAGTGCAAAGTGTTTGGTGCCAAACCTTCCTGCCCTGAAAAAAGCCCCCAACACACCCCTTTCAGTATAGGGCTGCTTATGGTAGCCCTACTGGGAACATTCTCCCTCAGCTTCTTCTGGCATAGTTTTAGCCCTTATATTCCATGACAGGGTTAGAAAGGGATCAGTGGTTTGGCATACTGGAGAGGTCATGAAGATGCTATCCTTGCTGATAAGTGCATGTAAAGAAAAGACAGAGCCTAATTTTGATCTCAGTTATATTGGATTTTCATTACTGATTTCAATGCAGTTACTCCTGATTTTCACCAGGTGTAAGGGGTAATGTTCCTCTTTGCCACGTTATAGATTTTGAATTTTGCTTTTCACATCTGTGTGATCTTGTCTGTTTACATGAGTCAGTTAAGCAATTGCATATAGTGCAGTGTGAGGAGATTGTCCTCTCCCAAGTAAATGAAAAAGCCTTTTGAAAAGCCCTATACTTACTAATGGGCTAGGGGAAATCAAGGGGACTAGAAACTCTAGGGCAGTTGCATCTCAGTGCCCTGCCCTTCCCCTATTGTTATTGTTTTTTTCCTGGAGAGAATATTGCAGTGAGATAAAAGATTGACCCCAAGCCCCAGCTTTTTAAAGGTTTGAGACACCTGAAGATGCAAATAGGATTTTCAAAAGCACCGAGGAGCCAACTGCCACTGAAACCACTGGACCCTTAGAACAGGATATGATTTCACATATCAAAAGGGACACCATGGGGCCAGACAAGATGATAGCCAATATAATAGTAAAAAGGCCAGCTCTGATACTAGGAGCTGATCCCTTGGACTTGAAAATTGACTCACGGTAAGTTCTAAAGTACCACTGAGGTGGTTTGAAAGTCATGGGGGGGAAGGAAGTTCTCATATTGGTGAGAGAACCAAACTTATGGTGAACTTGGAAAAAGGAGGAGGTGGAGTGTGGGCCGGTGGTATCTTGAGGCAAGATTTTTTTGGTTTTAAGAGTATAGAAAGGTTATTAGGAGAACCTAGAAGGGTGGGATTTGCATAACACTGTTTGAACTTGAAGTAGCACCAGTAAAGAGCAACCTTAAAATATCTGAGGATAATTAGGATGGCCAACAAATGTGTATCCAATTTTGGTGAAAAGCTAACAGACAGGAACTGACACTACTTTCTGCCAGCTGGATGAACGTGAAACAAGGTTAATTTCAAGTGCATTTAAAATACGAATCAAATGTTTTGTACTTCTCTATTCTCAGTCTATCATAATATGTCCACAAACCCAGCCATTTCAACTAGTTTTCTTAAATCAAGGAAATGGCATTTGACATATACTGTTCCTGCTAGTATTGTAATAGGTGCTCAGGCTGATGCGGTACTGTCAGCTAGTAGCTGCCAGTAAACAGCCAGACATTTTTCAGACTGTTACACAGAAAGAAAGTGATATATGCTATCATGTGCCAGCAATGCTCCTCTGCCATGTACATTGGCCAAACCAGACAGTCTCTACGTAAAAGAAGAAATGGACACAAATCAGACGTCAAGAATTATAACATTCAAAAATCAGTCAGAGAACACTTCAATCTCTCTGGTCACTCGATTACAGACCTAAAAGTCGCAATTCTTCAACAAAAAAAACCCCTTCAAAAACAGAC
Source organism: Lepidochelys kempii (assembly GCF_965140285.1). Taxonomy (NCBI): domain Eukaryota; kingdom Metazoa; phylum Chordata; order Testudines; family Cheloniidae; genus Lepidochelys; species Lepidochelys kempii. The sequence goes on along the minus strand of NC_136385.1, from coordinate 47,790,478 downwards.
TCCAATGGGAGACTGCTGAATTGGAATTAATTTGCAAACTGGGCACCATTACATTAGGTTTGAATAAAGACTGGGAGTGGATGTGTCATTACACAAAGTAAAACTATTTCCCCATGTTTATTCCCCCCCCTCTCTCCCAAGTGTTCCTCATACGTTCTTGTCAACTGCTGGAAATAGCCCACCTTGATTATCACTACAAAAGGTTTTTTTTTCTCTCCTGCTGGTAATAGTTCACCCTACCTGATCACTCTCATTACAGTGTGTATGGTAACACCCACTGTTTCATGTCCTCTGTGTATATAAAATCTCCCCACTGTATTTTCCACTGCATGCATCCGATGAAGTGAGCTGTAGCTCACGAAAGCTTATGCTCAAATACATTTGTTCGTCTCTAAGGTGCCACAAGTCCTCCTTTTCTTTTTGCGGATACAGACTAACACGACTGCTACTCTGAAACCTGTCAGAAACAAAGTTGTCCATGTCCTCAAGTCCCCCTCCTATGTAAAAGATTTACTTAAACAATAGCCTCTTTTCTCTCACTTTCTATCCTGATTCAGAGCTATTCTCAGATTGCACTTCTTCTGTAACTTGGATTTCAAATAGTCAGTGCTGGAATTTGACAGACACAGAAATGGTAGCTAATTAGTTTCTGTCAGTTCAATGTCAGCTCTTGCTTTTGCCCCTTTCCCAGTGCTTCACTGAAAGTTGAGGAGGAGGGAAAGCACAGAAGGTCCTTAATTATGTTCCAGAGTATCAAAGCTATGAACAGCCTCACAATCTGCAGAATATTATTGGCATGAATGGATTGCCTGGAGAGGCCATTTGCAAGTATAATATGTCAAAGCAAGTGTGGGTCTTCCTTGGCAACACATTGTTTTGGTGGAAAGACAGAACGTGGATCTGATTCACCTCTCTGTTACTCTGATGTCAGTTCAAGTCAGTGGAGTTACCCAGGTGACAATGATTGGGTGACTACAGAATAATAGCTTTCAATATTTCTAGTGATCTTGAAAAATGTCTATACTCCACCTAGGGGTACTGGTTTTTTGGGATTTTTGTCAGAACAAGGTGGCAGTGGTAATTCAGAAGAACACACTTTACTTTTTTTTTTTTTTATTTCCATTCCTCCATCCAACATGTGGCATATTGAAAAAGTGTTTTCTAGGTATAGATTATATGGGTTATATAGCCCATAAAATACATGAATCTGTGTGTGGACTTGAAAAACATTTTAAAACAACCAGTTTGCATGATCTCTGAAATACATCATCTGACACAATGCTTTTTAAATGTATTTCATTTATAGAATGTCATATTAGAATGTGTTCCAATAACATGCACAGGAGTGCATGAAGCCCTGAATATGCACATAAACTGATCATGTAGTTGCTTGTAGAAGATGCTGTTTAGATGACTAAATGCTCATGTAATTACTTGTATAAACAATGCCTTACATGTTTTTCTCAGCATTACAACGAACACATTTGTCATGCTGCCTGGAGTGGCTTACAGCTAAGAATGCCAAATTCAGGACAGGTTTCAGAGGAACTGTCAGAAAATAGGTCAGACCCTCCAAACTGATGGTATATTCTATCATTAGATTTCACTAAGTCAGTAACAAATGTGTAATCCTGGATCACTATATTTGTCTTACCATTGAATTGCAGACAGTCCCCTTAGGCATTCCAGTCCATTTTTACCACCCAGACAAAGTGGACTTTATTATGAAAAGTTATTAAAACCCAGTTCACCAATACTGGATTACTTACAACCCCAAGGGTCAGTCACATACCCCCACGTCAAAATATACTCAAGATCTCACTAAAGACAACACTGCAATCAAAAATTTTACGAAACTAACTAAAAGTTTATTAACTAAGGAAAGAAATGAGAATTATTAAAAGGTTAAAGCGGATAAAATACATTACAGCTGGATCAGAGTTTGTAGTCCAAATGGTAGCAGAGATAAAGTAATCTACCTGTCTCTTAGAGTCTTTTCATAAGTCCTCAGACCCAGAGCTTCCCAAAATGGGGTTTTGGGGGCCTTTGTCACTGCATCTAGAACCCCTCTATTAAAGGTGCAGAATCACTCCTAGTGTGCTTTCTTATAATTGAAGACAGTCTAGCAATTGTCCTTAGCCCAGCATCTGTCCTTAGACTTTCCACAGTGGAACTCTTTGAAGTTAACCTTCTACTTCCCATGCATACACAAGTAATCCAGTTAAACTGTTTTACACAAGGCAATTACTGGTCATTCATTATAACATGGATAGATAAGTGAAGACAATACAGGTGACATGCATTAGTTTCATGCAGTGTATACATATATTTGATTTTAAGGTTAATTAAGTACTGGATACAGACATGAAAAAGGACATTGCAACAACAGGTTAATTTAGTTACTTTAGTACACATTGAACAGGATACACATACAATGTAAATAGCATTCAGCTGGTTAAGTGTAGTCAGTAACATTAGCATTCAACAGACTAGTGAACTGGGACACTTAACACTGCTTCGAGGTCGTGACCTGAGCTCAGCTAGCTGCTAGCCCCACAATGTTCATGTCATGTCAATCATTTGTTAAAAATATATTACAGTGCCATTTTCTGTGTCATACTTTATGGTGTTCACTAATCGTGGAATAAAGAAAACCTGACGAATGAGCAAAATCTCATGATTGTTTCTGCCTATTCGCTATCTAGAGTGATCACCATATAAAGAGCAGCCTTGGGGTCTCAGGTTGCCAAATTATGCCATCAACCAGGATGCTGGACATTGCAATTTAATGAGGCTAACAGAGAATTGAATGTTCTTTATATGCAGACATGGAACAATTAGTTAAGCAACATACACCTCAGTGGAGTGCATTGTGTACAACGGCTCTTAGAAATGTATTGATTTTTTTAAATGTGGAAATGATTTTAAAAAATTTTAAAAATGGAGGCTGAATAGTTATAGCTAAAAACTCACTCGGGAGATTATCAAAGGCACAAAGGGGAGTTAGATGCCCAATTCAAACTGATTTTCAATGTGTTATTGAATTATATTCAGCAAATTATTCACTTTTACCTCTTCTCTGCCCCCCAGAAAAGATCTATATTTACTAAGCAAGAAAGAAGAAATGTGCTATGAAATCAGAATCAGTTGAAAATAGATAATTAAGAAACTAGAACATTTATGGTATTGATGAGAGTAGTCCACTGATTATGAAAATTCCCACTGATGTAAATGGGGGTAGCAATTGTTTGCATAGGGACTGCAGATATGGCCTTTTAAAGAACTGTGGTTTCTCTTGTAGTAGAGAAGTTGCAGGACGCTCTTGTAATGAATCAAAAAGGGACTGTTTTTACTGAAGCTGTTACCCAGAGAGATGTTGTTGCCCATCCTCACTCTCTTATCACCGAGACTAATACAGATTCAGTGCCATAGAATCACAGCTCAGGATCTCCATAAATGTAGAACTGAATTAAGCAGACATGGTAAGGCTTGTTATCTACACAACAGGACCCTCCTAGAATTCTGAGGCAGGAAAAAAATTATGTATACACTGCAAAACTTTCCCCTAATTAAAAAAAATAGGTAAATTTTTGCTCAAATTTGCAGAACAAATACATATCTTGCAGTAATTCCTTGCATGGAACTCTCCAGGCCTGCTAACGTGTATTATGCATGTATTACAACTACATTACATGTGACAAGGATTCCCCATAGCAGATCATAATGGAGGTTCTTTGGAGAAGATTCTCCTCTTACATTTTCTCTCCAGACTGTTACAATAACTGGATATCCAGGAAGAGATATGAAATTTCAAACTCGGAAGCTTTCTGCAAGTAAGCAATCTGAAGGCACTAAACTTGAGGATAATAGGAGGACATTATGAGTTAATTAAGGACAAGCAGCATGAAGCCACAAAAAGGAGATTACACTTAAAGCTAATATATATAGCTGAGAAAGAAACACACACAGTATTAATTAACTAACATAGGAGAGGCCATGGACATAACCAATTGGCCACAAAGTATTACACATAAGAAGTGTCAGTAAATACTTCATTGGAGTTGAGCTAATTAAGTGGATAAAGAGTTGGCTTTGAAAGAGAAGAGAGTAGGTATCAAAGCAGTATGGGATGAAGGAAATTGGTCAGTGAATGCACTTCTATTTGTACAAATATTAACACTAAACATTAGCAGCCCAAAGGAAGAGGAAAGGAAGGTGATTACATTTGTTAATGAGTTTAATGTAGGGAGGGGTAATCAATAGAAAGCAGGAGGGCAATAAAATTTAGAATGATGTGAACAGATTTGAAGCATCGGCAGGACTAAGTGATACAGCGTGGAGAAATGTAAAATAATGAGCCTGGGGATAAAATAGGAGGATTCGAAATACAGCCTTAATGGCCATATGCTCCAAAACATTGAGCAGGAATAGGATCTGGGGTAGTGGCGGATAAAACTCCAAATACTCTTGGCACAATGCTGAACACCAGTAAAAAAGAAATGCAAACAAAACAGTGGAAGATATTGGACCAAATTCAGCTGCAGAATAATCAGGCACAATTTAATTTAATGGGAACTGTGCTCTAGTACAACAAGGCTGAATTTGGCCCACTGAATACAAGCCAAGAGGATTTGGGTAACATTTTATAATGAAGAAGAGGCAAAAATGTCAAATAAATTTTCTGTTTCTCTGTGAGAAGTTGTGATTCTCTCCATTTTATTTATTGGATGTTATTCACCAACAGTTCAGAGAATAATTCTTGGCATGAAGCTTGTAGTCTTTGTACAAGGAATTAATTAATCTGTGGAACCATTCATCTACTTTATGTGATATCTTCCTGTCCCCCGGTTTGATAATTCTTAGAATCAGGTTTCAATATGAATGCATGTGTGGTGAATTTTAAATTTATTTTACATTATTATGCTCTAAAATTTATTTAAAACGGGTAATTTCCATGATCATTCATGCCATTGGACTCATTCACTAGAATATTTGTGGAAAGTTGAGAAAATAAGAGCATGGTATTTTCAGTTTTACATGTGTTTTATATTCCTGAGGGGTGGCTGGGGAAAGCCCAGCGTGATTCTGTCTCTCCTTCTTTTGAGAGTTGAGGAAGCTCCTGCCCCATGCGGTGTCCCAGAGTCGGATCACATAACAAGCCTGGTTGGGAACTTTTGTGGGCAGAACCTGGTCTGTTATGGCTTGGTTTCATCCACCAACTGTTCCAGCTCTTCCCAGTGCAATGTGTGATGATGGTGCCATTTTGGCAGCAGTGTGAACCTGCATCTTTAGAATATTTGTGTTCAGTTATTATTCCGACAGTCTGCTAATATTTTTTTCCAGCAGAACATAGATAAGGGAAGGGAAATGGTAATTTATAACAGTGTATAATTCAGCCGAACCTCCACATATTTTAATGAGAGAGTGAAAGGCACATTTCTAGCCCAAAGGCTTTGTCCTTGCTAATTTTACAGCTTCCAAAAAGGGGTTGTGAGCAGTCCCTAGTATAATACACCCCACTGCTTTAGTAATATATCCTTTTACTGGTAATCAGCACTGTGCCAATGGTAATTAGAATTTTATCCACCACTTGCCCCAGATAACACTACTCCTACTCCATGTATTGGAGCATATGGCCATGAAAGATATATGGAAATTTCTTGGCTTTGATCTGCATTGCAATTTCCTGTATTCTTTTTATATGTTGTACAATATCTTAGCACAAAAGAGTTTATTCTGGATACATTAATGATTCTGAGTTTCTGGTATTCATGATTTCTTAACCTTTACGTTACATTATATTTAATGTACCTTTTTAATGTGTTATATGGACCTTCTATTAGACCAGAGGAGCATTTTGGTACAACAAAAGAGTTAAGATTTTCCACTGATAACATAAAGTTTCTTTCTCTTTAAGTAATAAAAACCCTACACACTGGGACACTACATCATGCTTTGGAGCACTTTAAAGGCCTCATGGCAATAAAAGTTATTATGTGTTTTCCCATGAGGGATAGCATCCACAAGTTTGATAATGCTATAGCATTTATTGAACCTACAAATAAATCATAATACACAAGGCTTTCAGGCCGAAGAGGTGCCTTTTTTCAGGTGTATCCATAGAGTGAATAATATGAATTGAGATATTAAAACTGAAATCATATTGAGTCCATACAAGCTGGAGATTCCAACTATTTTCAGTAGAGCAGTGGTTCTCAAACCATGGGTTGGGATCCAAAGTGGATCATGACTCTGTTCTAATGGGGTCACCAGGTCTGGCTTTAGACTTCCTGGGACCAAAGGCTGAAGCCCAAGCCCCACCCCGTGAGGGCAAAGCCTGAGCCCAACTGCCTGGGGCCAAAGCCTGAGGGCTTCAGCCCTGGGTGGTGGGACTCAGGTTACAGGACCTATGCCTGGGTCTGAAGCCATAAGGCTTTGGTCCCCCTGCCTGGGGTGGTGGGGCTCAGGCTTTGGCAGGGCTTGGGTGGGCTCAGGCTTTGGTCCCCACTGTGGCTGTGTAGCAATTTTTGTTGTCAGAAGGGGGTCACAGTGCATTGAAGTTTGAGAAATCCTGCAGTAGAGCCATTACTGTTTTTCCAATGGTGATTATAATGGATCCAATATGAAAATTGATGAGACTGATGATGTCAGTAGAAATGCCAAGGAATAGCATTTTGAATTTTCCATCTTGAGAATAATATCATAGGGTAAACATGATAAATTCTAAAAAACCTTGATATAAAGGTACAATATGACATTTTCAGTTAGGAACAGTATATTACTGAGATCCTTCCACTGAAACACTGGGTTTCAGAGTCAACCATTTTGTGGCTTGTAGAAGTTACTGAGAAAGGCACAAGTTCACTCAAGTGCCTTCAGTCTAAAAGTATAAAAAGAATTCTTCTGAAAAGGACTACAGATCTGAAATATACCTGAAATTTGACATCTGAGTTGACAATGCTCAGGTCAGATTTTAGCCAAAGCCTAAAACTGCCACAAGGACACCTAAAATGTACAGAGCCCACATTCATTTATTTCATTTGTATAAATTATGAACAGTAGACTAGATTCTCAGCCAATATAAATTGACTCCATCTGATCCAGTGATTCTCAACCCATGGCCCAATCAGCACACATCTGTGGCCTATGTGACATTCTCAGGGACATTCAGGTAGTATACATATTGTGGGGATGTGGCCCACATAACATACAAAGAGCTGCATATACAACCCACAATGGTAAATAGACTGAGACCATCGATCTGGTCCATTTCTTAAAAACACACTTCACCTATATTCTTTTTTGTACACCAATAGCATTTTGGTCAACTGTAGGGGAGCTTTTAAATTGATTTTAAATTTTTGCTTGGAAGGAATTTCCTATAATAAATGCACTGACAGTGCCCCACATTACATATTGTCAACAAGTCACGGGAGAGAGGCAGGGAAGCATTTATCCAACACATTTTAGCCTCATGCTCCTTGCTATACCTCTCCTTCCTCTCCAGAAATAAATACAGGATACTCTCTGCTTTGCTCACCTTTCCTGCCAGTTTATTTCATGAACAAAGGATCTTTCTTGTCTGGGAAAACAAGAGACTGTTAGTGAAAGCACCATATCCTACTCAGTAGCCTAATTTAAAGGTATGGGTGAGTGAGTACGTCAGATTTGTCAATAACTACCCATCTCATAAAGGATAGCTACATTTTGAACTCATTTTTATAAAAGGTCCCCCAGACTTTCCTTATGCATCCATATAGGTGAGTACACTGAATATCGTTCTTCATTTTGTATGGTATCTCTTGAGCTTGATTGAATTGCTCTGGGGGAAGGGCAGTTTGTAACACACCTTCCTCCAGACTTTAAAGACCTTGTTCTTGAAATACTGTGACAAGGTCTATCCTTGTAATAGCCACAATTCAAGATAATTAAAAGCCATTCAGTTTCCTTTCTCAAATTAATTTTAATCAAGCTTAACCATGACATAGAAGAAGAATTGAATAAATATATGTATACATTACATTTTGAAATACTCTCATAAGCAGGAAGCTTTCAAACTATTAATTAGTCTATTGTCACAGGTAGTTGGACTACAAAGGTCTTAATCCAAGCATAGTAATTTACAAATGGGGAAATACAGGATTATCATTTGCACAGGCACATTTTGATGTTGACTTGCAGCACAATTTCCTAAATTTAATGGATGTATTGGAACAAGTTAATATTTGAAAAAGAGAATGGAGGTATTTCATTTTCCTGTGGTACAGATATTCCCTTTGACAGAGACATTACTGGTAATGGCCTCGAGCCAGGATCTGGCCGTTATCTTATTTGTACAGGGCTGCACTTGAAAATCAGCTTTGAATGCATTATTTTATTGAGTTTAATCATTTTGTTTGTCTACACAGGGGTTCTCAAACTTCATTGCACCATGACCCACTTCTGACAACAAAAATTACTTCACGACCCCAGGAGGGTAGACCAAAGCCTGAGCCTGCCCAAGCCCCACTGCCCTGGGTAGGGGGGGCCAAAGTCCAAGTCCCACCACTGCGGGCCGAGGTCCAAAGCTGAAGCTCAAGGGCTTCAGCCCCAGGCAGGGGGCCCGCAACCTGAGTCCTGCTGCCCAGGGCTGAAGCTCTTGGGCTTTGGCTTTGGCCCTGGGTAGTGGGGCTCGGGCTTCGGCCCTGGGCCCAACTAAATCTAAGCCAGCCCTGGAGACCCCATTCAAAGGGGGTCATGACCCACTTAGGGGTCCCAACCCACAGTTTGAGAACTGCTGGTTGATTTGTTTGTGGAATCCTCAATGCACTAAGGGTGAAATTCACCCCTCTGTAGAGCCAGCAACATGCAAGTCCCACTTAAGCCCTCAAAACAGGGCTTTGGTGGTGCATATACCCTCCACACAGGCAGGAATTTCACCTTAAATAATGACCCCTTTTGGAACGAGCTGCTCTACCTTAATCCTCGTAAATTTTTGTTTTGCTAATGAAGGGTCTGCTTCAGGCCTGGTGAAAAATCTACTCAGCTCTCAGTGCCTGTCTTCTTCTTTCACAGAGAAACTGCAGAGATTCTACAGTGTTGAGGCCCTTCTGCAGCCATGGAGTATGGAGGAAATGCATACAGTCCTTAATCCTTTTTCAGGTATTCACTCACAAAAGGAATTGCTGTAGTTTGATTTGTTTGCATTGGAACCATTCTTTCAAACAGAGTTATTCCTGTACCAGGCAACCATTACTTGGGCTTTCCTGTAGACCATGCAACCTTGGTGCAGGCTTAGCACTCAGTCTCTGGTTTCTGTATGGTATTGGTTCTGACGGCCTTTGTCTCTATATTCACTTTCAGGCTAATCTCTGTATTGTAAAAGAAAAGGATCTCTGTATTGTGTTCATTCTTTCTGTCTTCAAAAGAGCAGACAGGAACAGGCAGCAGTTTAAAGAAATTCTACATTTCCTTTGGCACTTGTTTTACAACAGCTGAAGCCTTGGAGGCTATATGGAGTTTATGGTCTGGCTCGATGACCAGCTCCCTGGATGAATCCAATTAACCTTCATTCATATGTTCTCACTGACTCTTCTAGAAGCTTCTCCCACTGTAGCTACAACATTTGACCCTGCCTACCTGCCCCAGCCCCTCCACTCCAACCTTAGTGACAAGGGTGCTCCAAATGAGAGATGACCAAAACTATATTTAAAATTAGTGATGGACTCAGAAGTTCACTTTAGGCAAGCATCTAAACATTCAGATGCTCATACAAACCAACTGAATCTCTAGGGTCTGCAAAACTGAGCTAGAAATCTCATTAAAAAAAGGGAACATACACCAGATTTCTGGCACTTCTGATTCAGCTTTGGCTGCAACCCAAAAGTGCTGAGGTGAGCAAAGGTAGGAGATCATTTTAAGTTAACACAGCCAAGTTTCTCAAGTAGAGGAGTGACTAATGTCTTGCTCCGTGGTTGCATGTAAATAGAATGGATGATGATACATATGTGGGATAGTTATATTTGACAATACATTATTCTTTTTCTCACTAGGAAGCCCTGGCCTTTCATTCTAATTTACATCCTTCTTTAAGGGGGAAATTCATACACAGATGGGCTGTATGTGGGGGACTCCCACTGGGATTCAGAGGAATTCTTCATACGCTGGAATACCAACTACAGTTGCCCCCACCTGCTCAGCTGGATCTCTTTGCCAGTGGATCTATACAACTCTTGATCTTATTGCCAAAAATCCAACATCATTATTAATTAATTATTATTATTTGTGTTACCATAGTGCCTAGGAGGGGGGCATGGACCAGCATTCATGTCGCGCTCCCCATCAGTACCTGGCCCGGGTCGGGGAAGTCAATGATCCAACCAGCTGACCAAATTCTGTGATGAGTCTTGGTCACGTGCCACCTGAGGCATGTTGCACATAAGCTAAGAAGAAGTGCCTAGGAGCCCTAGTCTCTACCAGGACTTCATTGTGCTAGGTGTTGTATATGCACAGAACAAAAAGACAGTCCCTGCCCCAAAGGGCTTAAAATCTAAGCATGTTCCAGTCTATTTGGAGCTGGCACTCTCTATGAGTAATTAATCTGTATTTCTGCAGAGAGATTCCTTCAAGAACAGTGTATTTTACACAACAAATGCATCACAGAATATAAAGATGCCCTCTGACAGCACTTGATTACTAGCTTTCAACTACCCAAAGATATATAGCTTGTTATCTTACTGCTTAAGTGCTGATTCAAAGTACCAAGATCAATGTATACAAAGCAGCTGAAATGCCACACTCTGGCTTGGAATAGTTTTCATATCATTTCTGTCATATTTACTAGGCATTTCAAGCTACATTGACCTCTGTGACACATATATAGAAAACAGAGATGTCCACTTGTGGGAGGCGGGAAGTGGAATCAGCCTAAAAGACATGTTTCTATGAAAGAGATGGAATTATTCTGTTGCAGAGAAAGAAATGGAAAAAAAGATTTCACTCCATAGAATAGAAGGAAAGTGTGACCATAGTACCAGCAGAATCCTGATACGTACACACACAAACCTTTCCTGACAAAATAACAACATAAATATACAAGGCAAATGATTTTCAGTTAATTTTTTTCATAGTGTTCTTAAGTAAATGTGTTTCATAAATGTTTTCATTCATATGTATAATTAACACATAGGAAATCATCGCTATCAGATCTTGCTGTTCATCTCTTATTAGCATGTGATGGGAAGAGTATACCTTTGCATTGGCCAAAGTAAAACAAAATATGCTGCACTGACATTATAGAAATATATGGCCTCAAAAGGTGTTGGATGGCTCGGGGACTGAGAATGAAATGCTGATATTTTCACTTCTAGGATGTTCCTCCGAAATGATAAAAAACTATCCTCCTCTGATCAAACTGATACTTGGCAGTTAAGTGGATGTGAGCTAGATGACAAAGTTATCAGTGATGAAAGTGAATGATTGGGAGTCATGTTATGTTCTAGTTTATCCAGCTTTATAATGGACATAAGAATGCTTTCCAATTTCACAGGGGTGTTCTCAGACTTAGGTTTTACTTCTGAAATATTTAGAGGGGAAATATTATTATTGCCTGATGGATGGGAATGTTATGTAGAGGTACCGTGTCAGGTTGGAACTGGCAAAAGCTGTTACCATCAGATGGCTGTTCTGTGGCTTAATATGAAAATAGTTTGGTGGGTCCAAATCTAATTCTAAGTAGGCAGGTGTTCACATCACAAAAACAAACAAACTGTCCCAGTTGTAATTAATGGCAATCTCAGTTGAAGGACTGACTAAGCCTGGTGACAACATACCTTCTCACACCTTCATCTGGTCCCTCCAGCTCAGGGTTGCAGTAATTTCAGGAGCACAAATTTTAAATTCAGAAAGAACCATTATGATCATGTATTCCAGGCTACAGAATTTTACTCTGTGATAGATGCATCAAACCCATAACTTAAGGATAAGATAGAACATCTCTTTTTAGAAAGACACCCAATCTTTACCTAAAGACTTGCAGTGATGGGGTTGCCATCAGATCCGTAGGTAAACGGTTCCAATGGCTAATTGCCCTCACTTAAAAAATTGTGTCTTATTTCTAGTCTGAATTTGTCTAGCTTCAGCTTCCGGACATTGATAAAAAGAATCCTCTACTATCAGAAATCTTCTTTCCATGTAGACTGTGATCATCAGCTCTTAATCTTCTCTTGGCTAAAGTAAGGAGTTTGAGCTGCTTTAGTCTTTCGCTGTAATGCAGGTTTCCCTGATCTTGAATCTTTCTTATAGCTCTTTTCTGAACCCTTTCCAATTTTTAAACATTTTGTTTCAAGTGTGGATACCAGAAGTAGACACAATATTCAAGTAACAGTCTCACTAATGCCATACACAAAGGTGACTCTATTTCTCGACTCCTACTTGATATCACCCTACTTATAAATACAAGGATCGCATTAGCTCTCTTAGTTACAGCTTTGCACTGGGAGTTCATGTTCAGCTGGTTATCCACCATGACCTCTAAGTCCTTTTCAGAGACAATACTTCCCAGGATACAGTCCATCATCCTGTAAATGTGTAAATTGTTTGTTTGTGGATGTATGACCTTGCATTTGGCTATATTAAAATTCATGCTGTTTAAATGAGCCCAGCTTAACAAGTGATCCAGATGACTCTGTATAATTAACTTATCCTTGGTTGGGCAGTATATGGAGGCTTACATTCCCTCTGCAGTATCTCTGTGCTGTGGATAAAGAAAGGACTTCATCCTCCAGTGCTGTCTGTTTGGCACTTTTCACCAGCATGACATTCACAGAGAATGTAATGAGCAAAATGTTGTCATTCTTAACATTGCTATTTTTAACCCTTTACTTGATTAGTTACACACACACACACACACACAGTGTCCTTCCATTACACCTTCCTTTGATAAAATCATCCCCTTTGGATTTCTGAATCACACTGCATACTCCAAATCTGGAACACACATTCATTCCCAACATGCAGTGTCCCATCACTTCCTTTCTGTGACTCTCTCCCCCTTCTTAGTGAACAGTTGTAGGCAAGCAACTGTAAAACAGATGTAGTACTGTGCTTTGTTACTTCCTTTTCAGCCATGCTATATATTATATGCTGGTGAGAAAGAGTATAAATAGAACAGAGCTTCTTTCTCATTACAGTGATTGTAATGGGAATGATAAATGGGTCGAAATAAACCCATTGGGGCTACAGAGATAAGACTGTTATCTCCTCTGATGCTATATCTAACCCAATTTCATTATGTCATTATCTTCCTTGAAATGTAATGGAATTTATGGCCGTTTAAAAGATCTATCCTTGTATATTTTATATATGTTATGATTTCTCTGGCAAAGAAAAGCTCCCATCATCTGATCATGCTGATACCACAAACTTTAACTTGCCTGAAATTCTGCTTTCACAAATGATAAAATAACTAGCTACAGAATAGCATGTACATTGATTTGCACATGTATAGCCGCTATTGCCTTTTGGTTGTTGGTTACACCTACAAGATCAGAGATCATGTGTTATGACTTGAACTGAGATGAGTAGTGTAATTAAATGAGACCCAGGAGAGACTGGGTGAAACTGCCTGAAAAGCAAACTCAATTGTTTTGTTTTTTGGGTGGAGTTTGAGAACAGGCTGCCAAATTCGCTGCCCTGGAGAGAGCCTAACAAAAGTCAATAGAGGGTTTACAAGTGGAAAGGGTAATAAAATACACATGCAGCATTAAATTATGTCAAGCTAAATTTCTCTGCCATCAGCACAGAAAGAGCCTGGAGTTCACCAGCATCTGTTTCTGTTGATGCAGAGAAAGGGGTGTATCCAGGAGAAAGAATGGTAACTGAGAACTTCAGTTAGAGCAGGTGATGTGGGGGCACATACGACCACATTGGCATCTTCCCATAACCATAATACTTATTCAGTACTGCTAGTTCTCCTGATTGTATCATGAGTCTAGACATATTTGGTGGTTGGAGTCACACCTCCTGGAGTCAGGTGATTGCTTGAGAATCTCAGTTTTCATTTAAAAAAAAGAAGTCTCTCGTCCTCATGGTTGTGGAGAAAAACTTGAAAATGTGACCTCAGTCTCAAAACACAAAACAAATAGAGAGAACCCAATGTTTATTCATGATTTTTTAGTCTTGATTCATGATTTTTTTAACAGTTGGCAATCCTACTTACTGCCTCTAAATCACCTTTTGGCTGCGATCTCACACTGATTAATTCAGTCTGACAACACACTGATAATCTTGGTAAATTATAGCTATTTCCAGAGGAGTATACTGAGCTCTAGCAAGCTTAACTGAAGCCAAACAGCAGGTAAGTGGCAGAGCCAGGAATAGAACCCAGGATCCTGGTGCTAATCACTGGATCATAATTCCTCCCAAATTGGTCTAATAGCACAGTAAGTCTGGTCACTTTGTACTTGACCTAACTTGTAGGAATAATAAAAGGAGGCCCCTCAGTGAATGGTACTGTAATGCAGTGTATTCCATCCAGGACTTTCCAGTAAAATGGTCATCCCCTCTGACAAGAGAAAGAAAACCAAAACTACACAGAATGGTGCACAAACACACACATCCACATTTACTCCGACCTACTCATCTAAATACTGATTCAGTTTTTATGGAAAAATAGGCAAATCCTGCAAGATTTACACAGCTCTTTGTCTTTCTGAGATTGATAAAGTTTGTTCAAGAGAGGATATTGTATGTGGGGTCAATATGATAAGACCTCCCCAAGAATGAGGTGTATTAGCAGGCATTAGGGATGGGATTTCAAAAGTGCTCAGCTTGACCTGAAAGCGCCAATAGCCCTTTTCCTAAGACACAGAGCTTTGTCCTTGTGTCTCTCCTCCTCTCTATTGTACTTCAGCAGGCTCTCTGTTGTCTTTCCATTCCAAAGGTGCCTACATAATTCCTGCGTGTATAGTCTGTATACAGTAAAGTGCTTCAGCATGAAAAGTGCTGTATAAATCTAAGCTATTGTTAATTATGGCTCTCGAAGGAACATCTAGGTAGCCTAGTCTCTAA
The DNA here is from genome assembly GCF_965140285.1 of Lepidochelys kempii. Classification (NCBI taxonomy): domain Eukaryota; kingdom Metazoa; phylum Chordata; order Testudines; family Cheloniidae; genus Lepidochelys; species Lepidochelys kempii. Next base: position 47,775,430 of record NC_136385.1, on the reverse strand, counting down.
ACTAAACCTACATTAAAGCTGCTATCCTGTATATTCTAAACATTGAGAGTCTTTTTTATATCCCTGTTTAATTCTCGACTGTTGTCAAAGAAATACAGTCACAATTCCTGCGAACTTCTAAAACCTGTGTGAGCCCTCCCTGCTGACTCAACAGCAGCAGTCGACTAACAAACACTATTTCTTTTGCTGTGCTGAGACTGACACTGCTAGGAGACAAGAAAAAAAGAGAGATTGCTGTATATATAGCTCTAATACAATCACGAGTATTGGGAGTAGAGAGTGGGGCATGGGGGGAATCAATGGTTGTCAAATGAAAAAGGCTGAAGCTGCTGGAAAGGAGGTTCTGTTTTCAGGTTTCCAAGAGGTTAAACTATAATATACCAGTGAACAGAGAAGCAGGAGAATATAATCATAATCATGCTTTGTTCTTCTATAGCATCTTTCAAGCAGAAATCTCAAAACACTTGAATTAAGACTTATGTGACATGCCTGTGAGGTATCTTAGGGGAACAGAGGGGCATCTTCACCCACCATGCAGGACAGAAGATGACAGCAGTTAAATATTGCAAATCAACACTTCATAACAATTTGGACAGTAAAGAACACAGCATACAGTGGGAAAGTGAATCTACAGGGGACTTAACAAAGGCAGGATGTAATTGACTGAACTTGAATTGGGTCAAGACATCAGCCCTAACATCCCTAGTGCCTCAAAAAGTGCAATAGGATCATCAATGAGTTCACCTGCCAGCGCTGGTGGTGGAGGTAACATTAGTCCCTTTGACTGAGGGGCTACATCCACTCCTAGTTACTTGGGCTAGCAACTTAGGGTTGCTGCTGCTACTTAATGATGATATTACAGCGCTGACCTGTTTGCTTTCTACCATCTGGCTTGGAGGTCATGACTATCTGGCTTGGAGGTCATGACTCTTCCTTTTGGACGCAGCCTTGCCCCTGTTATCCAGGGACTTGTTACTTTAAGATTAGACTGATCCAATATGCTCTACATGGTCCACAGCTTAAAACCGTTTGGAGACTGAAGCTAAGGCAGAATGAAGCTGCTTGCTTAGTGAGCGGGGTATCTTGCTGGAAGCATGTGACCCTAGTGCTCCAGGATCTGCATTCTCTGGGTGGAGTTTAAGGTGTTGGCTATGACCTATAAAGCCCTACATGGCCTGGGATCAGCCTGCCTGACGGGTCACCTCTATCCCCATGCCATCCTGCCACAGTGTGGTCAGCCAGGGCACTGAAGCTGGCTCCCCCTTGCTGATAAGGCATTCTCTGTGAGGGCTCTGGAACTTACCTCTCTTGGTTTGAAATAGTGCAAAATCAGTGACCTTCCAGACATACTGAATAAGACATCTACTCAATTGGGCTTTTGGAGAAGTTTGAGGTTATGAGTGTGAGTTGACGAAGGGACAGAAAGGAGTTTTTGTAGGTGGCTGACTAGCTGGCTGAGCTCCTGCTGAATTGATCATTTAATGCTGCTGAGATTTAAATTGTATCATTAATGTACCTTAGGGTGCCTAGCGCCTTGAATAGGCAGTTTTTTATTTATTTATTTAGATTTTAAAAATAAATAAGATAACTTGGATTTCAGTTCTACATTGCCTCTGAAAGACAGCACCTCCAGCAGAACCCAGCCCCATGCCGAGGTATTGGTTTACTGTTGATTCGGGAGGGAGAGCACCACCTACTGAATCACCAGTACCACTTCCTGCTGGCTCTAGGTGTTTTGTGGAGGTCTAACTATTCAGCCAGCCCAGTCCAGCTTCACTTGAAAGACCAGTCATGGCCAAGGAAGCCATGAAAGAACCTTTACTTGTACACAATCGCAGCAGCCCCTATACCCAAGGTATTAGAGAAGATGACCTAAAGTTGTGGCTTTTGTGTAACCAATCCTGGGATCCTGTTTTTGATATTCACCGCAATTTGGCAAATAAACAGAATCTACCCAATATAAAGGCAGTTGCAAGCTTGGTGAGCAGCTTGGGAGTCTCAAACTGTGATATTCCACATGATAGCCATGGGCAGAGATTGGGAGGGGCACGTAGGGGCATTGCTCCCACAACTGTATACTAAAGGTTTTCAAACTGTGGGTGCCCCCTCCAGGAGGATGCAGAGGAACATTCGGGGGGCCACCTAGAGTCGCCACTCATCCCCACAAGTGTTCCTCTGCACTCCCTGAGGGGGTGCTTCCCATAGTTTAAAAACCTCTGGTATAGTTGAGGGGAGGCAAGTGGCACGGCCAGGTGGCTTGGGCCAGCTTTATGTGGCTCCGGGAGGAAAGGGTTTGGGCCAGCTCTGCATAATGGAGGGGGAGGGATTCGGGCCAGCCCTGCAGGGCTCAGGGAGTGCCACCACCACTCCCTGACTCACTCATTAAGTAAAGTACCACTAACAATCGGCAAATCCGGAAGTTAGACCTATACCTATTATTAAGTCCCCCATTCCCTCCTCCAAAAAAAAATATAGAAGTCACACTATGTGTACGATGATGACCCATTTATTAGTTAATAGTGGAGAGGATGAAGAACTTTCATTTGGAAGCTAAAATAATATACAGATCCAATGAAAGCTGAACAACAACTATCTTAAAACCAACCACAGCACCATCAGTGAGTTTAAAGTGGCTCCTAACCCTCATTTTTAAGCACCTTTGGTGCCCAATACCTCCATTGCTTTCCCAGAATTTCTGCAACCCAGCCAGGATCTACACACACACAGAATCATAGAAATGTATTTCTGGAAGGGCTTTTCAGAGGCCACCTAGTCCATTCTCCTGCCCTGAAGCAGGCTAAGTACGCCTATAGCATCTCTTACAGGTGTTTGTCTATCCTGTTCTTAAAAACCTCCAGGGACAAGGATTCCAGAATCACCCTATGTAATTTGTTCCAGTGGTTAAATATTTTTATAGTTAGCACATTTTCCTAATATTCAACCTAAATTCCCCTTGCTGCAAATTAAACCAATTTCTTCTCATTCTACCCTTCGTGGGCCTGGAGAACAACTGATCACCATCCTGTTTATAACAACCTTTAACATATTTGCAGACTTATGTCTTCCTTCAGCCATCTTGTCTCTAGACTAAACATGCCCAATTCTTTCAAAAAAACTTCTCTTAGGTTTTCTAAACCTCATCATTTTTGTTGCTCTCCTCTAGACTCTCTCCGATTTGTTCACATCTTTTTTAAAGTGTGAAGCCCAGAGCTTGATGCAATACTCCAGCTAAGGCCTCACTAGTATTTAGTAAAGCAGAACAATGACTTCTTATGTCTTATGTATGATGCTCCTGTTAATATATCCCAGAATGACATTTGCCTTTTTTGCAACAGCATTACACTGTTGACTCATATTCAAATTTGACCCACAGATTCTTTTCTGCAGTACTGCTGCCTAACCAGATATTTTTCATTTTGCACTTCCGCATTTTATTTTTCCTTTCTAAGTCTAGTACTTTTACACTTGTCTTTATTGAATTTCATCTTGATTTCAGTCCAAGTCTCTAATTTGTTAACATTTAATCCTATCCTCCAAAGTGTTCACAACCCATTCCATCGTGATTTCATCCATAAATGTTATAAGTATTCTTTCCACTACATCAGTGAAGTTGTTAATGAATCTATAAAATAGTGTCAGACCCAGAACAAACCTCTGCAGATCCCACCTGATACATCTTCCGAGTTTGACAGACAACCATTAATAACTATTGTCTGAGTATGGTCTTTCAACCAGTTATGGAAACACTGTGACCCATAGCACCCTGTATTCATACCCTCCACACTATTGTAATAATCACAAAATATGCTTGGAAGGTATGATTTGAAAACTAATAACTCATTCATCACTAATATTCTTGTGTGATTTATGTATGCAATGTATATTAAGAGTTATGACTAAAGTGTGTGTAAACCAGGCATGTCAGGGGGAGTTGTTAAACAGGCCTATGCTAAACAAAGGAATATGTGTTTACCTCAATTTACATATAAGCAGTAAACTGTCAAGAGAGCAGGGGGAGCAGATGGCAGGAAACAGAACAATTTGCATTTTAGCAAACACCAGTGGGGAAAAAGAACATGGAGCTTCCTTCACAACCAGACTCCATTTCGCCTTCCACTTGTTCAGGGAAAGCCCCTGGTGGGCTGGGATGGTTTGTTTACCCACCTGGCCGCGGTTCGCTGCTGCAGACCAATGAGGGCTGCGGGAAGCGACGCGGGCCGAGGGACATGCTGGCCTCCCTTTTTGCAGCCCCCATTGACCTGGAGCAGTGAACAGCGGCCAATGGGAGCCATGATCAGCCGAACCTGTGGACATGGTAGGTAAACAAACTGGCCCGGCCCACCAGGGGCTTTCTCTGAACAAGCGGTGTCCCAAGTTTGGGAAACACTGCTCTAGACTTGAACAAATTGATTGTTTACTAATTTGTTCCAGTGTCTTTCCAAGTATTGGAGTGAAGGTAACTGGCTTGTAATTCACCAGGTCCTCCTTTTCCCCTCTATTTGCCCTACTCCAGTCCTGTTGGACCTCAGCCGTCCTCTATGAATTCTCGAAGATAATCACTAATGGTTCCTAGATTGTTTCCACTAATTCCTTAAGTACCCTAGTCTGAATTTCATCAGGACCTACTAGCTTAGATACATCTAACTTATCAAAATGTTCTTTTAACCTGTTCTTTTCACATACTTGGCTGCTGCTTTTCTATTGCAGCGTGCACATCGGTCAGGGGTTAGCAGGGTCAACTGGCCGAGCTAGAGATGACATAATGCAGCATCTCTAGGTTTTACTCAGTTGCTTCTCTGCATTTCTGGAAGCTTCTCTGTCTCAGATGGATGGCTGGGAAAGACATCATTCCCCTCATTCCCTAGAAATGACAGAAGGTCAGAACAAAGGAAGCAACCCAGAGTCTCCACTCCCTGATACACACAGACACCATCTAAAGCAGTGGCTCTCAACCTTTCCAGACTACTATACCCCTTTCAGGAGTCTGATTTGTCTTGCATACCTCCAAGTTACACCTCACTTAAAAACTATTTACTTACAAAATCAGACATAAAATGAAAGTGTCACAGTACACTATTCTGGAAAATTTCTTACTTTCTCATTTTTACCATGTAATTATAAAATAAATCACTTGGAATATAAATATTGAACTTACATTTCAGTGTATAGTATATATAGAGCAGTATAAACAAGTCATTGTTTGTAAAAAATTTAGGTTGTACTGACTTTGCTAGTCCTTTTTATGTAGCCTGTTGTAAAACTAAGCAAATATCAAGATGAGTTGATGTACCCCCTGGAAGACCTCTGTGTAATCCTAGGGTTATGTGTACCCCGGGTTGAGAACCACTGATCTAAAGGGTGGGATGAGTGGCAATCAAAGGAAACCCGCGACACTTGGTGTGAGTTGAGTGGATTTGGAGTCTTAAAGTTTGCTTGATTTCAGATTTCAAAATTGAAATGATAGATTTGTATTTTATTTTGTAGAGAAAAGATAGATATTTAGAATCAAGATGTTATCATATAGTCTGACCAATGCTACGGAGATCAAACTTCAGTGCTAAACTTTTCACTACATAGTCACATCCCTTATTTAACTGACATTACACCTCACTAATCAGTATCCACAACTATAAAGTAATGTATTAGCTTCTATGTTATAAACACATTTGCCCTCTATTGGATAGAATCAGAACTGTAGAGCATATATATGAAGAATCCAATTTTATTGTTCATGAACTGACAAATAAAAAAATAAAATGATGCTTATTTCCAGAATGGGTTCATTTTCATTTTTGCCAATTTATGTTTTTTATTAGCATGAAAGTAAATGAAAAACAGATACTGATTTGCCCTCCTCCAAATTAATGATTTTGAATAAAAGATAATCCAATAATTTTATTACTGTACCATAATTATTGTTTAGTAGAACGGAAAGCATAAGTTTTATACTAGTATAACACAGCTAGTGTTTTAAAATTCCCCTCCCTGTACATTTGATTATTAAAAAATAGATATTTTTTGTGTGGAAGTACAAATTACCCAGTATGAATCCTGACATTTAGCAATTTCAACCTAACTCATCCAGACCCATTTATAAGCAAAGTTCATACTGCTCCCTGAAATCATACTGTGTTTTTAGAGACAGTTTGTGCATACCATCTCCTCCCCTCCCCTGTTCTGCATCCATGTACTTAGATGATCACCATCATGTCTGTGTAAATCTGCGACCAGACAAAATTACAATACAAACATCTAGCGCAGCAGAAGCATTTACTGGGTCAAAAGTCTCTACCATTAAGAATGTTGCTTGTTATTGTCAGTAGAGTAGAAGTAAATGAGAACACCAAATCCAGACACCACACACACAGCTCAAATCCATCTCTAATTCACATTTTTCAGAGTGGTAGTACAGTTTTGTGGCCAGACTGGGATAAGTAGATAATGACTGCGAGTTGTGTTATATTTGTGTGGAAGGTAGACACAGATGGGTTAAATGATTTATCCAAAGTTTGATAGTTAGTCAATAAGGTCCCAAATCCAGGAGAACTCAAATTCCCATACCAGTCCTAGAACCACAGGAAAAACAAGTATTTTATAAGCCTCCATTTTGACAATGCATAGGGCCCCTGCCTATGCATCTGTGGCTTTTTGCTGCTCTAGTAGCTACTGCAACATGAAAAGGGAATAATTCCATCATATTGGCACTTCCTCTTTTAATTTGCACAGGATTCAACTGTTTTTCCTCTTTCAGCTCTTCAAGAGTTTTATAGGCCTTTAATGAGTAATTAAAAAGGGTGACGACTTGGTGAGCCTCTGCCAGATGTTGTTTAATTATATGATCACTTAGTCTTTGGGGAAACTAGATGATTGGGATTGTACTTTGCGGTCTGGTCTATGTTCTTGTTAAACTGAACTGTTTCAGTAGTTTGTCTTGTGTGGATGCTACACTGAGGAAAAGAACTCTGACTTAATTGGCAGGCTATTTTTTTTCACCTTATCTGTCCTACATTTGCAGCCACATCATGATTATACAGTGCATCATTCTCATTTAAATACCCGGGCTTACTCTCTATGGAAAAGTGAGGGTATATGGCACAGTCTTTACTATGTCTTCCTCATCATAAGAGAAGTGGTTTCACCCAGCAGATGTTAATGACTTTGTGCTCTTGCCACCATGTGTGCTTTGAAAGGATCTGCTATCTTAATCCCCTCTCTCTCATATGCTTCCTTTATACCAGCAATGTTGCTGTCTGCTGAGAGACAGGAATAATTTTCGTTTCTCACGGCACATTCCTATTACATTTAGTTGTGCCTCACAAAAATACATGTTTCAGAGTGGTAGCTGTGTTAGTTTATATCAGCAAAAAGAACAAGAAGTACTTGTGGCACCTCAGAGACTAACAAATTTATTTGGGCATAAGCTTTTGTGGGCTAAAACTCACTTCATCAGATGCATGGAGCGGAAAATACAGTAAGAGAGAGAGAGAGCGCACGAACAAGGCAACCCCCATCTTTTCATGTTCTCTGTATATATATCTTCTTACTGTATTTTCCACTCCATGCATCTGACAAAAATGCTAGAACTATACTGTATGCATGTACTCTAGGTTGCCTGCCTAGCTTTATGTGCTCCTTATTAATTGCATGGTAGGTCCTTCTCTCTGGAAAAAATCACAGCTCTTTCAGCACAAACCTGTCATAGATTTCTATCTACTGAGTACACTCTTCTCTTTCAGCCCTTCTTCCCCACAATGGCAAACTTTTCTCTAATCACAAGTAAAAAAAATAACCCCTCTCTGTTTCTCCACTGTACTGAATTTAAAAGGCTTTATGAATCCTTGATTACTGATAAACACAGCACTTGCACTGCACATTGTTGTTTAAACCCACTACTGAGGCATTTCTGTTAGGCTCATAACTTTCCAGGCTGTTTCTACAATGATTGCAGCTGACTCTAAGCTATTCTTTTATAAGGCCCACTGGGGTACTACTTCTCATCCCAGGACCCAATCAGGTTTTCTCATTAATTAGGTTGCTTGACAGCAGCAAGCTGAACATGTTTCCTAAACATGTTAAATGCTGTGCTAGGAGCCTTCCTATAGCTCCTACCTCTCCAAAAGGGCCTTGAAAACGCTTCCTTAATAATATATTTTTGACTGGGTTAAATACAGTTCTACACGGAGAAGGATTCTACTGTTGTCTGTGGGAGCGGGGGGAACTTTTTCTGATATACCCACTGTCCCCCTATTGCCCCTAAATTTCTGCTCCTTTGATCCATCTTTTTTCCCCACTCCTCTGGGGTGGCTGTGTAGTCATGTCTTTGCCTTACTTCCACATATCTCAGACAGTGCTATTTGCTTGCTGCTCTTTATTTCTCTGTATATCTCCTCTTATTTCTGTGTTTCTTGGCCCCTCTTTCATTTACCTTGCTTCCCCTCTCTGGTCCCTAATTTTCATACAAGTACCCCTTTTTTCTAGTCAGTTGAGATTTGCAACAAATCCATCATACCTTTCACTAGTTCACCCCCTCAGGACTTTGACTGTTTTTTTAAGTATAGAAGAGTTCTTCCTGATCATAGCCTGAATTCCTTTACTGTCCTCCACAAAAGCCATCCTCTGTAAAGGTTGCTGGTTCAGGGAGCAAGCACAGCCATCTTGTTCTTGGTTTGCCTGAGGTACCCTAATATTGATAGCAAGGGGTGAAAGATCAAAACACAAACTGACAGATTCTGATTTCAGTCATGCAGGTGTAAATCTAGAACACTCCTACTTCTTTTGAAGTCTATGGACCTGATTCTTAGTTGTTCCTTTCCTGTGCTTCGGGCTGGGATGAGGAGAGGGGGCAAAGCCTTTAAAAAGCCTTTGCATTCCCATAATCTGGGCCTGTGGATGATCCTGCCTATCCCCTGGCAAACATCAGGGCAGCTGCAGGGCTGCACTAATTTACACTCTTTTCCGCAGAGCTCTCTCTAGGCCTTGGGAAGCAGAGAGCAGCTTTAGTGAAATGCACTTTTCTGCCCACTTTGAGTTTCTTTTACGCCACTCTAAAATCTTAAAAGGATCCGAATGTAACAGAATCAGGGCTGATTCACACTGGTGTAAATGAGATTGTAATCTGGCTCAAGGATTTAGGAACTAGCAGGCCCCTTCTCAGCATAGAGTATTCTGGAAACTTTTTCTAGAGAAAACAGTAGTAATGAAAATAAGGGGGAATTAAAGATTGCCAACACTTTCTGAGACACTTTCATGAGGTACTTATTATCCATTTTAGGTATTAATGAAGCTCCCATTACCATGGTGTCTGAGCACCTCACCATCTTTAATAAATAAGGTAGAGAAATACTATCATCTGTATTTAACAGGTGGAGAACTGAGGTAAGAAGGTAGCATGTAGCAGATTGAACTCAGGCCTCCTAAGTCCTAGATAGAGGACCTAACTACTGGACCCCTCTTCTTTTCATCCCTGCTAGGCCTCATTCTCATTCTTAAAGGATAGGTAGTTCCATCACTAAACCACCATCAGTATCACCACCAAATTACGCCTTTTTGGGAGTATCAGTAGAAAGGCCAAGGTTTAAGAGTCTGATCTTCCCATTGAAGCCAATAAGAGTTTTTATATTGGCTTAAATGGAAACAGAGCCAGGTTTTAAGGGTTTGACCAAAAGCCCTGTGAAGTCAATTGAAAGATGAAGCCTAAGTTTTGTGTAGACACTGGACCACCTTTATGGTATGTCTATACTGAAATGTTATCCCACGGCTTGCACTCAGGCTCAAGCTTAACCCCCCTTCTGTCTACACAAATTGCATTAAGCCAGGGTCCTAGGGTTCAAACTTGTGGAGGGCCTGAGTCAAGCTGGGACCCAGGGTTCAAACCGTATTGCTCTGCAATTAGATAAAGCTCCTGTTGACTCATGCTCTGGGAGGCTGCCAAAAGTTTCCCACAATCCCATGGGACGACTTTCTTTGTCCTCTGGACAGTTACGTTTGGTAGACAGTCAAGTTTTCCTACATTGCACCATAAACAAAGGGCTAGAGCAGCCACATTCTGGGAAAGTGCTAGGAAGTCTGCAGTATGGTGCTTGGACTCAGGCCCACATAATGAGGTGTAGATGCTGGAACCCCAAGTTAGGACACAGGTCTCAGCAATTCCTAACCTCGGGTAACAAATGAGTGTAGATGCACAAAGTCCTAGGTCAACATTCTACTAACCCTGGGTTTACATGGCAGTGCAGACATAGCCTGAGGGTATATCTACACTGCATTAAAACAACCATGGCTGGCCTGTGTCAGCTGACATGGGCTTGGGCTATGAGACTGTAAAATTGCAGTGCAGATATTTGGGGTTGGTTTGGAGCCCAGGTTCTGGGACATACCCACAGTGGAGAAGGTCCCAAAGCCCAGTTTCCAGTCCAAGTCTGGGCACCTACACTGCAATTTTATAGTCCCACAGCCTGATCCCCACCAACCTGAGTCACCTGACACAGGCCAGCCCCAGGTGTTTTATTGCAGTGTAGGTGTATCCTTAGAGATTACTATTTATATCAGGGTTGAGGCTTTTCTGAGTAATGTTGCCCTCAACTACACAAGCTCTAGGGTGACCAGATAGAAAGTGTGAAAGTTGGGACAGGGGTGCGGGGTAATAGGTGCCTACAGAAGAAAAAAGCCCCGAATATCGGGACTGTCCGAAAAAAATCTGGTCACCCTAACAAGCTCTAGGGTAGTAAAATGCACTTGAATAACACCTGCACACTGTGGTGATTGGTGCTACATAAATACCTTAAATAGATAGACTCGCTAGCAAAGCCCCCCCAACCTGCAGTAGAGGAAGAGCAGCAACTCACCTGGGGCTTGTAGCAGACCCTGCTTGTTGGAAAAGTTGGGACAAGAGTAGGTGAGTATACTACGCTATGTTCCCTCAGCTCCAGGCCATTGGTTGAAAATTGAAAAAGAATTTGCAAATTTTTTGAATTTTTCTGTTTTGCGGGCTTTGAAGTGGAGAAATAATTTTATTTTAAAAAATTGAAAAATAATTTTGAAAAAAAATCCATATTTTTATTTCCTACATTTTTGCCTTTTCACAAATGAGTACAATAAAATTAACAATGTGTGTGTGTTGTGGGGCGTTTTGTTGTTTTTCCTTTTTTAATTTTTCCTTTTGATATTTTGCAATATGTCTAAATCTTTTGAAAAGATCCAGACTGGCAGAGTTGCAGAGTTTTTCCTTTTGCTTTTGATACTGTAGCTTTTCCAAAATGGAGGATGTTTTGAGAAGATATAGAATGGGAAAAGTGGCTGGGAGGGTGGGCAATGAAAGAAAAAGGACAGAAAAATTGAAAGCAAAACAAAACCAAAGTAACCCTGTACGTCATCCATTTTACTGCATTCCATGGTAAAAAGAGGAGAAAGTGAAAAAATTGAAAGAAAGGCAAAAACCAAAAATCTAAAGACTCAAAATGTTGACGTTTTATATTTTGAAACGCCAAAATTTCAATTGTTTGAAATTTTCAATTTTGATGGCTACTTGGACATTTAAAAAAATTGAAAAATTTTTGTGAACATTTTTATTTTAAAGGAGGCCATTTCTCATTTTTTAAAACGTATAATGAAAAATTTCAACCAGCAAGGCAGATTGCCGTGAGGACATTTGTCTGGAACTGACTTCTGGTTCTACCAACAAAACATCCCCATTAGACTGTAAACCTTCCCTGGAGAATGGTGCAGTGTCAGGTGTGGGGTAACAACAATATTTCTAAGGTTGCCATAGGAGAAGGAAACCAGTGCACTTGCCAGGGAGAGTATTACAAGATCTTCCTGTTGAAGAAAAATGCATTGGAATGAACTTCTGTGCTTGGATCCCCACACAGAGATTCCATTGACTTCAGTGGGATTCACACATGTGTCAAAGGGTAGAATGCAGCTTATGGTGTTTCATTTGCATTGTGGAATCTTTAGTCACTTACTCTACCTTTTCAAAAGAAATTAAAATAAGTATATCACTAAACTATGGAACATAAACGACCATTTATCCTTACAATTGGAATAACTCATTTTTTAACCAGACAAACTTAGACTAGGCTTTGTGAGAACCCAAACTTTTTTTTTTAAAACATTGAATGTCTGTTATGATGCTGCAGTCCTAGGATAAAGTCCTGTGTACAGTAGGCATCAGAAATGCCACAAAATAAAGCTATGGTAGTTCCTTGGAGTCTAATTTTTTTTTGTTGCATAGCACTCATTTTCTATTTCCTTCCAAATAGAAAGAAAGATTTATAGAAAGTCCAATTTGCATTTAAATTACATCATCCACATTTTCTCACATCCTTCGGGGTCTTTGTCACTTATGGCATAAGCTGTAGAATCATAGTCATAGCATTTAAGGCCAGAAGGGATCACCAGATCATCCAGTCCCATAACCTAAACTCCACAACCAAAATGAGACCAAAGTATTACAGCCCACAGAAGACTAGACTTTTATGTGTCACAGGCAGAGAATAGGAGGGACAGAGGTGCACCAGTGCCCAAGGCACTGCTGATCTGACTTGGGGAATAATTCCTGAGTCCTCAGGTAGTGATTAGTTAGATCCTGAGCATGTGAGCAAGAACCAGCCAGCCAAGCACCTGAGAGAGGATGCTCAATACCATCTTGGACCTCTGGTCCACCCCTTCGCTGTCCCACACCCCACAGTCTTAGCCATCTCTGATATCTCAGATGAAAGAGAGAAAAAAAAACTTTCTACAACACATTAGGGTTGAATCCCTTCCAGATCCCTCCCATCCTGGGGAGATGTCAAGAATCCAAGGCTCTGACATTATGGCCATCCTTTTCATGAGTCAGCACTCAAGGGACCAGTTTATGAACTCATTTTCGCCACTGTAAATGCAGAATCATCCCACTGCCTTTCCTGAAAGCAGATTTTTTTCCCTAGTAAGGAAGCAGGCTCTGCTTATTGGCCAATAACTCTTCCCACTTAATGCCTGTTGTATTAATTTAGATGGACTATGTGGGCCCAAAGAGTCAAGTGTATTAACATAATCCACACATTGTCAAACATTAAGCAGTTTTAAACATGGTTTGGGGTTTAGAATACAGAGACCACAGTCTGCCATGGCAAACACATATTAAAAATCCTTTTAACCTTTTATTATAGATGCAGGAAAAGAAGGAAAAACCGTTAAAGAATTTCAAATGTAAATTATAAGGCTTTCATTTTAACAACATTGCTTGCTCCCTTTTCCTTGGGCTGGAGAGAGTTTTAAAAAGAACTTCCCTTCCCTCTCCCCCGCCTTGTTTGACAGTCTTTAAGACAGTATCAAAGATGGTAACAACTGTTCTTTTTTGGGAAAAGTGAAGAAGTTAGTTGAGATGGGCCAGAAGGTGTTGTTATTGCTGCTGCTGTTAAAGTCTGATCTCGTTTCCTAGAGGACAAAACAAGAACACACAAAAAGGGGGGAGAGAAAAGAACAGCAAAGATTGAAAATGCAGCCGCTGTGTCTGATGTTGTCTTTCACTTGCAACCTCACAGCTGGAAAAACACAGGCCCAGTCTTGTCAGCCACTCCGCGATCCGAACAACTTGTACCAGCAGCAGGCTGTTTGGAGTATTGGTTTTAGTTGCCTCTCTGGTCACAGGCTTACAGCAGTGTGGCAAAATATGTAGTCTTGCCTGCCTAAGCCAGACTCTTATTAAACCAGAAAGCAAAAGAAGAGAGACAGGAAAGAAAATAAATAAAATGGGGGAAGGAAAAGGACACACTGGCAGTGAGGGGGAGACAAAGTCTCACATCCTAGGTGGTGGTCAGGATTCAGAAGGAGTTGGTGAAGGTGACAGTGTCATCAGGGTCCCTCTCTCTGGTTCAATGTGGTCAGGACATCTCTCAGGATCAGAATGATGAAGGCCTGAGGTCTCAGGAGATGCGGGAGTGGCAGCCATGATGATGAAGCTCTCTCCTTCCCCTTCTCTCATCTTTCAGCCAGCCAGCATTTCAGTTGCCTGCTTTTCCTGCCCACAATCTCCTTTTTTTTTTTAAGGACCCCAAAAGGGAGCAAGGGGTAGAATAGCCCATACCCTCAATATTTTGTCCAATATTTTGTAATTAGGCCTAATTTCCAGCACACCAATTTTGCTTCACTGATTTCTGATCCCACTCTCCTCTTGTTTGCCGGGCATGATCTTAACACAGTCCTTGAATCATATAGTAGGCCTTTTTGTTTGGACTAATTCAATCTCTCTTTTACATTTGTTGTTATAGGTTATCATGGCAGTTTATGACCTTTTATACACTTTTTACAGTTGAACTCACAATTAAGATAAATTTGTAGGCCCAATTATTGCAAAATGCCAGGCTGGTGGAAATTGTCATGGAAGCACTTACAATGCTAGCTGTGCTTCAGGGCCAAATTCTAATGCCATAAAAGTCAATGACAAAACTTCCATTGAATCAGGGGTGAAAGTGAGACGGTATGGGCCGGTACTGCAGCGCTTTAACGTCCCTGCCCCTTTTGGCCTCCCCGGCTGCCAGGGGGAGGGTGGGGGATGTAGTGGGGCCGGCGATTTAAAAGGGCCCGAGACTCCGGATGCCGCTGCTGCTGCTGCAGCAGTAGCGTCCAGAGCCCACGGCCCTTTAAATCAACACGGGCCAGGCAGCCTCGAAGGGCTGGCTGAGGGATCCGTACCTCCAAGCCCTGCCCTTTCCACCTAAGGCCCTGCCTCTTCCGGGGGCCAGAGCCGCCCTGTACCAGTAAGTGTCCTAAGTTACTTTTGTCCCTGTCATAAATATAAAGGGAAGGGTAACCACCTTACAGTGTTATAAAATCCCTCCTGGCCAGAGGCAACATCCTTTTACTTGTAAAGGGTTAAGAAGCTCAGCTAATCTGGCTGGCTTCTGATCCAAAGGACCAATAAGGGGACAAGATATTTTCAAATCTTGTCGGGGGGGGAGGCTTTTGTTTGTGCTCTTTGTTTAGGTGTTTGTTCTCTCTTGGGACAGAGAGAGGCCAGACAGAAATCCATCTTCTCTAACCCATCCTAATCCAAGTCTCCAATATTGCAACTGGTATAGGTAAACCAGGCAAGGCGGATTAGTTTATCTTTTGTTTTATGTGAATTTTCCCTGTGTTAAGAGGGAGGTTTATTACTGTTTTCTGTAACTTTAAGGTTTTGCCCAGAGAGGGATCCTCTGTATTTTGAATCTGATTACCCTGTAAAGTATTTTCCATCCTGATTTTACAGAGGTGATTCTTTTACCTTTTCTTTAATTAAAATTCTTCTTTTAAGAACCTGATTGATTTTTCATTGTTCTTAAGATCCAAGGGTTTGGGTCTGTGTTCACCTGTACAAATTGGTGAGGATTATTTTCAAGCCTTCCCCAGGAAAGGGGGTGTAGGGCTTGGGGGATATTTTGGGCAAAGACGTCTCCAAGTGGTCTCTTTCCCTGTTCTTTGTTTAAAATGCTTGGTGGTGGCAGCATACTGTTCAAGGCCAAGGCAAAGTTTGTACCTTGGGGAAGTTTTAACTTAAGCTGGTAAGAATAAGCTTAGGGGGTCTTTCATGCGGGTCCCCACATCTGAGTTCAGAGTGGGGAAGGAACCCTGACAGCCCCTGCATTGAATCCAATAGGAACTAAGAGGAAAAAGTAACACTTGCATATGGGATAGCTAGGGGCTAACTCACAACATCCTTACAACTCACTGTGCTTAGAGAGATACACATAGGGCCAGATACTTGAACTCTCATAAGTCCCACAGCTCAATGTAAACTTAAAGCTGCCTTGGGGCAACCGCAGCATACCACTTACATAATAGTCCTCAGATGGTGTGAGGCTGGTATTGTCAGGAGCTGCTTCCCATAGCAGGCATTTAGGCTGGGGAGAGAACAGCTAGAGATCCCAGTTAGCAGAATTGCTCCTAGAGCCATGAAGTTGCTGTAACTTGCATTGGCGGGAGTTCAGTCTCTGGCAGCCCCCAGAATGGGCATCGGCAAATGGGGAGTGGGGGCTGAAAGGTGGTACAATGCCACTTATGCCTCCCCACTTTCCCAGGTTTGCCATGCATTGCTTGGGAGCATCAGGATTTAGCCCCCAATTTCTTCCTTATTCTTTGGTATGCTCTACTAACTTGCTGTGCAATGCTTTTCCATTGATCCACTTCTTTACAGGGGTCCTTAGTTATAGCTAGAAGAAAAATAATCTACCTTGTCCTTTTCACAGTGCCTTTGTTCCTCTGCCCTGTGTAATTATACATGTTAAGTGAGTGGGAAGAAAATGGCCAAAGTCTAACATTTTTCCTTTGCAGAACATGACAGAGTTACTTGGGTTGTTGTTGACTAAGTCAGGATTCTGCCCTTTACTGGTTGTTTATTCCATATGAAGAGCTCACATGTGGGCTCTGTCACTGGTATTTGATTCAATTTGTTACTTGGGGCCATTGTCTTGCCTGCTTCAAACAAGCCTCCAGGCAGCTGTGGTCTGCTGCAATCTTTTCTGACACCCCAAGTAGTACTGATGAGTTTCTATGCACCTGCGGCAATGCAACCTGTCTCTTTGGCAGCCAGAAATGACTGCATTTGGTGTATTGCTTTTCGGCACGGTTCATGTATTCTTTTCTTGGCACAAAATTTTCAACAGGTGTAATCATGCCTTAGGAGGCCCAGGGTACCAGTCCTATAGTAATGGCTCAAAGGAGCTGTGCCTTTAGAAGAAATGACACTTGCATTGTTGTGCAGGCTACTGATCATTGCCTGGCAACTATGCCCCTAAGGCAAGGATCCAAATAACTTGTGAGAAGGCACTTTGCCATCTTAGCAGATGGACATGAGTGCAAGCAGCCAAGAGACTATGTCTGTGCATCCACCATGGCACTGAGGGCATGATTCCTGGCAAAGAACATTGTAACTGCTGTTTATCTTTTGCTTACCAACCTAGGGTTCGGGGAATATATCATTACTAATTGAGGTCTGGGCTGGATTAGGTTTCAAAAAAATTAAATATGACCGTGTCAGACAAGTGTCTAGCTGGTTTGAATCAGGCAGAAAGTCTTGAGAGGGGGCCAAGAGAGGGATCAGGATGAAATCTGCATTGGAGCAGCCCAAATGTTGTGCACATGAAGCAAAGCCAGAAAATGTTGCCATTTTATCAGAGTTATGAAAAGAATGGGGGAGATGAAAAAAGGGAAATCGTTTTTCATTGGCTGGGTTCTTCTGTTTTCTCATGGAACAAAAGGGAAAATTCACATAATAAAGGGGGGAAGATGGGGAAAATTCAGGCTGGATATCAGGAAAACTTCCTCACAGTGAGCTGCATGCATTTATGGCCTCTCTCAAGGGAAGAGGTGGAAGCTCTGTTGCTTGACAAATGTAATACTTGGAAGGACAAAACTCCGGTAACTATGGGATAGTGAACATGCCTGAAGTGGCAGAGAGATGGTTTAGTTGACCTAACTAGTCTTATCTCTCTAGATTCCCTGATTCACATGGAGTGATATTCACCCCTGTGCAGAGGTCCAGCAGAAGTCCTGTGCTGTGCAACTGTGCCTATAAGTGAAACTTAAGTGGGGCAAAGGTCTCATCTGGCACTCTGTACTGGGGTGGATTTCACTCCTAGAAAGAGATCTAGAGAATATATTATCTTTGCTGTGATATGACACACTTTTGCTGGCTGGATCCACCTACATGCAGTGGTGAGCTGGAGCCGGTTGGCACTAATTCGTGCGAACCAGTTGTTAAATTTTGAAGCCGGTTTAGAACCAGTTGTTAAAGGGGTAGGCAAACTGTCCTTTCTGTCCCGCCTGAGCTCTCGACTGGGGAAGTTCCCCTGAGAATTTTTACTCACCCAGCGGCACTCCAGGCCTTCGGCGGCACTTCGACAGCAGGTCCTTCAGTGCCGCTGAAGACCCGGAATGACTGAAGGACGGTGCCGTCGAAGTGCTGCCAAAGACCCAGAGCGACTGAAGGAACCGGTTCTTCAGCTTCTGGCAGCTCATTACTGTCTACATGATCAACAGCATCCAGACTCAGAGCTGAAAGAAATGGGAGACAGACTGAGTACGTATTGACATGGTAAAACAAGGATCATAAAAACATAAAGAGCTTCCATATTGGGTCAGACCATGGTTCATCTTGCATGTATCCTGTCTCCAACAGTGGCCCACCACAGCTTGCTGTAGAGTGTACAGGACAGGGCAATTATGGAGCAATCCACCCCTGGCTTTCATGCCCAGTTTCTGGTAGTCAGAGGTTTAGGAGGATGGGGTTCCTTCCCTGATCATCTTGGCTAATAGCCATTGATGGACCTATCCTCTGTGAAATAAAACAGTTCTTTTTTGAACCCAGTTGTACCTTTGGCCATTACAACATCCCATGGCAACGAGTTCCACAGGTTACTTGTATGTTTTGTGAAAAAGTACTTCCTCTGTTTGTGTTAAACCTGCTGCCTATTAATTTCATTGGGTGATCCCTGTGAAAGGCTGAAAGGGTAAATAACCCTTATTCTGATTCTGCTAGATGAGTTGAGTGTATGCTCAGCTTCTGCAGCATCAGGTCCATCATGAACAAAATTGCAAACAGTTCATAGTTACATAGTAAAATCTGGCATCTTTGCTTCATCTTGGTGTATTAATAATAGTAACAATATGGAGGAGAGGTATTTGCCTTGCTGATAATACTGATAATAAATAGACAGGGGGGGAAGCAAGTGAATAATACATGCAAAACTAAAACTGAAAGGGGACAATTGCAAGCTATTGCAATGTGTAATCTAAATATAAGGCACTCATAGAAAAATATAGCCTAGCAATAGAAAGAGAGAGCCAACAAAGTTATGATCTAGGCATGCTAGATTCCAGAGCCAATGATCTTTCATACAGGAGGTTATCCATTCAGAATGAATAATAGGACTATTTATTTAACATAATCTTATTTCATGTATCTTCATTTTTATACCCAAAGCTATCTGAGTCAAACCAAGTTTGAATGTGTAGGGTCGTATTATGGCTGTCATGGCTGTGACAGCTGTTGGACAGGCTCAGGAAATTCCTCCCTTACCCCTGACCCCACCAGCACATACATGGGGAAGGCAATTATCATTTGTTAGCTGCACAGGGGAGCTCACTAGTGCTATAGCCATGACCTGGCTCACTCTCCCATCCTCCCTCATGCCACCCTCCACACACCAGCCAAAGGTTGATTGGTGCCATGGAAGTAAGCATAAGTTATACCAACCACCGTCCCAAGAGATGATGTACATGGCACACTCTGGGGCCTTTCCATAGTTATATGCCTGCTTCTTCACTGCCTGGCAGCCCAGTATGCCTCCCCTTACCAAAGCTCTGCACGTTGCACATGAGAGGCATCATTTAGCCCTTTACTTCAGAGAGTCTTTCCGGCATCTTATTAGTTTTCTAAGAGCAATAGGTATTAAAATGTCCATCAGTATCTTCCAGTTTTGGCTCATCTTTATCTGGCTGAGCAGCCAATTTCGTTATAATTATGTTAGAATTTAGATTTATATCGCTTTTTGACTTTTTTTAAAAAAAATATCCCTGTTCCAGGACCCAGAACCTATATGCACAAGGAAATCCATAGGATGTGTGTCTGGCAGTATCAAGAAAAAGTTATGTGGCCAGCACATGACCTTGCACTGATTAGTGTGACATTACAGATATTTCAGGACACAAGATCAATGAGAATAAGCCTGCAGTTTTGCCTCTTACTACATGCTGGTGCAGCATATTCCCTATCATAAATATTTAGGGCCTGATCCAAAATCCAGTGAAGTCACTGGGAGTTTTCCCATCAGCTTCAATGGACTTTGGACCAGATCCTTAAAGAGAACCAAGAGAGGATCAATACAAGGTGTTATAAATAAGCAGCATCAGTATATATAGCTATTGTTTTCTGTCTTGGTTTTGTACGTGAGAATGAGTAAATTCTTTCTGTTTAAATCTCCTTTGAACAGAGTCAATGGAACAGGGACCTGGTGTCAGGAATCGGACAGCTGCAGAAGTGAAGACATGGGTAAAGAAAATGTGGGGTGTCAGGAAGAAGGAGCTTCACTCCTGCTGTAGCACTAATAAACCCAGAACATTTAAGGCTACATTGTGATTTAAGGTTTAGCGCTGTGTAATCTGCACCACCCCAAGAGTAATTTAGGAGGCATTGTGCCCCAGAGACACCACTATGAAATACAATTCCCCCCCCCCGCTTTCTCCTGGGAATAATAATCTACTTTTAGCCCAGTGGCACTGCCCCCCAGAAATTTTTCACATGGTATGCACCAGGGATGCCCATCGCCCCCACTCCTGGCGAGCTCCTCATTGCAGGCACTCACCGTAGCTTCTTTTACTTGTAGTAGGTCTTGAGGCTGTCACTGAGTGAGTCCTGTGGGCAGAGTAGAGGGGACAAGGGCTGCTAAAGTGGAGTGATGCCAAGCAGGCTCCTCAGGGTGGGGAGTCCTGGTGAAAGTGCCAGCCTCAATGCCCCCTCAGGTTTGGCTGCATGACCTCTGTCTTGACGGGGAGGTGATGGGGTCAAAATTGGGCGAGTGGTTTTGCGACCTGGTGCACAGGAGTTGCAGTACCACGCAAGTTTGGGAACATGTTTCCTCTGTCATCACAAGGGTGGAGTGGCCAAACCTGAGTGGTCTTGTGACTACTGTGCACCAAATTGCAAGACCACTCACCAGTTTTGGCCCTGCCACCACCATCACGAGGATGTGCCAGAGGACCAATGGTAGACATTGTGTGTGATGTGGCACCATGGTTTAGCCTAACCTAACAGTAATTTACTATCCATCCCTTGCTTACTCAGCTTCTTTGGCCAGTGAGTAGGGGGTGGAGCCAAGGCTCTGTCTGTTCTCCACCCATCCCACAGCTCCCCACCCACCTGTTTCAGATGGGAAGTAAGTGGGACAGTAGCACAGCTTACATCCCGGAAATTATACAGGCATAGGCGCTGGAAGTAGGGATGCTGCCGCACCCCCTGGCTTTAAGTGGTTTCCATTATATACAGGATCTGCAGTTTGGTTCAAAGGTTCCCAGCACCTCCACTAAAAATTATTCCAACACCCATGTATATAGGAGCACAAGGCAGAGTTCTTACTCCTTTGCACAGGCATGCAGTCCTAGTCAGACTCTAGCCCTTAATTAAAAAGGGACTATGCAAAAAAACTCAAGCTACAGTAATTACAGGAAGAGAAGCAGTTGGTGGGCCAGATGTTGCCATAATCACAAGAGAGGCAGCAACAGTGAAGGTAGGGCAGATGCTACCACAATGATGATGAGGCACCAGAAAGAAAGGCAGAAAGATACTCTAGTTATGAAAGAGCCGGAGATGGGAGCAAGGGACTAGATACTACAATCAAGGAGTCCAAACCTGCAGTGTTTTCTCAGACAAAACTCCCTTTGAGGCTTTGCTTAATAGTGCCAGTAGGATCACACCAATAGTAAAGGTACAGTAGAGATAAGGCCACATGTTGCAGTAATGGTAGCGGTTGGGGAATTTATTGCATCATTTGTAAAGTTAATACCATTCATATGGATAACTTCTAGTGTAATGGTAAACACATGAGTTTACAGCAATATGTTGGACTGTTACTGTAGCATACTGGGTTTTTATGTTTGTCTTTTAAGTGAAGCTGTCGTATTCCTCTGTAACTTCTCCTTATGTTTCTACTCAGAGCAAGCAGTAGCTTTCCTAATTTTTAATCAATAAAAACACTTCTTGTGAGAGCTTGTCATACTATTCATCATGGATTATATTGAATTTTTACTCATGAACATATTCATTGGACCAGATCCTGATCTGCTGTAAATTAGTGCAGCTCCATTGGACTTCCCAATGTATATCAGATGAGTATCTGGCCTGTTATGTGTAAGTACTTGCTGAATAGTTTGTGTGAACAATTTTCAACATATGATTTGTTTGAACTATTCTCCCTGAGTTTTCATTATTTGTTATACATAGTGTGTGATTGGTCACCTAAGTTATACGCTATTGTTTCCTCTTATTCATTGGTTGGCAAACTCTTTAAGCAGAACAATAAAGAATGAAAAATGCCGGATAACATATTGCAAATAAAACACTGTTCAATATGAATACATTCATGCTAAAATTAGTGAAACTTTCAGGATTAGTGAATACTTTTACAAATAAACTGACAGTTGTAGTCCTAAATAAACTCTCATAGGTTTGACTAAGGGCTTGTCTACACTGGCAAGTTTCTGCGCAGTAAAGCAGCTTTTTGTGCTCAAACTGCAGATGTGTACAAACTGCCAAACCACTTTGTGTACAGAAACTCCTTAGTTGCAGTGCTGAAAAAAAAAAAAAAAAACTTGATGAGAGTCGTAAGGCTATTTGCACAGAGGCTCCACCACTCTGTTGCCAGTGTAGATTGCTTTCTGTGCTGTATTTGGCCTCCGGAGCTGTCCCATAATGTCTCAAGTGACTACTCTGCTCATTGTTTTGAACGTGTGTGTGTGAGAGAGAGAGAGATTGTTGTGCAGAGAGCCCAGGGAGGGAGATGGGGGCTGATGTCGGGATTTCCCCCTCCCCCTGCCTCAGGACTGGTTTTTTCCTGCCGCTGTCTGAATTTACAAGACAGCATGCTGACTCACTCTCTCCCCCACTCCATACACACACACATACTCCCTGTCACACACTCTGCTCCTCCCCGCCCACCCTTCAGTTGAAAAGCAGCTGGCAATGTAGTAGGATGCCCATGGAACAATGAGATTGGGAAACCTGCGTCATGTGATGCTGTGCCTGCCCCATGAGGCATTGCAAACCCTCCCCAAAGCTCCCTGCAGCCAGTTGCACAGTGGAATAGCTACCACAGTACACTGCTATCTTTGCCGTTGCAAGAGCTGCTAATGTGGATGTACTCCAGCGTCACGAGCACAGTGTGGACACGCAACAGCGGTTTAATTTCAGTGTTTTAATAAAAGTGGTATAACTTGTGGCACAAAAACTTGCCAGTGTAGATATACCCTAAGTAATACTATTGTCCCACAAAGAACAGCAGAGGGAAATCAGCCTGTTATGAACTACTGTTTTCACAAACATGTTTTTTCATGATACAACCAATTCTACATCACATCCTAAAATCACATTCATCACCACCCCACACATGCATACAAACTAGCTGATGTGCCACAACTTATTTTTTTATGATAGCTCACAGTGCATGCAGCTGCATTAGAAAACCACCACAAATCCCCAGCCAGGATGAATGAAATCAATATATTCAGCTTACTTAGAATTTTCTTCAGCTCTCAGCTCTATGGGCTAAGATCAAGTGTAGCCATTATATGAACAACATTCCCTCATGTCTCAATGTCTGTACTTTGACCCATTAACCTTTTACCTCCAATGGGGGATATTGCAGATTATGTATTCCTTATGCCATCCGATCCTAAACCGAACTATGCACCCCTTGATAATCTGTACCTTATTCCCTGATAACCAGAAACTTCTACACTTAAACTCTGTACCATTTTTTCTATTTTAACATCTTAATAAAATTATTAAATCTGTTCTTATCAGTTTAATATCTATGTTAGCCATACCCCCTTGCTGTAGTAGAGGGTTTGTTTGTATTTTCCCGTTCATATCTCATAGGTACAAGGTGACTTGACCTTTTTTTTTTGAATGCTAAGAGGCAAAGCTAAAGGTCAGCACTGAGCAGCATTGCATAGCATGAGGGAAAAGAGAAATCTTAAGAACATAACCAGCAATTCAAGATGAATAAGCGGCAAAGAGTCCTGTGGCACATTATAGACTAACAGATGTATTGGAGCATAAGCTTTTGTGGGTGAATACCCACTTCGTCGATACCCGACGAAGTGGGTATTCACCCACGAAAGCTTATGCTCCAATACGTCGGTTAGTCTATAAGGTGCCACAGGACTCTTTGCCACTTTTACAGATCCAGACTAACATGGCTACCCCTCTGATACTTAAGATGAATAGTACACTATGTCTCATTGGTGATGATGGGCATGAGCCTTGTTTGTTTTTGTTTTTTTGGTTTTCTTAAGAGACATTAGTGCAGAATGAAGCTTTCAGCAGTGAGGAGGAATATATTGGATATTAGGATAGGAAGCCTGGGGGCATGCTGCTGTGAATTCAGGGAACTACTATAATTTATACAGGTGAGGCTCTGTTTGAGATTCTTTTAGTTAGGGCATGGGACTAGGACAAAGGAAATCTGAGTTCCATTTCCATCACTGCCTCAGACATTCAGTATGGGTTTGGGCAAATCACACAAGCTCTGTGCCGCAGTCCTTCCCAGCCCCCACAATAATAGCTGCAAATAAATCACAGAAAAGTAAAATGGGAAATACTTATTAACTCATCTTACCCATGGCTAGTACAGTGTGGGATTGTTTCATGCCAATGTATGGGATCTCAAGTTTTCTGTTTTGTTGGCTCAAGTTACAGCTGCTTCTGCCACCCAAATACAGTACATCATTATACAAATATTTTTAAAAGTGTTGTTTTGTGAGAGGTCACATAATTGGCATCTGGACAGTAAAATATCATTGGCAAACAGTATCTTGACTAGTTTTAGTTTAGGATCCACTTTTTGTTCCTTTAAATATTAGATTGTCATCATCATCATGAGCTGAGTAAGAATATCCTGCTCAGAGAAATGTTTTCCTCTTTGCATCAGTATCATTCGTATTGTTGCCTATTGACAAAGGAGGGCTAGTACGTTACAAACTGTTGTAAGGAGCCATCAAACCAGTGTCTCTGTGGAGCACATTGTTTTTGCAGAGATGTTAATTGCCCACTTCATTTAACTGGTCTCCTGCAACATGTGTTAACTCTTTATGATTAACAATCTGTCCCACCTCTGACACTCTGATTACTTTTTCCAGGCCTGAAGACAAGCTATGTGTAGCTCAAAAGCTTGTCTCTCTCTCCAACACAAGTTGGTTCAATAAAAAATATTACCTCACCCACTTTGTCTCTCTAATATCCTGGGACCAACACAGCTACAATACTGCAAACTACAAAGGAAGTCAAGTGGCACACCTGGGAGTATAACCCAAATGCCTTGACTCCCATTCCTCTACTTTAACCACAGGATGACTGGATTAAACAGAACCTGATGTAATAGAAGGACAAATAGAGGAGTTCATAACAACACTAGAATGCCCCAAAAGGAGGGACTCACAAGAAGGGCAAAATGTGTACAGTATAAATTGAATGTACAGTGAACCCTTTTTAAAAGCCACATTAAAGTCATCTAGCAAGGCAGCTATTCGCTGTTGCACAGTTCACTGGTCAACATGTTAAATAAATTATTGACTTAAAATCCTGCTGGGAACAATAGTCGTTAGGCTTTGTCTCCTACTGTAGTTAGTTTTGAAGGATCTTAATAGAAAGAAGAGGCTATTGATGTATATTAGGATTATTTTAAAAATGTATTAAATTCTATCTTAATAATAACAACTATCAGCTGTCTCTTGGTCTACAGTAGGAGACACCTGAATTTTCAAGAATAAATTTACCTTCTAAGTATAGTGAATTGCTATTTGATATTGATTTCTCGATGCATTTTCACTTCTCTTTCCTGCCATTTCACCTATAATAATCTGGGATTGTTTGGTCAGCATATAGGCATGAGTAATTCAGATTTATACTGACAGTGCTAAATGCAAGCTTTTCAATTAGTCTGTGTTGCAGTGAAAATCATATGTATTTTTTAATATGTGTTTTCTCAGATGCAGATGACACTGGCATCTCTGCTGCCCATGGGAACACAGGAAGGGAATGCAGGAAGAGAGAACACAGGAAACCCTTACTGGAACAGACTAATGGTCCATCTAACCCAGAGTCCCATTTCAGCCAATACCCAGTGCTTCAGAGAAGGGTGCAAGAAAGCTCTGATAGATAATTTGGGAATAAACTGCTCAGGGGGGTAGTTGGTTTATGCCATGAAGTGCAACTGTTTATATCCGTTTTAATTTTTTTCCCCATCCCATCTAATTTGATTAAAGGTTCTCATTATGCTGATGGTTGGCAATACTAGGATTAGTTAAACTCACATCCTCCTATAAGCTATTTTATTGCTATGCCACTCTCTTCCAACCTCTCAGCATCTAAGTTACATTAGCTCAGGCTCAGTTAGATCTCCTTCCACCCATTTACCAACATATAAATAAACTGCTGGCCCCTTCACTACAGAATTCCTGAAGAAATATAATGAAGTCACTCCCATTTTTTAAAAAATTAAACTTATTTTGGCAGGCGGTGTGGTCTCATGTTCCAAACTGGACTGGCTACAGTCTCCACTCAGACAGCAAATTGTCCCTTTTCATGTATGATTTGAAAGGATTTATACTTAGCTCTACATCTCTTTGGGTTTAGATTCAGGCTTTCTTATAAGCAGATACAAAGATCTTACTATCTCCCTCCCCTCTTCTCCCTCCTCGGCTCAAATAAACTCTCCCCATCACATTACTTTATGAAAGGAAATTGAAGTCTGAGGCTGTAGCACAAGCAAAGGCGCTATTCACAAGCTAACCCATCACAAAGACAGCAATGCAAGAGATTTCTACAATGCACCCTGTGCAACATCTGTATTCTCGAGACCCAATTGCTCTCCTCAGTTATTTCCTTTTTTTTTTTTTTTGGAATCATGGGAAATCAGTGGCCTTGATTATGTGTTTATCAAATAGATTGTGATCAGGTGAACTGCTTGGAAGGATATTTGACTAGTTCTGCATTTGTGCTTTCCAGCAGAAACAGCTCATCAGCTTGGCTGATATATTTCGGCAATAAGGGCTGGACAAAATGTCATGATGGTGTACAACATTCTGCTGAATGACTTGAAAGATTTTCTGACCTAATTCACTTTAATTTTCCCCTTTTTTTTTTTTCAAGTGGAGTCTGCCTTAGTAAACCTAGTATCTGACTTACTACTGATTTGGAAATAAAAATTACAAACATTACTTATGTGAATTACCATGCAATTCGTTGAGTGGCAAGTCTTATAAACAGATGCTGAAATAATCTTTCATTAAAGGTATATTAGATGCTAAATTAATCCAAGACACACATTACACTTTGTGTATATGTATATATATATAACACATAAAGTTAGGAGTTTGTAATCTGTTATTTAAATGGAACATTAATATAATAGAAGGTATTTGCTTGTATCAGCAAGACTACCATCATAAATTTTACAGAGTAATCTCTTGCCGTTAATAGCATTTCACAGGACTCATTACAGAGAGCGTAGGAAATGTATCCATACACATGTAGAGTGATACCCCATGGATTTTCCCATCCCATAGAACAAATTTGTTTCAGAGTTGCCTGAGGTGAAAAGTTCAAACTCCAGATTTGGTTTTGCATCTCAGTTTCCCCCAAAGCTTGAGGGTAGGGTACAGTTCTGATCCCAGTTTTTGGTTCAACTCATAATAAAGATAGAGGACTACAGTGAAATTTAATCTGGTTCTGAACATCCACTCAAGTGGAGGAGTGTGTTCAGATTTGGGCTATGGATTTGGTTTCACCTCTATGGATAATAATGCACCTGATTCTCCTCTCATTTACACCTGCCAGTGCAGATCAAGAACAACTCCGCTGAAGTCTGTGGGCCAGATCCTCAACTGGTGTGAAACAGAGAAGCTTCACCGACTTCAGTGGAGCTACTCAGACTCACACTAGGTGAGGAGCTGGCCCACTGGAGTTACCCAGTGAGTAAAAGTAATGTAAGAGAGAGAAAAAAATCAGATTAATTATGTGGCCTTTATACTTGGCCTGATAAGGTAAAGTACCAAATCTCTGGTTTCAGAGTAGCAGCCGGGTTAGTCTGTATTCGCAAAAAGAAAAGAAGTACTTGTGGCACCTTAGAGAAATGTGTTAGTCTCTAAGGTGCCACAAGTCCTCCTTTTCTTTTTACCAAATCTCTGTAATTTTACCAGTCTGCATTGTATGCTCCCACTAATGAAGCTATGAGGTGCATTCAGCAAGCTATTACCAAAACAAACTTTATTTGTATTCTTTCAGATTCTGAAATACTTAAACGCATTGCAGCCTGCTGGCTTTTAGTTCAATGTGGCTTTCTCATGAGCACCATGTTGAGACATCCTGGCTATCACTACAGCATGGAATTAGCCCACAGCAAAATCTGGAGAGTGTCAGGGCCAGATTTGCACTTACATTAAGGAAATGGAGGGAAGGGGGTGTTCCCTGACCTCTCCTCGCTTGTATTCTTTCCTGGGTTGCTTTTATGCTCCAGTAGGATTCCACAGGTAGCTGTGATGCCATGGTCTGACATTACATTATTGTAATGACTATATAGAAAATGTGCCAGTTATGGACTTTTGAGACAATAAGTGTTCAGTGGATTTCCTGGGGAATCCCTAGAGAGAAACTAATGCAAATTCCCCACCTCTGGTTATGCAAAAACCCAGCAAGTCTCCCAATCTGGATTAATAGATTGGGTTTGCGCGAGTGCTCTAAAAATAGCTGCATAGCCAGACTTTGAAGTTTCGGTTCAGGCTGGAGCTCGGGTTCTGAAGCTCATGCCCCTGCCAAGGCTTCAGAGTCGGAGCTCCAGTCCGAGCCGCAACATCATCACAGCTGTTTTTAGTGAGGTTGTGCAAGCCCCGCAAGCCTGAGTCTGTTGATCCAGGCTAGCAGGTTAACTGCAACTGGCGGTAAAAACATACGTATCCCTAGACAGTTTGGCTTACTAGAGAGATCACCGTGTAAATCAGGAAGCTGTGCAGATTTTAAAACCCCAGTCAGGAGGAAGTGAGACGTGGGTGACAGCTGGGGTGAGGACTGGGAGCCGAAAGCCTCAAATGGGTGCTCTTGGTGGACCGGAGAGGGGAAGCACAGGTTCAGTTGCACTGAAACTGTGACACTTGGTATTTGGGACATTCATCCCAGACCCAGATAGAGTCACTGACTCAGCTTTCTATGGCACCTTTAAAAGCCCATCAGGACAAGAAAATAAAACTAAAAGAAGATATTGATCACTCATATTAGAACACAGTTGGGCTTGAAAAATACCAACTCCACCATTCCTCAGAACATTGAATCAGATTGATTATCTTCACTAGAGATTAATTATTCCTATGACACCTGGCTTGAAGATTGAGCCAGCCATGGCATATATCCTGGAAATTTCAACCAAAGAGTGAGAAATATTATTTTTGGATCTCATGGTCCTTTGTACCCCATTTTATTTTGGACCAGGTTATTAGATTAGTTGGCAGGATTTTGAGTTTCTGTTTGTAATAAGCAGGGTGGAAAATATAGTTAATATAGGGACACAATATAGTTTTATGGGGACAGGACATTTCAGAGAAGCGGGACAATAAAAACTACATGTAATTTGGTGCCTTGTCAGAGAAAAGTTGTCATTGAACTAAAATTAACATTGTTCTCCTTCACCCACTGCCAGCTTTTATCTTTTTGTTAGTGGTCAGATCTCTCTAGTATACTAAATGCAATAAAAGATGATGATCTCTGTGATACCTACAGAGTTCTCACGTGCACTGCAAACAGCAAGTCAAGATTTTAAGGGACTTTCTTTTAATTTACTTTGAAAGAATTAAAATCACTGCTGAAATGTATAGTCAACTCCGTTTCTTAGGCTTTCCCCAAATGCATTATTTTTTACTTGAATGTATTGAGTTGAGTGAGAAAGATTCCCCTGCCTCAATTTTTACGCAACCGTTGCCTATCATGTCTAATCAGACATGGCTTTCACTAGCGACTATTTTCCCACAAGTCCAGGTTTATTTCAATTTGTACTATACCCAGCTTTAGGGAAGGAATATAGTCTACTGGTAAAGGACACTGGGAGTCAAGACCAACCTAGTTTCAATTCCCAGAATCTTACAGTCACGTCTATTGGATATTGGAGAGAGAGTTCTATTCTGTCTGTTTTGTCTTAGATTTTAAGCAATTTGGGCTCTCATAAAAGTGTTTGTACAGAGCCTCGCAGAAGGGGGCTCTCATCTCTGTAAAGACCTCTCTTCACTACTGTAATACAAATAATAATAATTATTATAATAAATATTTCCCAGTACTGCCAGCAATGTGCTGTATACTTGGGACAACCTATCAGTGTCATAGTTTCCCCATCTGTAAAACTGGTATAATAAAGTTTACCTACCTTACGGGGTGTCGCAAAGTTTACTATATTAATGTTTTCAAGAGCTTTGCACGAAACATCTACTGTTAGTAGACTTTTGTTATTTCTAAACAAGTATATGTGTAAAATGGTGACCCAATTCTATGTTGCCTCAAAAAGGTCTTAAATCAGGTAATTCTATAGAAAGAGTGCCATGTCATAAATGAACAAAATGCTATTATTTTTTCCTTAAACGTCTACACTGGCTGAGAGAAGTAGCAAAATGTCAGATCAGTGCTAATTGCAGGTTGTTGGGAATTAGCATTTTTTCAATACTCAGGAATAGTAGGGCCAAACTGACCTCACTCCCACTGAAAACATAACTTGCCTTCTCTTTTCTGTGACTTTGGACGCACACTGAAATGCCTTTGTGCTATTAATGGGACATTCTTTTTCAGGTACACAAATTTCAGAATATTTCTGGATTAAATTTCAAGACAGTCATAAATCTATTTTAGAAAATACCTTGACTAGCTGTATAGTGCATGTGTATACGTAACAGTAAATAGTGTTACATAGCAAATTATTGCTTCAAAATTTAAGGGCCACAATCAGACCTACTATAATCAGGAGCAATTTAATTGAAGTCAAGAAGGTCCATTTACACTACATCTTTATTTCATCCTAAAACTTTAGGAAATATGGATAAAATTTATGACCATGACACTTAGGGCCAGATCTTTAAAGGGATTTAGGCACCTAACCAGACATGTGCCTAAATACACCATGTAGGAACCACCAAAGTTTCTACCTGTTGGCATTTTCAAAGCAGCCTAAGCCTTGCTGCCATCCCACAGCTAACAAGCTGTTCAGAGCCCTAACTCAAGCTGAAGCACTGGAGGCCCCGCAATAGGATTTTTTAAAGGTGTGTGTGTGGAGCGGGGGGAAGTGTCCAATCCTATAAGCATGCACAGAGGAGAAGCAGGCCACCAGTTCTTTCATCTTTAGGACTGAAATTTTCCATGTTTCATGTTTGTTCAAAGGTAATTTATTTTTGCTTCTTATTCTTGTAAATTTGTGCAAACTCCCTTAAGCTGTAGTGGGACCAGATATTCAAAAGAGCTCAGCTCCCATTTAGTTATGTGAATAAGGACCAGATATTCCAAAGTACACCCACAAGCTCCCATTGTGATACTTACAGCCAGATTTAAAAAAAAAAAGCTTGGCATAAGAGCTGTTCAGCGAATGGAAACCTGTTCCTGTGAAAAAAAATTGCATTTTTACAATTTTCTGTCACAAATCAAGATGAAAACTCAAAAATGTTTAATTTTTTATGGGAAGAGGTTTCTAGGAAAATCACTTTTTGGAAGAAATTAAAGGTATTTCCCAGCAAGTGAAATTGGAAAGATCCTTCCAGGCAGGCAGTTGGGCAGTCTGTGGAAAATTTTGATTTTCCAAAAAGAGCATTTTCCATTGAAAAATTATTTCACCAGAAAATTCCTGACCAGTTCTGTTTAGCATGTAATGTGCTGAACTCTGGATAATCTGTCTGCTTCTTTGGGTGCCTGCGTAAATGCCAGCTGAACTCTTTGAAATATCCAGCCCTTAGGGTTTTTGCAAATGTAAAAGAACAAAGTTTTCCCATATAACATATATATATTTATTATATGTAATACATAAAATGTTTCAGAGTAACAGCCGTGTTAGTCTGTATTCGCAAAAAGAAAAGGAGTACTTGTGTTAATCACATTGATCATACAAATACGCCTGAACCTAGAAACAAGAAGCTTAGGGCTTGATCCTGCAAACATTTACAAATCAATGCAACATTAAGCAATGCATCTAGTAAGAATATATAGGACTGGGCCCTTAGATTGTAAATAGGCCTCACTGAGACATACTTTCATGAGTAAGTCTGAAAACAATTAGTTGACTAATAGTAATGTTTGACTAATGAAGCCGCAGAGCAATGGCAGAGCCTGATGAAGCCCTGTTTTCTTTGTGACATGAAGGTGCTTATCTGATCAAAGGTCTGAAAGCACAGATGTTGCTGCTCTTCACGCTGCTGCTGTGACAATTTATCTGAGGAAGACTGTAAATATCTCTCTGAAATACAGAGCAAAATTTTCCAAAAACAAACAAACAACAGAACAAACTCTGCCTTAGTAGTAGAAGCAGGAGAGAATCATGTGTGCAAAATTGTCAAATACCTCCATTTCATGGTATCACCATAAATTTGGCTGCATTCTCTAATAATTCTATCCTGTCACTTAAAAATATTTCTCTTTTTCAGTTGCCAAACTACAGCCACATAAACAGACACTCTGCTAACCTAGTGTTTTAGGAAACTGTCTCCAGGAGGAAGATCCAGTGGCTGGGAAACAAGCCTTGGCGTTGTGAGACTGGGTTCAGTTTCCAGCTCTGTGTGACTTTGAGTGAGTCACTCTCTGTGCCTACGTTCTCTGTCTATAAAATGGGGTACTTACCTGGTAACAGTACTTACCTGCTTCAGAGAGGTGTTGTGAGAGTAAAAACATTTAAAGACTGTGAAATGCTCAGACACTGTGGAGGCCATATAAGTACCAAAAGTAATGGAGGCCATATACATACCAAAAATAGATGATAGGAGAACAACAGCAAGAGCAAACATGCTGCACACTTTACAGGGCTCCCTCGCCTAAAGTAAAATGCT
Organism: Lepidochelys kempii; assembly: GCF_965140285.1. Taxonomy (NCBI): domain Eukaryota; kingdom Metazoa; phylum Chordata; order Testudines; family Cheloniidae; genus Lepidochelys; species Lepidochelys kempii. Next base: position 47,742,643 of record NC_136385.1, on the reverse strand, counting down.
TTTGTTCTTTCCAGTTCTTTTATGATGTGTAATGCAAAGTACTCTACTTAGGAAGGAACAATCAGTTGGACACATACAAAATGGGAAATGACTGCCTAGGAAGGAGTACTGCAGAATGGGATCTGGGGGTCATAGTGGATCACAAGCCAAATATGAGTCAAGAGTGTAACACTGTTGCCAAAAAAAAAAAAAAAAAAAAAGCCCCCACCCGCCCACATCACTGTGAGATGTATTAGTAGGAGTGTTGTAAACCACATATGAGAAGTAATTCTTCCACTCTGCTCTGCACTGATTAGGCCTAAACTGGAGTGTTGTGTCCAGTTCTGGGTGCCACTTTTCAGGAAAGTTGTGGACAAATTGGAGAAAGTCCAGAGAAGAGTAACAAAAATTATTAAAGGTCTAGAAAACATGGCCTGTGAGGGAAGATTGAAAAAATTGGATTTGTTTTGTCTGGAGAAGACTGAAGTGGGGACATGATAACACTTTTCAAGTACATAAAAGGTTGTTACAAGGAAGAGGGAGAAGAATTGTTCTTCTTAACCTCTGAGGATAGGACAAGAAGCAACGGGCTTAAATTGCAGCATGGGTGCTTTAAGTTGGACATTACGAAAAACTTCCTTTCAGGGTGGTTAAGAACTGGAATAAATTGCCTAGGGAGGTTGTGGAATCTCTGTCATTGGCGATTTTTAAGAGCAGGTTAGACAAACACCTCTCCAGGATGGTCTAGATAATACTTAGTCCTGCCTTGCACGCAGGGGACTGATTAGAAGACCTCTTGAGGTTCCTTGCAATCCTAGAATTCTATGATTCTATGATGGAATTGTGGGGCAGTTTCTCTGCTGTGTCCAGCTTCTGCTAGGTAAAGCTGAGCAATTATAGCTTCCTGATTCCCTGTGCCGGCCCCAATGCAGGTAGGAGGAATCTGCAAACTGCTCTAAATTGTGCCAATTGGGTATGGTCATACACCAGGATAGCTGAAGTGCATCACTCCCTGACCAAAAACACTCCGTCCCCTGAGCCCAGGACTGCAGAGAGGGAAGGATAGGAGCTGGCTCTGTCAGCTGTCTGCTTGGTGGGGCTCCCTCATGCTCTGGGTATCAAGTGGAGGACTAATGGGAGGATTTTGCTCCCATGAGAATCTGCAGAATCTGCTTTTTCTGCTGTTGTCTTGCTGATGTCATTTTAATGAGCAAGCTGCATGCAAGGGATAGAGGAAGTTGTACTGCACAACCAACTGTTATGAACCATTTTAGCCAATGACAGAGCAGTTTTGAATCATAAGGAAAGGAGGCATGCCATCTTCCTTAGATTAAGAGCAGTGCCCACAACATGGTATTCTGTATAGTGTTTGTTCTGTCACTTGCCTCTGCTACAGTCAAAGGTTCCAGAGAGGGCCTTTGGTCCTGACCCAGGCATGGGATGCTTCTTCCTCCCTTTCTTTTTGCTGTATATGGAAGGGAAGATGACCCCTAGCAGACAGCAAGAAATATATGATCACAGAGCATTTGGAAAGGAAGCCTTTGGGGTGGGGGGGGCGAGGGGCTGAGTTACTTTGCCTTCGCACTTCCTCAAACATAAGAGGTTTTAAGTTTCAACCTTCTGTATATGTTATAAAGAAAACATTCAGTATGTCCTAAAATACTTCCATCACTGGCAGTAAACAGCAAATTGCTGATATGTGAGAAATTTTGCAAAGTTAATGTCAAATCAGACAATGGCACCTTGAGAAAAACTGTGCCATAAAATGACCATGACAATCCTCATAACATGGTCTTTGTACAAAAAAGGAGGCAATCATCCAAAGAGGCATAAACTCACATGGCAAATAAGGTGTAATGGTCAAAGTCATACATGAAATTTTGCATTGTTTTTTCAAGCAGAACAAATTGTGTGGATTATGATTTATGCTAAAATTGATCTATTATCAAGTCTGAGTAGACTTGGGATAACACCAGTCACCTTGATGGAAATTTGATTCTATGCAGACTCTGTGAGCTTTTGATCCAGGTCAGGCCTTTAAAAGAAATTCAAAAATAAAAAGGAACATCCATTTTTACCCTGCAGTTAATGTTAAAAATTATTTGCACTGTATTACTAAACATAACTTTAAATCTAAAGAGGACATGTAGAGGGGAAATGTTAAGTAGTGTCCACCCCAAATGTGACCTGCTTTAACACTGACCAAATATCTTGATGAATAATTGCACATGCTAAATATCTTTCTGTGCTTGTCCGAATAAAATGGAGAGATACCATTTTGTTGGATGCACAAAACAATCAATGAGCTCCCCTTGCTGGTTCTGCAGTAGTATTAAGCCAAGAAACACTTTCTTCAGAGAGCTGTCCACATGATGAATGATGCCAGTGCCCAAATAAGGAAGTAAACAAAACAAGTCCTTTTCACCTTAGCAACATTAGGAACACAAGGAAAAAATAACGATGGCCAGATTTTTAAAGGTTTCCATTTGGAAACACCACAAACCAGATTTTAAAACTTAGACACATACAACTACATGTATACTTTTGCACATGCCTTATCCTTGCAAATACCCAGTGGCCACATATGGCAAGTTTTCTCCCTATGTGGACATGAACAGAAAGATAAGATGATCGTGTGGCTGACACTACACATCTCTCAGAAGACCTGGGTTCAGTTGCCAGCTCTACCCCAAATTCCCAGTGTGACTTGAGGCAAGTCATGTAATATCTCTCAGCTTTAGTGTCCTTCCTATAAAATAGGGATGATATATAGTATTTCCTTGGTTAGTATTGTCTATTCAGATTGTAAACTCTTGCAGACAAGGGCTATCTCTTGCTATGTGTTTATACAGTAGCTAGCACAATGGTACACCATGTGGTTGGGGACTGTAGACATTATTGTAATATAAATAAAAATATTTGTGTTTAGAAGTTTGTTTTGAGCATATGTATAAACTACATTGCCTACACCAGAAAGTTGGACCACTTGCTCTGAGACAACTGCCAGTATGTGCTATGCATATTGCATAATTCCAAGCTACTGCCTACTTGCTAGCTTTATATCATAATGTGGGGATGAAGCAGGCACTATAGAAACAGGGCACGTCTCTTCTTTTCTGGGTCCTCCCATCCACTGACTCTGGCTTATTGCTTAGAGCCCCTTCTTGGACCTTAAGACTCCTCTTCCTTCCCATACCTGAACAAAGTGAGGAAAAACTACACTACACATAGCAGCATTCGGTGTATATTGCTCCTGCCAAAAGTGAGAATCAACATTTCATAGAAGCAGTGCAGAGACAAATTGAGCTCCTGACGCCTCAGCATCTGGTGTATCCTGCACTGGCGTATGACAAAAACACAGAAAATAAATCAGTTACCTATATCACTTTTACTTCTTAGCTGGAGATTCCAGTGGAGATGTATATTTTCAAAGTCACCATTAGTGTCAGCACTTTGTTTCCACAATGGGGATGAAATGAGAAGAGCAGGCAAAGAAGAAACAGTGAGTAAATGGGATTCTTTGTAAATTGGGACAGTTTGAAATAGTTCCATTGCGTTTTCTTAAAAGGTTATTAGTCACTTGTAACAGGATGCACTTGATAAACCTGAGATTTAAGAGATGGGGAGGTTTGAGTTCTAGAAAGTCAACACTTCGGCTTTCACTTCCACAACAACAACAGGGAAAAAGTGACTTATCTGTCAAAAACTCAACACGAAAAGAAATCTGAGTTGCAAATGGATGAAAAGAACATATAAGAGCTAAATGGAGACCATATGATCCATCTTAGATTTAACCTTAGTATACTGATTCGCACAACAATATGACCGTCTCTTCCTCATGCGTGCACTATAGAAAGGGATGTTATTGTTACTAATACTAGCCCAGCATTGTGGATTACAGTAAATTGGACACATTCTATGCTCACTGCAGGGTCTATAAACAGCACTTTTTTGGTACATATCTAGTTATCAGTAGTCTGGGGATATCTGATGAGTACATTTATCAGTGTCACCTAACTGTCATTTAAGACAGTCATTTAAGAGTATTACTAAAGTCAGTAGAAGAGACTTGTAAAGAAAAAAAACAACAGATCCTCAGAACACTGTTAGTGCATACAGACTATGTCAGACAGCTCTTCCAGATTAGAAACTCTTGCTGCAGGCACACACTGTCTGACTGAGCGCAAGCAGCAGCCATCCTCCCTGATAGCATTTGGAATTTCACTCAGGAAGGCACATGGCAGAGGCCCACCAAATTAACAATTTCACCTTTATTAGACTCTTCAAGATTTATTACTCACTTTTCAATTTGAAAAGGTTCCCCCAGGTAATTTCTAAGGAGTGCTTTATTTATTAGTCTTTATTAAGTTGGACCATTTGACAGCTTGTGTGTCACGTTTGAATAAGAAAATCTTTGATAGGAGAGGATCAAGTGACCTCTGGTGACTGATATAGAGGAAATTAATTTGATTTGAGCTCAATGCTCCTAGTTTCCATTGTTAACAGAATACAGACAGGCTAATTTATGATATTAGTAGGATCCCTGCACACAGTATGCATAAAGGAGTCTGTCTGGGTCAGTGCTGCAACTTTCACTCATGCAAATACTCCTTACTCCCACAAGCAGGCCCACCGATTTCAATAAGACTACGTGTATGAGTATGGATTACTCATGTGAGTAAGAATTGTTGGTGCCTAAACTTCTGTGTGTGATACTCACAATGTCATTCCACTGATGTATGATAGAAATCTTTTTAGGGCCTGATCCAAAGCTGACTGAAGTCAATGCGAGTCTTCACTGGCATATTTAAGGACAGACACTGAATGATATGTATATTTGTATTATGTACTGAAGCCTATCCAATGCAAAATGCATTGCTCATTAAACTGAAGTCGAGTTTATTATGTCACTGACAGTGAATACATCAGAAGTTTGGCTAGTTTTATTAATTATTGATACTCAATAAAAAAAAACAAAACTAGTTTGGCTAGTTTTATAATTAATTATTGATGCTCAATAAAAAACAAAACCATGCAGTGAAGTGTTACAGCAAATTTCAATTACGCTCCAGCTGGCCTTTGGGTAGACAAGTTATATATCTAATCAAATGGGCAAAATTCTTCTCTCTTTTGTCTGGGCAGCCCCACTTCAGTGGCCTTGCCTGGGCCTGACTGCTGAGTTTTGCAGAGAAGTAAAAGTAAGAGGGAACATGGTGAGTGGATGGCTCACTACATCAGGAAACCTGAATTCTATTCCTGGATCTGTCACTGATCTACTCTGTGACCTTGAGCAAATCATGTCACCTCTCTGTGCCACTGATTCCCGTCCCACCTTTCGTCTGCTTAGAATATAAGCTCTTTAGAGCAAGGTCTATATCTTATTACATTATAAAGTGCCTAGCAAAATGCATCTCTTGGGTAACACTGCCATGTAAACAATAGTTGCACTGAAAAAACACACACTAAAAGAATGTAAAAGTCAAACACATAAAATTTAGGATATGCCAGAATTATAGGTGCTCATGCAGACTTGTGCTTCTCTGTTATGATACAGGAAAAGACATGTTTCAGGATCGAGAGAAGAAGAAAAGAAGAGTGTGGCAATGGGAGCAGGAGCAAGAGAGGCAGTCCCAGTTGTAGCAGGAGGAGTAAGGCAGTGAGTTTTCCAGCGCCAGAGGCTTAGAGCATCATTATAATAAAAAAAGGCATAAAACACAAGGAAGGCAGTGGGGAAGCCTATTATCACAGGTATGACCCTGTTGTGAAATGGCCGTCTCAGAACTCTGATGAGAGAGGAACAGACACCAGTTACTGTGAAGCCAATTCCAATGTGGGAGAGAACTGCAGTTCCTTCATCTGTCCTCTCTCCCCTCAAGAGAAAGTGCTACATGACTTCTCCTGACTGAGCCAGGAGGACAGGAGCAACGTATCCACAAGAATAGGAGACTGATTGTCACAAAAGTACCAAGTGCCTATGGCAGACATGCATGTCAGGCCCAGAAAGCAGCTCTGAGCTAGGGGTAAAGATGATGACTGCGTATGAATGTATGGAGATAATGGACACCCACACTGTGAAAGAAAGAGGGGATGTACAGTTCTGAGAGCAGCTCCTGAAGAGACATCGTCAAGCACTAAGGGTGCATCCCAAACTGCCCCTCCAATCTGCAAGCCTCAGGCAGGCATGAAATTTGCCCCCCAACACAGAGCCCTGTTGGCCTAAATGGAGTCCCCCCTCTCCCCCAAATATAGAAGTCAAACTACACCTATGTATCCATTCAAAGGCTGCTTAGCTGGCTGAGTGGAATTTGGGCATAAAACCCTCCAGTGCTGGAGGGGATAGATGAGGGAAATAAATGAGGACACAAAGACAGATCCAGGCATTGATTCAATTATACAAACAGACTCCATCCCATTTGTGTGCACATATACAAAAGCACAGATACATTTGGAAAGAGACACACACTCAGGCACATGCACAGGCTCCATGTAGTCATGTAAAGACTGCATTGGTTTTGCTAGTGGATGTTCCACACCACAGGCTATATGGGCTGCCTCGAGACTTGTATTTGTAGAGTCTTCCTCATAGATTACTGAATAATGACAAAACCAGCAACAGTTCTGACTCCTCCTGGGCCAGCTGACGTGGGGTGGGATGGTTCTGGCAGCTTGAAGGGGGTGAAATTAATGGGCTGTGTTTCTCAGGTAACAAACTCAATTCCTTAGCAAGCATTTGGAATACAGGACCTACCACCAAGGATATCAGTCTGGTTATGCTCTTTAGATGAATGTTAAATAACAACAGCAATACAATAAAGTGAGAATGAGCCTCACTGGGTTGGAGCAGGTGGGATCAGGGTGCATGACTGGCACTACAGCTGTGAGATCAGGTAAAATGGGTAATGCCGTGTCCTTCCTTTCTAGGCCATGGAGAGAACAGGAAACTCTGCACTGCTGTCAACATGCTCCTAACGCTTGCAGCTCTGCAAGCAGCCAATTACTATAACCACATCTCGTTCTTTTAGGGCTACAGTGGCTCATTCACAGGATCAGCAAGGATTTTTTTCCCTCTGATGCACAATTGGCAAGATGCATTCTGGGGTCTTTCACCTTCCTCTGAAGCATCAGTCACTGTCCAGAGTTGCAGGCAGGACAAAGGGACAAGATGGGTCAATGCTATGAGAAGATACAGCGCATCCTGTGTGCCTAGAAGTTCTGCTGGATAAATCTTTCTCACATGCTCAGGGTCTGTGGATTGCCAGATTTAGGTTGGGAAGGAATTTTCCTTGAGGACAGCTTGGCAGGGACTGTGGTGGTTTTTCATCTTTCTCTGCAGCATGGAGCAGGGATCACCTTCCAGGATCATCTGGACATATTTCACCTAATCAGTTCACTGCCAATGCAGGGGCCTCAGGCACTCGTGGCATGTTGATCTCTCCTGTTCACACACTATGGCACATAACAGTTTAGTCTTCTGAGAACTGGAAAGTGGGCAAGATATTTGCCTCTGATTTGGTCAAATAAAATGAAGCTGGAAAGATTCAGAAGCGAGTTGTCTTTTATCCCTATTTATTTCTAATGTGAGACACAGAAAGGGCCAGGGATTTACCTTAAGTGAGTGGCAGAGTTGGCAAGTGAGTGGCAGAGCTGGAAACAGAACCCCGCACTCCTGACTCTGAGATGCACTAACCTTAGACCTGGAGAATTTTTGACAAGAGGAAAGAATATTCAGCATCAAGAAAGAAGGAGAAAGACAGAGGCACTGGGAGCAGGAGAGAGAAAAGCTGCCCCATTGCATCAGGAACAGTCAGTATACTGACAGTTCCAGAACCAGAGAGAGGAGAGGGGACAAAAGCAGCATGAAAAAGAACAGGCACAAAATTCAAGGGGAAAATGTGGGGTGAACAAATACAGATACAGTCCTGCTATTAAAATGGCCCCCTTGAAACCCTGACAAGGGAGGGATGGACACCAGTTAGTGGGAATTTGGAAAACTGTGTAGCCAGTTCCAATGCAGGAATGAATTGTGGGGCTTTCATTCCTCCCCACTCCTCTCAGGGGAAAGCTTTCTCTCCACTGAACCAGGAGGATGGGCATACAGTAAGTTAAAAATGGGGTGTTACAAAGATACCAAATGCCCATGGAAGCTCATGGCAGACATAACTCAGGCCCAGAAAGCACAGGGAAAGAGTTCTGAGATAGGGACACAGATGAGGACCATATGGATGAATGGATGGAGATGGTGGATGCCCACGCTGTGGAGGTAAGAGGGGATGTAGGAGCAGGAGGAGTTAGTGCGGTGGTGATTACACAGCCAGAGAGATGAGAGGGTAGTCCAGCATGGTAGAACAGCACAGGCCCAAAACTCAATAGGGAAAATGTGGAGGCCCATGAAGGGACAATACCCTGCCATATCCCATTTTCTGTGCAACCTTAATTGGCCCCCTGGTATAAATGCATTATAATACAGTGTTTAATTACATGATCAAATACTTTTCCCACAAGACCCTTGCCTTGTGCAGTGCTCAGGACAGAGAATGTGCATGATTAGCTAATAAAGGGTTTTTTTATCCTCATTATTCAGTGTGTTCCTCTTAAGAATGTAGCTTAGTTGTATACTGTGCAAATACAAATTGAAGAAAGAGTCAATTGGCAGCAGATTGACTCATACAAGTGTTACAGGTTATTATATCTAACACCCTCTTTATCCGATCCCTTCCACAGTTGTCACAGTATTACCAACCCCAAGCATTCAAATATTGTGAAAAAAAATCAAGACTGTCTTAAACGTCATGATGTTTTAAAAAAAAATTATAGATTTTGGATGTGACGGGTTCCCCCGAGTTGCCACCTGGAACTGGGGTACCACTGAGCCCCCTGACCCACCAGCCTGGGCTCCCTCTAACACGGTACTGATGTGACAAGCTGCAGAGCCCTCCAGTCTGCACTTTCACCAGCATACATACAGGTAGGGACATACCCAGCTGCAGTTACATGCAGGCTCTCTGACCAGCCCCTGCATAGGAAGGCTACAGCTAAGGCAACTCCCAGCTCCCTAAGCATGCCCCCCCTCTGGAGTATAAACCCAAAGTTATACAGTCTTGCGCTCACAGGGAGCTGTACAGCATAAGCTCATAAAATTCACCTCCTCTCTCAATGTGGAAAGGAATATGCAACAGTCCTTTGCCCCTGAGCTAAGATTCCCATACACTTCACTCCAATTCACTGGTTTAAATAAAGCAAAAAAAGTTTATGAACTACAAAAGACAGATTTTAAGTGATTACAAGTGATAGCAAACAGATTAAAGCAGATTACCTAGCAAATAAACATAAACACAAACTAATCTTAATGTACTAAATAGATCTGATACTCTCACCCTAAGAGATGATACAAGCAGGCCACAGTTTCTTAAGGGGCAAGCTTCATTTGCTTTACAACTTGGAATCCCCAGGTCTTTCATTCACAGGCTAAAAATCCCTTTAGCCTGGGTCCAGCACTTCCCCCAGTTCAGTCTTTGTTCATCAGGTGTTTCCAGGAGTCTTCTTGTGTGGGGAGTGAAGAACCCCAGATGATGTCACTCCCTGCCTTATATAGCTTTTGCATATGGCAGGATCCCTTTGTTCCCAAAGCTTGGTTCCCAGGGCATTCTGTGGAAAAATACTGACATCCCAAGATGGAGTCTAAAGACATGTGGTCTCATCACATGTCCTTGTAGAGTCATAGCAGCCATTACCTGTAGATTGTCTGTAGCGTTCTCAGGAAGGCTCCCCAGGTAGGAGATAAGCTTCTCCTAAGGCCTATTGTTTTTTCCTAATGGCTCATTGCCCTGGATGAACCCTTCCCCACCCACTATATAGGCTGAAAGCATCTTGTCTAGTGGGCATTATCAAACAACGTATAACTACATATACATAGTCAATATTCATAACTTCAGATACAAAAATGATACATGCAAACAAATAGGATAATCATATTCAGCAAATCGTTACTTTTCCAATGACACCTCACATGTCTTATCTTGTATAAAATGCATTATAATTATGCCATAATCATATCATAATAATATCACTGTGGAGAATATGGAGTACAGTGTCACATTGGGATTCTTTTTATTTGCTGTCTGGTTTCTGAGAAATGGGGTGCACATCAAGCTTTTCTCTGCAATTGTGAGGCTTAGAAACTCCCATTTTCATGAAAATTGAAAGCTGAGATTTTCCTGTAATCAGGATACACTAGGATCTGGGATGTTAACATTAATACTGCAAGACTCATGGTTATTGTGAGATGTGGCAACATGGCAGTCATCCCTATCAAGGCTATGCAATGGGCCAAATTCATCCTTGGAGTAACTCCTTTGGATGGGGAAGGGTCATGTATTTTAGAGTTTGTTGGAGAAAATAAATTAGCGGAGAAATATCTGTACACCTCCTTCTTGGAAAAAGAAAAGGAGTACTTGTGGCACCTTAGAGACTAACCAATTTATTTGAGCATAAGCTTTCATGAGCTACAGCTCACTTCATCGGATGCATACTTTGGAAAGTTTAGAAGATCTTATTATATACACACAGAGACCATGAAACAATACCTCCTCCCACCCCACTCTCCTGCTGGTAATAGCTTATCTAAAGTGATCACTCTCCTTACAATGTGTATGATAATCAAGTTGGGCCATTTCCAACACAAATCCAGGTTTTCTCACCCCCTCCCCCAAACTCACTCTCCTGCTGGTAATAGCTTATCCAAAGTGACCACTCTCCTTACATTGTGTATGATAATCAAGGTGGGCCATTTCCAACACAAATCCAGGTTTTCTCACCCCCCCCCCACCACAAACTCACTCTCCTGCTGGTAATAGCTTATCCAAAGTGACCACTCTCCTTACATTGTGTATGATAATCAAGGTGGGCCATTTCCAGCACAAATCCAGGGTTTAACAAGAACATGGGGGGGAGGGGAGGTACTGCTTCTTGTCTCTCTTATATTGGTATAACTCCCCTGACTCGGGTTGACTCATCCCCGATTTACTTCACTGGAATGAGGCCACAGTCTGGATCCCAGTGCCCTTCCTTCCTAACTGGAAGCACTGTGCCTGTCAGCCTGGAGTTGCAGGAGTCATATGCTTGCTGTGCCCTGGCTAAGGGCAAAAAGTTAGTGAGTGGCTGTGATTCTCTAAAACAGACAGAACACATTATCTGCCATTTGCCCCCTCGTCCCCCGCTCCAAAAAATGATACAATATTGCATTTCTTCCCAACAAAACTCTGGCTAGGCTACTAAAAGGCAGAAGAACAACTCAGGAGTGAATGTTCTGCAATGTAATGCAGTGCAATTCTATTCATTATGCACTATAATGCCTCAGTGAATGAAAGAGACTAGGCATGAATGCTTCTTGAAAGGCATCTAACAAGGAAGCAAGTGAGGAACACACCTCTTCAAATTAAACCAATTCATAATACCATCTTCAAATTGCTAGCTATAAATGACTAAGCCTTGTAGGGAAAGCTATAGTCATTATGATATTGACATCATAAAGCAAGAACCACTCTGAAACTAGGGAGCAGCACATAAGATCAGCCTCATGCAAAGAATGATTGATTACTTGCAAAGAAGTAAGAAATTACACAGGATAGCTCTTTCCAGGGACTGCATTATTACTCATGTTTTTAAACCCAAGACAAAGCCTCCGATAATGTTGTGAAATATTGATTTAGAAGAAGTAAAAATCACTTTAACCTGTTGCATCAAAACCCTGCACTACAGCCCTTTCACTCACAATACAGTGTTGGCTCGTCTCAGTGATATTTATTTTTTGGTTCTGCCTTGTTATTTAAGATGCAACCACTGTTATCTAAAAATGAATACTTTGGACATTCTTCACTCTTTTTAGGTTTAAGTTTCAGTGATGTTATTAAAGGGACAAAAGTCCTGAGGAATTTACTTAAACAGGAGTTTGGCCAGAGTAAGGATTTCAGGACTAGGCTCAAAGTGTCAGACTCTGATATCTTTACTCATGATGAATACTATTTTACTCCACATTTGTGGGAGCATGTAGGGGTACCAGAATCTGACCAATAGAGATAAGTTTCAGTCAAGCTGTCCTGCAGAGACTCAAGAAAATGGGTACCAACCTCAAAGCAGACTGTTAAGAAGGAGGGTACAAACCCCAAATTGTTTATGAGTTCTATACTTAGATTTCACCAACCAATTATCAAGTGTGAACTCTTCAAGCCACTATAACTACCTTAATGTGGAGTCACAGATAGTCCCTTGGGGTACTCCAAATTATCCTGCCCTGCAGATAAGCTTACTTTTGTGACAGATGGTCCCTTACACCAAAGATTATAGCAATATTCAGGTTACTCCCAATCACAAAGGATCAATCACTGACCCAGGTCAATTGCACCTGAGATCTCTAAGTGAGATTGTAGCCAATCCTATAATAAACTGTCTAAAGATGTATTAACTAGGAATATGAAATAAAAGAGCTATTTACAAGGTTAGAACATGTAAAACATATACACACAAATGGGTTCCGGTCTTAAGTTTCAAAAAGTAATAGAAGCTTCTATAATAAGCAAGCTCTAGATGTCCTTTACCGCTAACCCAGGCCAAACACTGGGGATCTGTTGTTTATGCTTAATAATCCTTGCCTCCCAGAGTCCAAGCAGCAAAAAGATACAGTTCTTTCTTGTTAGGGATTTTTATTCCCTTCTCCCCAGAGTTCAGGATGATGGGATGAATTCATGCACACCTCTCCTCTTCATCGAGGGAGGGGAGGGAGGAATGCAAATAACAAAATCTTTGTTCTTTGATGGTTCACAGTGGCTCATTTGGTTTCAGTGGGCCTTCATGGTGGGCAGGACCTTATACCTTCTGTAGGAAGCCAGCATTTTACATTAATTAATGTTTCTTTCCTGTTTGATGACTTACACAATTAAAGAAGATTACATGCAAACACTTAATATCACCTTATATCATGCCGTACAATTGTTATGAGATTAATATGTTCAGCATCCTACATGCATTTCATAAAGTCTAAACAATAAACAAATTTTTATAATTCTAATATCTATTTTATCAACACTAACACACAGGTAATCCAGACTGGCTCCAGCTATGTATTTGTTAGTGTTCAATTGAGGACTAGGGGACTTTCACAAGTTGGCACCTGGTCTGCCAGCATCATAGTTTCTACCACTGAGCTTGGTGAAAACTGGAAATTCCTTATACACTTAGAATTAAATTCAGGTTCAGGCAAAATGAGTGCAGACAAATGCATGAGTCTGATCTCAAAGGTGACATAAACAATGGGGCACATTATATGTCAGTATATTGGTATGAGTGTAAACAATTGCAACTTTCACCCTGAATGGGTCGATGGGTGAGATTGTGGCAGTAAAAGCAACCAACCAGAGAGCGTGACATGATAACAGAAGATATAAGAGAAAGTAGGGGGTGGGAACCTGCCTTGCTTTGGGTTCTTTTCTATACAAAACATGCTTCAATTTGGACAATTAAGGGAAAAATTAAATGAAAATATGTCAAGTCTTCCTGACAGAGCAAATACCCTCTGGAACAGCCATCTTGAAGTGATTCACAGCACCATCCTCCACAAGCAAGAAATGGGAGAATTTAATGGTGATGGACACTGAAAAAAGAATCATAACATCTTCTTTATGTTAAGCTGAGGACACATACTTCACTCAGTTCTTATTTAGACCCTTCTGTTGAAAGATATTTCATACCTTCTTCTTCCCGACCCTTGTTCATCCTTGGCCTCTCTATTGGTCCAACCAACTAGAGCTGGTTGAAAAAGGAGGCAGAGTAATGAACTTTTCTTTCAAATATTTTTTCCTGGGTCTTTTTGTCAAAATTTTGAAATATGTATAATTCCTGCTGTGCTACTAACAAGGGGGCTTAGTAGTGCAAGTTATCTGGGTGGTTTTGTGAATGTGAGGTAACATTCTCAAAAATGCCTCAGTGAAAGTTAATGGGATTTAGGCTCCTAAATAAATAAGTCACTTTTGAGAATGGGACTTGGGTTTTTTCAAAACTTGTACACAGTAAAGGCTGAACTCACTTCTCTTAAAGCATCAGAAGGCTGTATGTGACTTACTGTACAGCAGGCCTGAAAGGTTGTTCTATCACTCATAGGCTGTAGATCCCACCTAAATCAGCCGATCTCCCTAATCTTCCAAATTACTCCAGTAATTTAGAGCAAGAATGTGGCTTGCTTTTTGCCCTGATGCAAGAGAATAAGGAGGTGTAACACACTCACTTAGTTACCTGTGTGGGAAATGTGCACAATGGATCATACCACAGTGGGGAGAGCAGCCTCTGCCAAGCTGCTATTCTCCGTCCTGTGCAGGTGGGCAGGGACTGGGTGGGCAAGGACAGGGATTTCTGAGTAATAATTCAGTCCCTAGTCTGCTCCTGAGTCAGCCAGCTACATGTTACCCTTACTGTGAGCAGATTTCAGTCTTACAATCTAGCTCTTGCTATTGTTGGGAACAGCAGGGTTGGTGAGTGTGGCCGGGAGGCAGGGCATGGGAGAGTGGGTCTCTTGGAGGTCTGGGGGGAGGGTGCTAAGCTGTGAGGGGGCACAGAAAATGGGTGTGTTGGGGCACTCGGGAGTGTGGGTTCTGTGGGGGGAGCTGGGCAGTTGTGGTGGGGTTGTGGGCAGGGGGGCACTGGGCAGGGGTGGTGTTGTGCAGGACGTTGTGCATTTGCGTGTGGGGATTGGGGTGGGGGGCGCTGGGGATAGTGGGTCCGGCGGGACTCTGGCCATCGGGAGTCGGGAGGGGTGTTGGTGGGGGGGCTGTGTGGCACGGCATAGGCCCAGCCCTGAGGGAAAGGGGCATGCTGGCAGCACAGGGCTGGGTGGGCCACTGTGTGTCTGACAACTGCTGGTTTGTAAATAGTGCCCTAACACTGGGCAAGCGGGGCTCCCCCTGCCATGCCATGCCCTATTGCCTATGGCTGGCCCCTTGCTCTGGGGACTGACCTCCCTGCACCATGCTCCATTGCCCCCATGGGGGCCCACAAATATATTTGGTGGTGGGCCCACAAAAGGTTAATATGGCCCTGATTTGTTATACTTAGCCAAAGAGTTCTAGCTACCATTTGCCCTTCCCCTCTCCAGTGTTTAAAGACAGAGCTAATTAGATTCGATTGAGAATCTTTGTTTCTGTTCAGCAAGGATCAGAGCTGAATCACTGATAAGAAGGTCTGGGGCTCTGCCTTAGACCTGGCGTCAGGACAGTGGTGAAAGGAAAGACAATGGAGAGGCTGTACTGGAAGTGAGATTCCCTGCTACCTGGTAAAATCACTAAGAGCTGAAATCTCTTAGCAAATGGAAGCTTAAAACATGGCATCGCAGAAATGGCAGTGAGTGTCCAACAGCGTCAGCATGCAACCAGCAGCAGCAGAGAAAAGCAGTGGTGGCGGTGGTAGCAAACACACACTTGCAGAGGCACACAGTGACCATGGAGACATTGATCAATGACCTTCCCCGCCTTTTCTGGAGTGGGAGATGAACACCTGAGAACACATTTCTGGACCCTAGGTCTTCTGTTGCGGTTCAAATACAAGACAGAACAAGGCTTTAAACAAGCAAGCAGGATGGTCTGCCAATGGGCTGGTCCGCCTGTCAGCTTTCCACCCTCTCTTTTATTTCTCTCCCTCCTGCGCAGTATCTGTATCTGTTAAGTTATTTAAAGTAAACAAAAGGACATGCAATTGTTGCTGAATGTCTCCTAAGGTTCGGAGACGCAGCTCCCCTTGTTTTAATTGTTTCTCGAGCAAGGTTTTTAGTGTGCGATTTGCACATTCAACAATAGCTTGGCCTGTGGAATTATAAGGGATCCCGTGTTTGAGACGGATGTTCCATTGGGCACAAAAGGTGGATAGGGCTGTGGAGCAATAGGCTGGGGCATTATCCATTTTTATCTGGCTCGGGCGACCCATAACAGCAAAACAGGCTAGCAAATGGTGAATAACTTTGGGAGTGGCTTCCCCATGCTGTGGGGTCGCCCAGAGGAATCCCGAATAGGAAACATGTAAAAACGAATAGGGGCGGAATTGTGGCATGTGAGTGACATCCATTTGCCACAGCTGATTCGCTGCGGTACCTCTGGGATTAACGGCATAAGAAAAGGTAGGGGCAGCAGCAGCACAGTGGGGGCAGGAACGAATAATAGAACTTGCATGATCAGCAGGAATGTGAAATTGTCGGGCCAAAACAGAGGCAGACTGATGAAAAAAGGAATGGCTTTCGATGGGGTCAGAAAAAAGGGAATTTACCTGACCACATAACGCGCGATCAGCGAGCGCATTGCCTTCAGTGAGTAGCCCAGGCAGAGGGGTATGACTGCGAATATGAGCAACAAAATAAGGGAAATTATGAGTGGTGATGAGATACTGTAAGGACAAAAACAGGCGAAGAAGGTCCGCATCGACCTGAGGGGTAATGAGGGCAAGGGGTAAATGATCAATTACCTGATAAACATAATGGGTGTCCACAATTAAATTAAAGGGACAATCAGCAAAAAGTTGAAAGGCCAGAATAACAGCAGCCAGTTCTGAGCGCTGTGCGGAACGCTGAGGCAGTGTAAAACGAGAATGCCAACGAGGGGGGTCACCTAATTGACAGGTGACAACACCATGATGTGGAGAGCCATCAGTAAAAAGAGTGATAGCTGAAAAAATAGGTCGAGAGCGGCTAAGACGATGTACGATTAGTGGCACCTTTTGTGTGATCACCAACCGAGGATCTTTTGTGGGATTATAAGAAATCTCTCCCACATAATCACAAAGAGCAACCTGCCAGGCCAAGGAGGTGTGGTACAAGGAATCAAATTCACTATGTGATAAGGGGAAAACAATGGCAACTAAATCAGTGCCCGTGAGTTGCACTGCACGGTGGCGGGCTTTACGAACAAGGTCGCAGAGGGCGTCTAAATAAGGATAAATGTTCCGAGGAGGAGTGGAAGACAAATATTCAAGCTGTTGTGCCGTGACCTGGGGACCACTAAGCAAAATATCATCCATATAATGGTAGACCTTTAGTGTGGGGTATCGGGCACGAAAAGAGGCGAGGGCCCGATCCACAAAAAATTGACACAAGGTTGGACTATTTTGCATTCCCTGGGGCAAGACCTTCCACTGATACCTTTGAGAGGGTTGCTGATTATTATATTCTGGCACTATAAACGCGAATTTTTCGCAATCTTGTGGGCAAAGGGGGATTGTGAAAAAACAATCTTTTAAATCTAACACACAAAGCTGATTGGTTTGAGGAATTAAATTTGGGTTTGGCAACCCAAACTGCAAGGAGCCCATGGGTTGGATGCGTTTACTTATTTCCCTTAAATTGTGTAACAGCCTCCATGCACCAGATTTTTTCTTAATAATGAACACCAGGGTGTTCCAAGGACTAGTGGAGCTCTCCAAGCGCTGTGCATGCAAATGTTGTTGCACAAGCGAATGAAGCGCTTTCAGCTTTTCTAGGGGGAGGGGCCACTGGTCAATCCATACGGGCTCTAAGGATTGCCATACCAATGGTAATGTGGAGGGCAAGGTGGGTGGGGGAGGGTTTTGGGCCATTATATATTAATATCGAGGGTGGTATCCAGCTTTACAAGTAAATCACGGCCCCAAATATTGAGGTGGACAGGGAGCACAAAAGGGCGGATTGTAGCAAGGGCATGGCCTCCTGGTTTAGAGACCGTGACCCAAGACAAACTTTGGCACCCGGGTTTGCTACCCCCGATCCCCCACAACTCTTTAGAAGGAACTGTTGGCCAACTGACCGGCCAGTCCTGATCACGAATCACCGTAACATCAGCTCCAGTGTCCATCAGCCCTGTAAAAGGAAAATTATTTAAAAGAAGTGTTAACTGAGGTTTCGGGGGGCGGAGTGACATTGTTAGAGCAACAAGTTGAGAGGACGTGTTGTGAGACGGCAACTGAGACAGCGTCGATCCAAAGCCGCCTCCGCCCTGGGCTCGATCCTCTGCGGCTGGCACCTGCTAGGGGACTAAAATCAATTGTGCAATTGACCGTCCACACGGGAGCGACTGCGGAAGATGGGTCCACACCTGAACCTTAATAACCGGTGTAATAACCGGTGTAATCGGCGTCAATGACCCCTGGGATGACAAAAAAACCCTGTTTCCCAGCGTGTGAGCGAGGGAGAACCAGACCCACAAATCCGGCAGGGAGAGGTCCTGTCACCTATGTAGGTATGGCGCAAACCTCCCCCGGCAACTGAAAATCAGCGTCCTCCTGCATAATCAAATCAAGCCCTGCACTTCCGGCAGTTGCCGCCATCATGGAGTCTATGGATTTTAAGGCAGAGGAACAGTTGTCTGAGTGGGGAACACCCCCGTTTGGCCCTGGGTTTGGGGGGGACCCGTGGTGCGGTTTCCCGACCTGCTACGACACTGATTAGCCCAGTGATAGCCCTTCCGACACTTGGGGCACTTCTTTGAGGGGCGGGTGGGCGCCGTCGATGAGCGGCACTCCCGCTGAAAGTGACCCTCCTTACCACAGCGATAACAACGCTTCCCCTCCTTCCCGCTTTTCCGCAGGGCGGTGGCCAGAACCCCAGCTTTATGTGCTTGTGTGCCGATGTTCTGGCACGCCCGCAGCATGTCCGACAGTTCTAGAACGCCAGCGGCTTGTGCCGCCTGGAGAGCACAGCAGCAATCCTTGTTCGCATTTTCAACCGCCATTTTTAACAGAATCTCCTGAGCTGCCTCCTGCAATCTGTTGGTAAAATCCATAAAGGACTCTGATGCACCCTGACGGATACTGGCAAAGCTTTTGGTAGGCTTGCCTGAATCTGGGACCTTCCGGAAAGCATGCTGGGTGCAGGCAGAAATAATGGGGAAGACAGCCTGCTGGAGTTGAGACTGCATCTGCACAGTAGCAAACGGGCCCTCCCCTGCTAACTGCTCATAAGTGACACCTTGCGCTATATATACCTGGGCTTGGCATTCCACCATCTGCCGATACTCACTAAGCCAAATAACATACTGACTGGGCGTCAGCATCATGCGCAACAGCGCCTTCCAATCTTCAGGGACCAGGGTATACCCAGTACCTAGCCCTTCAAGGAGACCACGTACATACGTCCTAGTGAGGCCAAACTCGCGAATTGCTTTCTTTACCTCTCTGATCACCGAGTAAGGCAAACTGACCCAGTTTGCAAGCTGGTTGCCCTGGCCATCATCCTGCCAGGTCACCGGGCAAACTGAGACCAGATCAGCTAATTCCTCTGCTGTAAGATCTGGGTGAGTCTTCGCTGCGTGAACCATTTGTTGCACCAGCGAAAGCCCCTGAGCAGATGCGGATGACCCCCCGGGGGGCCCCGGAGCATGGGGCCCCACGGGGGGACGGTGACCACTCACCAGCTCAAGAGGGGAAGACAAAGGAGGCGGCAGTAATTGAGGCACTGGGGGCGAAGCAGGGGGAGGGATGGCTGCAGGAGCGGACGGGGGTGGCGAGATCGGCAGCCCCTCTATTGGCACGGGAGAGGGTCTTTCCGAGGCGACACGCTGTGTCGCATCACCAGGAGGGGGGGATGGCTGCAGGAGCGGACGGGAGTGGCGAGATCACCAGCCTCTCTATTGGTGCGAGGGAGGGCCTTTCCGAGGCGACACGCTGTATCGCGTCGAGGCAGAGGTGCCAGGCATGTAAAGCCTGCACAGGCGCCCGAGGCTCTTTGTGCAATGTCTGGCCCAACCGCTCCCAGTCCGCTAGCTTAAGGGTCCGGCTTCAGGGTACCACGGGCATTGGGCACTCACCTCCTGTAGCAGGAGAGTGAGTTCTCGAGTGGGGCAGTCGTGCTGAGCCTTACGCAGCAAATACTGTAGCTCATTGCGGTGTTGCACTTGCAAAGCAGAGAGGGAGCTTCCCATACTTACCACAATGAAAAATACTCACCGGGATCTGCGAAGCGGATGAGTGATGCGTCTGAAACCCTTGCCGGGCAAGGTGAGTGCTGAGGGCCCCACATTTGGGCGCCAGTTGTTGCGGTTCAAAAACAAGACAGAACAAGGCTTTAAGCAAGCAAGCAGGCTGGTCTGCCAACGGGCTGGTCCGCCTGTCAGCTTTCCACCCTCTCTTTTATTTCTCTCCCTCCTGCGCATTACATACTCCAACAGATAAAAGGAATACACTGGCTTTGTTTAATATTCTTATTTACCAATTTCTACCTACCGCATTCCTTGCTCTCGGGCCTTTAGCCCAGTCCTGGGAGGCTTCCCATGGTTCATGTCATCTGGGCGAGATTCCAAGGTTCATGCCCTTGAGAGGAGCCGTGTGTGCACTGCTCCTACACAACACTCCAGGTGTGCCCTGAATGTTGCCAAGTGCATGAACCCTGTATGAATCCTACAGTCTTCGCTTTCTGTATGAATCCTACAGTCTTCGCTTTCCAAGGACGGCCAACTGTAAATGGGGTGCAGTGGAGGGATTTGTTAAAAAGACATATGTTCGTCAGACTTTCCCACCTCAAGGTGGGAAACGGAGGCAAAAGACACTGCCCAGTGCACTGTGGGGTCGAGTTTTTGTTGCATCGTTTGAATGTGTTTGAATGTGGTTGAGGTGTTTTCCCAAACTAATGCTTGGTTCCCTTTCCCTCATATTAAAAGTTATCTTTTGTTATACACAGAAACAGTGCTTGTAAGAGGGGAAGTATTGCCACTTAGAGGCACCCAGGGGTGGTGTTAAGTTTTCTTAGGTTACTGGGTGGGGGCTCGAGCTGGTTCTGTTTTGTATTCAGAGGAATCCCTAGACATTGAACCCGGTCCTCATTACTGCCAACTCCACCTGGCAAAAAGGTTACACAAGTCACACTTAGAATATACCCAGCCTCCCCTTCCCTGATTTCTCCTCCTCTGGGAAGCAGACCTGCAGGTCTCTGCATATCTGCTACATCTTGGCAGAAGGGTGACATTGGTATCAGAATGGGACACAGGTATCAGAAGAAGGGGCAACAATATCTTTGTTTAGTTGGATGTGCCACCAACTTTCATTAAATAAATAGGAAGTGAGTGATATACTGTATGCTTTGTTTTGTCCAAATGCAATAAAATACCTAATGAGATTGTATAGCTTAAAAATTGTGATAATAGGTTTGTGATTATGCATTGTGAGGGTGTCGTGTATATGAGCTTAAGCACCAATCCTGTAAACGGATCCATGGAATCTGTGGAGTCCTACTGGAGTACAAGTGTGTTTGAAGGTCTAATTTGATCAGTATATACATTGAGAGGGTTATTATTTTCTGGCTGAGCCACTAAGCTCTTCACTTCATTTTAATACTCTGGCTTTTATACACAGAAGCCCCGTTCACGCTGTTCATAATGCTCTGTTTATGAAATGAATACGTTACTTTAGTTGGTAGCCAGTAATATTCATATCCAGAACCAATATTTAACTAGCTATGTGTCCTTCATATCTATATGTGCACAGTTTATCCATCTATTGCCCTATGTAAATTAACAGAGATAGGTATAAATAAACTCATATAAAACAAGACACACAGGTCAACAGATCCAGCCTCAACAGGAAAGTACATTTTCGTTCCGCCAGAGGGCGCTAAATACTGAAAAAACAGAACTATCCAATTTGAGACCAAACAGAGACAGATTAATCTTTTCACTAGAGGATGGAAAGTGAGTTCAGTAAAAAGGTGCAGCCTCTAAACTTTATGTGGTTAAATAGGCTTTGCT
The DNA here is from genome assembly GCF_965140285.1 of Lepidochelys kempii. Classification (NCBI taxonomy): domain Eukaryota; kingdom Metazoa; phylum Chordata; order Testudines; family Cheloniidae; genus Lepidochelys; species Lepidochelys kempii. The sequence continues at coordinate 47,720,927 of NC_136385.1, read as the reverse complement.
CATCAGTGCTTTGTAGATAGAATTTGGTGACTTGCGAGGGCCTTATCTTGCACTCAGTGAAGTCAATTGTTGCTTTTCCATTAGCTTCAATGGGAGCCCAGGCAGATTGCTAGTGTACTATGAATACAGACATCTAAATAACCCACCAGAACCTGATTCTGATCATGCTTGGACTAGTATTAATTAAGAATAGTTCACCTAATGTTAATGGACTTACATCACTGTAAAAGTGGTGTGAGAACAGAATCAGGCCCATATGTTGTTTATAAATTATGAATATAAAAGAAACTAAATCCTAGATTTTTCCCCATAAATGGACCTTTCCCTACCAGCGTGGGGGAGATGGAACCCACCCCCCTTTCACTCCATGGGAAATCTATAGGAAAGTGAATTACCTGGTGTGCCTTAGGGTTTCTTTTGTTTCTGTGGAACTTCCCCTTTTCAGGAGGTTCTGGAGGCAGCTGTGCACTGAGGACAGTCTTACACACTCCTTTACAGCTCGACTCCAGTGAAACTGCAATATCAGAGAGCACAACAGGGGCCTTGATCCAGAAGCACAAGGCATGTGTGTAGATTCCCTTGGTATCTGGTGGATCTCCCATGATGTGTGTGGGTTTCAGGAGAATCATGAAATTGGGGTCTGAACCCCCTGGTTTTTTTCATTGGGGCCAATCCCTCACAAAGATATAATTCAAAACAAGTTCTAGAAAGTCAGCATCATATAATTTTATTCTGCTGTGGGACAGTGCAACTGGGGACTCTGCTTTCAGTTAGATTTGTCACGGTGTAAATCTGGAGTAATTTAGGCAGAGAAGAATTTGGCCCATAAACTGAAAAAACATCACTTTACAAAAATCTCATTTTTTTCTTTTTGCACAATTTGTTTTTCAACCAATAGCCAAGATCACAAACTGCTAATAACTGATCAACTGAAAAGCACTGACTTTGAAAAAAATACAGTGGATACTTATGTGCCTATAACTACCCGGAGGAACCCTTTATTTCCCTTGAGAGCTGTTTACATCTAACTTCTCTTTATACAGGAAATCTTCATTGTGCACTGTCATTATTACTATTTCCTGTACCTTGCAGAAGGACTATATACTGTGGTACCTAATTTAAGCAGCTTTCTTCAGAAATGTAGGATATTATATACAAATACATCTCATCAACACACATTAATATAGTAATGTGTGTTGGAATTATATATAATTCCAGTCAGAATTAGTGTTTAAGTGTCTCTCCAGGTACTGTATATATTCAAAGGAACCAACAGGCTCATTAGGATCTCAAATTAGGGATCTTTAATTTTTTTTTGGTGGGAGCACATTCATGATATTGGAGTAGGAAACTATTAGTTTTAGGAGTGCAGTTTATGAGCAGTAGAACCTCAGAGCAACAGGACTGTGGATGATTTAGCTATCTGGGGAGCTGTTAAACATTACAAGGGGAAAAATAGCAAGCTGGAGATGAGACTAAAAGGGAAATCAGCTACTCTCCTGTTGCTGTTAGTTCTATTTCAATTCTTGTGATTACATTTTCTAAAGTATGTACAGATGGAGCCTTGCAACTCAGATTTGCACACAGTGCCTGCTTTGAAAATTCAGTCACTCTGAAGTTGACTGAGAAGGTATGATTAGGGAAAACATTGTTTCCAGGTCCCTTGGAGGAATGCAACTGGTAGAATGATTAATTCTCTGTCAAAGCTATGTTGTTTAAACAATACAATGTCATTTAAGATTCTGAGTGCACACAATACCTGGGATCCTGGTTGCACATAGTACTTGAGAAGTACAGAATGCATGAGATCTTGAGTTAGACACCCACACTCTCCTATAAAAGGCATGGGGGTTGCCTAGTATAGGAATTGCATCCAGAAAAGCCAGCAGGCTGAGCAGGGAGCTGCCCAAGCTAGCCAATAGGAAAGGCCAAGGAGAAGGTGTGGCCTAAGCCCCCTGCCGCTTAGGACCTTAGGTGCCTAATTCTAGGCCTGGAGGGAAGCTCCTCCCTTTGCTTAAGATTCACAGCCACACTTTATTGGAGTTAGGTAGCTAAGCTCTTTCTTGCAAAATTCTAAGCGGGAGAAAATGGTGGTGGTGGTTACCCCGTATAACTTTTCAACAGCACCTAAGCAGCTTAGATCCTAACTCCTATGCTTTGAAAATCCCCCTAGCACCTATCTGCATCTCTAGTCACCTAAATAAGCACTTAGGCACTTTTTAAATTTTTCCCCATAGAGAGTAAGAGTTTAGAAGTTCTAACACTTAACAGAAATACTCCTTTAGCTTACATAGTTGAGGCCTCATCTGTGACAGTAAAGGTCCCAGGTTCAGTCCTTGATGATATGTGATACTAGTGGTCATTATATGTAATATACCTGGAGATTTTCTACTTATTTCCATTCTAAAACATAAATACTTACATAAAGCAAATATATCAGCTAAAAATGTTTCAATTAAATCCCACCAATTTCAAAGAATAAAGGGCTACAGCCTCTTTTAAGAGACTGGGGAGCACAGGGATTCCTTCCTCTTCATAATAATGGGGGAGTGAATCACGCCTATTGTGGGGCTGAAGGATGCTCCATCCTCCCCACGTACTGGTCTGTGGAACTGCCTGGCTATGGAGAGATGGGCAGGGAATGTAATTTTAAGGGCTGGTACAGCATGCACACTTTCCAGTGCTCTGGGAGATACTCTTGGATGGTAGGGCTCTCTGCCTCCAGCATGGGACACTGTGTAATTTACACGATCTGGCCCCATACCTCAAGAAATCACAAACAAGTTCAATTACAGAGGTTTATTCTTGGAATTCCAGATACAGTGTTTAGAGCTGTATAATAACATGTGGATATAATACAGAACAACTTGCAACACATGTTGGGTGGAGGAGGGAGGAGACAGCAGATAATTAGAAGACCAGCAACCTAGTTGTAACCACTGGTATTCTTGCCATCCCTTGCTCTTGCTGAATCTTAGCATTATAATTGTACCCCCTGTGTACCTAAAACATGTCCCCTGTATTTGAAATTGTGATTAAATTAAAGGCTTAAAGAAAATGTGTCTTTTTAAAGAAAATATTTTGAGTCAGTGAATTGTAGGCAGTAACTTGCAGTTTAATTGCCTTCCTCAACTCACCACAAGCGAGCAAAGTACTTAGGCAACTTTAAGCACATGAATAGGCCCGTCAGGGGAACTACATGTGCTTAAAGTTGGACACATACTTATATGCTTTGCTGAATTAGGTACATAGTGCTTACTACATGAAGAGGTGTCCCCCTGAATTTATCACCACATTAATTAATTATTAATTATTATTATTATTTGTATTGTGCTAGTCCTGTGAGGCCCCAGTCAGGGCCCAATTGTGTCAGGCAGCATATAAGCTTAAAATAAAAGACAGCCCCTGTTGCAATGAGCTTACAGTCTAAGTAGTGTGCTCAGTAGCATTTCTAGTTTTGAGCCCTTATTTTGCATGGCATCCTTCACTGGAAGCTGTAAACAGATGTCTACATGGTGCAATAAAGCACATTAGAGGGGTGTGATTTATAGAGCACGCTAATGTGCTGTGCTCTAATTGACTCTGCTGGCATGAGCTAAACTGGCATAAACTAGGTACCTTTTAGTTCACACCAGCAAGCTCTGCGCAGGACAGTTAGAGCGCAGCACATTAGAGCGCTCTACAAATCACACTCCCTAATGCGCTTTATCACGCTGTACAAACAAGACCGAAGTTCAGTAATACTGAGCCATACTATGACATCCATTTTTAATTAGAACATTTATGACCCACAATAGAGATTAAATAAGGGAAGAAGGGAGAAAAATTAAGAGGTCTGAGCAAGAGAAGAAAGAGCATAAATTTTTCAGATCAGATTTGAAAAGGGATGGATTCACTGAGGACAAAAATATAGGAAGCCTGTTCTAGAAAACAGAAGTGCAGAGAAAGTATACAGAGACACAAAAGAGATGGGTAATGTTATATGGGTGGGAGAGAGACATGAATAACAAGAGACTGGAGTCAATTTTCAAAAGCACTTCAATGACTTAGGAGTCTAACTCCCATTTTCATAAACGACTTAGGCTATGTCTACACTACCACTTATGTTGGTATAACTTATGTCACTCAGGGGTGTGAATAAGCCACCCCCAAGTGACATAAGTTACACCAACCTAAGTGCTGGTATGGACAATGCTATGTAGGCAGGATAGCTTCTCCTGCCAACATAGCTACCACCACTCTTTGGGGGTGGATTAATTAAGATGACAGGAGAGCATCGGTGCAGCTGCGCCACTATAAGCTTTCTAGTGTAGCCATGGCCTTAAGCATTTAAGGCCAATTTTCAAAGGTATTTAGATGCCTAAAGATGCAGATAGGCAACCACCAGGATTTCCAAAGCATCTAAGCTGGTTAGGCACCTAGCTCCCATTGAAATCAATATAGGTCAAATTTTTGAAGGACTTCAAGAACAAGCAAGCAATTTTGAGCTGAATCCTGAAATGAATTGGGCAGTAGTGGAGTCTGAGGATGGGGGAAGGGAAATGTGATTTTGCTTCTTACTATACAATGCCTTTATCTAATGCAGCACCTACAGTAAAGATTATATAGGAACTATCAAAACTGACTAAAAAGATTTGTAGTGCAATCAAACAGAATGCATTCCACATGATAATACATCCCACAGTTCCCCCACTAAAAATAATTATTCTTTTTGATGTTATCCACATTGACTGTAGAGTGTTCCTGTGAATGGTCCAGTGAATGTGTAGAACTGAATGGCTAGGGTAAAAAAATAACTTTGTGGTTACTTCAAATGCAGTAATGGTTTAAAGTAATTTACTGAAACATTAAAAATGGATTAATGGAAGAATTTTTTAGCCAAAATGTAAAGAAATATTTCACTTCCTTTCCCTTCTTGAAGCAAAATAGAGCTAATGAAGTCTGATGTTCATGAAGTCTTTCTTCTGGATAGATCTTTATCTGCTCTAGGCTTTGTTTGAAGTTGGTAGTATTATATTTTGACATTTCATTATGTACCCAATTGTAGTCTATGAGACATATAATAAATACATATAGATAAAACTTTGTGTGTATCTTATAAATACCTCCCAATTGCACCTGACTTTCAGAGTTACTGAGTTATAGATTAGCTTCTTGGCATTGCCCTCTTAAAACAATTTTACTGGACCACTCCATTCCAAACAGGCATCTCAATTTATTTAATTAGTCATCTTGTAACAGTCACAAATAATCTCAGACTTTTTCTTCCATGCAGTCCCATCCTTCCATTCATATTTTCATAGCATTTGAGGCCAGAAGGGGCCATTAGGACATCTAGTCTGACTTTCTGTATATCATAGACCATTACATTTCATCTGTTACCCTTATATACTGAGTCCAATAATTTGGGTCAGACCAAAGTATTTCAGTCCTCGAGAGTCTAAACTGTTGTGTGACACAAGATGAGAACAAGAGAGATCACGGGGACACCAATGCTGAAGGCCCCTGCAATGGTAGGGAACTGATTAGGAGGAGAGATATGCCGTGATGATCCTAGAACCTAGCAAGTGATCCACATTTCATGCAGAGGAAGGTGAAATCCCACTAAGGTCCCTGACAATCTGACCTGAGAGAATATTTCTTCCCACCTCCAAATCTGATGACCAGAACTGCAAGTGCTATGTACATGTTGAGGGCAATGCAGGCAATTGTATTCTCCCCATGGCCCATGAGAGGAGGAAATCATAGATTCACAGGTGCACAGACTCCCAGGCCAGAAGACTCCAAGGCCACAACCATCCAGCCTGACCTCTTGCTGTAGAATTTCTCCCAGAAACTGGAGTTAAGCACATCTTTTTTAGAAGGATATTGACTTTAATCATAAACACTCCAGCAATGGTGGGTCCACACCCTCCCCCGGTAAGCAGCTCCAAGGTTTAGTCACCCTCACTGCTATTCAGTTTATTTCAAGGTTGAATTTATCTAACTTCAACTTCCAGCCATTAGATCCTGTTATGCCTTTATATGCAAAACCAAAAAGCTTCTCCCACTGTCAGACCACTATTTCTTTCAGGGGCAATTACTTCTCAGTCATTCCTACTAGCTCTGCTTGGTCTAGATCAGTGGTTCTCAACCAGGAATGTGTACCCCTGGGGATAATTAGTGGTCTTCCAGAGGGTACATCAACTCATCTAGATAGTTGCTTAGTTTTACAACAGGCTACACAAAAAACACTAGCAAAGCCAGTACAAACTAAAATTTCATACAATGACTTGTTTATACTGCTCTATATACTGTACACTGAAATGTAAGTACAATATTTATATTCCAATTGATTTATTTTATAATTGCATGATAAAAATGAGAAAGTCAGCAATTTTTCTGTAAGTGTGCTGTGACACTTTTGTATTTGTATGTCTGATTTTGTAAGCAAATAGTTTTTAAGTGAGGTGAAAGTTGGGGATACGCAAGACAAATCAGACTCCTGAAAGGGTACAGTAGTCTGAAAAGGTTTGAGAGCCACTGGTCTAGATCCTTTGAATAAGGATGAGGGCAGACACTGCACGATACAGGGTTTAGTCCTTTATTAGCTTCCAGTCAAACTCCATGTTAGTCCATTTGCAAGATCGCCTGGTACAGGAAGTATCTGGCATAAAACAAATAGCCCAAATACCATATATACATTACTCAGAGGCATGACAGTCATGCAGGTTACAGGGTTTCCCTGTCTGGTTGTCTGCTCCTCTTTAATAGGTGCAGCCAAGAATAATAAATGTTTAATCCTAAACATATTCCACATGCTTAATCCTACAATAGTGTTCATTCTCCCTAAGGGGAAATTCACTCTAAGGGACTAAACCAAACTGTAACAGCTGGTGTATGATGCCAACTTTCGGGCAGCACTATGGTATGATAGAGAAAAACAGAGAAAGATCTGTATTTATCTACTCTATTCTTTGATTTAATGGCCCCCATATTCTCCTGCTCAGCCAAGAATGCCAACCTTGAATACTTATTTGTCTACTTCTCCTATCAATATTTCTGAACGTTCTTCCACACAGGGCTTTACACAGCACAAACTCAAGCTGAAAGGGCTTTCCTTCTCCACTTCCCTCTTCGGAGTCTTTCAAAGGAGAATCACCTGAAATGGTCTCGCTACATGTCTTTCCTGTTCACTGGCTAGTTTGCTTTCTCTTTGAGCCGTTGTAGTGAACAAGGGCCGCTTTCGATAACTCTGCAGCACTCCATGCACCTTTTACTTTTCTAGGTACTAACATTTCAGGACACGTTGTCTCTGCTAAAATGAAGCTCGACCCAGAGATTTTGGCCCAAGAAAAAAGCCAGCCGTATTCTGCCGCTACACCGGCTTCTGGGGCGGAAACAGCAGATGCATGTGCTTAAGAGCCCGCGTGTAGGCAAGGAGGGGCATCCCGGCTGCATCACCACCAGCATGCATCATTGCTGGCACAAGCGCCGCTGCCGCCCCCTCCCGCTCCAGCTGGAGCTGGGAGAAATGCGCAGGCCGCCTACGGCCCGGTAACCCAAGCCCAGCCCCGGGTCAGACCCTGACTCAGCCCGCGCCCCCCTCCCAGCTGACAGCGTAACCCGAAACCCGGGCGGGCGCGGAATCCCGGCGTGCTCCCGGAGCAGGAGCAGCCGGCGAGGGGAGGGGACAGGGAGGAGTGGAAGTGGGAAGGAAGGGGGGGTGCTGCCGCCGCCGCCTTGCTCCAGCACCGAGGCGGCTGGGTCTCAGTCTAGCGCAGGGCCCGGTGAGCGGAGCAGCCATGAACAGGCTGGGGAGGAAGGACAACGAGACCCTCATAGAGATGGCGCTGGCCACGGATGGTAGGTGCCTGCAGCCGCGGGGATGGGCGCTGCTGTTTGTCCTCCATGTGTCCCCGCCCGGGCTCAGGCTGGCTGCGGCCCCACCCCAGAGTCAGGCGCTCACAGGGGCTTCCCCCCGGGCAGCGCTGCTCCAAAGCCAGCCCTGATCTCTGCCTCCCCGGGCTGGCGGAGTACAGTGTCTGGCCTGGGACCTAACGGTGCCGCCGGCGGCTGGGCGTGGGAGGAGGCTGGGGCGCTGGGCGGTCAGAGCGAGCCGGGGAGCCGTGGCTGCCCTGCCGGGGGCTTGTGGCGACGCTGGGGCCTGAAGCACCGGCAGCAGCGGGGGATTCCCCCAGGCCTGGGCAGAGAGGGTCCCACGGACGGGGAATAAGGCGTTGGCGGCGGTGCTTTAGGCAGTTTAGGGGCCGCTGGAAGGCCCACCCGCCCCAGTAGGGAGCCACCTCCTTCTCCCCTATGTTGGAGCCTTCCCCACATCCTTCCCTTCTTCCGAGGTGGGAGACCGCACCTTCCCCGTCCTGGTTGGAGCACGCTCAATGCTTTAGGCACATCAAATCCCGCATCTTGGCAGGGGCTGAGACTAGATGACCCTTGCGGTGCCTTCTAACCCTGTGGTTCAGTAGACCCAGGGTATACAGCTTCCAGCTCTGGTGCAGAACTCTACCTGGGGCCGCTGCTTGCTGCTCCCCTCTCTCTGTGCTTTGCTCCGCTTTCTGTAGAGCTTGTCATGCCAACGAATGGACTCCCAGAGAGGCCCCCTGGCTTGGGCAATGATGGGCAGTGGGGCTGCAGCCTGATGCAATTTGGGGACAGGATTAGTCTGTCACAGTGGTTTTCACACTCTTTTCCTTTGCAGACCCCTAAAATATTTCAAATGGAGATGCAGACCCTTTGGGAAATCTTAGACATAGTCTGTACCCCCCCTGGGGTCCATGGACCACAGGTAGAAAACTACTGTTTTATGGTAACCACCACCTTTTGCGGACCCCTTAAGACATAATCTGCAGACCCTAGTTTGAAAACCACTGGTCTGTAATGATTTGCGATCCTGAAGCTGATATTTTTAGGTGCCCGAAGTACTTGTATACACTCCCCCCTTTTTATTAAAACAAATAAACCTCCAGAGGAATATTTATATTTTAAATAAAACTTCTTTGATTTTGATTTTTTGTAATATCCTCTGTAAAGCTTGAAAAGGGAGGCTTTTGCGATATCACAGTGGTCACAAATATTTTTTTCTCTTTTGGAATGCAGTTGAAATTAACATGGATGCCATTGTCTAACAGCATAACTTTCTTATTGCTTAGAACAGCAGTCTGCTTCTACTCTCACTAAAGATAATAGAAAATATCCACTGACTTTAGTAGGTGCAGGATGAGATCCATTGTTTGTGCACCAGTATTACAGATTAATAGGAGAGGAATTCTGAAACTGGAGTTTGTTAGTTTAATGTTGCTTCAGAGTGCATGAGTATTCCCAAAACAGCAACTATCAGGACTAAAAACAAAACACCACCAAAACACCTATTGAGAATCTAGTGGACTTTCCTCATCAGATTCAAAGTATTGAAACTAATCACATTTTGGCCTTGAAGGCAAGCATTTGACAGTATTGCTTTTAAGGAGTTTGATAGTGAGCAATATCAAATGAAAAATTAACTACCAGGGCTATTTGCGGTGACATCTTTTTTGGGTACACAGTTCAGATATCACTAGGTTCACGGTGAGTTTGTGTGTTCTGAAGCTAATGCCCACTGAATATTTGCCCATATTCACATTTGATGGTACTGGAAGGAGTGGGGTATTTGAGCCTGCTGATCAGCAGTATGTTATCGGAACCATGTGGGGAATTCTGCCTGGCTTGTCTTTCCCCCAGTTCACCTAAGCACTGAAATTCATAAGATGTGCCTAAAACTGACCTACTAAAGTACTTCATAACATATTCCAACTAGTTGTTTTTCCTGTAGTAGTCTGAGATTAAGTTTTCCTCATGAGTAAAAGGAAAGATTAATATTTACAAAGTACACAGTAACTTTTAGGAATAATCCTATTGCATTCATTTTTACCTGTATGTCTCCTTTTATTTATATATATTAGTCAAACAGAAAATGTAAGGAGAAGCACACACTTTTCCTGCTAGTTTTAAGTTTCCATGGTCATATAAGGAATGACAACCCTACCACATAGCAAATATTACAAATGAGAAACCGTTAATACATATTTTAAAAACTTTTTTGGCAAAATTGATTTGGAGTATGGTGAATCCTTTCATTGCTTTAGTTTTTCTACGCATTTGCAAAGCAACTTGTAACCATCAGATTCCTGGACAGTTTTCTAGGGTTGCGTTTTAGTGTTTGTTAAAGTGTTAACATACAGCTAGTAAACTGCTTCTTACTTTTTTATGGTAAACATATGCATAATTATCTAGCACCAGAGTATCAGATCTGGTAATGTTTGAGGTCATGATGTCTCCAAAAGTATTTTCTTAAACCAGTGAAAAGTACAGTTCTTGCTTCAAGTATTGGCCTCGTTACATCTTCTGTTGGGTTGAGGACATTCTGGATGTACTTGTACAGTACGAAATATCAAGTTATTAATCAAAAGCCACAGCTGTTCACCAGTGAGGTAATTACATAGAGGGTCTGTACTTTCATCATGGTTATCTGAGTAAATGCCATGACATTAGAAACACTGCAATATATAAAGATGAGTTTCAAAAATAAAATCAGTTTTCCAGTAAGTTTAACCACACTCTTAGTACTTCTGAAGGAAAAGCTAAGCAAAACCACTTGCCCACTCTTTAAAACAAAACAAACAACAAAGAGCAAAACACAGACCTAGTCAAGCCTTCTTCATAAAGAAGCAAACAGGGAATAAGACCAATTTTGATTTTTTTTTTCAGATCATGTAAATTGTCCTTCCACTTCAGAACATTGAATTATTAATGTTTTCCCTAGATGTGCTGCGATACAGATCTTGACCTATATGCACCAATTAAATAATAAAAGTGTAAGGAAACAGAAGCCATCCAAGCTGTATTAGAAGTCACAGAAAGTGGGTATGGGTTGATTGACGCAACAGCTCTGCAGAATAGGCCCTATAGTAGAGACATTATATATTTTTACAATGCCTAGCATAAAGAGACCTTGACCTTGATTGGATTCTGTAGGGGCTATTCTAATGCAATTACTCATGATAATAGCTTCCCACTGAGCATGTAGAAGCTTTTCCATGCTATAGGTATTCAGATACTACAGTGATGGGTGACAGTATAAAACCCCTCAACTATATACCCTATAGGCCCTGTATGCAAAGGTCTGTGGCCCTGTGGGTCAGGAGAGGCAAAGCAAAGTGAGCAACCTGAGCATATTTTCCTCTAAGCCTGGTTCATATTTGCATAGGAGTTAATGTGCCTTTGCACCTGTTGTACAACTGCAATCCCTTCAGGCACTTGAGTAGTGGGAGAACAATGATAGTATAAGAGGAGGAAAGTTACAGGTCTACCTGGGACTGCAGCTTCCTGTCTTTGGATTTGGAAGTCCCCCTCAAAGGAGAAGGTTTGGAGTGTAACACTTCAAGGAAAGGTTTCAGAGTAACAGCCGTGTTAGTCTGTATTTGCAAAAAGAAAAGGAGTATTTGTGGCACCTTAGAGACTAACCAATTTATTTGAGCATAAGCTTTCGTGCGCTACAGCTCACTTCATCGGATGCATACTGTGGAAAGTGTAGAAGATCTCTTTATACACATAAAGCATGAAAAAATACCTCCTCCCATCCCACTCTCCTGCTGGTAATAGCTTATCTAAAGTGATCACTCTCCTTACAGTGTGTATGATAATCAAGGTGGGCCATTAGCAGCACAAATCCAGGTTTTCTCACCCCCCCCCCCACACACAAACCCACTCTCCTGCTGGTAATAGCTTATCTAAAGTGACCATTCTCCTTACAATGTGTATGATAAGGTATACAGATTGATAGAACCAGAAGAGTTCCCAGAAGTCACCTACTACAGGACAGGCCTAACAAAGAAAATAACAGAACGCCACTAGCCGTCACCTTCAGCCCCCAGCTAAAACCCCTCCAATGCATTATTAAGGATCTACAACCTATCCTGAAGGATGACCCAACACTCTCACAAATCTTGGGAGATAGGCCAGTCCTTGCCTACAGACAGCCCCCCAACCTGAAGCAAATACTCACCAGCAACCACGTATCACACAACAGAACCACTAACCCAGGAACCTATCCTTGCAACAAAGCCCGTTGCCAGCTGTGCCCACATATCTATTCAGGGGACATCATCACAGGGCCTAATAACATCAGCCACGCTATCAGAGGCTCGTTCACCTGCACATCCACCAATGTGATATATGCCATCATGTGCCAGCAATGCCCCTCTGCCATGTACATTGGTCAAACTGGACAGTCTCTATGTAAAAGAATAAATGGACACAAATCAGATGTCAAGAATTATAACATTCATAAACCAGTCGGAGAACACTTCAATCTCTCTGGTCACGCGATTACAGACATGAAAGTTGCTATATTACAACAAAAAAACTTCAAATCCAGATTCCAGCGAGAAACTGTTGAATTGGAATTCATTTGCAAATTGGATACAATTAACTTAGGCTTGAAAAGAGACTGGGAGTGGCTAAGTCATTATGCAAGGTAACCTATTTCCCCTTGTTTTTTCCTACCCGCCCCCCCCGACGTTCTTGTTAAACCCTGGATTTGTGCTGGAAATAGCTCACCTTGATTATCATACACATTGTAAGGAGAGTGGTCACTTTAGATAAGCTATTACCAGCAGGAGAGTGGGTTTGTGTGTGTGTAGGGGGGGCAGGGGGGGTGAGAAAACCTGGATTTGTGCTGGAAATGGCCCAACTTGATTATCATACACATTGTAAGGTGCCACAAGTACTCCTTTTCTTATTGTAAGGAGAGTGATCACTTTAGATAAGCTATTACCAGCAGGAGAGTGGGGTGGGAGGAGGTATTTTTTCATGCTTTATGTGTATAAAGAGATCTTCTACACTTTCCACAGTATGCATCCGATGAAGTGAGCTGTAGCTCACGAAAGCTTATGCTCAAATAAATTGGTTAGTCTCTAAGGTGCCACAAGTACTACTTCAAGGAAACTGAGTTTCCTAGACTTTCTTGCCTCACTCCTGTGGTTTTACCACAAGAGGGCAGGGTAATGGTCCCCTATCTTCATGGGCGTGACATGAAATTTTTTACTGAAGAATTTTATTTTTTACTATTCTTTTAAATTTAAAGGCATGTCAGACATCACTTGGGAAATCTGAAACTAATAATAAAAGGCAGGAGACTGTGGGCATTGGCTGGGAATATTTTTTGAGTAGCAGCTGGCTCTCTTCTTTGTTTTTTACATGAAAAATTAATGATAAAGGTAGCATTGTTGTGGAGTATAGCCCAAGGCTCTGGACCATCAGAAAGCTGATATACACTTCAGTGCCATGTTGCAGAATGTATTGCTTTCCTGCAGTAGTTCTTCATATTTTGAAGAAGAATTGCATAAACCACATATACAGTTTGAACTCAGAATAATTAATACAACACAAAGAATTTGACAGTAATAACCTACATTCCAGGACACTTATTTATATTGCTTGTTATCTTATTTGTCTTTTCATATCTGAGAAAGTAAAGTAACAAAATGACAGCAGAAGCTAATATTTTCCCTGAGCGCACTTGTAATAAGTTACTGTAGTCTAATAACTCATCATTCTGGGCCATATTCTGATCTCATTTAATCCAGGGCAAACTCCACTTATTTCAGTTTAATTACTTGGATTTACACTGGAAAATTAAATTAGAATATTCTGTGTTCAGTCCTACAATAAACTTCAGTAATTTAAGTGATGTATAGAAGAACTGAACAGGATATCCTATTCTAGGAGGATTTGAACTAGAATGGGAAGATTTATTAACCTGAACAGTGTTTGAAAAATTACCCTTATGTGCTGAAAAACAAGCCTGTAAGTTTAGAAACAGTTCAGAAAATATGTTTGTAAGAGACAATATAAAAAAAACTCCTTAAAAATCAGAAAACATGTAAATTGTGGGTGGAATTTAGTTAATAGAAAAGCTGAGATGTAACTGCGTGTATCAAAAGTAGATGAACAACTTAAACAGATTTTGGCTAACCAAAAGGACAACAGAAAAATTCAGCGTAGTTCGTAGTAGGAAAGTTTACAATTTGGAACTGGACCCAGCTAACTTCATATTACTAGTTTATATAAATGCAAATACATATGGTAAGTGTTTTAGTACATTTAATGAGAAAATGAATGTTGCCCTATTTCAACACAGCATTTAAGTATTGTGGAAATCTGCTCCCACTTGGCACAGCACCTAAGCACATGCTTAACTTTAAGCGTGGGGTTAAATCAATCTATTAAGCACATCACTAAAGCATGACTTCAGTGGGATTTAAATACATGCTTACAGTTAAGCAAATGCTTTCATGCTGTGCTGAATCATGGTCTAAATGCAGTTTGGATAATGTCAGGTAAAGTTATTAATTTTTAGCATGTATGAATTATAGACTTGCTTATGGTAAGTTACAAATGGAGCACTTTCCATATAAAAACATTGTTTCAGGACGAGGAAAGTTGCATGAGGTGAAACTTCATTCAATTTTTTGGCCACAACTGGATTGTGTATTAACTTTAAAGTTATCAGAAAAATTAAAACAATTTAAAAATAAGTTTGTATAGTATTCAGTCCTGGATTTGGAGGTTTCTGTTCACATGAAGTCTATTTTCCTGTTAATATTTTATTTTAATTGGGAAAGTGTCACTCCCTTGCCTTTTATTAAGTCTGAATGTACTAGCTCTTTAGCACTCTTAGGACTTGTCTACACTTAAAATGCTTTGGTATCATAGAGATGAGGGAGCAGGCCAGAAGTTAGTCTAGATATCCAGCCTGACAGTGCATAACAGAGTAATTGGACCAAATTCTTTTCTGTTGGACATTGGTATAGTTCCACTAAAGTCAATAGAGTTGTGCTAATTTAATCCAATTTGGCCCCATTATTTTAATACATTTTAGCACCCAATCCAATGCTCATTGAAGTAATGGAAAGACTCCCACTCACTTCAGTAGCTATTGGATCACACTCTCAGTTAATTCTGGTTAATTCTTTGATTTCCATGGAGACATATTTTAATTTCCCATCAATATCCAACAGTCTGGAGTCAGTATCAGAAACTTATCCTGTCTGCTCTCCCCCCCACCCCATACTGTTCACAGATTTGGGAAGCTCAAGCAGTCAAAACCAAGAGTCAGGTCTGACAATCATAAGATTGGTTTAAAACTCATGAGATTTTAACAAAAAATAATGCCTTTTGGGTTCTTTTAATTTGTCTGTGGCTTAGAGCCTTTAGGGCACATACAAGCCATATTTTCTAGCTTTTCTATTCAACCATGAGGTTAGAAATTTACATATTTTTTAAACAATGAAAGTTGAGATTCTCACATAATCCCAGGATTCCAGCAGTTGGGGAGTGAAGAGAAACTCTACATCCCACAGGACTTCTGATAATGAGAACGGTCAACACTGAGTTCCACTCAAATTAGATGTGTTCATTTGGAAGGCAGCTATTTCATTAGATTTTATTTTAGGGTTGCATCCACTTTGCTTGAGTTCAGATTGGATTCTTTAGAGCCCATCCGATCTAAATGAAAACCTATTAATTTAATTGCCAGCATTTTCCAACAGTGAAATGGTTCCCTTACAAAAACAAAGGGAATTAGTAAACTGAAAATTGCCCTTTTACCAGTCTGTGGAGTATAGTTATTGCTGCACATCTTACACATTTAGATTAGTCAATTCAGTGATTAAAGCCCAATCCTGCAATGGGCTATACATGTGTCAGTTCAGGGACCATCCTTGTGGAACATACTGCAGGAGTGGGGCCTAAACCATATGCTCTCTTCTTTTATGTGGTGTAGTGAGGAACAGCTTGTGCTAACTCAGGGGTAAAATTGATTGCACACTAAGCTTAGACACCCATATTTGAAAAGTTTGGCCTTAATTACCAAGACCCCAGTTCAGCAAAGCAGTTAAGCACCTGCTTAAAATTTAGGCCTAGGTTTTAGTTCATCCCTCTTCATCAGAGCTCTTAAAAGTACGCTTAATGTTAACTTTAAGCAGGTGTGCTTTGTTAGCCTTATGTTATGTACATGTGATGTGTTAGGTTACATGTTTGTACATACATTTTCACTTGACTTCCATGAACATCCATCTGAGCAAAATTTTGTTTGGGTGAATGTTGTCTGAAAGCAAATTATGGACCCCTAGACAACATTTGTTTAATCAAGAAAAAAATTGTAATGAAAAGGAATTTGTCTTGAAGGGATGCAGAAGTATACTTTGCAAACATTAAGTCATCCAATGAGGGAACAGAAACAACACTATGTGAGTTAGGTTGAATAGTGATTTCTGAATATTGAATAATTGTATATTTGCTATGAAGAATCAGCAAAACAACATTAATTGCACAATTTCTAATAATGAAGAAATCTGTATAAAATATGATCTGCTTGTGCACAGTTCATTCATTGAAAGCAGGGAGTTCAGAAGTGCAGCAGTTAAAATTAATGAGACCAAGCAGCAGCAGAAACACATTGGAGCTGTCTGTTTTGGTGTGCAAGTGATTCAAATCTGGATGGTTATCTTTGCAACCATAAAGGCTAGAAACGTTTTAAAAAAAAATAAATGAAAGCTCAGATGCTGCAGAGGTCAATAGCATTAGTCCCCTTGCTAGTCCAGGAAAGCTTCTTACTTGCCCTGAGATGTGGATTTTTCAAACCCTCTAGTAATTAGTTATGGACCAGTGAGCAGAGGAGAAAAAAATAAAAAAATAAAATTCACATTTGACTTTTCCATCAGCCACCAGCCTTTCCTGTGAGATTTCTACCATTTAAATAACACTTTAAGGTTATGAGTGACTGATACAGATATCTAAGTAAAGCTGAAGGGTGGAATGCTGTCAGCTGGTACAAAATAAAGTCGTATTGATGTTGTATTGTTGACACTCCTGTTGGGGGGAATCACAATACACATCAAGCTGGAGAAAATATATTAGAGAGCATTTTCAGAAGGAGAGTGTTTTCGCATGTGTGTGGTGGGACATGAGGGTATGGGCGTGTGTGATGAGAATTTTCAGAGGTTTGAAAGGTTTGCTGTTACGTACTTTGAAGACTCCCCAGCCAATCTGGGTCTAAACTTTCACATTAAACCCTTAGAGGTCTGTAATACAACACTGAAGTAAAGCAGTTAGTTCAGTAGCTAATGAACACTCAAGTGGCAGCTTCCTCCAGAGAAAAGGGTGGGGAATCTTTTCTGCAGCTTACTGTGACCAAATATAGACTGAGCTATGCAGCTGACTCATATACATACAGTACATCCGATGTGCCCGTTGCTCCACAGTGCTGAAAAGCGACTCGTGTGTTGTTTAAAAAACCGAAGCCATTGTAAACATTTAGGGCTGGAGTTTTACCTGCCGTAAATTGGTATAGTTGCTTGGAAGTAAGTCTGTGTAGCTCCATTGACTTCCATAGAACTAGACCAAATTACACCATTTGAAAATCTGTTTTGAGATTTGTAGTGCAAGATGATATCATATACAGTTGTCTTTTGCAGTCTAGCTAAAGACGTAGAGAACTATAATAGAAATAAAGTAGTTAAATCAAAATGCACTTTGAGTTTAGAAGCCAAAATTGTTAAGCAATTTGTTTACCAATACATGTAAATCATAGTATGCCACATCCATATTGTATCACTTATGATTCTATTCTATAAATCCTGTTAATCTAAAGAAAAATGTATCGTGTCCCCAGCACTTTTCAATTTTTATCTGGCTTAGCAAACAACAGCATGCTCTGGGGCAGAATACCAGTACAGTACACATCTGCATTAGCAACATAATCTTCATAGTAAAGTACTTCATTATGTAATGTGAGCCATCAGTTCTGGCATTTGTGGCTATCACATCCACACAGTTTCCACATACAGTTCACTGGTTAATTCACAGTCTTCCCCAAATGCAGTGCTGTTGATTGGCCCAGCACAAAGCCATTCCACCACTTATGGCCCCTTGACTCCTCAGTTTAGAAGTGACACATTGGCCAGGGCTTTTTGAATAGCAGTGAATTTCACCCACAAAGAGTTGCAGAGGAGTGTTGAATTCCCTTCTGTGGCTTCTGCTATTTAGCTCCCCTCACACAGCAGAATCATGGCATTTTCATTTCAATTTGAGCCATCCACAGCTGCAGAGGTGCCAAGAAAATATCATGTAGCTAAAGGGGGAAAAAATCCTTTCTGACTTACTAGGGTGCAGTTGCCTCTACATTCCTCTGAGCAAATCTTTTCATACTACTAAAAAATTTAAATACTTTAGAAGTAAAGTCTGAAAAGCACTGTAAATGCAGACTAGTTGGCTTTAGTCAACACTCCTTAACTACAGGATGTTGGACTGGAGCATGAGAGGTTTGTTGCTGTTGCCCCGGAGAAAAGATTAAGCACTGAGATAAGCTTTTCTAAATGAGCGTATTTCATCCATCAGACATTCTTGGCTGTTCTTACTATATAAAGTTTGCACTTCTTGCTGCAATATTGAACAGCTGCTACACAAAATGGAAGGCCAGTGTCACGTGTCTAGATGAGGCAGCTTGCAATGTACTCTTATTCAGTTGATTGGATATTATCCTAAGGAATGATAACTACCAAAAATGCTTTTAAAAATTATACTAAAATGTCAAATATTTAGTTAACAACCCAAGATACTTTAATAAAAAATATTCACAAAAGTAATGAGCCTTCTAAGGAGTTGCAAGTGGTTCTGATCATTGTTAAATAAAGGTATGTAACAGTAACATTATCTCTGACACACAACAGCTTTCTCTACAGATTTATGTTGTTTGAGATAAATAGCAATTCAATGAACATTGGTACTAACTGTTTTATTATCAAGAGACTGAATTAAAGGAGTGATGTGATTGCCGCGTAGGCTTCATTGCATCGCACACTAATGCCCTAGATAAAGCTAATTAGATATTCTCAGTTGTACCTGTGTATACATGTAGGGAAGGAAGAAAAAAATAATCTTGTATTGTTTGGATATTTGTTGCAATTATAACAAGATCTCACCTTTGGAATGTCAAATTTTTTTTTTTCACTGTAAAGCAGTAATATGCAAAAAGGTCAACAATGTGAGTGAGGGATAATATCTAAGATGGATGGAAACTTAGTTTTTAAAATACTGGTTAAGGACTAGGTGTACTATACTCCCAGTGATATGCAACCATGTGTGATAGATTTGTAAAAGTCTACAGCTAGTTAAACATTGCTCATAGAAAAAAACTATTTTGTTTGCCAGTTCTACACCAGGAAAATTACCCATTGCTGATAGTGAATGTTAGCATGGATGCAGACAAACTGCTGCCGAACACAATTTAACAGTAGCTGTAGACCAGAACAAACCACGTTTAGTAGTATTTCAGAAAGTTATGGGGACAGATTTTAACCCTAGTTTTCTGAACCAGAGGTGAACAAGGTAAGTCTTGATCTACAGTTGCAGTTAAACTGTGTTCAGCACCAGTTCAGCCACACACATTGTTGACTTTATATCAGCAATGGGTAATGTTTTAGTGTCAATCAGGACTTGAATACTATTAGATGAATTCAACATACTACAGTAGCGCTCTTAATTTTTGGCACTTTATAGTATCAGCAGTCATTAATATCCTAAAATCTTTAAAATAGATGTTTAAAATACTAGTTTTAGTGTATTTAATTGAAAGGTGTCTTATTGACATACACATGCATTTGAACAAAGTTAAATATTAAACTTAATGTTATTATATAGCTTATATTAAGGCAATGGAGTACTGACAGTTTTGACCATAATACACTGTAGTTGTCAATACTTGTTTCCAAACAGCTTTGAGGCTTGTCCAAATTAACTCTCTCATATCACCAAGGTTTAATAAATGATAGACTGAACTTAACCAAGTCTGCTTGCCACTAGGCACCCCTCTCATGGCTAGGCATAGCAGCTCCTCACTGGGCGAGCACTTCCTAGCTGAAGTCACTCCAGTGCTGTGGCACTTCCTATATCTGGAAACTCATTCAGCAGCTCAGCTGCTCTGGCTAGGTCATAGTCTTTAGTCTACCGTTCCTAGGTCAGCTGTCCAAACTGAAAATCCAAAACTGTTTTTAACAGAAACAAAAATCCTTCTGCCTCTCAGTGCTTCTGTATCATGATGCCAACGTTTCCCAACCTAGTGCTAAAAATTTCCCAAATCTGGCAAAATATTCCCAGACTCTGGGAATTTTTTACCAGTTTGGGAAATTTTTGGCACTAGCTAGTGCTTCTATATCCTGGGAAATTTCCCCAAATCTGGGAATTTGGGGGTAAGATGTTTCACCTTGGGAAATTGCAGGGCAAATTGGGAAACTGTAGGGCACATGCTGTCAAAAAAATCCCAGATTTGGAGAAATTTCTAAGGATATAGAAGCGCTGCTGCCTCTCTGGGACTCTTCGTCAGAGAGCCCTCTATTCAACCTACAGCCTCCTTGCTGGGCTCAGCAACCATTGTGACAGGTTTGTACATCCCATTCTCAGGGTTGGTAGGGGAATTTTAACCCTTCCATTCACTCTTGATTTTTTTAAATTTTACTTTGAAGTAAATTTAAATCTAGTTTCAGAGTAGCAGCCATGTTAGTCTGTATTCGCAAAAAGAAAAGGAGGACTTGTGGCACCTTAGAGACTAACAAATTTATTTGAGCATAAGCTTTCGTGAGCTACAGCTCACTTCAACGGATGCTCAAATAAATTTTTTAATTCCAGTGATTGTCAGAATCCACAGAACAGGCTTAATGTGAGCAGTCACAGCTTGAGCTTCCTTGCATAGCTCCGGCACTGAACGACCTGGAGGGGTGAGAACGTACACCAGTTACTGTATCCCTGTCTCAGTTGTGGTTCTCTGCCGAAACTGCTAGCAAAGGGTTCAGGTTAGTGCCAGTTGTGGTGCTGCTGTTTGTAATGTGGGTATTTAGATATCATGGTCAGAGATGCTGCAAAATACCTAAGATGGAGGGGCTGGCTTCTATATAAGTTTTGGGAGGTAACCCTGAAGGTGTGTGTGTTTCTCAAGAGCAGGTAGCAGAAACACCTCCTCTCACTCCCAAGATGAAGTGCCCTGGGTGGTGCCTGAGCCTGCCCATTTAGGAACAAATTCTGCTCTCTTGTACATTGGTGTAATCCAGTCTAACTTCAGTGACTTCAATGGAGTTATTCTGGATTTACATTGGGATGACTGTGATGTTTTGGGGATCGCCCAAACTGGTCAGGAGCTCTGTCACCACCTACTCTGTAGCTTCAGGGTGTCTTTGTGCCATGTGGTTATGGTTCAGATCACTGCCACAAGTAGCCAGCCCATAAGCATAAGGTTTCACCCTGGCTTTCATCAGCCTAGTTACTCTTTGCAGGGTGACACCAACAGCCCTTCCAGTCCTGTGTGTTTCCAGATCCATCCTCACCAAGTTCTTAATTACCAAACACTTGGACTGTTCCCGTGTGGTTTGTCACGCTGAAGGTAAGAAACCAATCCACCAGTTATCTGTTCACTTGGGCATACACAGTACACACAGTTTTCACACCAGAGACCTGCTTGTAGTCTAAATAAACAAACATTTATTTAATAGAAAAAAACACACTCAAAGATGAAATAATAAGAAAACAAGCATACACAAGTTACACAGAAAATAAACATAATGACTTTACACTTCCATATTAGATAAAATCCTTTTTCTAATATAAGTTACCTATTGCTTTTAAAAAGTTTCCCAGCAAAACCCGCTAGCTATAGCGGGATCCAGTATTCAACAGACAGTTTCACTCCCAGAGGCTGTTCCTTGGTTTCTAGATAATTTTCAGTTCAAACTCCTTCCATTTTAAAATAGTTTGCAGTTTTTTTCCTCTTCAGTCACTGTAAATATTCAAAGGGGAAAACTCCCTCATTGCTTAGTTTTCAAAGACTGGGGTTTTCTTTTCAGTTTCAAGCTCTTCCCATGTGCTTTGATGCTTTCTTGTTGCTTTTTCTTGAGCTGTACAATAGCTAGGTGCTTTGAGTCAGTTTCATCTGGTAAAGAACACAAGAGCTACCATACTGGGGTCAGACAATGGTCCATCTTGTCTGGTATCTATCTCTGACAGTGGCTTGTACCAGAGCTTCAGGGAGAGTGCAGAAAACAGGGTAATTATGGAGTGATCCAACTCTGCCTTCTGCTCCTGGCTTCTGGCAGTCACCCTGAGCACAGGGTTGCATTGCTGGCCATCTTGGCTAATAGCCATTGATGGACCTATCCTCCATGAACTTATCTAGTTCTTTTTTGAGCCCAGTTATATTTTGGTCATTACAACATCCCTGGGCAATGAGTTCAACAGGTTTGTTTGTGTTGTGTGAAAAAGCACTTCCTTTTGTTTGTATTAATGTCATCAGGTGACTCCTGGTTTTTTATTGTGTGAAAGGGTAAATAACATTTCTCTATTCACTTTTGCACACAATTCATGATTTTATAGACTTCTATCATATTCCCCCTTAGTCCTCTCTTTTGTAAACTGAACAGCTCTAATCTTTTTTTAGTCTCTCCTGGTATGGAAGCTGTTCCTTACCCTTGGAAGGTAGCCTCTCCTTGCCTGATTGCTTCATTGCCCTATTGCAGTGTTTCCCAAACTTGAGATGCTGCTTGTTCAGGGAAAGCCCCTAGTGGGCCCGGCCGGTTTGTTTACCTGCCGCATCTGCAGGTTCGGCCGATCGCGGCTCCCACTGGCCGCGGTTCACTGTGCCCGGCCAATGGGGACTGCGGAAAGCAGCGGCCAGTATGTCCCTCGGCCCGCGCCACTTCCTGCAGCCCCCGTTGGCTGGGCACAGTGAAGCGCGGCCAGTGGGAGCCGCGATCGGCCGAACCTGTGGATGCGGCATGTAATCAAACTGGCCTGGCCCGGCCCGCCAGGGGCTTTCCCTGAACAGGAGGTGTCCCAAGTTTGGGAAACACTGCCCTATTGTGAGGTGATGATGAAGCTGCACCACAGTTACAGTTATAATCTATGTATGATACATACTAACGGTTCTTAACCTCTTTATCATTGTGGGCCACATATGCAGCTCTCTCTGTGTTATGTGGACCACATCCACACACTATATATGCAACCTGTATGGCCCTGAGGACATCACATGGGCTGCAGCTGTGTGCTGATTGGGCTGCGGCTTGAGAACCACTGATGCATACATACATTCATAAACATAACATATATACATATCTCATAATGACTATTAAGTTCAGAACATTACAAATGTTCATAAAAAATCTTACTTGATATACTTTTATAGTAGAATAACACAGTTTGCAATCAGTTGGTTTAACTGCTTGTTTTTGGAGTTTAAACCTTCTGTTCTCGCCTTGGGGTGTCTGGATCCTGATTGTCACTGAGAGCAAAATTTGGGCCATTGAGTTCATTTTCCCACTGAGTTATATGAGGGCTAGATTCTGGTTGTAGATTCTGTGCCTGGTTTCATCCTATCCCTCCTCCTGTGGGGATCCATGTACCCCTGTCAGTGCTATACTAGTGGAGTGCTTGTACTTCCCACTTATTGTTGCTGGCTCCTAGTAAGTAAGCAAGGAGGAACAGTCTGCTGGTGCCCTTTTACCCAGTTGTAATCTGGACCTTATTGTGCAACCCTTGGAATATTTGTTTTTACATTTGTAATGCAACAGTAACATACAGATCTATAGATGAAGAATAAATGTAGGTTAAGGAACTAATTATAGTATTTTCCTCAGCCAGAACAGGGTCACGTATTATCGTGCTAGTGTAAATGGTGATCATTTCAGGCTTCAGTTTGAAAACAGACATTTTAAAGGAACGTATGGGTTACTCATCTTATTATGGGTGTAATTACTTATTATGGGTGTAATATCAAAACTTCATTAATTTACCAGAACTGGTATTTTAAGAATTGATTATTCTGCATGGAGTTCTTGATTATGGTCAGAACCTTTTTGTATACCCTCTTGGGTATTCGTGACTGATTAAAAGCTTCCAAGCACGTTCTGTTAAGAAGCAAGAATCTCTTTAGGTGTGGTGCAGTTTTATAACGGAATCTCAGGAGATGACGTGGCCTTCTCAGCAAGGTTATAGGGATAACTGTGAAACTTCAGTATTATCAAATACTTGGCAAGAGAGCAGAACACCATCAAGCCATGAAAACTGTAGGTGGGGCACATATATGCAGGCAGCACATCTAAATATATCATATTCAGGCCTTTAATTTTTCTACAGTCTGTCCTCAAACTATAGAGTGCCCTGTGGTTTGCTATTCAAAGAGGTTTTCTTAACTATGAGTTAGGATATTGGAGACCCTGGAGTTGGCAAATTTGTAGTGTTCTGTAAATGTATCATGCTGACAAGTAAAAACTGTAATAGACATGTGTATAGTAAATATCCATTTTCAAGGCCATTGTCAAGTTGGATGTCTGTGCTCACTTCACTTGGTTTTAAAGACTAATGCTTATATCAGATACTGTAAGCACTGAGGACCATGGTCCATTGCCCAAATCATCTTATTGATTGATGGGAAACATTTCTTTCTGTGATGATCTGGGATCTAGTGCCAGTTCCCAAAAAGTTATCCCATCTCTGTTATAGTATCTTGGGCACAAAACGTGAGCTTTCCAAATTGGGAGTTCACAAAACCAAATAGAAATCGGAAGACACTGCTTTTAAAAAAATCCCAAACAAACAAAACAACAAAAACAATTTTCTGGTGTTCTGTTTTTGTTATGGCTGCTTTGATTATAAGCATAGAAGGTGAAATCCTAGCCCACTGAAGTCAGTGACAAAACTCCCAATGACTTCCATAGGTCCTGTATTTTACTCATATTTCTGTAGAGGTCAGGTAAAAGAAATGGAATAGATCACCAAACTTGAGCCTGAGAACCAAAAAGTGAGGAAAATCACAAATATAATGTGAAACTGGCCAGTTGAATTCCAATGTTGAAATGGAATGAAATTCAAAAAACTTGTCTAGTTAACAGTAAATCTAGGGCCTGGTTTTGCCTTTACTGCTTCTGTTCATCTTATTACACCTACAAATTATACACACACCTAGTCTGTGTAAACCATTTTATTATTGTTGTTATCCCATTCACTCTGCTTATTCATTACACCCAGCTGTTACAGTCTTCAAGACTGTCTGCTCTTTGGGGCAGTGACTGTTACTTACTCTGTCTGTACAGTAGCTAGTGCATAGGGTCCCCCACCAGGTTGAGACCACTATATACCAATTTAATACAAATAATAAATAATAATAAAATTAACCACTGTGTTACTTCAATTTTACACCAATATAACTCCAGTGATTTCAGTGGACTTTGGAGTATGCAGTATATCATGGCTGCATGCTCATGCAGAACCTCTTCTCTTGAATATAAAGACTGGGGTGGTCCTTGGCACGTCTCTAGGTGTGCAAGTTAAGCAGGTATCCAGAGCATTTTCATCTTCTTGTGCAGCCACATAGTAATGGAAACATCTGGCCCTGAGGGTATAGAAGATGTAAACAGTACACTACAGTGAAAACAAGTGCATAGTTCTTGTTACAGCTGAAATGCACAATTAGATCGGTTTTCAGGAATTCCAAAGTTTGGTATTTTGCCACTCCACCCTTGGGAGGCTTCTTCAGCATCTTGTTTCCCTTTTATTTAAAACACCCCCTAAATGTCTAGCAGTTTAAAAATACCATAGTTCTCCCTATGTCCAATACCACAGTTAAGAATATTCCTTTTTGGAACTGTCATTGATCAATGTAGATGTGTATCATTTTGCAATATGATCAGCTGATGATACCTGTGACATATAATATGTACGGAATGATATTTTATTATAGCTCACATGGGAAAGAACTCCCAGCACTGCTAGCTATTCAAATACGGGTTGATGTTGAAAAGAGTTGCCAGCACCACCACATTAAAATACCATTTAAGTAATGTGCCACTAGACCCTTGTTTGTGGGTTTTGGCAAAAAACAGACCTTTTCCAAAGCTGATGCCTTTTATACCAAAGGGAAGCTTTATAATCCTTTGAAAGAGAGACACAAAGGGTCAAATCCAAGGTCTGTGCTAAAATTCCCATTTATTGCAATGGGAATTTTTCTTGAATAAAGATCGACTAAAAACTGAGTAAGGATTTTAAGATTTGACCTGTGCTGTGTAGGAGATCAAAGACATTGCACAATGATAGACTTTTTCTTTCTGACATATTGTTCTGGATTGCATCAATTTAACATGTTGGAGCTGCCCTTGGCATTCTTTGTAAGATGACAAATGAGATTTTGTTAGCACTGGGAATAATGCCTCTGTCTCTCTCCGGTATGTTGATGCCTTGTTACACTATCATTCTTGTAAGTTTTGTTTCTTCTATGTGAGTAACACTTTGTTCTTGGGAACAATTCAGGAGGCTTGTTTGTCGCAAAGTTTAAAAATAAAGCACATTTTGTAAATGAAAGTGTCAGTGCAGCGGATAACACTGGCTACGCCCTTTAAAAGGGAGGCACAGCTCCTACTCCAGCATGTTCGCCCTCAAGGCCTCTTCCTGAGTCATCTGGGATGCCTCCTGCTGCGGCTGCTAATGGAGTTACTTTGGATTTACATTGATGTGAGAGCAGAATTTACCCCTGCATTCACTGTAGAGAGCGAGTATATTTAAGGTTAATTTGGGCTTGGTTTTTAGAGGTGGGACACGCAGTACAGTACTAATATTGCATTACAAAATAGCGGTACCAATGTAAATGTCTGTAGCAGCATCTTATTCCTAGCTGCTCAGGAAAACAGGTATCTCTAGCTAAGAGAGGTTTTGCATCAACTATGTTATCATGACAGGTTTCAGAGTAACAGCCGTGTTAGTCTGTATTCGCAAAAAGAAAAGGAGTACTTGTGGCACCTTAGAGACTAACCAATTTATTTGAGCATGAGCTTTCGTGAGCTACAGCTCACTTCATCGGTATGCATCCGATGAAGTGAGCTGTAGCTCACGAAAGCTCATGCTCAAATAAATTGGTTAGTCTCTAAGGTGCCACAAGTAGTCCTTTTCTTTTTATGTTATCATGAATTCACATGAGGAACATAAGAGGTGATTTCTGTTCCTTCCTTACACTTTGTTTATATTTCTGCTGATTTAGAAACATAACATTTTCTTGTAGCTTATTTACGTACAATATTAATTATTATATGGTAGCAATTTAGTTCTTTTGGTACAAGGGCCCTTTAAATGAGGCTATATTATTTGTAATTGCTGTGTTAACTGGACATCTCTGCAATCCCTAGAAAGAGGGAGAAAACCTGATTAGCAATAAATTATTAGTTATTAGTTATAGATTTTTTATAAGTGTCAGTTCAGATGTGCTAGCTTCTTAATCATATCTTTAAGGGAGGCTGTGCTACTGGCTCTGTCTGTGTTTTGTGTATGTATTCGTTTGAAAATTGGGCCAGCTTTTCAAGAATATAATGATTGCTGATACGGGGGATGTGCAGTAGCTTTTAGGGCTGAACAGTATGATTTATAAAAAATTTACTTAAGGAGAGTAGATCCAGTACCTCAGTTTCTGTGTGTGCATGTGAAATTGAGTTTGGGGACATGTATTTAAATTAAAGGGCTAAATTCATCCATAACTCTTGATTTCAGTGAAGCTGTACCAAGGTAAGCTTGGCTCTATGTGCAGCAAGACAAACATAATAAATCATGTTGACATCACTAAGAACTCAAACAATGTTTTTTAAATCTACTAAGAAATAGATTGTGTATTTAGGCACAGCTCTGAATGTGTGTAAATCACCAGTTAGGAGTAATCCAAGGAGGCATTGTGTCTCAGAGACATGCTTCAGAGGCACAATTCACTCTTTGCTTCTCCCTTGCAGAGATTCAGATAGTAATTTATTGCTTATGCAAGCAGCAAGTTGCAACACTCCCCACCTTAACTTAAGTGTGCTGGTCAGCATGCTGAATGGAGTCAGAGATCCACCTCTCCCAGCCCACCTGCTCTAGAGGTCCGGGGTGACCTACCTGCTATGCACCTGGACCCAAAGTCCTGGTAGCCTATGAAAGGGGGCCCAGGGTGTTCTTTTGCAGGCAAATACTCAAAGTCACAGTCTATCCCTATAGTATTTTTAAAGATATTTATAATAAAAGGATGCTACATTTGATTGACCCTCTTGAAAGGAAGGTCCATATTGGGGCTCTGACTGTTTGTCAGTGTTCTTTTGATTTGTGGCCATTTCATTATATCTTTGTATCAGCCAGTAATGTTTTTTTGTTCTCTCTCAGTACTCAGAATTGTGGAGTTAACATTTGTTGAATGATCTCTGTGCACCTGGGTTTCCTATAAACATTTATGTTAATGTTTTTCTGGGACCTTAAACCTGAGCAATGTTTGTTGGGCATGCCTCTCTTTTTGAGTGACAATACTGAATCAGACGCCTGGGTCAAAGATAGAAATGAGTCAAACCATGACTCACTCGTAAGTTTGACACAGATTCCACTGTGCTCCTTCGTGCACAGAAGACAAACTATTGATAAATAATTCATTGACTCAGTAAGTTATCATGATGTGAATTTTAATTTACTTTTTGTGTCAGAACAGGCCATGATACTAGAACAATGAGTAGGATTTGGTAAGGCTGTTACCTTAGAGACCTTCTAGGATAACATTCTGTCTCACTAGTTGAGCATGATGATGGCTAGGGAGTGTTGTACAAAGCAATTATTTCATCTTAGGTACATTATGTTTCCCTTTCCTCTGAAACATCAAGTACTGATTGTGACGTTGCATTCCATGTGTTTTATGGAAATATGCTTAAGAGTGTGAATATATTGTAACTGGAATATGCTTTATACAAAAGGTCTCTTGTAAGGTATCATTACAAAGCTTATAATCTACTGAGTGTGTTCATCCTATTTGTATGTATGTATGATTTTTGTATCTGAAGCTAGAAATATGAAGTATAACGCTGAAGTCCTATTGTAATTATGCAAAGTGTGGGCCATTAATGGTGGTTTGGAAGCTTGATGGCTCCCATTGACTAGGACAATTGGTTGTAAATGGCTCTGTTTACTTGTAAGCCTTCCTTCCAGCCAGTGAGTACTGAAGTCTCACAGGACATGTGAACATGTCACATGATCCTGGAATCCATCTTAAACCTGGTGCTTTTCCATTTAGAAGGAAGGGTGGGAACCCAGAGAGAGACAAAGGATTCCCGTCTTGTGCCAAAGATATAAAAGGTGGTGGAACAGAACAAAGGAGGCTGCTGGTCATGAGAAATCCCCAAGTTACCACCTGAGCTGGAACTAACAAGGACTGTACCAGGGGAAAGGATTAGGCCCAGACTAGGAAGGAGTCTAGTTTGTGAAAGAAGCTTATTGGAACATCTCTGAGGGTGAGATTTTATCTGTAATCAGTTTCTTAATGTATTAGGCTGAGACTTGCGTGTTTTGTTTTATTTTGCTTGGTAACTTACTTTGTTCTGTCTGTTATTACTTGAAACCACTTAAATCCTACTTTTTATACTTAATAAAATCACTTTTGCTTATTAGTAAACCCAGAGTAAGTGATTAATACCTGGGGGACCAAACAGCTGTGCATATCTCTCTATCAGTGTTATAGAGGGCAGACAATTTATGAGTTTACCCTGAATAAGCTTTATCCAGAGTAAAATGGATTTATTTGGGGCTTGGATCCCATTGGGAACTGGGTGTCTGGGTGCTGGAGATAGGTGACATGCTGAGCAGTTTTTGGTTACAGTCTTTGGGGGCATGGACCAGACCTGGGTCTGTGTTGCATGAGGCTTGTATGTTTGGCTCAACAAGACAGGGTTCCGGAGTCCCAAGCTGGCAGTGAAAACGGGCTCAGAGTTAATCTCAGCACGTCAGGTGTCAGTCTCAAGGGGGTCTCTGTGACCGAACCTGTCACACTGATTATGACCAGAGACAAGATATTGCAGTAGATCGTCCAGTGGATAGCATCTGGGGTGACAGATATTGTGTGCACGTACTTCTGTGTTTTTCCCCAAACCCAAAACTGTCACAAAGCAATATGGCAGCTAGACTAACATTTTATCCAGCAGTTTTTTGCTAATTCGAAGGGGCAGTTAACTAACTGTTAAAATTAACAGGTATAAAAGGCAGCCTACCTTGACGGTAGTCCCCAGGCTTACCTATATTATTATTTCCATATGTTATTTCTGCTAGAGGTTGATGAGGTCTGAGCACAGGACTGGGAATCAGGAGCTCTTGCATCTTAATCCTGGTTTTGAGTATCTCTTTCTTAGTAGGCGTAGGGCAGTCATTTACCTCTCTACACAGTTTACTCATCTGTAAATTGAAATGGAAAGTACCTGTAATTCTGTGGGTGTGCATACATACAGATAATGAAATACGCCCTGGGATTTGGATGGCAATACATTTCTACTATTACCTTCTGCAAGCAATGACTGCTTGTACAACCAAAGTGACAGCTTTGGCCATGGGAGGGCGGGAGGAGGTATAGTGATTAAGGGGTAAAATTTTCAAGTGTCTACGTCCCGTTTTCATAAGTCTCATTGACTTACAATGGGATGTAGGTTCCTAAATCGCTCAGGTGCTTTTGAAAAATTGCAGTGGGAAGTCATTTCTTTCAGAAACCCCATGTTGCTGACTATGGAACGGCAATAACATTTACTAATATTTAAATGTGGAGAAGTGTCCTTATCTTTCTAGAGTGTACTTCGATAGATGTAGTTTATCCTGTGATTATTTCCTAACTGCTTGAGCCATTGCAGAGGCTGACAGCAATTTATTTGCTTGAATTCTTCATTCTAAGGTGAATCAGTCTATTTATTTTCCAATAGATGTGTTCATTGCATACTCCTTTGAATCTGCAGTCATTTTAGATCTCTGTTTACCTTTATTAGACAATCGAATGTTGAACAGCAAAACAGGGCCTCTGCTGTTGTTGTACTCTGTATGTGTGGGAAAATGCATTCTTTTTAGTCATCTTTGGCAAGGGGAAGTAATGTTTACTGTAGATGTGACTGTCCTTTTCTTGCCGTTGTGGCTGCCATGCTGTTTTAGGCTGCTGAATAAGATACTTGTCTAAGAGGGTGAAGGACAAAAATGTGCACTAGAGATTTTTCTTTTAGGAGGTAGTCTTATAAAAACCATGCTGTTTGCTCAGCTGTTAACCCTTTATCTCTAATGGCTTGTTCTGGTTATGGCAGCTTTGTCTGCTGCAACAGGAGAGGTCTGTACTAACTGTATCATGATGTGACTTTCAGGCTTTTGGTTCTTATTGTAATGTTTTTTCCCTTAAAGATAATACCGCAGTTCTCACCAAGTTCAAGCCATCAAGGTCAGCAGGTATTGTACTAACCAGCAATATGCCTTCTTCTCTTTTGTGTGTGTCATCTTTCAGTTTCTCTCTTTGTTCACATTTGGCATTTAGATCAGTTGTGTCATAGATATTTCATAAAACCAGATCATAGCTCAGTGAGATTGATGGAACCATTTTAAATGTATAACATGTACCTCATACATTCTAGTGTAAATTCTTGATTGGAAATAGAGATTGTCCTTATTAATACTATTAAGGAAAGACACTTTTGTTTAAATACAAATGCTGCCAAAAACAGGTTTCAGAGTAACAGCCGTGTTAGTCTGTATTCGCAAAAAGAAAAGGAGGACTTGTGCCACCTTAGAGACTAACCAATTTATTAGAGCATAAGCTTTCGTGAGCTACAGCTCACTTCCTCAGATGCATATCATGGAAACTGCAGCAGGCTTTATATATACACAGAGAATATGAAACAATACCTACTCCCACCCCACTGTCCTGCCAAAAACAGATAGAGCTCTTTTCACTCCCAGCATATGTAATCAGCTACATTAAACTCTGAGTTATAGTTTCCCTTGAATTTAGCGTTAAACTCTCCAACTCTACATTCATGATAATACAACATGATTAAAAATTGTAAGGCTTTCATCCCAGACTGTCACTGTCTAAAGTTCCAACTTTCTCTTTAGGTATTTTGTGACGTGAACAGCTTTGTTTCCCAAATAAATGGGACAGGTATAAGAATACTAATTACTTGTTATCAACAACTATCAAGCAGTCAAATTTCTTTTTTTGACATGCCTCTCGTGTTAAATGCTGGTCTGTTTTCTGTTGTGTTGAGTATTTGTGCTGGGCTGAAGATATACTGAATTAAAAGGTCAGCGCTGAAGCCTTTTTCCTTGTCTGTACTTCTGAAAATCTAGTGTTATTGTTTTGAAACAAATATTCACCATGGGGATTATGAATCTCTATTTTGAGAAGAGCACAGTTTTGTCTGGTCCTCAAAGTGGTACCTAAGGGATAGTGGGATATGAAAGGAAGAAAATAATCCTATTACTCCTGAGCCGAATTTTCAAGGATGCTTTAACACTGGTCTGTAAATTTGCATCAAAAAACGTACATGTGCAGCTCTCCAAATATGGGTACACAAACAAAATTTGTATGTGCAAATTGTGCAAATATCTAACTACAAATTTAACTATGCTGGCATAACCGCATCGTATAGACAGAGCTTGCACCAACACTGTGGGAACATCACCTCCCTGAATGACAGTGACTCGGTCAGTGGAAGCATTCTTCCATTGATATAGCTGCATCTACACTGGGCATAGGTTGGCATATGGATTTTTCACACCCTTGCCTGACATAGCTATATTGAGCTAAATGTTACGTGTAGAGCAAGTCTCAGATAATGTTTTATGGGGAAGCTTCTGGATGTGACAGTAAATTAATGTGTCCGTTGTTTAGTATCTCCTCACCTTAGATGGTGAAAATATAAAGAATGTGTTTTAGAAACAAGCTTAAATGGACACATATTACTTTAAGAACATTAAGTTTGCTCTTAAAGATAAAGTAAAGAATTTATTTTTACCCTGAATTGCTTATCATAACTTTTGGAGAAAACCGATGAGTGCCAGATGAGATTTTGGCATCAGATATGGATACATTTGCAGGCACTAGAAGTGTAATAGATTTGTTACTTAGTTTATACTAGTGAGGAAAAAAATATACAAATAAACCAACACTGAGATTTGGAACAATTTGTGGAAAGGAAAAAGGCTGATAATGCAGCACTTGATGTGAATTGTCATTCCGTCTTGTCAAGCAACTTAGTGAAATATATGTTTGTGGTGTTTCTTCAAGCGCTTCTGGTAAACTGCATAGGCTTGATTTTAGATGTGCTAAGCCCCCACAGCTAAATTCAAATGAATGGGAGCTACAAGTGCTCAGCACCTCTGAAAATCAGACCCTGTGCACATCTATGTTCTTGGCAATGGAGGGAAATGATGATGATCTTCCCTCTCTATAAATGCCCCAATGTGTGGATCAAATAATTCTCTTATTTCTCTTGTTTCTTTTAAAGGCATATTTTTCCATGGACAGCCAAAAACAAACTGTCTTGTTAAACTTGTGCATAAATGCCTCTTCGTAAAAGTGAAATGCTGAATTGACACTTCAACCCTATAGTGAATACTTGTTTCGCTATATGACTATACCGTTTCATAGTAGCAGAATGTGGAACACACACAATTTTCCTATATTTAATTTTTTTTTCTTAATACAAGGAAATTCTATAAAATGTATTTTATTATTTTTTTTAGAATGAAACCTGAATATAATAAAAAAGTTGACGTTTAAACTTTTAAACATTAATAAAAGAAAAAAACTCAAATAGGGACAGAATCCACGGCCTCCTCATTAGAGTTAGGGCCAATATAAACCCTAGATCCATGGTGAATTTATTAACTCTGCCCTTGCAGAGCATCTAGCAAGGAGAGGCAGTCAGTCATTCTGGTATTACAGTTCAAGCACAGGTGGGTGCAATAGATGACAGTGATATCAACACCAAGCAATAGTATTGTGGCCTGAGTATACATGTGGTAGGTAATGCTAGCGATCAGTGCTGCTGTCAAAGTAACACCATGAAGTCCCTTTTACTTTTTCTTTAAACGACAAAGAGTTTGGTAATCTGAGCTGTAGTTACCTGTCCTGAGTCTCAGAGTAGCAGCCGTGTTAGTCTGTATTCGCAAAAGAAAAGGAGTACTTGTGGCACCTTAGAGACTAACCAATTTATTTGAGCATGAGCTTTCGTGAGCTACAGCTCATCGGTGCATCCGATGAAGTGAGCTGTAGCTCACAAAAGCTCATGCTCAAATAAATTGGTTAGTCTCTAAGGTGCCACAAGTACTCCTTTTCTTTTTGTCCTGAGTCTGCCGCCATATCTCCATTACACAGGCATGTGTGATTCACAAAGACCTCTTGTGAAGTTTCAGAGCTGTACTCCACTGATTCCCCAACAATGACAGGCCAATTTCAATTTCTAGCCAACATCCTCAGGGAAAATTGAATTTTCAGAACTCAGGCAGCAGGGTTCCCAATATGTGACCTTTATAGTTATGATCCTATCAGACGTTCCATGCAAGAATGGATTTTATCTTCTGAGATTTCTGATGTTCATTTATCAGAGTTAAATTTATTTCTGTGACTGCAAGGGTACAATGAGGTAGTGGAACTTGAGCACAACACTTGGAGTATTTTGTCTCGGAGGCTACAGGAATCATTTGTGAGGGAAGTTTCTGGTTGTTGTTGAGAAGTACAACTATTTCCCAGCTTTGGCTTTTGATTTTTTTTAATGTAAAATTAGTATTTCTAGCTTGATGCATTGAATTTTTGCTTCATTTACGCTTTCAAATATAAAAAGGTTTTAAATGGGAAATATATATTTTGATGTGATTTTTTTTTTCCCTGCGCTCTTTAGGGGAAGATAGCAATGGACCTCTGTGTGAAACTATTTCAAACACAGAATCAGAACTTCCAAGCAATTCTGAGGTAAGATACAGGATATGTGCCATTCACTTTTCAAGTTTGTGTACATCAGTTGTAGACAGTAAGGGGAGCACCGCTTTGGGAGATGGAATTAATCTTGATTAATAGTCTGCCTTTAAATGTATTGACATTAGTTTGTCAATCCTGATATAAATACTAATAATATTATCTATGCAACACTTTCTTCCTTCACTGGTTTTGTGATGAGCAAATCCTACCTTAATATTGTCCCTGTACGTAGCATGGTTATGTATTGAATCTTGCAAAAGAGTGTTACAATATATCAACATTAAAAATATGGCAAGCAATTTGGACTGAAAGTATTTCTAATACCAATCTGAAATGAGAACCACAGTGCAGTGCCTTGGCAATTGGGAAAACACAAATGCTTCTGTATAAGCACAACACAGGATAACACAGCACATTGCTTTATGTTACAAAACCTTATGATATTGGCCTGTTAAAGAGACAAAGGCGTATTTGCATTCCTCTGCCCTAGGAATTATTTGAGAGGCAGATGTTGAACTTGGTTATGAAAAGGATAAAGGAAATTGTCTAATTTGGACATGTGAGCCCATCTGTTTAGTATAATGGTGTACAGTTCCATATAATGAAATAACAAAAGGTATAATTGGTTTAACAAAGTTAACAGTATCTCATTTCTAAGTATATACAGTACATTGTTTACTTAAAGAGGAGGAAGGGCATGTTCGCTATTTTTTAATTCAGGTTTAAAAAAAAATCTAAAAAGACAATATTGAAGATGACATTCATTTTTTGTAATGGTTTAATGATTTTTAGGGGATGCTTGGGACATCTAATCCCCCAAGAGTTTCAGGTGTCACAGCAACAGAAATATGTGCCCTAGGAATGTATTCACACGCTTGCTATGAGCCACTAAGCTGAAACCATATCCTTCAAACTTCGGTAGGCCTTTTGCTACTGCTACTGAACCACTTAGGTGGTGAAACTTCTCTGTTCCTATCACTAAAAGGCTTACACAGAATTGCTTCCATTTTCTTTGCACTGGTCCCTCAAAAATTGTTACAGTAGGAAAATATTAATGATCCCACTTAAAGGCACAATGCAAAGAGGTTTAGAGAAAGGAATTAAATCATAACATTAAAGGAGAAATGAGAAGACAGCATATTCCTTACATTAGACCTATCAGCTTTGATTTGGTTTAGTTTACAAGCATATCAAAACATCACTCCCCTTGGGCTGTCTGTTTTGTTTGGAAGGGAACAGAGGTGCACATTTCAGGGGCAGCATGACCAACCATGATAGCTGTGGAAGAGTAACCTATGGGCTTGTTTTTGGTCAGTCATCAAGATGAGCGGTTAGGATTTTAGGTTTTCTTATGGAAAGATAATGTCGTTTGTTTGTTTGTTTGTTTTTTGCGGGGGTTACATTCATATGGAGTGATTTTCCCCCTGTAATTTATACCAATACTTTTATTAAATGATGATTTAATTAAAAACACAAAACAAAAATATAAACAGCTCAAAAAAACCACAAACCCACTCAGAAGCTTATCTGGCAACAAAAATCTACAATATTTATTTTTTCTTTCTTACCCACTCTGTTCTTATTTTTCCAGTTTGCCTGCATTTGTGACCTATTTTGGCATTACTTCCCTATTTCTTCCCCTCTCATTTCACTGGGTGGTGGGGTGGGGGGAGTCTTGTCTAATTTGCTTCTTTTCTCAGTCTCTCCCAAGCAGGATGCAAGCCCAGTAACATTTGAGTGGAACTTTCTAATTCACAGTGTTTATGTGGGTTTGATATTGTGCAGAACATGCCCCTTCTTAAATTCAGACCAGTAGCTTTCAAATGACAGGCACTAAATTCCATGAATCTCTCAGGATGCCTTCAGTGCAATGGGAGAAGAAGATCTTAGCAGTTGCCAGAAAACAGCTGATTGGGGAGGAAAGGAAAGGGATTCTTGTAAATAGCTGCAGAAGGGAGGACAGTGTTTCAAATTGCTTTCTATGGTTCTGTCATCTGAGACTGGATGCAATCATAGCATGGATTAGACTATAACCCTGCCTACCAGTCATGTCCAGCGTTAATCTTTGTAAACAGACTGCTTGGCAGATGCTCAGGGGATCTTACCTCGATTATCCTTAACTCTCCAAGATACACATAAATAACTCTGAAGCACTCAAGTGACAAACAGGGCTGATTTAAGTTATAATGAGCCTGATTTTCTTATGCATTTTATCCTATCTCATCACTTAGGTGAGTGCAAAGATAGTGGAAAGTGAAAGTAAAATGCTACCATTCCAATTTGTTAGCATTTTACATCACTTTTCACACCTGCAATTGATGACGCAAATTGTGAGGCAGTAGAGAATCACTGACTTCATTGCTTTCCAATTCTTTCACTTCAGAAATAGAGGAGAAAAGGGCACAAAAGAAAAACAGTCAGAATTTTTTGGGTTAGAAGGGAAGTTTAAATGGCATTTTTAAATTAATGCCCAATTCAGGTATTGTAGCACAGGGGAAATCAAATCAACCACAGTTCTTTGACCTTTGTGATAGCTGAACAATACATATACTTGGGTAGTTTACAGATGGAGCTTTAGTCTAATCTTTGTCTATCTGCTACTGTAGATTCAATTAAGGGATTAATGTTACTTGAACATAGCATTTTTTGGTTTGTTGGTTTTTTTAAAGTTCTTCACCACCGCAGAAGGCAATAGCATTACTCACATAAATCAGGTGGTGAACCTGTTAGAGCTGTGTGAAAACGATGAGAAATTTTTTTGCAAATTTATGCTCCAAAATGTTCATCGTTTTGCTTGATTTTGTGTCTAAGAAATTTTGTCTTTTGTGACGTTTTTGTGAAATTAAAATTTCCATTATGAAAGGCTCTCAGCACCATCATCTCTTACTAAACCAGATCATCAGCTGGTTTAAACTGCTATAGTTCCATTGTAGATAATGATGCTACACAATTTACACCAGTTGAGTGTCTGGCCCACTGACTTCAATGTGAGCTGCAGGCGCTCAGCACCTTTCGGTGTGTGTCCCAAAATGAGTTGAATTTTATCTGAAAGAAATAGCAAACGCCCATTACTTTCACGTCTTCCCATTTTAGACAGACCTATTTTCAAGTAGAAAAAACGCAAAATGCCACTTTTTGTAAGTGTGAAATCAGATCAGTTTCAAAAACTGGAAATTTTTTTTTAAAAATTGTAATTTGTAATTTTTTCCCCCCCACAATTCTACCAAATGCATCAGAGAAACATTGCTAGAGGAATACTGTGTATATATTGAGTACAGAAAACATATAAGGTCAGATTTCTAAAGCACTCAGCATTGGGCTAATTCTGCTGCCACTGAAGTCAATGGAAATTTTATCTTTAATTTCAGTGTGAGCCAGTTCTGATTGGTTTTGAAAACCCCATTCATATTTCTTCCTGTTGTTATTGTTTGTATAGTGACAGAGCCAAGGTAACGTGCACAGACATGTGACAAGATCTGTGCAAAAGATCTTGCACATTAAGTATATGAGGAGAAGGTATTTCAGCTCTCTGACCAGTTTGACACTTCTGAACTCCAGTAATGTCAGTGAAATTATTCATGGTTTACACCAGCGTACCATGAGAGCAGACTCAGGTCCCCAGCTTGATGAGAAAGTTTTTTAAATTATACGTGTGTGTTTCTAAGGACCTGGGAGTTTCTCAGAATCAGGCCCTATCTCCCAGAGGCTACTCAAGCCAAACCGGGAGAGTTTAGGCACTGGAAGTCCAGCGATGCAGTGGGGCTAAGGCAGGCTCCCTGCCCGTCCTGGCCCCATACCACTCCTGGAAGCAGCAGTCACATTCCTGTGGCTCCTAAAGGAGAGGCAGGGGGTGCCACAAGCTGCCCCTGCCCCCAGTGCCCATTGGCCACAGTTCCAGATGCTGGCAGTGCGCACCATGCAGAACCACCTGGCCATGCCTCTGCCTAGGGGCCCGACATGCCAGCCACTTCTGGGAGCAGCGTGGAGCCAGGACAGGCAGGGAGCCTGCCTTAGCCCTGCTGCATCACCGACTGGGAGCAACCCGAGGTAAGTGCTGCCCGGTCGGAGCCCTCACCCCGAACTCCCTGCCCCAGGCCAGAACCCCCTCCTGGACCCTAACTCCCTCCCAGACCTCGCACCCGTGCCCCAGCCCTGAGCCTCCTCCCACACTCCAAACCCCTTGGCTCCAGCCCAGAGCCCCCTCCTGCACCCCAATCCCCTGCCCCAGCCGTGAGCCCTCTCCAGTACCCAAACTCCCTCTCAGAGCTTGCACCCCAACTCCCTGCCCCAGGCTCAGCCCGTAGCCCCCTTCCACACTCCGAACCCTTCGGCGCACCCCCCGAGCCCAGAGTCCACACCCATTCCCGCACCCCAAACCTCTGCCCCAGCCTGGTGAAAGTGATTGAGGGTGGGGGAGAGTGAGCGAGGGAGGGAGGGGGATGGAGTGAGCAGGCCGAGGCCTTGGAGAAGGGGCGGGGCCGGGCAGGGGGCGGGGCAAGAGTGTTTGGGTTTGTGTGATTAGACAGTTGACAACCGTACTGACTACACTGAATTGTTGGCTTCATCCTACTCTGTTTCATCTTTGTTCTCTACCGTTATTTTATCTCTGAGGTTTTTTTTTTTTAAAGTCAAGATTTTATTAAAACAAAGCACCTGCAGAAGCCAAATAAAGGGTGGTATGGGGCCTAAAACCCATGTTGACAGCTGATCATGGATGAGATGAAAAATGTGTGAATGCAAATACAGAAAAACTCAAAGGGGAGAGCAAGTGGAATTGTGCAAACTTGAAAAGGGAGGGCATTTTTCAGATGAAGAGGCTGAAATCCTTAGGGGAACAAAGAAAAGCAAGAATAAGCACTTCCATTGTTCACAAGCTTGCACAGTACTTTCAGTTTTTAAACATATTAACTATGTAGTCAGGGGAAACTTTTCCACTGAAGACTGAACTACAAAGATTTAATGTACTCCTCTAGCCTTCTTCCACGGCTGCCAATAATGGGGATTGGCATTAACAGCAGCAGGATCAGTCCTCAATGCAGAATTGAGTCAAGGTTAGCATATCAAGGCATGGCATTTGTTTGTATTTGCTCATTTGCTCTTTTCCCTTGTGGAATCATTTTAATCATCAAACAGATTGATCTACATAATGTTGTCTAGGTGGGACTTTGTTATGGGGATTTCTTTTTTCTTGTTTGAAGAAAATATCAAGAATTGGGTTCATTAGCAAAGTAAAGAAAGACAAATATTTGTTTCTTGACTTAAAATTTAAATGCAGACAAAACTGTTATGTTTGCTTTAAATAAATTATATTGATATTTCTATAGTTTTCCCCAGGTAGAATTCTAGTAAATGAAAAAGGGATAAGTAATAATAAAAACATTGTTTCATTTCATTGTAATTTCATTTCAGTTTTCAAAATTCCGTGTTTATTCCAATTGACTGACAACAAGGTGTTTTTGTTTGTTTGTTTTTTTACTTTATTTTAATACACATTAATCAAGGTGAGTTATGGGAAATCCATTACCAAAATGCTGTAACTGCACAGTACTAATAAGCAAGGATTTTATGTGAAGTAAATAGGCTACTCTGCCCAGCATCAATTCCAGCTGTCAGATAACTGCCATATTTTCACATCATGTGTCATCCTCTTGCCGTTGCTGGACCACTTTATATCCTACCACATCCCATTGCTTATCTCCATCTTTATGCTGCGATTTAACTTTGGAAACAGATTTGTAAAATGACAGTACAAAAGATTATCACATATTAGACAAGCATTTTCTATAGTTGTTTTGCAAACTATTGTCTTTTCCATTTGTACAGGCTTGATCCCACAAACTGTCACTTGCACAAGCAATGCTTATTCACACTGGTGGGATCAGGGCATGTGGTTAACTTTGCTCTCATTATTTATCTTGCCTTACTCATATCAGAAACCAAATCATTTCTCTCATCATACTTGTTTTCATTGTGAGGTGCATGTTATACTTCTAGTTTACATGGGAAAAATAACTCTGGATGAAGGACCTAAATAACCCTTTCCAAAATTAAGTAGGAAATAGCCTATTTCTATAAGATTTTCCTTTATCATGTAGTAGACTGTCATGAGTTCCAAAATATTTACTGATTGATTATCATTTTTACAATGGAAAAGCTTAGATATTGGATTGGCACCTTTTTCTAACTGTGCATTTCTCTGTTCTACTAAACCATGTAAAACATCAGTGGCTATAATCCAAACAACCTGTTTCGTCTGAAGAAGTAGAGATGATGAAATGATTTAGTTAATCTACAGTTTCCTGGGGCTGAAATCCAGCAATCACTCTGCACAACTTTTGACAAAAACAACCCAAAGCTTCATTGTTTCTGCTGAAATAACTTTTAAAACGTCCTGCTGCCTTTGCATCATCACTAACATTATGTCTTTCCCATGATGCCACTGGCAGGGCCTAAGCAGCACTGAGACTACTTTACTCATCCCTGATCATCAAGTGGTAAGCAGCAAGCAGTATTCATGCTTCCTTGCATGAATTTTTGGTGTCTTCTATTATTGTGTGCCAAAATATAGCCCCCTGAAAATTTTCCAGTTTTTCAAACATGTCCTCATCCTTCAAAAGCTAATCATGTTTTCTCTAGTATGTGAAAGCAAATGTGGATTTGAAGTATTCAGATAGTAGATTGGCCTATGGGCACTTGTTGTGTTTGGTTGCAATCCATAAACCAAGCAAGTTGAAAATGATTATATAACTTAATATGGACAAAATGCAGATGTTAAATGAGAGAACTGGAAAGTTTTTCTTTTATGTTTGTACTCATTGTTTTGTTTGACGAAATAATCTATATAGGGTGTGTTCTAATTCTGGTGTTATTAGTCTATGTAAGTTTGTTTCCTCCTACCGTAATGATCTGTAGTTGTGTCAGAGTCAGCATGATACTTTAAAATGTGTTAAAGATGAAGAAATAATCACTAACATAATTTGAGGTATTTTATGTGCTTGTTTCTTATTACAATAAGTTGTAAATAATAAGTATAGGCTGCAAATGCAACTAATTAATATTGAAAAATTCTCCAACCTATTCCTTGTTTGCTTCACCAAATATACTACAACACCTGATATACATACTCTCTTCATAAAGCAAAAATAAAGTTTAAATAGAAATGGAGAATGACATGCTGAGATGCACTGGAATTGTGTGCTTACTTACACTGGGCTCTGGTGTCTTACATTAACACATATTTTCTCTTTTAGCATAGTTTTTTTCTTTGTTTTTTGTTTAAATATTTCCCTGTATCTTCCTAGTTTTTCTGTGTATTTTAACGTCAGACCAAAAAGTGCAGGAAATACTTACAAGCATATATTTTTTAAATTGAAAACTTTATTGCAACTTTGTGCTGCTTGCGTGAAGCAAACCTTGAAATTGGGACATTCCTGGTTTATATTACACTTTCCTGGCAAACTGATAACAACCAATTAAATTATATTGATTCCTTACAGCAAGAAAATGCTACAGAACCTTATGCTAAATGAATCCCTCATATAATAATTCCATTGGAGTTACTGGAGAACTATAGCAGGGATGAATGAATTGGCTCATTGATTTTTGGTGGAGCACATATACATTTGCATGTGCCATGTAAGTGCAGTTACAGAATGTTTTTGTTCATTAGGAATGACTTTCATTTTAGAGGGGTTTTTTTTTAGCATGGAAGAACTTTAATCAGTATCTCTCTCTTTTAGTTTTAAGAAAATGTTTAGCTAATTCTGTTAAAGAGGTGTTTTTTCATGAACATCAGATTAAAAAAAAAAACCTAATAAACTCCTGGTGCAAACTGTGTTTGCTTTATGAGCCACTGGAGTTTTTACCCTTATGATTAAGGCTACGTTTTAGTCATGGGTATTTTTAGTAAAAGTCGTGGACAGGTCACAGGCAATAAACAAAAATTCATGGCCCACGACCTGTCCATGACTTGCTGGAACTGAGGGGTGGGGGAGGCCAAAACTGCCCCAGTAGTGGCCGGTGCGGCTGGCCAAGGGGCCGCCCAAGCTGCGCTGGCGGCCCTGGGGTCAGTTGCGCCGGGAGCTGCAGAAGTCACAGAGGTCCCGAAAAGTCGCGGAATCTGTAACACCTGTGATAGAGTCGAATGCTTACTTATGATTAGAACGCTGATTCCTGTAATGCAGCTTTCTCGTCTTTCTAATTTTCATGCATTTCAGTATCCACAGGGAATATTTCTGCAGTGGATTGTTAATTTGTACAAATTAATAACTAAATTATTTATAGTGTATTAATTTCAAATTGCTATGATATTATCTCAGAGATAAAAACTTACAAACCAAGCTAGAAGTAAGACAGGCATAACTATTCCATAAAAAAACAAACTAAATCATCAGTTTGTAAACATTATTGTTACAAATCTGCAAAATATTCTAAAATTGAATTTATTTTAGGACAGGTGCAATAAAGATTTCAATTCTGAGGGATGTGGGACATTGGCTATTGCCTTCTCCAGCAATGGAGGCCAATAATCGTACAACTCCTAGAGCCAAATTTGAGAGTATTGTTATTGGCATAATTAGCTAGTTAACTTATAAATTATTTTCATATCCTATAGCCCTTCAATACAGTACAACTCTGATTAAGCTAGTTGATAAGGCGTCCTTCCTAAAGATTTGAAAATGACTGAAGTACTTCTTAGATTACAGTTGATTTAGTGCCCAAAAGTAGCCATACACTGTGAAAACAAAATGGAACATTATAAAACTATAGATTGGAGGAGCAGAGTTTGAGTCTTTTGTCCCAAGTCTGCAATGTTGGGGCTCTGTGGGATGTTAGGGAATGTGCTAAGGTTGGAAGGGAATCCAGTCTGGGAAGTACTACATTCCAAAACATGCACCCCCCAGGACCACACAGATTTCTGACTGGAAATAAATGTGGAAATGAATGCTCAAAGTAGAGTTCCCTCTTTGGCTTCCACTGTGTAGACACATAGGTGGGGAGAAAAGGAGTACTTGTGGCACCTTAGAGACTAA
Organism: Lepidochelys kempii; assembly: GCF_965140285.1. Lineage (NCBI taxonomy): Eukaryota > Metazoa > Chordata > Testudines > Cheloniidae > Lepidochelys > Lepidochelys kempii. The sequence goes on along the minus strand of NC_136385.1, from coordinate 47,677,049 downwards.
CCAATTTATCTGAGCATGAGCTTTCGTGAGCTACAGCTCACTTAATCGGATGCATGCCGTGGAAACTGCAGCAGACTTTATATACCCACAGAGAATATGAAAAAATACCTCTTCCCACCCCACTGTCCTGCTGGTAATAGCTTATCTAAAGTGATCATCAGGTGGGCCGTTTCCAGCACAAATCCAGGTTTTCTCACCCTGTGAAGGTTGGGTGAGAAAACCTGGATTTGTGCTGGAAATGGCCCACCTGATGATCACTTTAGATAAGCTATTACCAGCAGGACAGTGGGGTGGGAGGAGGTATTTTTTCATATTCTCTGTGTATATATAAAGTCTGCTGCAGTTTCCACGGCATGCATCCGATGAAGTGAGCTGTAGCTCACGAAAGCTCATGCTCAAATAAATTGGTTAGTCTCTAAGGTGCCACAAGTACTCCTTTTCTTTTTGCGAATACAGACTAACACGGCTGTTACTCTGAAACCTGTCATAGGTGGGGAGATGTTTAATGGCAGGATGAATTCTGAGGAATTACTATATTGCCATTGGAAAGGGAGTGGTGCATACAGCAGCATAGACAGGTAGCCTTCCATGTTAATGTGTTGGAATGCAGGATGATAGGATTTTCCTGAAATCATACAGGATTCAATCATCAGTGGCTGTGACATTATCACCTGCTAAATGGTATTAAATGTGTGCATTTTTACCTCAGTAATGAGGTATATTTGACAGAATAAGTTAAGGTCAGAACTCTGCATGTTAGTGGGTACTTAATGTTAAGTAAACATTTACAACAGTCACTATCACTTAGTGTGAATCCCAGGTGGGAGCAAAGTCATTTTTATAAAGCACCTTCTGTTATGATTTTTCAGTGGTTGATGCCACATTCAGCAGTTTGCTTTCCCCTCTTGTATTAGTGGTGGCTGGTTTGTTTGCTTTGGATCTGAGGAGTGGCGAGAGGTGGTCAGGACTTGTACATAAGCTATTTAGTTGTGTGACAGGATTTAAATGGATGGGATTTTGGACTGCAGTTAGTTGGGTGGGCCCACCATTAAAGCGTTTAGTAATTTTACACTAATGCATCAAGGCAAAACAGAATGTGAAATTTGTTTACAGTTGTCCTTAGCTCAAGGGCAGGTTTTGTTTAATTCCAGACCCATATTTTAGTCCAGTTTATAACCTTTATTTTGGATCTGAAGTCCCTGGTATAGGGCTTTAGCTTGTACCTATATGAACACTGCAACATGCTGCGAGCAGGGCCATTCTTTGAAGTAGCTGTTAAGACATAGTCCCTTCTGCCAACTTCTGGTGGATGGTTAGATGGAAGATAAAGATTTAGGGTTAAATTATGAACTTAGTTAAAGCAGTGTAACTTTAATAGGCTTGCACTTGCATAATTACATGAAAGGGAAATTTTGCCCTTAATAATAGATAAGTGATAATGCTCAATTACCTGACTGGTCCAAATTTCATAAAATCACATTGCTCTCATATAGGTTATTGGACTGTATCATTGGAGAGTTACTATAGGTGAAGATTGGAAACCAAAAAGTCAAATAATTTTTTTTTAAGAATAGTTTCTATTCATCTATCTTACAACTGTTGGATTTATCAGGTTCTTGTAGGCAGTTGTAAACTATGAACATTCTGGGTGACATTTCATAAGCCTCCACCAGTCATCTGTAACACTAGTGAGGTACCTTGTAATTCAGTTATAGATTCCTCCAAGAGTCATATAAATCACATGATATAATAGCTGCTAAATTGAGTCAGGATATTAATGAATGTAATAGATAGTTTGTCTCACATCAAATAGATATGCCATAATTAATAACAGAACTGTTAAGAAAGAGAAAATATGAATCTGTCCAACTGCTGCTTTAAAATATACAGCTGATACAAATTACTTTACAGTGGTTTTATATATGAGCCCCTAAATTTGCACATGCACATAGTGGGCACGAGTGGTCTTGCTTTTGCAGCAAAATCTAAAAGCAGAAGGTTGGAAGGGCATAATTAATGTGCTAAATAAGAAGGCGTTCCACTAACTGTTACAGGTAATTATATTTGTGCTGACTGAGAGAGAGAGAGAGAGAGAGAGAGAGAGAGAGAGATTCATATGAGTATTTTCCCCATCCTAGATTAGATCCAAACAGAAATTATAAGATTCTTAGATATCTAAACTGATACTCAGTACTTTATGGACAAGAACAAATGTAATGTTGTTCAGTACCGTGTAACTGTGGTCAGAATTTGGTTCACCTGTGAAACCTTGTGGATTTCAATATAATTGAAGGCCAAATATAGTTGTAGGTGTATTGTAATACCTGAACACTGCTGACCTCAGTGGAAGTTTTGCCTGATTAAGGATTGCAGAATTCAATTGATTTTCTTTGTTTGTGTAGATTTTAATCAGGTTATTTGAGTTAAATGCTGTTCAATGTAGTCAGCTCCCACACAGGTAATTAAAGGCAGAATTTAGCTCCTAGGGCCTGATTTTTAGAAGAGACTTCCCATTCTGAGAGCATAAAATACTGCTGGTGCAATTTTTTCAGGCCAAATACGTATGTGTGCAATTGGAAAATGTGGACAAATTAGGGAGAGTCCAGAGAAGAGCAACAAAAATGCTTAAAGATCTAGAAAACATGACCTATAAGGGAAGATTGAAAAAAAAATGGGTTTCTTTAGTCTGGAAAAGAGAAGACAGAGAGGGGACATGATAACAGTTTTCAAGTACATAAAAGGCTGTTACAAGGAGGAAGGAGAAAAATTGTTTTTCTTAATCTCTTAGGATAGGGCAAGAACCAATGGGTTTAACTTGCAGCAAGGGAGGTTTACGTTGGACATTGGGAAAAGCTTCCTAACTGTCAGGGTGGTTAAGCACTGAAATAAGTTGTCTAGGGAGGTTGTGGAATCTCCATCATTGTAGATTTTTAAGAGCAGGTTAGACAAACACCTGTCAGGAATGGTCTAGATAATACTTAGTCCTGCCTTGAGTGCAGGGGACTGGACTAGATGACTGCTCAAGATCCCGTCCAGTCCTATGATTCTGTGATACCATTTTGATGGCTATCTGATTCAAATCAAGGATTATATGTCTAAATAACAATAATTGCATCTGTAAGTATTCACCCTCTTATTTATTTGTACCTACAAAATTATAAATGCAAAAGCATATGCTACTCATAAAATTCAGATGCAAAGTGTCTTTTCTTCCCTTTCTTGGATTGCATGTTTTCTGGGATCTTCTCAGTCTTCAGGGGTCGTGGATGCAAAATCATTCTCCAAGACTCCCCATGTTCCTTCTCTAATGAATTAGTCTAGCTTAGTTGGTCTGGTGTAATTATTATACACAAAAGTATTACTAGTTAATGAACAAGAGGACCAGGGGGAATTAAAAAATAGTTCTGAAAAAGATTATATTGTCACTGTATGTTTCTCTAATTTGAAATATATGGTCAATAATTCTCTGAAAGGTTGGAATATTCTAAAGAAACATAGAAATTGCTACATCGGAACAAACGAAGGGTAGCTGGTCCAGTATCCTGTCTCTAACAGTGACCGATACCACAAGTAAAAAATGAAGACATAGCCCCTCGATTCACTTTTTCTATGTTGTGGAACATAAGGGACATCTCTTTCTTGATCCCATTTAAGATGAATTTATGCCCTGAAGCATAATTTTATCAGATATGGCATTATATAGCTACCCATTTGCTTTTTGTGTGCTGCATGACTCCAAAATTAAGCAAGCCTATGAAAAAGATGCTTGATCTTTTTATGAGCTACTGCTTGGTTTTGTTGTTACATTTGTGTGCTGATGACCTTTTCTTGGCCTGTTTTGATCTGCTTGACTTTTTAAGTGACCTCATTGTTTGCAACAGGTAGTATTATAGAAATAAAATAAAGACATTGGGGGATCCTCATTTTTACTTGATGAATGCCAGTTGCTGCATTAGATTTGCTATAATTAAGGATGATATATTGTAGCCATGTAGGGCTTGTTTTAATCCCCTCCCCATATGCTTGGAGCCTTATCTTGCCTTTGATTTGGACACAGAATTCTCACTAACTTCACTGTGAGTTCTGTGCTTGGAACAATGTCAAGATTTGGGTCCTTGAAGTGGATGACATGCTTGCTAACTCCTTGTTGGTTGTTCCAACAGACCGGAAAGAGATACAATCTGTTCCTGAAGCGACGTCTCAGGGTAAAACAGTAATGAATGATACTGCTAGTGGCTTGGATGGCTGTGGTCATAACATGCTTCACTGTGTCATGTCTTTTGTTAATTGGGAGCAAAGTTCATACTCAGATAACTACTTTGCAAGTTTTTAGAGAACTTTTTATGTACTTTGGGGTGTAAACTATAGCAGAATTTGATCTATAGTTAACAGTGACATACCTCCTTTGTACATGATTCCTTTTCCAGCTCTAATAAAATGTAGAATTGAGCCCTAAAAACCAAACTCAGCCCTTGTGTAAACACACGCAACTCTTACTAAAGTCTATGACACCTAAACACTTTTAGGCCAGTGTTGAATTTAGCCCAAAGTGTCGGCCTGTGTAGATTGCTTTATTTTGGTAAGGCAGATTTTCTGGAGTGGGATAATCAGAAAGATCCTGTTTTAGAAAAGTTGTTGTTTCTAGACAAAACATTGTGTTGGATTATCCAAGCCTAACAGTATTGACAAGAGCAGGCATGCTGAGGTAGTGATCTTTATTAATTTGAAAGTATAATTTCAGTAGCTCAGTTACAATGATAGAGATTTATGCCATTCTAGCATCCTGCAAATGAAAATGTGAAATTAACTATTAGATTTTTTTTTTTTTAAGTACAATGTCCCTGCTCTCCTGGTCCGGTCCATTGGTCTAGGAGATTTTTTTTAAAGGACGGCAAGTAATAAATTATTACTGTTAAATGTAACCCATATGTTCTTTGTGTTCTAATTATATATGTGATCATCTAAGTATTGTTGCTTAGCAATGTTTCCGGACAACTGCTGCTTTAATGAGCCTTGTTTTGAAATGGAAAGTGCATGGACTTTCTTTACTTTCAGAGTTGCTGTAGTGCCACCAGCTTTCAGGGTTTTAAACTGTGCTCGTTTGTCTTTGTTTAAAGGGGCATGCTAATATTTTACAGTGGACATCATACTCTCAGACACTAAATCACTTACCATGATCATTTTTGCAGAAAAGTGTTAAACTGAAAAGAGGCATTTCAGAAGATTGTGAGTGACCTTTAACTATAGCAGTATTGCCAAGCATTGTTACACTAATGTATATCATTGTATAGTGTAGTGTATATAACATTTGTGACACATAAGGTATGTGGATGGGCCATGCATATGTGCAGCCAGTTTTGAGATCACTTCATAACTTCATATGTGGAGCTGTTGTTCAAATTTCACCTGAGTACAGATCTCTTCAGGTCTGAAAAGACTGAAGAACTGAACCAAACTGAGGAAACAACCCTCTCGTCTGCCTGGTTTCAGAGCAATAACAAGATTTGATTTTTAATTATGTTTCTTATGTTCTCCACAGATTAACAAGAGACACCAAAGCAAAGATTCTATTTTCTTCAGGGATGGTGTCCGACGAATTGACTTTGTACTTTCTTATGGGGATGATCCAAATAAAGAAGAGGAAAAGAAGGTGGTAAGTTTCTTTTACAATATTTTCTGAATGATGACCTAGCGTAGACCTGAACCTCCTTACTAAGCCCTTGGAATCATTTGCATGAATTGGACTATGTAAAATCTCATAGCTTGGAAAGAAAGTTCATGCAATGTACTGAAGTTTTTGGTGTGGAATTTTGTTGTGAATTAGGACTGATCCTGCAAACTTGTGATCACTCTCAGATCCTGAATATGCTCAGCACCTTGCATGATTGGGTCCTAAAGCCTAACGATTTAATGATATTTATTTATCATTTAATGATATTGTCCTATAATTAGTATACCGATGGTGAAAAGTTTCTAAGTAGTCATAATGAAGCCTTTCTTTTTTCAAGAAGCATGAACTGTGAACAGACTGATGTATGGGAGCAACTGAAATACTTTTATACAGAAGAACTGTAGCCTGATTCTTCTCTCATTGATGACAGTAGAATTTTTACTTCCGTTAGAGTAGGACTAGACCCGAAGATGCTGCACTGAACTAGCTTGATTGTCCTTTTAATACCGATAATGGAACAGCAGTCAGTGTCAAAACATCAGAAGCTGAGTTAAAACTAAGAAATTACATCGCAAACTCAATTTACAGCAACTCTAGGTTCCTGGAGATTGAATTATAAATCTCAGATTTCTTTGAAATTGCTATCTTCAGCTACCTTCAGAGCTCCAGATACTCTTCCTCATTATAAGGCGCCTCTTTAAACACTTTGTCTGAAATAATAATATCTAGCTTCTTCCACTTGGTGCTAAATCTCATCTGTCTGCCCAGAGCTTATTACAGGGGATGCGTCTCTTCTCATGTTTTACTCTGGCAGTTGTGATCTACTGATGCTCGACCTTCCTGTGGAAGGCCCTTGAATTTGGAACTAACTCTTGCTCATTGGTTTATTGACCTTCGGAGCATGCTGCAAAACCAATCTATTTCACAGGCTTATGTAGTTTGGATGGGGTGATTGGGGCTCTGGCGAAGGGGTATAGTTTTGTTGATTGAGAAGGATAGTGAATGTGGCCATTAGTTCAACCGAAAGTCTCGTATATGCTTTTAAATGGTATTGTACGTGAGCCCAGAGACATGGGTTAGTACATTCAGTAAATCTTAAAACAATTTAATAAATAATTACAAATAAATGTAGGCATCTTTTCCCTTGGGAAACCAGATTGAACTGCTGCATTTTAATAAATGTTTGCTGCTAGTCATAGTAACTTTTTGTCTGGATTTCCTCATTTGGAAGCATAGTGTAAAAATAATCTTATCTTATAAGAGTTTATTGAAATTAAGATGGCTTTGTCCTTGGAATTTGGAACTTGAAGGAGCAAGAGGTTTCTTTAAAACTTTTAGTTTAGGAGTGGAAATTATCCACCCTGAACCTATGAGGTAATTTTTTTCCCCTCTGCTTGTAACAACACTGAAAATGCTTGGCTCCTGAGGGTGATAGTGCACAGAGACTAAAGCTGACTTGGTCTTTTGGTAGTCACTAGAAGGGGAAGGAATCTTGATTCAGATTTTCCACTATTTAAAGTACAGAGTCAATTACTAATGCTTTAAAGGGAAAAAATCCAATTTTGGAAAAATTAGTGGCTTAGCCAAGTACTTTTATGTAAGCAGGTGTGAGATATTGGGGACACCATTTATTCCTGGCACTAGCATTTTTATAAATACCTTAGTAAATGCACTGATAGTGTGCTAGCTTCTTAAAAACGTTGATGTTTACCCTTTACAAATAGAATCATGTTTTAGTGTACTGGTTAATAGGAACCATCATTTTATGATGAATGACATGCCTGGGGAGAGACAAAATAAGGCAGGCACCATGAGAAACAGTAACACTTGATGATACAGAATCCAGGTTTGATACTGTTGTCCCTACTACTGTGAGTAAGAGCTACATGACTGGGTCCTGCCTTTCCACAGGTGTTGGACACATATTTGTTTAACAGTTAAAGTGTCTAAAATGTAATTTTAGGGTTACACCGACAAGCATTCCTGTATTAAATTAATTTGGTCCATTTCCCGGTGTGGTTCATTGATGACTCATATCCCCCCACATCCTCCTGCGGTTTGTGTGATGGATGAGATCTGTGTGGGGCTGTTAGTGGAAGAGCTTTTATTCCTAATTACTTACTTTATACTCCAAGCACAACAGTCTCAGCACCTGCCCCTTCTAGGCTCTCTGCCTGGCATTTTGCCTCATTGCCAAAGTACTTGTAATTTATTTCCTTTTATTTTTATTATTAAAGCATTCTCATTCCTTTAAAAGCAAGTTTAAAGTGTCCATGAAGATGGAATCTTCCATACAAGAGGTCATTAAGTGCGAGCATGCTGGGTGTTGCTGCAAAGTCCCAGTTGGAACTCAACACTCAAGTTCCCAGCAAGGCAAAACAGCAAAGGTGGTGACTGTGGGCCACATTTCAGGAAAGAATCAATAAGTGACTTTTCTATTTTTTTTGGTCTACTTTGATATTTTGGGCTTGACTCAGGCTGTTTACATTGTAAGCTCCGGTATTGCCAGCCTCAGGCATTTAAAAAAGAAGTCACACGATTGGCCTAAAAATGCTAATATTTTTAAATATAGTAAGCTTGGGGTTATTTTGGCTTTTTTAATATGCCTTCACTTTCATTAGAGATTGCATTTGGAATAAGAAATAGGTCTTAACCATATTTTTAAGCATGCTGTACATTTATGGTGCCAAAAATGTTATGTGAGTAAACAATAGTATTTTTTCTAAGAAAGGAACAGTAAGTCTGGGCTCTTTAATACATTATTAGCTAAATTTATACTTTCCTATTAAGGAAATAATGCTTTGTTTAAGAGTTTGTGCTCCCTGCACTCTTATGCAAATGTTTAAACAAAAGAGTCCTGTGTTCTAGTTGTAGGAGGCAGAACAGCTGGAAAGATCAGTCCCTGACTTCCAAAAACCTGGAATTTTATTCTTGTAATCTCAATAAACTAAAAAAAAAAAAAATCAAGAAAATAATCAAAAGAGAATGCCCTTTCTTCTGACATCAGCACATCTGTTCTGCACTTCCCTGATTTTACAATCTCGCCTCCTTAGCAGTCCCAACCCAGCCAAAGTGTCTGGAGAGAGCAGAGTTATTATTACAACAACAATCCTGTAAGACCATGCTTGTTTAAAAGCACTCTATTCTATTCTCATATTGATCCTTTGGCTTCTGCATATATAGCAGTATGATTCCCCAGCCAGGATTATCAAGAGGCTCCCTCTTCTACCATGTAACAAAAGGAATAAAAAGATGGAAGAGGAGGCCAGTCAATAGAGAAAAGAATGTGTTCTCTATAAGAATATGTCTACACTGCAGCTGGGACCCTGCTTCTCAATGTAGGTAGACAGATTTGCTAGCTCAGCTCAAACAAACATGCTAAAAATAGCAGTGTAGCTGGGGGTAATATGGGCAGCAGCTAGACCATGAATGAGCAAACTACAGCCCAGGGGCCACATCCAGCCCTTCAGACGTTTTAATCCAGCCCTCGAGCTCCTGTTGGGGAGCTGGACCAGGGCTTGCCCCGCTCCATGCATGCCGTGTCTCTGCAATGGATCCTGGAAGCAGCGACATGTCTCCGTCCGACTCCTATGTGTAGGGGTAGCCAGGGGGCTTCACACGCTGCCCCCACCCCAAGTGTGGCCCCCACAGATCCCATTGGCCAGGAACTGCAGGGGCTGTGTCTGCAGAAGGGCAGCACGCAGAGCCACCTGGCTGCGCCTCTGCATAGGAGCCAGAGCAGGGACATGCCGCTGCTTCTGGGAGCTGCTTGAGGTAAGTGCCGCCCGGAGCCTACACCCCTGACCCTGTCCTGTGCCCCAACCCCCTGCCCTAGCCCTGAGCCCCTCGGTCCCAGCCCCACGCCAGAGCCCTCACCCACAGCTGGAGCCCTCACCACCCACCCCCCCTACACCCCAACCTCCTGCCCCAGTTCGGAGCCCCCTCCTACACCCTCAACTCCTCATTTCTTCCCCCCCAGAGCACTTACCCCCCCCTGCATGCCAACCCCCAATTTTGTGAGCATTCATGGCCCACCATACAATTTCCATACCAGATGTGGCCCTTGGGCCAAAAAGTTTGCCCACCTCTGTTCTAGCTTTACACTCGGAAGGCTACCCTAGCATGCTGCTTCATAAATGTACAACTCAATCAGTAGAGGAATGGAAGAATCTTAAGTAGTTTGTCCAAGAAAATACAGTGAAACATAAATGCATTCCGTAGTGAAAGTCACTGATCAGCGGCATCTCTTATCTGTGTCCTGACTGAGGGTATAACTTTGAAGAGTAATAACAAATACTAACTAATGTTCAAATGTCTGTGTGAGGTAGGCATTATAGCTACTACCCCCTTTGATTAGATGGGGAAACTCAGGCACAAAGCGTTTAGGGGTATGTCTGCATTGCAGCAGTGAATCTCAGAGCGTGGATAAGCTGATTTGGGCTTGCAGGGCTCATGCTCCAAGGCTAAGAATAGCAGTATAAATGTTCCCACTCGGGGTGGAGCCTGGGCTCTGAGACCTCCCCCCTTTTGATAGGTTTTAGCTATTCTTTTCGGTAATTAGAATTTTTACTTCACACTATTTTAGGTCTCCTCCCACAACCCCCTCCCCTCCATTATGAATTAAAGCACAGATATGCACTATAGGTGCGTAAACTCACTCAGAGCCAAAATTTTCACTGTAAAAGTTGCTTCAGTACCTAAGTTTTGTCTCTGGGCACGTGCACTGCTGCCTCACACCAGTGTCCTGCCTTATCCCCAGAGCAATCCACAAACCAGGGAAAACTAGGAAGAGAAGCATCTTTCTCACCTGTGGAGCCTGATCCAGTGGGCATACTCAGAGGCCATCTGTTGGATTGAATCTCATTCAGAATCTGGCCGGAGGAGGAGGTGGGAGTGCTATTACCGACCTTATAATTTTTAGCCCAATGGTTAGAGAACTCACCTGGGATGTATGAGACCAAGGCTATGGGATATTCTGGTATGGGGCTTCTTCAGTCTCTCCTATGGAAGCTGTTCCACTGTGGATAAATAATTAAAGAGTCAATGGAGCAGGGGGACTGGCCCCAGAGTCCCCCATCTCCCGGATAAATGCTCTAACCATCAGGCTATAGAGTCATTCTTTTTTTTGCTCTCTCTAGCCCAGTGACTACTGATGTATTTAAATGCTTTAAGCACTGAGCTAAAAGCTATTAGGTGGGCATCTCTTCCTCCTCCTCCAACCATTGTGTGTGGAGTGAGGCAGGGCCCTAACTCATTCTCACAAGAAACAACTTAGGCACCTGTGCCACCTGGTTCCTGGCTGTGAATCACAAGCAGAGATAGGCACCTCCCTGCAGCTTGGATTTAGGCGTCTGTCTCCCTGAAAGGAATGGGGCTTAGATATGCCCCTCTCCTTCACATCTTCCATTGGCTAGTTTAGGTGGCTCCCTGCCTAACTTGCTGGCTTTTGTGGATCGCATTCTTAGACACCCATCTCTCCTGATACATTGTCTAGGGAAGGCACCTAACTCAGGCTTTGTGGATTGCATTGTTGTTCCTGTGATTTTCGAGGTGCCTAAATCCTTTTGTGGATCCAGGCCCATGCACGGAGCAGGAGTTAATACTTTGTTTAAGCCCAGCCCCTGCTGCAATAAAAGGCTACCACCATAGGCCTACCACTGCCAGCAAACAGTCTTCTGAACCACAAACTCCATTGAATTGCAGCTGACGGCGTTGAGAGTTAGAAATACGTGTACTGAAGCTATGACTTTTCCATTCCATGTCCCCATGCTATTTACTCCCACTTCCCCTCCATCGGCATAACTGAATGGGACCATCAGATCTTAAATTTGGAGCAGATCAAACCTGTTTCCCTTCACCAATTCTCCCAGCAAGGAGAATAGGACTAAAGCCAAAGAAAGAGAGTAGTGCTTTCACAGTTAAATGGCCTGATTTTCATCCTGGTCTTAATGGAACCTCCCTGCTTTGCACTCACAAAATTAGGATTGCGGGCACAGTTTTGTAACAGCAGTGTTTTGTTGTTCTTCGAGTGATTGCTCATGTCTGTTCCACAATAGATGTGTGTGCTCGCCACGTGCACCGGTGCCGGAAGTTTTTCCCCTAGCAATACCCATAGGGGGGAGCATCCCCTGCAACTCCTAGAGTGGTGCCTACCTGGCGCAATATAAGGGGAGCTGTGCGCTCCCCCCACCCTCAGTTCTTTCTTGCCGCTAGTGAAGATGCATCGGAAATGCTCTGCTCCAGCTTTGCTGTAGCTCGTCCCCAGAACTGTTTGTTCGTTCAGTGATAGCACCTCTAGTTAGTTACCTGTTTAGTCAGTCAGTGAGCCTGGGATGGGGCATGCCCCGTGCTCCAGGGTTTAAGTCATGCGGCTCTTGTCGGTGTTCTGTGCCAAGAAGTGACCCGCACGCAGACTGTTAGCGCTGTTTGGGAGAAACCCATATCAGCGAAAGGTGCAAGATTTGCAAGTCGTTTAAGTCTCGGACCAAAAGAGAAAGGGACATTAGGCTCCGGGCCATCCTGATGGAGTCGGCGCTGATCCCGATCCCAGCAGGCTGCTCCAAACCAGTACCCGGCACCACGGCATCAGTACGCAGCGACCCTCCAGTGCCATCGACCAATCAGCACCACTCCCCATCCACGGGGCACGCCAAGAGGGCCAGAAAGACTCCCGCTTCACAGCGGCACCGAGGGAAGTCTGGGACAGAGGCTAGACCCATGTCGGGCAGTCCTCAATCCTCACTGGGCCCCAGGTCTCCGACTCACATTGAGCGGAATAGCCTGGCTCCTTTGGAGCAGCCCTCTCCGGATGCCGTCCACGCCTGAAGCCCTTCAGGTGGCCTGGGACGTTATGTCCATGCCGGTGCCCGGAGCGGTGCTAATGTTGGCCCCGCGCTCCAGAGGCAAGCCACCACTAGGAACTCTGCAGTCACCTCCGGCCCGGTACCAGTCTCCGTTGAGGGAATGTTCCCGACGCCGGACCTCTCCGGGCAGAGTCCATGTGGATTGCCCTCGACGCCGACCAGACTGTCTGTTTGGGTTCCGGCCGGCTGGGACTTGTGGCACCGCTCGTCCTGAAGGAGCGAATATCGACGGGACCGCAGCGGGCATCACCATTGGTCCTCGTCTCATAGAGGGTACTGCAGTCGTCACGCCATGGTTGTCGACACCATTCCCGCTTGGACTCCTGCTCCAAGTCGCAGCCCTGGGTGTTGATCGCTAGCGTCTCACCGTCGTGGGTCCGCCCGTCAAGGCTGTTCATGGAGCAGCTGTTACTGTCGGTACCGGTCCTCCACGTTGAGATCGCTGTCCCATGGCCGTCATAGATCCCGGCACCGCTGCTTCTCCCAGTCCAGAGACAGCAGCAGATCTTACGCCATCCCGGTCTCCATTCGTAGCCGTCCTTCAATGGGCCGGGCCAGCCAACCCGAACAGCTAGCCCCACCAGTGCCTCAGCAGGTGCAGTGGCACCGAGCATCGTGGCTGACCCAATGGTACCAGTGGGCACCGTGGCCTCTGGCACAGCCACTGGTGGGAGCTTGCTCGGTGGCTGGAGCTTTGGAAGCACTGTCGGCCTGCCTCTCCGGACCTCTGAGAAAGGAGTTGGTGGGATGTATGTCCTCGGCACCATGCCCGGAGTCTGACCAGGTGGCGGACCCTCCGTGCCAGCCGACACCCAGAGCATCGCATTGGCCTCTTCGCCGTGCCCGGGAAGGTGATTGTGGCCCTGCCCCCCTCTACCCCAAAGGGGACTTCAGGGCCAACCAAGAACTCTTAAAGAGGGAGGCAGAAGAGATGGAGAAGCCCTCAAACTCCCTGTTTAACATGTTGTCCCCATCGGCACTGGGTAGGGTTGCCTTGCCTCTCCACGAAGGGGTGGCTAAGATTTCAAATGCCCTGTGGCAAACACCGGCCCCTTTGGCCCCCATCTCTAAAAAAGGTGGAACGCAAGTACTTTGTACCCACTAAGGGGTATGAGTGCTTGTATACCCACCCTGTGCCCAACTCCCTGGTGGTCGAGTCGGTCAACCACAGGGAATGGCAGGGTCAGCCAGCCCCGACCCCAAAGAACAAAGACTCTCAGAGACTGGACTCTTTCGGAAGGAAAATTTATCCATCTTCGAGCTTCCAGTTACGAATGGCAAACCATCAGGATCTCCTGGGCCGGTACGAATTCAAACCTGAAATATGCCCAACATCAGTCTGAGTTTGAGTATGACATCCCTCCATATCTATTCCACAATAGAAGGTGGGGAAATCCCCAGATGGATCTATTTGTGACTTGGCAGAACCAGTGATGCCCCCGGTTCTGCTCCAGGGGGGCTTGGAGAGGGACACTGTCTCTGATGCCTTTCTCCTGTCAGGCTGGCTTCTCTATGCCTTTCCCCCATTCCCTCTAATCAGCAGGGTCCTGGAGAAGAAAAAGAAAAAGGCAGACAAGGCCTGGGTCCTCCTGATTGCCCTGGCGGGGCCCAGGCAGCTTTGGTATGGGACCCTCACGGACCTGGCGGTTGCTCCACCGTGGCGGTAGCCGCTCCACCTGCTCTCTTAGGACCAGGGCCGCTCCTCCACCCCAGCCTGACAGCTCTTCACCTCACGGCGTGGCTGCTCAGTGGTTAGGTGGAGAGTAAAGGACGTGGTCAGAGCAGGTTCAGCGTGTCCTCCTCAAAAGTAGACGGCCCGCGGTTTTCTAGGTGGGCGGCGGACCAGGGTGTCTCTCCGGTGACCACCCCAATTCAGCTTATCCTTGATTACCTCCTCCACCTGAGGGCCCAGGGCCTGGGGCTGTCATCAGTCAAGGTGCACCTTGGAAGCCATATCGGCCTTCTATCCGCCAGTGTAGGGGCACACGGTATTTTCCCATGCTATGACTGGCCGGTTCCTTAAGGGTTTGGACCGACTTTTTCCATATTCTAGATCTCTGGTCCTGCAGTGGGACCTAAACCTGGTGTTGCTCGTCTCACGGGGCCCCCGTTTGAACTACTAGCCACATGCTCCTGGTCTCACCTCTCGTGGAAGGTGGCCTTTCTGGTTGCAATCTCATCGACCAGGTGAGTCTCGGAGCTCAGGGTCCTAACTTCCAAGCCGCCGTACACGGTCTTTCATAAGGACACAGTCCAGCTCCGCCCACACCCCGCGTTCCTCCCGAAGGTGGTCTCCGCCTACCACATGGGTCAGGACATTTTTCTACTGGTCCTCTGCCCCAAGCCGTACGCATCCAGTGAGGAGCGCCATCTTCACGTGCTCGATGTGCGGCGGGCTCTGGCTTTCTACCTCGAGCGGACCAAGCCATTCAGAAAGTCCTCGCAACTGTTTGTCGCCTCGGTTGAGAGTGCGAGGAGCCAGACGATTTCCACTCAGCGGCTTTCCAGTTGGATCGCTTTGCGCATCCGTTCCTGTTATGAGCTGGCGGGTGTCCCCCTCAACCCATTGTGAGGGCACACTCGACTTGGGTGCAGGCCTCGTTGGCTGCCTTCATGGCCCACGTTCCCATCCAGGACATTTGTAGAGCTGCCACATGGTCTTTGTTTCACACATTCACCTCGCACTATGCGATCGTCCCCCAAACCAGGGATGACGCGGCTTCAGTAAGGGCTGTCCTCAGTCCTGGGAACTTTTGAACTCCTACCCACCTCCAACAGATATAGCTTGGAATCACCTATTGTGGAATACACAAGCAATCACTCGAAGAAGAAAAGACAGTTACCTTTTCCGTAACTGGTATTCTTCGAGATGTGTTGCTCATGTCTATTCCACATCCCACCCTCCTTCCCCTCTGTCGGAGTTGTCTGGTAAGGTGGAACTGAGGGTGGGGAGAGCACGCAGGTGCCACTCCAGGGGTCATGGGAGGCGCTTCCCCCACCCCCACGGGTACTGCTAGGGGAAGAACTTGAGGCACTGGTGCACGTGGTGAGCACGTACAGCTATTGTGGAACAGACATGAGCAACACATCTCGAAGAACACCAGTAACAGAAAAGGTAACTGTCTTTTCCCAAAGGTAACGCTTTTTCCAAAGTAGACATCGTTCAGATGTTTCCTTTTTTGTGCCAAAAATCAGTTCAGGTTTTGAAAATTTGGCCCTAGAAGCACAAAGGCGATTGCACAAACATCATTCAGCCTGGAGATAGGGTGAAAATCACCCCTGTATTTAGGGCTAGCACAAGGCCTATGTGTACAACTAATGTCCCACTTAAGCCCTATGGTGGATAGGTGCTATGCTGCTCTCTGCTCAGAATTTTATCCAGAGAGAACAAATCACCATCTGTGGTTTCATATGAATGAAGTACACACTCAGGCACTGGATTTTGTTTGAAAGGTTACAGAAATTCAGTTCAGTTTGTTGTTGTACAATAATCTCTGGGCAGAGATGTGCAGTCATCTTACTGCAATACAGTGACTTGGCTGAATTGTACAGGCTAAGAATAGAAACATTCTTAGGAAAGGAATAAAATCTGTGACAGCAGGTTTCTAATGCTCATTCTTGCTTCAGGGAAACAGTTTGTTTTGCATAAATAAGAGTGGGATTAACTTCTTCATGGCATTTCAACATTGCTATTCAGACAGAGGCACTTTAGATGATAAAGGATATGTGCATCTTTTGTCTTAGCTTCATGCAAAACAAATCCAGATACTACAGACTTAGTGTTTTGCTGATCTCTAGCTCACAGTAGGGAATCTGCCAAGTGAAGTCTTGAGAAAACTATGCTGTTAAGAAAATAGTTATACTTTTGAGGCCAAGCCCTTAAAATGGAATCAGTTTGTTCACAAAAACAACAAGGAGTCTGGTGGCACCTTAAAGACTACCAGATTTATTTGAGCATAAGCTTTCATGCTACCCCCTGATACTTGTCACCATGCAAGGCACTAAATTTAGCTGTATGGAGTGGAAATCCATTAACCTCAACCAAAAACTCGCACAGATACAGACAGACATCATCTTCCAGCTACCCCCTGATACTTGTCAGTTTGTTCAGTTCAGAGTTAACAGGGTGTTGTCTTGAGATAAATCCTCAAAGTTACCCTTTGAAACAGATTTGTAAACATTACCTCCATAAAAGGCTTTCTTATTAATAGAGCTTTCCTTATCACTCATGGACCTGAATAGCAAAGTTTGGATATGTATCCGATTCAAACCCTCCCAAAGTCTGGACATGTTTGTACCTGGGGTTTTGACTCAGGCCTAGTTTTTTCCCCATTTGATCTCCCCTGCCTGTTGTTCCCATTATCTCTACTATTGATTCTCTAATGGCTGTTGTGGAATGCTGCGGTCTATGTAAACAGTGCTTTTTAGTCTCTGGATTCAGTCCAACTCTGAGAAGAGTTCGCGTTAGCTGTCTTGGAAGTTAGACATTTATTTCTAATACTGCTTTGTCTAGGTGACTTTTTAGCAGGCAGCCATCTGGTTAGTTGTTTTAATTTTTCAAATCAAGCTGTCTGATGATGCAGGGAGATGCTGAGTATCCCTAGCATTCACTGAAGGCAAAACTAGATAAAGCCCTAAGATATTGAAATTTGGAGGGCAGTTTTAGTAAATTTTAATCAAATATTCAGTCAGGCTGGATATATTTAAGAAATCTATTAGTGATTTATATTCATCACAGCCTTACTGTATTCATTACAGGTTCCCAATGATCTAGCACATGTGAAAAGAGAGATTTAAAAAATAATTGGTATTTTAGGGGAAATCCATAAAGTTACTGATTGATTGCATTACCTTTTTCACTTTAATGCACATGAGCTTATTAATGGGATTTCAGTGTATTTATTTTAAGTGCAAAACAGAAACCCACTATCTCGTACATAGCTGTATATAACTTTTATTCACAGGGGAATGGAAAAATTTAAATGCAAAAGATTCAAATCAAAATAATCTGTGCAGTAAACTGTTTTTCTGTGTATTGTACTTGACTGTTAAATAAGCCACATGACTGAATCCTAGCCATAAAGCTTTTGGTTAACAGAAGTCTAAATTATGTTGTATGTTCAGCAATTTACTTTATATTTCTAGTCATTATCTCTGACAGATAGTGTTTATTTTTCTGACTGATCTCACTGCTGTTTTATTTTTATACACACATATTTACTGATTTTATTGATTAAAAAGTGCTACATTTGTTTTTTTAAAAATTCTGACTAGACCTATTTATTTGGGCCTAGAGCAGTGGTTTTCAACCTTTTTTCATTTGTGGACCCCTAAAAAATGTCAAATGCAGAGGAGGACCCCTTTGGAAATGTTACACATGGTCTGTGGACCCCCAGGGGTCTGCATGCCACAGGCTGAAAACCACTGGACTAGAGCGTGCTCTTTACCACCCCATGGGGAGCACCGCAAACTTTGTGCCTCTGGGAGCTCTCATATGGGGAATAATTTATCACACCATTTTATGGGGTGCAGAATCTCCCTGTCTCCAAGGGCTAGCCTGAAGGGACAGAACTATAGTTTCACCCACTGCCTGCCCAGTTTTTGCCCATTTGCTCTAGGGAAGAGCCATTGATGTGAAACTCCTGCGAACCCCTAAACACTGTGAGCTACGTTCTGGGTAGCGTTAATATCGGCTGTGCAAGGGCAGATCCTTACTCTGTCCTATTCCACAGTGCATGACTATAAACAGATAAACACAATCTGGCCTTCTCTGCATTATCACTTGGAGATTACTATTAAACGTAACATTTTATTACCTTTTTAAAGTAGAAAAAGTAAATACATTTCCAAAATGTAGGTCTTGGACCTGCATTCCTTTCACACTCAAAATTCAAGTTGCCTCAGTGGGAGTTTCAGGAGCATAATATATAGAGGACTGACCTTTTTGTATTTATGGATCTGATCCTGCCAAGTGCTGAGCACATTCAGCAAAGTACTGAACACCCTATTGGGAACTGAAGATGCTCAGCACTTCATAACATCAAGCCCCTAAATTCCTAACTGAGGGCCAAATTCTACATTGACTTATGCCCTGTGCAACTTCAATTAAGTTAATGGGGTTGCATGAGGCTTAGATTAACACAGAATTTGGTCACATATTTCATTATTTTTTTGATATAAGAATGTTTGTAATTTTTCTTAGGGCCCAAAATTGCACAGATGGACTTCAGTCGAGACAGAAGTGGATGTTCTACCACACACCAAACTTTTTCAGCATAACAATCTGTTGCTCAAGAGTAGCTTTTTAAAATTTATCATAAGGGATAATGTGCTGTAAAGTTTAAAAATTAATTTTACTCTATTACCCTTTTTTATTTACTGATTATTGTTACTAACAAACAGCATTGTTATCAAGAGATGGATTTATCTTTATAATATGTGTTTATCTTTCTTAGATAACTGAGAATATATGAGAATGTAATATCATACGTTATTTATGTATGATATTAAACCTGCATTAGTTCCCCTGTTCCCATTGGACTTTGGGTCTAATTTAGGTAATCTTCTCAAATATGTTTTCAGATCTAAGTCCACTTTAGGCAGTATATTCATACTGAATCACTTCAGTGTGTATAGGGAATACACAATGGTGTGGTTTGAAATGAAAGTCGTATTAGCATAGATGCGGGATGGCTACATCTTGACCGTGAGAAGCAAAGCTGTCAGTGAGTTTTGTAGGTCATTCCCTGAGTGCTGATTTTAGTTTATCCCACCCTCACACTGTCACGTATCCTGCATATGCTGCATGTGCTCCAGAAAATATCTGTTAGAAACACTTAAGAGAATTTTTAAGTTATTTTTTCACCTCTGTCTGTCAGTCCTGGGGATGCCATAGTGTTATACCAATAAAATAAAAACCAGCAGGATCTTATTAAAGGGGAAAAGGCAAAATACCACATTTATTGTGAATACAGAAAGAATCATAGTAAGCAGTTAGTTATAGCTATAACATTCCATTCAATTTCATATTTATTCACACATTCATTCATTCATACACACACACACAGGTTCTGCAAGGTTGTTATCATAGTTACCAGCCTTAGAGTTGCTCATGCCAAGCCACTGGCCAGGTGGCCTGGACATGAGGAGGGAGCAGGGCCTTGTCAGATGCACATCTGATGGTCCTGGAAGTTGGTTTGCAGAATCAGACCCCCCAAAGTTCTCAATTTCTAGAGTCCATTTTTATAGGGGTTTCTTCCTATGCCAGTCTATGGGAATTGCCTCATCATGCTGTTGCTGAATCAATCAGCAGATGTCACATTCCTGACGGCTCCGGGCTGCTAGATGTTATCTTGTTCTTTGGTTCTCCCATTCTTGAGGCTGTTGGGTGGATTCCAGTCTGCCCTCCGGGGGTCCTCTGGTTATTTCCACTTGACGCTTTCTTCAGCCGATGGACACTGGATTCTTAGGCAGGCACCCCCCTGATCATTCAGTTATTATCCACACCAAGCATCCATACATCCTCTATCTCTATTTTAATCACAATTGTTAATACAAGAAAATGGTGGGGAGTCTCTGGGTGCTGTTTCTGTTGTTACAGAGTATTGCTTTGAGTCTCTCTCTGTGTGAATTGCTTTGAGAACAGACTCTGTCTTAGAATGTACTAACACAATTAGCAGCTTGCAAGTTTCACACATAGAGGGAGAGAAACAGTACCAAAAACCAAGAGTCCTCTTAATTAGTAATACCCTGGAATTTAAACTATGGGGAATCAAACTCATTTGTGATTTTAATACAGAACTTCTTTAATATGATCCAACAATAGTGGTGGTGTAAAGCTAGTGTAACTGTATAAATTAGTTTTACTATTCCTCTGTGGTTCTGGGATGACACAAAGAGTCTATAGTAGAGGCAATAATATGGGCCCCCATTTATAATCCTGCAGGATTATGAGATAATGAATTTTTAAATTGTGACATGTTTATGTCTAGAAAAAATATTGCCCATCCTAAGCCTGGGACAGGGGACTTTTTGGGGAAATTCCATACTTGCAAGAGAAGGAAAATTTTCCCCGGCAAGTTGACATTTTTTTAAAAATAAAAAAAATTAAGATGGTTTATTTGAAAGTTTGGAGGACTACAAAATACCAGAATAAGTTTCAGAGAAGATGAATTAGTGGACAGAGGGCTGGTGAGGTGATCAATGGAGCATAATAATTTCATTTATCCTATGGTACTACAGTTTATTTCATGGGGTATTTTATATAAAATATATGCATGTGTCACTTAGGGCTGGAGTCTCTGGTCCTCTGTATACCTGAACCTCCTGAGCAGCACAAAGGATGAAGAGACTGTCCGTAACTTTCCTGCTGATGATTTTGCCAATATGTTTGAGTCCCCAGTGGGCATAGAACCAGCAGAGTTGGCTCCTAATTCTCCTCTTCCCACAGGTTCTAATGCAGGGGCTAGGGAGAGTGAGGAGTTGTTGCTGGCTGTTGCAAAATTAAAGCAGACCCCAGCCTGCTCTAACCTGTATGTAGGGCTGAGACTCAGGGACTGACAGTCTCCCCTGTGCTCTATTTAGCTGAGTACCTGCCCCATAACATGGCATCATTTTTAGATAAGCCACCTGAATGTAATGGCTGTTGTGCTCTCACCTTTTCAGTTGCATTGTTTTGTGTTGATCGGACCATCAACTCAGTGAACTACAATTCTGTGTCTGTGCTATGCTCGCATGGGAGACAGAGAAAATGTAAAAGTCAAAATGATTCCAGCTCAATACATAAAAAGAGTAGGTTTCAGAGTAGCAGCCGTGTTAGTCTGTATTCGCAAAAAGAAAAGGACTACTTGTGGCATCTTAGAGACTAACCAATTTATTTGAGCATAAGCTTTCGTGAGCTATAGCTCACTTCATCGGATGCATACCGGATGCATCCGATGAAGTGAGCTGTAGCTCACGAAAACTTATGCTCAAATAAATTGGTTAGTCTCTAAGATGCCACAAGTACTCCTTTTCTTTTTATAAAAAGAGTAATTAACCAAATCATAAAAGTCATAGAAGGAAGATATATTTTGTCTCAATAGGAAATCAGTTTCTAGGAACATAGGACTTGCCATACTGGATCGGGCTGGTAGTCCATCTGGCACAACACTTGGTGTTTCAGAGGAGAGTGCAAGGCTACTGTGATCAGTAAACATACTGATCTATTTAGCATATAGTACCATAAGACATGGGATCCCCATTGACACACAGTCAAATGCAAAAGGAGTATCCTGCATTTCTTTGTGTTCTATGGAATTCTTGCTTTACAAATTGCCTTCATACAGAAATAGTTATGTCTAAAGGAAATTTGGTTGAAAATTAATGTTTTGATGAATGGCCCAAAAGTATTGTGTAGAAATATTTATTCAGTTAAAAAAAATACATCTAATTGTAGGCCTGATCTTGAAAGCAGTAAGAGTGTTGCCAGCAATTTCTAAAGGAAGCAAGATTGGTATTGCTTATTTAGTTTAAATGATAAATCCAGGATGTAGTGCAATTAGCGACTGTCACCAGGGCCATGCTTCTCCTTTGCTCCAAAGCATGTATTGCCATGCTCAGTCTTTTGCAAGGAGGTTTATTTGCTCAACAGATTAACAAACAAACCAAAAAACAGTCTTAATTCATTCCTTAGCCTCACGGTCACCCCTTCCAGGAGTCTCTAGTTCTCCTGCTTCTGGCAGTTTACCAGTCTGTCAGTGCTCCCTTCTTAGAGCAACAGCCCCCAGGGCTGCTTTCCTGAGCCCCTTGCTCCAAGGACCCACCACTCCAGTTTGGCTGTCACAATCCATCTCTCCCAGTTGCCCACTAACAGTGCATTTATAGGCCCAGGTGTAGCCCAGCTCTCTTTAATTGGCTGGATTGGGCTTACCTACTCTGGTCTGGGGAGCTAGTCTGAGTCAATACACAGGGACCAGCTACTCTGTGACAGCAACTTTGAAAGAGATTGGTGATTAAAAGGCAACAAAGTAGAATTTTGAAAAAATTACTCTTTGGCTCCTATTTAGGCAATGACAAAACTCATATGGACTTTGATGGGTACAAGATCAGACCCTATACACAGGGATACAGGGAGGGTTAAAGTTTTTGACAGATGAAGTAAAAACTGCCTCCGCTTCATTTTTTTTGGTAAAGTCTCTTTATTTATCCTCAGGAAAGAAGGCGAGAATTTGAGAAGAATCTACAAAAGGCTGGTCTGGAATTAGAAACAGAAGACAAAAAGGTAAAAAAAAAACTCAGTGTTCTCGTCATACAGAGCAAATTAGGTCGAAATACCTGAATTTTCAGATTGCTAGAGAATACATTGGTTGGTCTGTTCTGACAAGATTTTATCCACCATTGTATCAGTGGTTCTAAGGGATTTCAGTACTTCAAACTATGAAACTGAAGTTAAATAGGCTAATATAGGAGCAATTTTTCTTGATAAATATTTTAAGCACTGAGAGAAGAGAACTGTTATGCTTCAGGAGGAAGTGATTGTGTTTGTTTTACTCAGTAATGAAAAGGAAATGGTCCCAAAATAACTGAACTGTGAGTTCATTTACACAGGGAGACCAGTGTAAAAAGGAACTTCTGATTGGGCCAGATTCTCCCTCCAGCCCCTCCGCACAGCATGCCAGTAACATCTATTGAAGTCAATGGGAATTACTCATATCCTGTGGGGGATTAGGATCAGGATGGGGAAAGGCTTGGAGTGGCAGTTGTGTCCATTTGTTTAGTGTTACTTTTCTGCCTCATATGATTTGGACAGCGGAGGGAGTGTTTCTCTGATCAACATTATCCTTGCTGTACTTGAGAATAGGTGGAGCAAAATAACTTCTGACAAAACCAACAGACTCCATGAGACCCAGAGATGGGGCTCCAGTAAGCCAGTGGTTAAATATTACTGTTTTAGAGTCGGACCCTCACATATACTATGTGCAGAGAAATTCTTAGGGATGTGTGTTGCGGGAATCATTCCTCAGCCTCTGCTGCAAGTAACAGGGTCGCATGCTTCCATGACTGCTGATTTACAGGGTGTTTTGCAGGGAAATCTGCACACTTGTGGATTCCATGGTCTACACACCAGCAGTTTCAGTAGACCAATCCTAAAACTGCCATCTCTGCTTGGGAGATGGCACAGCACCGTTGCATGCAGGGAGTTTTGACTACTGTGTGGGTTTTCTATACCCTGAATAGCCTGCTCTGTAGAACCACACCATTTCCAATGCATTCAGTGTCTTCTGTGGCCTTTAAGTAGGCTGGAGAATTTGACCTTTAATGTGCAAGTTTGATGCAGTTTGAAATTTCCTCATAAGCTTCTAATCAGTGCAAAGAGGACAGATACCCACTACGATCAATCATACAAGCTTTCTGGCGGAGGGAAATTTTTCCTCCTATTTTTTTAGAATCAACGTAAGCCTTTAAGATAATAAAAGAACAAAGAGAGAAAAGTTTTGGATACCCTCTTACTTGATTTTAATCTAAAAAAAACCACCCCACCTCAGTTTGACCTCAGGCTTAACTCTTCTTGTACAGGAATCTGAAGATGGCAAAACTTATTTTGTGAAGATCCATGCCCCATGGGAGGTTCTGATCACATATGCTGAAGTGCTGAACATTAAAGTGCCCATCAAGGAAAATGATATTCCCTCTACTGCAGAGAACCCATTGGATTGTATGCTTGGACCGTTTAGGCTACCGGAGAAGGTGATGCACCCTGAACCAGACTACTTCACGGCACCCTTCAGCAAAAGTAGGCAGGAGCTCTACCTCATTGAGAATGAGAGCACCTTCTTCTCACCATCCATGAGAAACAGAATAGTACGTATCTCAACCCATCTGTTTACATGTGCATGCAGAATGTAACATAGGCCTGTGGGTGGGTGGGTGACTGGGGATGTGTGTGGTCACATATCAAACAGTAAGCTGAGACAGCCATTTGAGTTCTG
This sequence comes from Lepidochelys kempii, assembly GCF_965140285.1. Classification (NCBI taxonomy): domain Eukaryota; kingdom Metazoa; phylum Chordata; order Testudines; family Cheloniidae; genus Lepidochelys; species Lepidochelys kempii. Next base: position 47,652,546 of record NC_136385.1, on the reverse strand, counting down.
AATCTACAGAAGGTCGATTACTTTGCTGCTGTATGGTACAGTAACTCTGGATGTTATATTCTTTTTGCAAATACAGACTAACACGGCTGTTACTCTGAAATCTGGATGTTATGTGATAAAATCTGATGTCTGTGTATCTTTCTAAGTACAGATTGCATTTGAGAAACCAGTTCTCAGTGGGGCAGCTGGGGCATCCTTGTTCCAGCTGGAGACTTGAGGATCCTTGAATTTCCCCTATATTGCAGTTACTGCAATACATTACCTTTGAGGGGGATTGGACAGTCCCATCAGCAGTGCTCCATCATCCATCAGTAGAGTGTGGTATTAAACCATATTATTGAAGAAGAGGAGTAAACTCTCTGTGTTTGCATATTAGGTGTACTATATTCTAACACGGTGCCCCTATGGAACAGAAGAAGGGAAGAAAAAGTTTGGGATTAAAAGATTGTTAAGTAATGGCACCTACACAGCTGCTTACCCTCTCCATGATGTAAGTATTTTAGCTTTGCATTCCCAAAGATATATCACAGTCCAGCTTTCCTCCCTCATTTGCTTTGCCTGCTGCAATATTACTGTTTTCAGTTGAAATGTATTTGGTCCCCAACCCCTTCAGCTTTTATTTATTATCTGATCTCCTGCGCTGTGATGTAGAAGGAATATCTGCCAGCCCTGTTATGCTGTTTCTGTATGTACTACAGTGCTTTTCCATTTCCTCAAGTGTATTGGGTTTACCTAAGTGTTTCAGTCACAGAATTCAGTATTGTGACTTACACTGCAATGCATTTTATAGATGTTTTTATTTTACATTTTGAGATAAATTATTATAGTAACATATTACAAAGACAGATGAAAACAAGGAAATTAATAACATTTTTAGCTGAGCCCTGTGGGTCATATCTATATGTGGTATAAAATGCCACTGAAGTAGTTACACCAGGGATAAATTTAGCCCTACAGTTTTGTGCGGGCATTTCTCCACATCAGGATGCCCTCTGGTGGCATACTGTCAGTATTGTAAAGTCTGTAAGGATGGTAGCTTTCTCTGTTTTGCTTTAGGGCAGTGTTTCTCAACCTATTTACATATGCAGCTTTCTGTGTGTTATGTGGGCTGCATCCACACAATATATATGCTACCTGTATGACCCTGAGGATGTGACATGGGCTGCAGCTGTGTGCGCGGCCGGCCATGGGTTGAGAACGACTTCTTCAAGGTATGCTTTAAACATGGAATACCTGCATATAGCCCTGCAGCCCCTATTAGTGTAAACAGGAGGGAGCTATGCTACTAAATACCAGTGTATTACAGTGGAAGTTTACCTCCGAGTAGCATTTTTAATGTATTGTTTTTGTGAGGCTCTAATCTAATTCCTTATTTGTTTTTTTAATAATTATTTGAGGGCTGTAGCCCATGAAAGCTTATGCTCTAATAAATTTGTTAGTCTCTAAGGTGCCACAAGTACTCCTGTTCTTTTTGGGGATACAGACTAACATGGCTGCTACACTGAAACCTATGATGCCTAGTGGCATTTTAAATCACTTGTTTATTTTTTGACAATCCTTTGATAAGTTTCTGTCACACCATAAATCTGACAAAGAAATACTCTGAAAACCAGAAACTTCTGTTGAAAGGAATGATGCCAGCTACTTGGGTGAATGGGAAGTTTTCTGGTGGTTTTCAGATTTTAAGCTTGGCAGGGTAGGACCTGTGCCATTAATATGCTTGGCAAGCAGCAATTACATTGTGGGCAACATCAGAAACAAATAATAATCAATAACAGCGGTGGTGCCAAAATACAATTTTGATGCCTTTCCACACAATACCAGTATTAGCAACCTCAAGAGTTTGAAAATTGAGTGAGGCTCCCAGAATAATGATATTGACTTAAAAATCATGAGCTATTTAAAATATAATATTTGGGGTTCTTTTTAACTTACTTTCTGATCTTTGAACCTGCGGGGTGCCCTTCGGTCATATTTACATGCTTTTTCTGAACAAACAATGAGGACTTCAAAAAAAAAAAAAAAAAACAGAAGCAGAAATTCTCAATAAGGGAATGTCTAGAGCTGGAGGTGTGATTCCCAGCTCAAGGAGACATTGCCACTGCAATAGAGTATAGCTGTGGAGGTGTGAGCCCCAAGAGGGGCTAGCTGCCCCAAGTGTGTACCTAGAGTCTTGGATGCGATTGTACTCAGGGCAGCTAGCTGCTCCCACCACTTAAACCATGTAGCTACACTCTATTTTTAGTGAACTAGCTCAATTATATCTAGTGCAGGTATTTCTCCTCGAGCTGGGAATTACACATCCAACTCAGAATGTAGACATACCTATAGTCATGTGACTCCAGGAGCTGGGAAAGAAATGCATTTTAAGAAATGCAATAAAAACAGGAGAATTGACAACATTCCAGTACTTCCATCCTATTCATTTCATAGGAAGCTGAAATGATCAGAAAACTCTTCTTCCTAGCATTCTGTCATACAATAGGAAAGTCTATGAAAGTACAGCCTACCATTGAAGTGAATTAGTGTGGCAGTCTTATTTTAGTGGATGTTTGCATTATAGCCACAGAAACTGCAGTGATAAACACAGTATAACAATCTCTGAAGAAACAGAAAATAGCTTTACTTTGTGTTGTGTATATCTTTGTGTTGTGTATATCTCTCAGTGGAAGGCCCTTGATTATGGAATTTATCAAAAGAACCTGATTCTGACCTACAAGGGATTTGGACTTGAGTTTGTTTCATGAGGTGGGAATTGTTTGGGGCTCATCTACATCAGGAAAATTTGCACTGATGTAGCTTCACCACTGCAACCTCCTAATGTAGACAGGCTATACCAATGGAAAACATGGCTTGTACTAGTACAACTTACTCCAGTAACTTACTAGAAGAAATCAGAAGTGAAAGGCCCATTTTCCGAGAGTGCAGCATCCCTATATTAAGAGTTTACACTAAATAGCTATATCAGTGCAATTTTCCTTAACGTCTGACATATGCAGGCCTTTCATGTTGACAAGTGGTCTGTGGGTACATACGTTTTAAAATATTGTGTGTTGAAAGGGCTATTCTAGGGATGAGTTATGATGTTGAGCACCAAGTAATTTTAGGTGGCCCTAAAACTCACCCAGGATGTGTTGCTGTTCAGATTTGCATATTTTAGTGTAATGTGTTAGTCTTCTGATGAGTTTCTTTGTCTCTCCTCTAATCTGTGCACATCCACACAGTGCCAATACTGGAAGAAGGCAAATGATCCAAACTGTGACAATGAGAGATACACATTGTATATGGAATGGGCTAGGTTTTTACGGTTTTACAAGGAGCAGCCTTTGGATCTCATTAGGTAAGGTATGGGCTGTGAAGTGTTCATTGCATGTGGCCACAATTCATTGGTTTTCACTGCATTCATTTGTAATTTGTTCCTCCTGGGGATTTTTTTATTCCTTTCTAATGTTTGAAGAAAAACAGGTGCCTAAACAGGCACGTCTCTGAGAGTACACAATGTATGTTTTATTAGAGACAGGCAAAACTCTTTACTTCAGATCCAAAGCCATTCAAACCAGCCGAATGTAGAAAGGCCAATTTTCCAGATCTGCATCAGATGCAGAAAAAAAATTTGAGGAGTATCAGGTATTTTGTAAAATCAGTTGATCTCTTTCACCGCTTAAGATAGAAATGTTTCAAGAACGGTCAATGAGATTTTGGCACATTGAATCTGAACCTGAAACTTAACTCTAATTAAGCCTAAAACCTAGCATAAACCTGCCTGAGATTCAATCAGTGTCTCCTTAGTCCATTTGTTCCTTTAGTAACACACCTTGTTGCTTTTGTTATGATAAATATTGAGTTCTTTTAAAATGATCCGTTTGGAGCCATTGTGAACCGTTAGATTTTATACTCTACTATCCCCTTTTGGTGCATAACACAGGTAAATCTGCATTTTCATTATATTGAGAGTGGAGGAAAGAGTTCCTTAAGCAAGGTATTCCTGGAAGGGAAAACAAGGGGTAGCTTCATCTTTTCCCTAAATAAGGTCCATCTTGTGCTTGTTCAACATGTGTAACTCTCATTTATGGTCTAGATTCAGATCTCATTTATACAGCATAAATCATTGGATTTACTATTAGGTGAGGTCAGAAGTTGTCCCATTGTCTTTAGTTTTGCTTGGGTCTTGCCAGTTTTGCCTTTTGTGATTTGCAGTCTTCCTGTGTTTCCCTACCCAATTGTATTCTTTGTGTGCAGGAAGTACTATGGAGAGAAGATTGGAATCTATTTTGCCTGGCTGGGTTTCTACACAGAAATGCTGTTCTTCGCAGCAGTGGTTGGCTTAATCTGTTTTCTGTATGGTTGGTTTACAATGGATGAAAATATGAGCAGGTGAGTGCAACTGCCAAAATTACATTGAAAGAGATATCTTTACCTAGTTTGTTAAAAATCAGGATTATAGTTTTAAAACGTCTAGTTGCATACTGTGTTTTTGGAGTATCACATTTTCATAACTGCTTATGCTCAGTATTTTTTGTATATGTAGAAGTCATAATTTGCATTAACATTTACCAAAAAAAATCACAAATTAGAATTATTCTGAAAATACAAAGCCAACTAAAGAATGCAGTTTTGCTCATTATAGAAAAGCAGCAAACATAAAATGTTTTTAAGCAGGGGGGAAAATTCTGCTCTGTTACGCCCCGACAACCACCAGTGGCTTAAATGGGGTTGCACAAATAGAGCACAACTGTCCACTGTACAGTAAAATCTAACATATAGTTGGAAGTTGAAATTTTTGTTTAAATTTGGCAAAGCGTTTTCTGTCTGCTAGTATTTGGGCAACGCTGTGGCTGGTAGGGTCCTCAGGATACTGCCATTTCTGCCTGCTTCAGCTTCTCTCCCATAAAGATTGTTTATGTATCACCTGTTCATTGTTTCCTTAGACCCTCCAGTTTTGATCCATCTTGTAGTGAAAGCAATTTTTGCCTGCTTCAGAGGGCCAACAATGGTGAATAATTACCCAAAATGTCCAGGAGCAATGCAGAGAACATGCCCCATCAGAGATGAATCAGACTTCACATGTAGTGGACATTCCAAGTTTGGTTTGGTCTCTGACGTGTGTAGCTAAAAAGTACATTCAGGAATGGGTACCTATGTGCCCTGTTCTGCTGAACTATGCCAGTTTGAGACTTGTGTTATAGTCATAATATCCTACATTCTTCCTGAAAGATCCCTATGCACATTCAGACTTAAATGGTCATTAAAAAGTATACACACAGGTCACTTCACCTAGCCCTGCAATACAGCTGCTCATGATTAAAAAATGGAAGCTGCTTAACATCATACAGCAACACTGCACAACAATATAGAACAGGAAGTAAAAATAAGAAGCAAGTTGAAGTTACAAAAAGTGCAATGAGATCTTTAGTGACCAGATTAGAAAGAACCTTTGTTTATATCTCATCTGAAAGACTGTACATCCAGCACAGTGCCTCCCAAACAGAATGCTGAAGTACTGATTCAGTACTGACACAGAGGGAATCATGGCACCAAGTGAATCACCAACTCCATTTCCAGGAGCAACTGGGATTTTCCTGGAGGTTTCTCTGACCCTGTTACAGTTGCATCAGTGGATGTAACCTTCACACATCATCAGCAAAGCTAAAAACACTTAAGTTTGAACAAGTGAAGCTTTGATCTTTTTCCAAAAGAAATGTCATATTGAGCTTCTGAAGAAAATGTAAAACCATCTTCTTCTCCTCAGCAAAGAAATCTGTGCCACTGCGATTGGAGGAGAGATCATCATGTGTCCTCTTTGTGATGGGAATTGTGAGTACTGGAAGCTAAACACCACATGTGAATCCTCAAAGGTCTGTATCCAACTCTGCAATTATTTATTTGTCATGTTCTGCTTTATTTAAAACTGTTCTGTCACTGAATTGTCCTGTCCCTGTGTGTTTCTGTTACAGTACTCCCATTTGTTTGATAACGTGGCAACACTTTTTTTTGCAATTTTCATGGGCATATGGGGTGAGTATATTTGATAACAAAGTTAATTAAAGCAATGGGGAGATCTTGACTAAACCTTTCAGGGACATTGGGAAAGCCATTTTGTTTTTCCTTAAATCTAGAAATATTTACCCCATCAAAGAATAAAAATAATTTAAACTTGTGGAGGAATTGCTCTTTACAGAAAACATAACCTAGTGCCTTAAACAACCTACACACCTGCTGCAATGCAATTAAAAGACTGTATTTTTGCAGAATTGTTTATCTGCAAGTCACTCTTAATGTTACAATTATTAATTTTCTTTTAATAACCTAATTTGTAGTGAACACATCGCTAGTTTCTTCCCTACATGACAGCAGGTTTTATACAGTTCAGACTGTGTTTTCTCTTTTCTCCTAATCCTTGCAATAAAGTTTCTCTTTCTGACCCTATGAAGCAAATTTCTTCTACTTCTGATTGATGGCTGCCACAAGCAGAAAGTAGTACATAGGCTCAAAGAATGCATTATTATAGGTAGCCTTAGGACCAGGACCCGTACATTGTCCCACTTTTGCACTAGAGAAATCAGACAATGAGTGTATTTTGAAGATGCAGAAGGCAGATGTATTTAACTGAGTTGTCTTCTCTATGATGAGACTTCCTGTGAGCATGTATTTGTCTTTGTTACCATTTAACATATCCATTTTAGATACAAAATTCTATTGACTTTGATGGTTGTTCTTTTGTTAAATTTCATATGCATCTTTGTAAATGTCTGTGAGAGCATGCTTATTATTTCCTATTCTTTACCTTAATTAATGAAGAACCTTCTTTCCTGTTTGGGTGACTAAAGCATGAAAGAATGTATCAAATGTCTTAGCCCACCAGAAATAACCATATTACAGAGTTTCCATTATCCCACAAAGGTCTGTCTATCATATGTCTATTTATCATCTTAGCATCTAGGCACCATCTTTTACACTGGGATCTTTCAGGAAATTTCAGAATGAATAGATTTTTAAGCCTGTGTTCTTCAAGATCTTTTTTACTTTTAAACATTATCCCTTGAATGGCATAAATAAGTTTGTATTTCCAGAATGTTCTACCAAGGTTTACAGAGCACTACAACATAAACTCTCTTTCTTGTGTGTGTTTAACCCACAAACTCTTACCAACTCAGATACAGACATTTCAGATTACCAGAAGTTTACAGCATTTTAGATCAGTTTGTAGAAGGCCTCATCATTTTTTTATATAAATATACACACAAGCCTCTACACACTGCTATTTCAAAAAAGAAAGTTCTTAAGCCAGGCTCTCCCTTGACTTTCTGAGAAACATCAAAAGCTCAGTATCTTCAAAATGCCATCTTATCAAAAGAACCCTCAAAAGAGCATCTGATGCTTCATGTAAAACTTTGGAAAGCATTCTACTGAAAAACAGTTCTGCTTATCTATAGTAAAGATGTTTCCATAATAGATTCTCGTACCCAACAGCCTGATCTGAAATATCCCAGCTTATCTGTTAGTTCTGTGTAGCTGCTTGGGTTTTAACTAATCATTGTAATAAAATGTGTGTGTCTTATCTAGTGTGGTCATGAGGGCTTGCTAGTTCGTCATCCTGTGCTCTACTCACATTTACACTTAAATTTACCAATAAATATATCTAATTCATGTTACGGCTCTTGGCAGTGAGCTTTCTTGTGTGGCTGATACACTGAATGAACATCAGGCAAATCACATTGAGAGAAGAAGTAATAGAATAGCAATCGTGAGACACAGGAGAGAAGGGTTGTTTAATGTGGATGGTATCTAGAACCTACCTGTCAGTTCACTTTTCATAACAGGGCTTATTTGACACTTTTCACTTATAGTAACACTTTTCTTGGAGTTTTGGAAGCGGCGACAAGCTAGACTCAAATATGAATGGGATTTGGTTGATTTTGAAGAGGAACAGCAACAGCTCCAGCTGAGGCCAGAATATGAAGCCAAATGTACCCACAAAAAAAAAAATCCAGTGACTCAGGTAATCTAAAAAAAAATGCTCAGTGTGTGAAGATGTCTGTTGAGAGGACACCTAAATGAATAAAACTTTATGCTAAAATTCCATACTAACACTTTTTTGTAATGTGATACTTCTGTCTTAGGAACTAGCTAGTATCTAATTGCTGAGTAAAGATCTGTGACACTATGGTGGCAGTGAACCATTTGTATGAGGGCAGGGCAGACTTTCAGGTACTGTGCTACACGAAGCAATGAGGCACATTCTGCTGTCTGTTATACCAGGAGCAATCTGGAGTAAATCCACTCAAGTCAGTGAAATTCTCTCATTTACGGTCATGTCTGACAGCTGGTTGAAAAAAGGATAAGCACTCCGACATTATGGTGATGATGGTTATAGAAGAACCAAGATATATAGAGAGCATCAAAAAGATGTTGCAAACACTTGGTAAAATTATTTTCCTTATATGTCATCAGAATGATTTTGTAGATGAATTTTTTTTCAACAAGCCCTATGTCTGGGAGTAGAGAGTTTGGCATATAGAACTTTATAGGACTAAATTCAGTCAGCCCAGACCCCGTGCAATCTCATTGAACACAATAGAAACACATCAGGTTTAAACTAGGGCAGAATCTGGCCCCATAACTTGTCATTTATTATTTTCTTGCAGCAGGTAGCTGCATGGTAAGTACTGAAATTTTCACTCTTCACATGAAAGTAATATGACTATATATATGCACAGAGAGAGAGAGACATTGTGACAAAGTTCCTCCTATGCCTTGGTGGGTCCTGCGCTTATTGGCAGATTTGCTCGCCTCAGAGGTTCATGGCAGCCCTCAGTTTGGCCACTTTTGCTAGTGGCTCAAACCTGCCATTCACTCAGCTAACCTCATCACTGGCCAGCATGGGAAAAGGGAAGGAGAACAATCCCCATAGTCTCTGCTGATCCACCATGTGGGTCAGGGAACAGGTCAGAGACCCTTCCCTCTGGTGGAACCCACAGTCCAGGTGAACTCCTCTTGTGTCTGATCAGGAGTTGGGAACCCAGGTCCGCCCTCTACTCTGGGTTCCAGCCCAGGGCCCTGTGGAATGCAGCTGTCTAGAGTGCCTCCTGGAACAGCTGTGCAACAGCTACAACTCCCTGGGCTACTTCCCCATGGCCTCCTCCCAACACCTTCTTTATCCTCACCATAGGACCTTCCTCCTGGTGTCTGATAATGCTTGTACACCTCAGTCCTCCAACAGGACCCCTTCTCAGTCTCAGCTCCTCTCACACACACACACACCACAAACTGAAGTGAGGTCCTTTTTAAACTCAGGTGCCCTGATTAGCCAGCCTGCCCTAATAGATTCTAGCAGGTTCTTAATTGGCTCCAGGTGTCCTAATTAGCCTGCCTGTCTGAATTTGTTCCAGCAAGTTCCTTCTTGTTCTGGAACTGCCCCTGGTACCTTACCCAGGGAAAATGGACCTGCTTAATCTGGGACTAATATATCTGCCTTCTAATACTCACTCTCCTGTCGCCATCTGGCCTGAGCCTCTCACAATACACACACACAATGTAGCTAAGGAGAAATGACCATTCAACAGATGTTTGCTGTCTGCATGATAAGGAATGCTGCAAAGCAATGGAAAGTACTAGGTAGAGAAGAGGAAAAGTCTGCTGCGCAGAGATAGCAAAAGTCATACTGGCTTTCGGGTTTCCGTGCAGTAGACATTTTTGTTTACTTAAAGGAATGCTGAATACAGAAATAATGATACAGCACAAACTGAAGTATCCCTCCTTTCTATTTCCAGTTGAAACAAACCTATACTTTTTCCAAATGAAAGAAAACACATTTGTTGTCTTCATTGCAGAATGCAGTGCAAGACAAATAACTCCTCACACAAACAAGATGCAAAAAAAGTTGGTGGTGTGTTTGTCCTCTGATAGCTAAACTTGCTTGTGTTAAGTGCTGGGGAAGTAAGCCTTGTGGAGGCCCTTGATATGAGTCTGAAGTTTAATTAGGGATGCAGTTAGATCGTATGTGCTTTTTAGTTTTTCCATTATAAATTTTTTTAAGCAGGTGTTAATTTGCAAGTTTCTAGAATATATGATTGAGATTTCTTGCATTCTGGAATAGCCTCTGTCATCTTAAAGTGGACAGTTTCAGTCACACTCTTTGTCCCTGGAACTATGTTTTAAATAGTTCCTTTTTACCAGTCATGCAAATAGATACATGAAAGTAACACATTATTCAGCAGAAAAATTTCAATTTAGCCATGGCTGTTAAAACAGCATACTGTTATATGAACAACATGGCCCTTCCCTTCAAGCCTCCGTACTTTTTAGGAGAAATATACATTGATCTTTTTTTCTCACTGAGAGTTTTTCTGCTTATGCCAGGGCACCATGGTCATTTTTATGCCTCAGTGTGATATGCACTCCAACAGTGAGATAAATATCTCTGAAGATCACACAGCATGACTGCTAGAGCACAAGACCATGGGTGTAGCTCTGTGGAGGTTTTGTTTTTAGATTGATCAAAAGAACATTTCAGGCAAGTACCTGTTTTTGACTACTGGATCAAACTAATTGGAAAGGAACATCTGCCTGTTTAATAATAATGTTGACCTGTGTCCCTGTCTGTGCTTAGGGCTAAATACTTTCCCTTCTTGTATAGCTCCACAGTACCCACAAGGCAGCAGAACCACTGTGGTTCTACTATGTAGGGAGGAAAGGCTATGGGAAAGTCATATAACTCTTGTGTCTTGCAGAGCTGCAGCCTCACTGTCCATGGCAAAGCATAGTGGGTTTTGGACAGGGAACTAAGGGCATGACTAGTGGGCAGTGATTGTGTACATCTACTGGCCTAAAATCCCAGTGTTGGGTCATGGAAGGTGAAGCAAACATAGATGCTTATACAGTTACGTATAAGCTATAGTTGCAGAATATCTGGAGCAGTTTTGCTGGTGCCACTGGACTCAGAAAGTATTCCATCGCCCCCAAAAGCATGGTGGACCCCTGTGCAAAATGGTTTATTTTGTCTTTGTACAGGAGATCAGGAGTTGGCCATCAATGTATTTTCTTGTCTCAAACATGAAACATAAGACAGAACAAGAAATCAATCCACAGCTGTTTTTTTTTTCTTTGAGCATGTGGTGACAGTTGCCATTAAAACCTCAGTTACCTTGTGATCCTTTTCTTTATGACAGAGAGCATTTGTTATCTTTGCAGATTTTCAGAGGCTTTTGTAGCAATCCCTGTCATTGCTCAGCCATAGAAAACTATACGGGTTAGCCACACTGTAGCTTAATTTCCTTTCATTATCTAGTGTGTGATACTGAAAGTGTGAAGGGACATTGGTTTCAAACAGATTAATTTTGCAAACTGAAAAGGTAATATAGATACAGTTCACTGCATTTACAGAGCACTGAGGCTAGCTTTGCATCAGTTGTAAAACCAATTTCTCATCACTACTTGCAATGATTCAAGGTCTTTGCCCCTCACTGGATACACTGATGCAGAAATTACCCATTGTGAGAAAGTAATCTTCACCTTGTTTGCTATTTCTGCTGAGTTAGCATCACAATAGTTGATGGTGAAAATACAGGTCATAGCAGGTCAAATTCTTCTTTCACTGGCTTCAGTATATGTGTAAATGAAGGAGAATTTGGCCCAGAAATTTTAAGGCTTGGTCACTATACAGCATCAGTTCTTAAGTAGGAAACGAACTATGTGTCAAATAGCCTAAAATAGTTCGGAGACAGTCATTCCTAAAACAAAATAGTATATACCTTGTCAGAAATACTTGAACCGCATATTATGGGCCTAAATAAATCCTCAAATATTTGTATACATCTCACATTAACTTCAGTTGTTTTTATAATTCCGTTAAGGAGGAAGCCTTTTATTGTATATTATCACTGAATATAACTTATGCCAATCAAGCTACAAGAGTGCTCAGAATTATTCATTGATAAAAGTTTAAGTACATTTTAGACAGTCATGTCTCTCCCCCCTCCGGCTCCTATGCACAGGGGAAGCCAGGGGGCTCCGCGCATTGCCCCTGCCCCAAGCGCTGCCCCCGCAGCTCCTATTGGCCTGGAACCGTGGCCAATAGGAGCTGCAGGGGCGGCACCTGTGGATGGGGCAGCACGCAGAGCTGCCTGGCTGCACTCCGAGTATGTGCCGGAGGGGGGATGTGCTGCTGCTTCCGGTAGCTGCTTGAGATAAGAGCCTTCCGGAGCCTGCACCCCCTGACCCTCTCCTGCACTCCAACCCCCAGCCCTGATCCCCCTCCTACCCGCCAAACCCCTCGGTCTCAGCCTAGAGCACCCTCCTGCACCCCCAACCCCTCATCCCCAGCCCGACCCCAGAGCCTGCACCCCTAGCTGGAAGCCCCCACACTCCAACCCCCTGCCCTAGCCCGGAGCCCCTCCTGAACCCTGAACTCTTTGTTTCTGGCTCCACCCCAGAGCCCGCACCCCCAGCTGGAGCCCTCATCCCCTCCGGCACCCAAACCCCCAATTTTGTGAGCATTCATGGCCTGCCATACAATTTCCAAACCCAGATGTGGCCCTAGGGCCAAAGAGTTTGCCCAGCCCTGTCCTAGAGAGTTCCACGCTATGGAGACTATATGATTAGATGACCCTTGTGATCTCGTCTAACCGTATGATTCTATACCAGCGGGATAGCTTTGTACTGTAGATGCAGCCTATATCATGGAATGTTTCTTTCTGTAAGTGTAGAAACACCACCTCCCTGATTGAAATTATCTATGTGCTGTCTTCCATCAATAGACCTGTGTCTACACTGGGGATTTGTTGGCCTTGCGATGTCAGTCAGGGCTGTGGTTTTTTCAGACCCTTAATCAATGTAGCTGTGATTTTTTTCACACCTTTGACCTGTATAACTTTTTCAGTGACCATGCGTAAGTAACATAATTAACAGATCATATGTGCTGTACTAATTTCTCTGCCCTTGGTATTAGCCCTTGTTAATTCATCTGATCTGATATTTTAGGAGTTAGAAATGGTTGCTAAAAAGAGGACTTTACATGAAAATGGGAAACTGTTCTTGTGCTATATGGGAATAATCTTTTGGGTAAGATATAGCTGCATGATAGTGCAGTTAGATTGGCAACTAATAAACTTGACCATTTCTTCAACTGAAAAAAAGGATTTGAAGAAGTGGAGTAAAATGCTTTGTGGCTGTGTGGAACAACTTAGTACATTTAAGTAAACATTTATTGTAAGAAACCTTGACTTGAAAAACACTGAAAATAGTCATGAAATTTTGAAGCCAGAGCTGTATTACAACTGACTTGGAACTAAAGCAGTAATTCTCTCTTGTTCTCAAAATCAAATACTGTTAATTGGAGGAAGCAAACACAATCGTCCTTCAGGCACTGTGACTGATTTTGTTTAACCTATTGGTTATTATCCTGGTTATTGGCTTTATTATTCATACTGTTTATTGGCCTCTTCACTTCTGATTTCTTTGCTACCACACGCAAACCATGCAATATACATTCTTCAGAATAAAAGGGGTTAAAATGATTTTCATAGGATGTTTGCTTTCACACAGCTGTTCCAGGCATTGTGTGCTGCTTGGGGTCCAAATATGTATGTGGATTGTGAACTGTGCTGTGCTTGCTTGACTGTTGCAGGAGATGGAGCCTTATTTGCCTCTAACTAGCCAGGCTGTACGGTTCTGCATCTCAGGAACTACAGTGTTGTTCTGGGTGAGCATCTTTTTGAATCACCACTTTAACATGTATCACAATCACTGATCTTCACTATCATGTTAACTTGTATTACAGTGGTTGTTTTAGATCTCCCAATTAATACTATCCTGCATGTTTCCTGCTGTCATGCAAAGTACGCTTTAATTTATATGGAGAAGATAAAGATCTTGAAGATCTATCAGTAACTAATGATTTGGTGAGTTTTGCTAGGTTAGAGCCAACTTTCACCTGGGCTCACCCCTTAGTGTAACCAATCTTTGAAACAATCTATTCTAATACAGAAAACTGCATGATTATCATGCTTAAAAATAAAAGGGGAATTTTTTTTGGCTAAGATCAAATGTAGTGTCAGTTTGATAGCTATATAAACAGATAGTGAGTTTGCAGGGAGATGGACTACCTATTACTATTATAATTATTATACATTATTTGTATTACCGTGCACATAGGAGTCCTAGTCATGGAGCAGAACCTTATTGTGCTAGATGTTGTACAGACCCAGAACAAAAAATTTAACAGGTGTTCTCCATCTCTAAGTCTACAGTCCAATGTCTTCCCACATGTGTATTTTGAATAGAATTATTAAATTTCAAACTTCTATTCTGATGAAATACCCTGTTATATTAGTTACATAATCCACCAAAAGTATTTTATCTGTGTACTTTGCATTTCAGTGCTCCTGAACTCATAGCCAAAAGAACTAAAGAAAAAAAAATCTAAAGCATGACCCTATGAATTTCCATTCTTAAAGTGCATGTGTGCAACTGTGTTGTAGTGTAAATATACTCTACATCTCTCTCCTTTCCTTAGATCTCCCTGATCATAGCTAGTATGATAGCTGTGATAGTGTACCGTCTTGCAGTCTATGCTGCCTTTGCCAGCATCATGGAGAATACACAAACTCTACAACCCATCAGTGGACTACTGACCCCACAGCTGGCAACTTCAGTTACCGCATCATGCCTGAACTTTGTCATGATCATGATACTGAATTTCTTATATGAGAAAATAGCTGTCTGGATCACTGATATGGGTAAGCAACTTGCAAGAGAACAAAATTGCCAGGGAGACATTCCGCTCTATAATGGAGTCACTAAAAGTAGAATCTATCTGTTGGGGCCTGATACTGCTTTCCTTGCTCATGCACAGTTTCCATTGTGCCCAAGCCCTATAGGTTTGTGGTGAGTCTTTGTCTTGTAACTATGGCTATGCTGGACAAAGTTGAACAATTTCACTCAGTCTACTTGTATCTGAGTAGCTATTGTCATAAGTGGCTCTGTCTTGTTATGGGTGTATCTGTTTTTATAATGTCTGCATGTGCTGGAATTATCCTGACACCAAGGCAATCGTGTTCTGAAGTCTAATTAAAAATTATAATTCTGTATAATATTAAACTCTTCAAAGCAAGATCAAACCATCTTGATTTAGCAGAATTTCCTTTAGAAGTCCTGAATATGAACTACCTGTGATTGTGTTTTCTATGTCAAGTAGGACAATTATACCAGTTAAATAAGCGTGCTCCTTAATTTTATTGGGTACAAGTGTCTCACCCAGATTTGTACACCTGGATCTCCCTTATGGAAAAGGACGAGGGTGAGGAAAGCTTCCACAGTCCTGGAGCCTGTAGATCCAGCATTCATACAGGGAAGAGAGTGGAAACTAGACAGACTGATGGCAGGAACAGGTGGATTTAGGACTGTATCATCTTTTTCCTCATGACTGTGACCAGGTGGGGGTCCCTGATAGTGCATCTCCAATAGAGCCACGCTGTCTAGGAACTGGAGGATGTTGCTGGAGGCCCATTGCCGACATGGGAGTGTGTATGGTTATTTGCATGATGAGGTGCTTGTAGAAATTTCCTCTCCCAGGGCCCTCTCTGTGTGTTTTTCTTGGGAGGGAATGATCTGGTTTCTTATTATTTTTCAGTTCCTCGAAGTTGCTTTGCATTACACGGAGAATGAGTATGTTGCCAAATGTTCAGTTTTAACAAACAAACTAAAGTAGTACTGTCCACTAACATGTTAGTTTGTGAAACTAATGCTAAAGTATTCAGATAGTCTTAATCCTGGCATCATACTTCTAGATGTAAGGATAGGGAGGGGTCTGTCTTGGAGTATGTCAGTAACACTCTGTGGATTGGACTGTGCACTGTGAGAGTTCACTCTCTTTGCTCCTGCCTGTCTTTATGTAGTCGGAGCTTACCTACTCCCTATTTGTAACAAAATCACAGTGGGAGTTTTGCCATTGGCTTCAGTGTGAGCAGAAGAGGCCCAAGAAAACCTCATCTAGAACTGTAGTTCTGTATTGCTTACTTCTCTGGGATAAATTTGGTTGTCTGGCTCTTAACTTTTATTCCCCTTTCTGTCCAATAATGGGATAATAGGCACAAATAAACTACTAAGATAATCATTTGCATAGAAGAGAAAATGATTCCTATTTAATTTGTTTTTTCATCTTCAGATTGAATCCTGCTAAATCCCACTAATACATGCATGAAAGCTCAAACAATCATTTTTTTTATGTCTGCACATTAATGTGAAGGACTAATTCCTTGTCTGTGAAATACCATTGACCTCTGTAAATTAGCTCACACTGTTTTGTGGTGATCAGCTAAAATCAGAAAAGATCATCCACTTCTTCGCTTTTGTGTGACTACTGCCCTCTAATGTTGAGAAGAGAATCTGTACTCTGCTGAGACTTGAAGCTTTAGTGGAAGAAAGGAGTATGAAACATTGACTATATCTCTCAAGAATGTGTTTTGCCACCTTCATTCCTGAATTATATGTAACAATTAGGCCAGATTTTGCTCTGAGATGCACAGGTTTAATTACCAGTGGAGTCAAAGTTTGAGAGTAAAATTTGAACCCAAATGCAAAATGTGTCACTTCAGTAATTCTAAGACAAGAGTTCCCAAATATTTCCCTATTGTGACTCCCCTGTTTCTGACTGTCCAATTACTTGAAAGCCCTTTATGGACTCCAGAAATTATTTGTCAGGCCAAACTCAGTAACATTTGTGAGGGGAAGAATAAAGTAGCCCTTTCCCGACTCCAGCTTCGTCCAGTGTGTCTACCGCGAGATTCGGCCCACTGCTGGCCAGCCTGAGTTCTTGTGGTTTATTTTTCTGTCTCCTCCTGCTCAGAATGGCTATTTATCGAATGATATTTTACAGTTTATTTTACCAGCGGTGGGATTAGTGCTTTCCACTATTGAGAGAAGCAAACATGATGGAAAACGTGATTATGAGTGGAGCAGAGTCCTCAGTAGCACCCTTGTGGTGTTCACACCAGCATGTTACCTCTTTGCTTCAACTATCTTCCTGACAAATAGGAATCCTTCTTTTGCTCTCACCCACTTTTGGCCTTTCTTTGAAAGGTGCTGAGTACCTACAGCTCCCACTTAAAGTTATGAGAGCAAAGTACTTTTGAAGATCCGGCCCTATAAAACTGCAGCAAGTGATTCTCTTTCAGGACACAAGAGATCTTCTCCATCTATGCTAGGTTTCTATTTTACTGCCAAAATGGAAACTTTCTCACCCCACGAGGGCACAACCAACAGTTTGGGAAATGCTGCTCTGAGGAATTAAGTGATGAAAGATTCCAAGGTGGAGCTGGTGACATAGCTGGTATGTGAAAAGGGGGAAATCTGATCTGATTAGCATTTCTAGAATGAGTCCCATGTCCCTCCCTGCTCAGAGCTGTGCTGTGCATAGAGGACATACTGTCTGACAATAGGAATGCTGGCTCCTGACCGTAATGTTGGGGTGTTAGAGTACTGAGGGTGACAAACATTTATGAATCTGCATGTTTGAAATGGGCTAACGGGAATCTAAAACTGTTTTATTTTGGTTTCACAGAGATCCCAAGAACTCACCTGGAGTATGAGAACAGACTCACTATGAAGATGTTCCTGTTCCAGTTTGTCAACTACTACTCATCCTGCTTCTATGTGGCTTTCTTCAAAGGGAAATTTGTGGGATACCCTGGCAAATATACATATATGTTTAGTCGCTGGAGAAACGAAGAGGTATGCATTCCTCTGGACTTTAGGAGGAGTATATGTAATAAATACAGTTGACCAGAGCCTCACCACTGCCTCCATCCCCTTGATACCAGAAGTTTTCTAAATGTAGGAAGGTGCTTGGAATGAATGCTCTGTTGCTGCTCTAAACTGGCACAGGGACCGAACCAGCCCTTGACTGTTCCCAGGATCAGAAAGAGAAAAAGATAATAGAAAGCTACCTAGGGCTCCCACCCCTCCTCCTTGGGGACACCAAGTGGAGGTCCGGTATATCTGAGAATCTAGAGCTAGATCCTTAAAGGGAACTTAGGGTCAACATTGCAACGCTTAACATTTAGGCACCCTGCCACCCAGTAGAATCCACAGCCCTACATTAGCTGCCGAGGCTCCCTATACAGTGGAAGGGTCGAGTTAAGTAGTTAAGAATGAGATTCAGAGAAGCCAGCAAGCTGAGAGGGGAGATGCGTAAACTACACTAAAGGAGATGCAGAGGAGAGGGATGTGGCCTAAGCTCTGCTCCTCAAAGGGAGTTAGGTGCTGGAGGAAGATGCTTGCCTCTACTCGGGATTCACAGCTGTGAACCCTGTCCTGGAGTTAGGCTCCTAAGCCAGCTCAGCTCTTTCTTGCCAAAAAATTATGGTGATTGTGGCAGCTCCCTTATGCCCAGCCATCTTATACCCAGTGATTAGAGCACCTGACCCACTGGACCAGAGAGTGAGAATAACTCTATAGAGTAGCAATTAGTGTATTCTCCTAGAGGACCTGGGCTCCATTCCCTACCCCAATGACTATTTAAGTGTTTTACACAATGTGAAATAGTTTCAGCAGGAGAGATTGAGAGAACCCTCGCCCAGAATAACCCATAGATCATTGGGCGAGTCACTCACCTGGAAGATGGGAGACCTGGGTTCAAATCCCTGCTGTGAATCAGGCAGAGTGTGGATTTGAACCCAGGTCTCTCATAACCAAGGTGAGTTCTCTAGTCACTGGACTGTTAGTATAGTGGTGACTCTGGCATCATGACCACCTCCAAGGCTGTTGTCACAGTTTGGGGCAACTGCACCTGTACTTCACTTCAGTGGTTCAGCCAGGGAACCCATTCTTGGTCTTTCAGCTTTGCAGCCATTGCCTTTCTTGGAGAGAGATGTGTATCTCTCTCCTTCCTCACCAGGTATTTCCAGGGTGAACAGTTTCCTGCTTTCACTGTGTTATTCCCAGCGAAAGACAGGCTGCCTAAGCAGATTTCTTTTTCGTTCTCGTCTCAGAGACGGTACACAGTGTAATTGCCACAGTTGTAAGTTACCAAAAAGTTCTTTCTAAGCAAGCACATATTCTTCAGGTAAAAGCACTATAGAGAAAACATATTAAAGACAATAAAACCTACACACATGCTAATAGCTTACCAGAGATCACCCCAAGTACAACCTGGGCTCTGGCAGGAGCAGTCCTTCAACCTGGGGTTTTCCTGTGGTTTCAAGTTCACCATACCCTTTGCTATGAACAAGAACCCTCAAGAGTAAGAGTCTCTCATTTACCCATCATGGCTCTTTGAAGAGATCATGACTATGTAATTAGCCAACGAGTCTCTGCACAAAATGCAGTTTCCAAAGGATGGATTTGAGGTGGGTCATTTGCATTCCCCTCACCCCTAAGTATTTCTTAGGAAATCCACTTCACACTTACAGTCCCCCAAAGACCTTTGAAGTTCCTGATACCTTCCAGAGGTTTAATTAATCCTGCCTTCCTCCTAAAGAAGTTCTGTACAATAATACAGAGTTTGCATTTTCAATATAAGGGACCCAAAAGGTATTAAATTTGTAAGGTTTGCTCAAGTTATGGCAGGATATTGTCGTATTGTCACAGCTGTATTTTGTGCAGGGCTGGATCTGGTAGGCATGGCCTAAGGCGACCTCTAAGCCTGCCTACCAGATCAGACCCTGCAGGTAAGATAGTTGGGGGAAAATGTGTAGTTTCAGGGTTCTGCCAGAGTTTTAGACATGAGCTTGGCTCTGAACAGCTTGGCAAACTCATGATTTGAACAGTATTGCACATGCCCAAAGAAGTTTGTTCACCTCTGGGACTTTACAGGTGAAAATTTAGGTACCTAGGGGGTTTAGATATCTACAGGATTAGGTGGCTGCTGAGTGAGGATTTGGAGGATCTAGATTTTGGATTTATGTGCCTAAAGCAGCAGTTAGGTGCCTAAATCCCTTTCTGGGTCTGGATGTATTTAGCACGTCTCAGGATTTGGCCCTTGCTATTTGCCAAGAAGATTAGTCTTTAAAGTGTCTGCTCTTTATGAGTGCCACCATGAGAATTTACTGTCCCTAAACAGCATGAGGACCTTGGGCTTCCTTTCCCCATGAACAAGATTATTTTTTATAAATCATTGATGGGCACCTTACTTATCTCAGTGATGTACTGGTTCTGTTTAGTGGGGCCTCTGGCTCTGTGAGCACTGTATGCAGGTGAAGACGGTGCTCTGGGCAGATTAAAGCCATTGTAAATGAAAGGGCTCACTGACATTAAGGTATCTCCACCAGCGTTTTGAGGTTAGCATCAGAGAAGACTGGCCTTCTGCTGAATGCAAAACACTTCTAAAAGTTCTGGCTTTGGATATTCATGCGTGACTCCCAGTGAAGCCATGTGTAAACCTCTGAAGGCAATATTGGGTGTTAAATGTTGCCTGGAGGGCAAGGAGGAAAATAGCTTAAGGTAAACAAAGGTCAGCTATCTTAGCAAAGTTAGGGACTGAAGTCTTCTAGATGTTTTCAGGGCTAGTAAATTCTCTTGGTGGACCTGATAAGGAGCAGAAATTTTAAAAAACTGCAAACAGCGAGGGCCAAATCCTGAGAAGTGCTAAATACATCCAGCTCTCTATGAAGAGAATAGGAGATGCAGTAGTTCAATAGTTGGGATTTGGCCTCTGGTATTTCGAGGTAAATGGTGCCATGTTGGCATCTCACTGGACTCAATGGGAAAGGCAGGAACTGTTACTGGAGGAAGTTGGAAGACTGCTTATGCCCCATTCACATGCACCCATATAGGGTATGTCTGCACTCAGCTGGGAGCGTAGACTAGGTCTGTTCCAGCTAGCACACTCAAAATAATAGAGTGGACATTGCTGTATGGGCAGTGCCTCAGGCTAGCTACCCAATCCAAGGCCTCACTGGGTTCAATCTCAGGGGGCTAGCCCAAGCCAGTGTCCATGCCTCTACATTCACACTGCTATTTTTAGTGTGCTAGCTTGAGGAGAGCTAGCGCGAGTCCGTCTCCCTGAGCTGTGAGGCACACTCCCAACTGCAGTGTAGATGTACCCATAGAGGCCAGTCTAAGCCCTGTTGAGTAACTCTGTCTTTCAAATGGTCTGTATATTTCAATTTTGAAATATTTAACCTAGCACATTTCCTTTTTGGATAAAAATACAACACAGTTTAGCCTTTTGTAACAGTCTCCCCGAAGGTGAATTTTCAGCTGGGAGCTGAAGTGCAAATTACTTCTTTCCCTGAGCACTTTAAGAACTCTTTCTTACATTACATTGTATTTTATTAAGGTGATGGCCAATTTAGTAACTTTCATTATTGCTTTCTCCACAACTTTTTTTTTTTTTTGGTCAGTGTGATCCTGCAGGCTGCCTGATTGAATTGACGACACAGCTCACCATAGTTATGGCCGGCAAGCAAATTTGGGGAAATATACAAGAGGCCATTGTACCGTAAGTGATGCCTTACATTGAGCCACTGAGTTTGTAGATGGCTGAAATTAAGGGTGATGAGTAGCATCATTTCACTGGCCAAACTGAGAGAAATGCTGTAGGTAAATGAACTGCAAAAGTGCTGAAAAGTCAATCAAATTTTTAGAGTTCTTTTTGGCTTCTTTTCTGTAGAAGATGTTTGTAAAGACTGTACAGTATGGGAGTGAGGAGTTGGTTTCCTTTGAAGAAAGGGGTGCTTATGAATCAATTTATAGTGCATAATATATTCTCTAATCATGACTCTATCTTCCCCCCTCCCTTATTGTTCCCATTTCCCCTCCCCACACAGCTGGATTTGGAATTGGTGGGGACGCAGGAAAGCCAGATGTAATCCAGAGAATTTATATAGTCGCTGGGAGCAGGATCATGATCTGCAGAGCTTTGGAGCCTTGGGGCTATTCTATGAATATCTAGAAATGGGTGAGCTGAAAACACAACTTTGAAATGAAGATAAGAAGCTTTGTTATTAGGTTATAAGAACAGAGCTTTCCAGTTAAAAGTTGGCATGTTCTCTGATAAGTATTGTAAACAGCATAAAATTCACTGATAGACGGAGTTAAATAGGTCAGCCCAATAAATGAAGCTGCCTTTATATTAGTATAATGCATTGAGCAAAGTTCTTGTTCATAGTATTATATATCCAAGAACTATTTCTCTCTCATGTTGGATGGTGGATCTGTTATCCACACTGCAGCTCTCTAGTGCATATTCTGCCATTCTTCCTAGGCATAACTTCCACTGATGTCATTGGAAACTCTGACCATGGGATGAGTGCCAAGTATGCTGTAAGGATCTGCACTGCAGATATGAGACCCACAATGTGGATCAGAGAATCCACTGTGTTTTGGGTCTGCACTGATTTGTGCTCTGATACTACCCAACTGACCAGCAGAGGGAGCATGAGCTAACCAACTGGCACTATTTCTAAAATGATGCCGACATGACAGATGAAACAGTTTGCAAACAGCTAACTAAAAAACCAGAAATTAAGCCCATGAACAATCCAGAAACACTGAAATTAAGAACAGTGTTTGTCAAATAGAAAGGGCAAAATTTGTTGAAGTTTGCCTGGTGGTGTCCCTCTTAATGCTACTCCTAAGCTGTGCGTATAAATCTGTAAATCTTGTTTGGAACTATCTAGCCGCATTCGTGTCATGTAGCCATTTCACCTTGGCCTGTGATCTTGTCAAATCTCACATGCCAACCATGGTCCGGCCTGATCACTACTTGGATGGGAGACCCGCAAGGTTAAAAAATAGCTGCTGTCGGTAGTGAAGATGCAGGAAGATGTCTTTCCTTCTGCTGAATCATAATTAAACCATTCCCTCAGCATGATTCAGTGACCACTTGGTTGTTGGGGATTATGTTTTTTGGCTGTGATGGAAAATTGAAGTCCTGACCACAGGTGGTCATGAGATCTCTAATAGCAGTTTTGGAACAGTATTTAACGCCAATGTCTTGGTGAAATGTTATGTTATTTTACATTCTCCTGGAGCTTTAAGTAGATATAATATTCCTTTTCACTTTCTGTGCCTAAACTATTGTGGGGTAGTGTTGGCACAACTGAAAAGGCTGCTACATACCACACCAGAGGAGGTTTGATTTTGGTGATAGCTAAAGTGATTATTGACAGTTCATTACGTATGTGTTTAGTGCCACTGGTAAATCTTAATATGAACTAAAAAAATACAAACTATATACATAAATAAACCCATGAACAATAGGGTCACAAGGGGAGAAGCTCAGAATATTTGTTTCTTGTTTGGGAATGAATTAAAAATAATTAAAAACTAAAAGAGGTTGGTCTATAAAATAATTGTATAAATTGGAGGGCTTGAGAGCCAGCATGTAAAGCCTTGCATCAGTCAAAGGCTGGTCAGTCAGACTTTACTGCTTTGTGTATTCAATCTCTTCTCCAAACTGCCGAGTCTTTCAGTTATAACACACACACACACTTTTCTTTCTTGAAAGTACTTGGATACTATACTTTTATTAGCACATTGTTGCAATTTAAAAAATTGGTGATATGAATACATTCCACTAGACTTGTTTTTCACTTGGTAAGGTTATCTTGAATGCTCTGGAATTTCAATAGCATGAATTGTGAACTTAAAGATAATTTCCCTAGAGTTCAAAACAACTGTTGTTCATTTCCCTTCCTCCCATGCAGTCATTCAGTTTGGATTTATTACTCTGTTTGTGGCCTCTTTTCCACTGGCTCCCCTTCTTGCACTGATGAATAATATCTTGGAGATTCGAGTAGATTCCTGGAAGCTTACCACTCAGTTCAGGAGGCCTGTTGCTGCCAAAGCCCACAGTATAGGAGTTTGGCAAGAAATTCTAAATGGAATGGCCATCTTGTCTGTTGTCACTAACGTAAGTAAACTAACTGTGCTAAATCCATTTTCTTATAATTCTTTATATTTCCAGGATTTGTAGGTTTTATAATCAGCTTCTACTGTTTTTCATTCTGTATAGAACCAATTCATTATGTGTATAACACTGCCATTTGAGTTGCAGTGCTACTGCACTGTGCAGTGCAGTGATCATAGAATCTCAGGGTTGGAAGGGACCTCAGGAGGTCATCTCGTCCAACCCCCTGCGCAAAGCAGGACCCACCCCAGCTAAATCATCCCAGCCAGGGCTTTGTCAGGCCAGGCCTTAAAAACCTCTAAAGATGGAGATTTCACCATCTCCCTAGGTAACCCATTCCAGTGCTTCACCACCCTCCTAGTGAAATAGTGTTTCTCAATATCCAACCTAAACCTCCCCCACTGCAACTTGAGACCATTGCTGCTTGTTCTGTCATCTGCCACCATCTGAGAACAGCCTAGCTCCATCCTCTTTGGAACCTCCCTTCAGGTAGTTGAAGGCTGCTATCAAATCCCCCCCTCACTCTTCTGCAGACTAAACAATCCCAGTTCCCTCAGCCTCTCCTCATAAGTCATGTGCACCAGTCCCCTAATCATTTTCATTTCCCTTCACTGGACTCTCTCCAATTTGTCCACATCCTTTCTTTAGTGGGGGTGGGGGGGCAAAACTGGATGTAATACTCCAGATGTGGCCTCACCAGTGCCGAATAGAGGGGAATAATCACTTCCCTCAATCTGCTGGCAACG
Organism: Lepidochelys kempii; assembly: GCF_965140285.1. NCBI lineage: Eukaryota > Metazoa > Chordata > Testudines > Cheloniidae > Lepidochelys > Lepidochelys kempii. The sequence goes on along the minus strand of NC_136385.1, from coordinate 47,627,952 downwards.
CTCCTACTAGTGCAGCCCAATATGCCGTTTGCCTTCTTGGCAACAAGGGCACACTGTTGACTCATATCCAGCTTCTCGTCCACTGTAATCCCCAGGTCCTTTTCTGCAGAACTGCTGCTTAGCCAGTCAGTCCCCAGCCTGCAGCCAAGCATGGGGTTCTTCCGTCCTAAGTGCAGGATTCTGCACTTGTCCTTGTTGAACCTCATCAGGTTTCTTTTGGCCCAATCCTCCAATTTGTCTGAGTCACTCTAGACACTATCCCTAGCCTCCATCATATCTACCTCTCCCCCCAAATTAGTGTCATCTGCAAACTTGCTGAGGGTGCAGTTCATCCCATCATCCAGATCATTAATGAAGATGTTGAACAAAACCGGCCCAAGGACCAACCCTTGGGGCACTCCACTTGATACCGGCTGCCAGCTAGACATTGAGCCATTGATCATTATCCATTGAGCCTGACTATCTAGCCAGTTTTCTATCCACCTTATAGTCCATTCATCCAATCCGTACGTCTTTAATTGCTGGCAAGAATACTGTGGGAGACTGTATCAAAAGCTTTGCTAAAGTCAAGGAATAACACGTCCACTGCTTTCCCCTCATCCACAGAGCCAGTTATCTCATCATTGAACGCAATCAGGTTGGTCAGGCATTACTGCCCTGGTGAATCCATGTTGATTGTTTCTGATCACCTTCCTCTCCTCCAAGTGTTTCAAAACGGATTCCTTGAGGATCTGCTCCATGATTTTTCCAGGGACTGAGGTGAGGCTGACCAGTCTGTAGTTCCCCGGATTCTCCTTCTTCCCTTTTTTAAAGATGGGCACTACATTAGCCTTTTTCCAGTCGTCCAGAACTTCCCCCGATCGCCATGAGATTTCAAAGATAATGGCCAATGGCTCTGCAATCACATCAGTCAGCACTCTCAGTTACCTTCCATATGGCCCCATTGAGTTGTGCTCGTCCAGCTTTTCTAAATAGTCTTTAACATGTTCTTTCACCACTGAAGGCTGGTCACCTCCTCCCCATACCGCGCTGCTCAGTGCAGCAGTCTGGGAGCTGACCATGTCTGTGAAGACCGAGGCAAAAAAAGCATTGAGTACTTCAGTTTTTTCCACATCATCTGTCACTAGGTTGCTCCCCCTTCAGTATGGGTCCCATGCTTTCCATGACAACCTCCTTGTTGCTAACATACCTGCAGAAACCCTTCTTGTTACCCTTCACATCCCTTGCTAACTGCAACTCCAGTTGTGCTTTGGCCTTCCTGATTACACCCCTGCATGCTTGAGCAATATTCTTATACTTCTCCCTAGTCATCTGTCCAAGTTTCCACTTCTTGTAAGCTTCCTTTTTGTGTTTAAGCTCACCGAAGATTTCTCTGTTAAGCCAAGCTGGTTGCCTGCCATATTTGCTATTCCTTCTTCACATCAAAGGATGGTTTGTTCCTGCACCCTCAATAAGGCTTCTTTAAAATACAGTCAGCTCTCCTGGACTTCTTTCCCCCTTATATTAGCCCCCCAGGGGATCCTGCCCATCAGTTCCCTGAGGGAGTCAAAGTCTGCTTTTCTGAAGTCCAGGGTCCATATTCTGCTGCTGTCCTTTCTTCCTTTTGATGACATGCAGCTCTCCATTTCCATTTAACTGGAACCAGGTGGTTTGTTCACTTGACTTTCCTAGTGTCTGGCCAGATTGAGGCATGCATGGGAGTTAGTTTACTGAAGCTCAGTTCAGATATGTCATTGGCAGTACCAATTGGCGAAGGGAAACCACAGGAGATGCCCAAGATAATTTCATTCCTTCCATTGAATGATTAATAAGATTCACAATCTATGGGTTCAGTTAGATCCTCAGCTGCTTCTGGATGTTCAGAGAGCAGCAGTGGCGAAAGATACTTTTTATAAACTGAAGACCAATAAAGTCTTGGGGGGATAGCTCAGTGGTTGGAGGGGGGGAGGGATAGCTCAGTGGTTGGAGCATTGGCCTGCTAAACCCAGGGTTGTGAGTTCAATCCTTGAGGGGGCCATTTAGGGATCTGGGGCAAAAATTGGGGATTGGTCCTGCTCTGAGCAGGGGTTGGACTAGATGACCTCCTGAGGTCCCTTCCAACCTTGATATCCTATGGTTCTATGAAAGTGCTGCATCTAGTGTTCCAGCTTCACATGGGACTGTCAAACAGAATCAGATATTTCATTTCAAAGGAAAATATTAAGCGAGATACTAAGTTACTTATGCAGCATGATCTCAAGTTCTGTTTCTTTTTTCAGGCCTTTATTGTAGCCTTCACATCTGATATGATCCCTCGTTTAGTTTACTACTATGCCTATTTTACAAATGAAGATTCGCCCATGTCTGGATATATTAACAACAGTCTATCCGTGTTCCAAGTCTCAGATTTTCTAGAGGGAAAGGAGCCTAAAAATAATTCAGAGAACTTTCTCACATGCAGGTTTGTGGTGATTTTAAAAAAAAATTGTCTCTATGTTTTACATGCAGTTTTCCAAGTAGATAGTTGAGACTTAAATTAATTAGAAAATAGATAGGCCTAATTCTTCCATGTCAGAACTAGTGCAGAATCTAGCTTCCTTTAGAAAATGATTTAGATAATCCCACTAACCACCAAAAATCACTTTTTTTTTTCATTTGAGTCAAAGGGAGTCCAAGTTGGTGTAACTAACAAATGCAAAGGCATGAAAAAGGGCGTAACACAGAAAGCAACCAACAGGAGAGACTAAGAATGTATGATTTAAAGCCAGCCCACTTTGGTAATTGCTGGAAATAGGTCTGAAGGTATCGAACTGAATCTAGGGAACCCAGATACTCACCACTCATTATCACCTCTGAATTTGGCTCAGTTTCTAAAACTGATTTTGGTCTATATAAGGGGTGATCAAACTGTGGCTTGCAAACCACATGCGGCTCTTTTACTGTTAAAGTGAGGCTCACGGAGCTCCTCTCACTCTCCCCCATTCTCTACCTACCAGACTGGTCGTGGGGGGAGCTCAGGACCTCTGCCTTGCTGCAGGGTGTGGAGTAGGGACTTCTGCCCAGCAGAGAGGTGGGCCTCTAGGCTTCAGCCCTGCGGGGCGCACTTGCCGGGGCTTGGGGCTTCAGCAGGAGTGGGGCTGAAGCCCAAGCCCCCTGGCAGGCAGGTCCCAGCTCTCAAACTAATGAAGATTATCATATGCGGTTTGGAGGGCCAGTAAGTTTGGCCACCTCTGGTCTATGTATTGGTCACAAGCAGTTTGATGCAAGTATTCAAAATCCAAGCTCAGCAAGTGAGTTTTGATTGAACACACAGTGCATATGGTGTGGTTCTGTTGCCTGATTGGATACAAGTAAACCTCCTAGAATCAGGTTTAGAATGGAAGCCAGGGTTTTTTTGCTGGATTTCACCAGTTGTGAAGGGAAGCGTTCAGTTTCACGGGTAAAGAAACCAGACATTCTTCAGAGCTTTTCTCTGGGTGTTGAGACCACATTCTGTCACATGTGATGGTGTTCCGGTGTCGTTACTTTTGTCTCAGGATGGCCCAGTCTAATTGTGTTGATTTTGTCTTTGAAGTAAGATGAGATTTCTTTGCAATGGACAGGGCTTGTGTCTGGTTGTGTATAGACAGTTAGCCAGTTCACTGCACCGAAAGGTTCTTCTGCATATGACTTGGTTATTGCAATTCTCTGTGAGAAGCTACTTGAAGCTTCTTTTGTATCTGTACATATGTTTGTAGGTGGCCTGGAGCTGTTCTCTGACTTTTGCTGTGCAGCTTTTGCATACCCAGACCTTCAGCCTTTTTGACTTCTTGCTTAATTTTGTGCAATTCATGAAAGAACCTAGGTGACCTGTGTACGTGGTGTGGAGGTTGGGGTCACTTTGTGGCTAGCTCTTTGATGGTTTAGGTCAGCAGTTGATTATAGAGTTCTTCTCTAACCATAGAGTTTGAGACTGAAGGATCCTGCCTCAGTTTGCATGGGCTTTGGACCAATTATTCATTATTACAATATGCAAGAAGTTCCGTGCACAGTTCCTGCTATGGAAAATGGGTGTTGGGTTTACGCAGCCATAGTGAAAAAATACCCAAAAAATAAGGCCCTGGCATACCACAAGTTTCTCAAGAGCAATGTTGTGCTTCACACTATCATGATGGAGCCCTGCATTTTCAAAATGACTCTAATGTTGTCTTCTTCTGCCTGGCTTTGCCAAGGTATTTGACATTTTAAACAGAAGGGTCAATATCTGCATAAACATATTGGAACATATTCTTAGCTGGTGTACATTAGCATAGACGTATTTTACCAATGGCAGAGGAATTTATGTCCATAAGGTTTCAGTGTATTGGTGAAAAAGCGTGAATTTGTCCATAGTGAAGGAATTGTGGATTGGAGAAGGAACTTCAGAGACATCCATAACAAAAGGGAAACATATGATTGGATACAAAACAAATCCACTTCAGATAGATCATGACTCAGAGTAAAGCTCCAGTAGTCTGTCTTTATCCTACCATAGATATTAATGCTGAACACACACATGCCTGCTCACCCATTGAGCCCTTGATTTGTCCAATAAATCTGTCCATTCTGATACCATTCAATTAGCTTCCATTGTGCTATTCAGCAATGTCCATTATTTGGTCACCACCCGAATACAGTAGTAATCCACATATAAATTTCACTTCTCACACATCCTCAGCCATCCTATGTTGTTGTGAATAAGGGTGCCTGAGCAAACTGGCAATAGAAACAAGTTATAAGGGCTAACCTGTTCCTGCCAAAGAGAATAGAACATTTAGAAGAAGATCAAAAGGTTCCTTAAATGACAGCTGTATTGCATGTAAATGTCACTGAGCTTGTAGTCTGTCTCATATTAAATATGACATTTCACCTTTACATTTATTTATATCTAACAGGTACAGAGACTACCGATATCCACCAGGCCATGCGAAGAAATATTTACACACTATGCAGTTTTGGCACATTCTTGCTGCAAAATTGGCTTTTATCATTATAATGGAGGTATGTGCCAATCAGTCTTCTGAAATCAATACATCATACATTCTGAATATAGTTACTATTTTTTTATGAAAGTCAAACAACTGCTGCTAATATCCTGTATTCACTTGCATAAGCAACACAAAGAAAATATCAGCTGTACAAAATAAAGACCAAACTCTTAATTTTCACTCAGTCAAGACTCCCTTTGAAATCAAGAGATTTGGTCCAAAGAAAAGAGCAGAGTTAAATCCTTTTATGCAAATAAGAAAATAACTAAACTACTAGGCCTCCCATATGTATAACTCCCATTGGTTTAGTTGGGAGTGCTGCTTGTGAGAGGACTGCAGTACTGCCTTCTAAAAGGATTTTAAGATGATGAGCAGCAGCTAAAATTGCTCAAGTCAATCATTTTGAGTATAAAGCCAGCCTTTTGCAGGCTGCCAAAGGAGTAGGGGATTGCTGATGAGCTGTATCCATGGCATGTCCCACTGCGATCCTGTCGGTTCTCACAAGTTGAGCTGGGTCAATATGTGGATGGGATATCTACAAGGAATCACCTAGATGCAGCAGAATGGTGCTGGTGATTCAGAAGGTATCACTCTTGCTCCTGAACCTGTTATGAAGCACTTTGGGATCAAAGTTGGTGTTTAAGTGTGAGGGTGTTTTATAATCTTTTTATTTGTACATAAAATCCAAAAATAGCAGCATGTTTTTGTAACATGATGTGTATCGTTCCAGGACAGTCATATTACAGTATGCTCAGTTTTAAGAGAAAAGAGAAAAAAAAAAAGTTAATAATAATACCTAGCTCTTATGTAGTGCTTTTTTAGCTGGAGATCTAATTATTCCTTTATTCTATAATACATCATCATCACTTTCCCTTGCCTCTTTTTTTTTTTTTTTTTTGGCAGCATATTGTGTTCATTGTCAAATTCTTTGTGGCCTGGATGATTCCAGACGTTCCAGCAGAGGTAAAAGCCAGAATAAAACGTGAAAAGTTCTTAACACAAAAAATCCTGCATGAATATGAACTCAATAAACTGAAGCAGAAACTGTGTGAATGCAAGACATATGAAAATATGGAAAAGGAAGTAATTGCCACAGAAGGAAAAGTAGAGTTATCCCAGGCAATGTAGCTGGAGGAGCTATCTGGTAGATTTTAGTCTCTGAAACTCTGATCCTTATTTATCTGTGATCCGCTCAGTATGCAATTTGTTGAAAGCCATATGATAGTTTTAACCCTTTGCTTTCAGTCCAAAGATTTTAAACATTTGTTTTTCTAAAAGACACCTGTCATTGAGTATTGTAGGCTTGGTAAATGCTATTTCTCAATTTCCCTGTTTTGTAGCTACCCTTTGGACTGGACAATGGATAAATCTCATGGGTCTAAAAATCAAAATATTATTTGGAAATCCTATGACACTGGTTCCCAGCGTAGGGGTTGTGATTCTCCTCAAAAGGTTGTGATCAGGTGTATGAGGGTCATGACTACTCTGAGCTTCCCATACTTCTGAATGGGAGAAGGAGGGAAGGTGCCAACTAGCTCCTAGCTAGATGGCAAGGTATATACTGGACAGCTCCTGCTATGGAAAAGACTGAGAGTGAGTGTCTATAACATCACAACTTAATTAGCTAACGTTGGAGGCAGAATGATCTTTTTTTTTGTATCCACTGCATATCATATATAATATTTGTTCACAGGCTTGCAACTTTTAGGCATTTTTTGAGGAACGTGTGTGTTAAAGATATATTGACTTAAATCTACTTCGGATTTTTTAAGGCACAGAATTGAGAGGCTAGTGAAGAAGAAGAATAGTTTAATTTATTTTCAATTTTTTACTCCTAACAATCCTCATCTGCTAAAGAGTTTCCTCACAATAAAGTTTAAACATTGAAAGTTTGTGGAATAATCTGCTAGTTACAGTACTTTTGCCAGGGTTTGATAGTTTAGTTTAGACTGCATCATTTAAGGAAACTTAGCTGTTTTATTTCTTAACTCTAAAAGACATCATTTGAAAAACTATACTATGTTAGTAGGGGCCTGTCCTGTCATATGATTTCTGATTGTGCACATGTTATCTCTGAGAATGACAACTAAGAGATAAAATGGTTTGAACTGTCTAGTCAGAAATTCTTCAGGAATTAACCACAGGGCTGTGAATTTTGAACAGACCCCAGTGTGGGGAAGCTGGACTGTAATACAGATTGATCTATATATGTCATTGTGTTTGTACGTGAATGTGATTTTAAAGCGATAAAGTTAAGTAGTCTTAGTATTTTAAAAATGCCAAGCAATGTACATTTATGTAGCCATTGTCCTTATAGTAGGAACCCTTGAACTTTTTTGTTTTTAATCTTGCCAAAAAGAAACCTTTTTTTATTTTGCCATGGGGCTGTTCTGCAAAGGTATGACGTATATTCATTGTCAGCTATTTTGCAAGTTAGCTACAAGCTGTTTATGAGCAGTGCCCTTGCTATATAATTTTAATTACAAATATTTTACTGATTTTACTGTATTTTAAAGACATGTCAACCTTACAATGCTTAGTGCCTTGTTTATATGCATTTGACACAAGATATGAAAATGCTAGCTGTATAATTACATGATATAGCATATCTTAAAAGTGAGCCTGCATCATGAAACTTTGAACCTCCATATGGCAGTGCATAGTGTTGGCTTAGCAATGGCTGCATATGCAAACTTCAGTTTGTCAGTGCTATGCAAAAGAGTGGAAAGCACTGTGAAGTGGACTGTGAGCTGAAGAAGCAATGGACTTGCTGTATTCTCCCAAAATGAAGTATGCTAGATAGTCATATTTGGAATTTTAGTATATCTGCACTTTGAAAGTTATAGTTAAATGTACCAGACCAAAACCCCCATCATCTATTTTGCCTTTCAGCTAAAGAACTCGTTGTTTACTAAATCCACAAGTTTTCGGTTCCACTTTTGGTTTTAGCAAAGCAAACTTGTAAATCAGAAAAAGAATATAATAAATATTTGGCTAATTAGCTGATATTTAAAGTTTTAGAGTTTTAAATTTGTGTCTTGGGCAGAACTAACATTACTGGTAGAATTTCTAATGGTAAAATGTTTACCTCTAATGAACATCACATGATTCTCCTACCAGCCAGGAAGGTTAAGCAGATGTACATCTCTTTCCATTGTAAATTCTGCAAGGTGTGCTTTAAGAGCAGAGTGGCAACTGACCAAATTTGATGACTGAATACTCACTGGGCTTTCTCAGCCAGGCTTCCCAGAATCTTTCTTGACTTGAGAGTCCCCAGAGCTACTTCATTAAATCTGTAACATTGGTGATTAGTATATGTGATGAGCTGAGATTGCTCTGTAACATTCATGTAACTTTAAAAATTCTGATTCATTGTAGAACTGCATGTACAGTTAAGATAAGTCTGCTGCTTAAGAACGTATGTTATATTATGAAGTGCAATAAGCCAAAGATTCATTACAATCACTGTAATTCTGTATACTCTACCAAACCATAGTAAACGATACAAGCACTTTGCTGCTTTTAACAGATATTTTACAAATACTGTAAATTAAATGGAGAACTTGCATTATTTGTATTATTTTCATGTTTAAATTATTTTTATAATTTTGTTACTGTTAGCAACTGGCAAAGCATGTGTAAAGTAGTAAAGTGAAAAGATACAACATGACAATGTAAGCTCTGAACAAGATGCGCAAAAGGTCTGCTTTCAAGTTAAAAACCAGTAAACTCAGTGTCAGATGTTGTATTCATGCAGATTTTAGAGAATGTCAATTACTCCAAGTCTTTGTAGTTTAAAAAGAAAGTCTTAGTTTGCCACACTTGAAAAGTTTCTAGCAGTGTAATTGTGTTGGCAATGGGCAATGCATCTTAAAAAGCAAGAAGGAGAGAAACAAATAACTTAAAGATAAGGATGCAGCAGTGATGTGCAGAAGCACCAGGTAGTAAAACAACAAAGTTGATTTAACACGTGGCCCCATTTCTTACTTCTAGTTCATTTTCTGAGAGAACTTACTATATAATCTTATACTCTAGGAACATTGGGTTGTTTTCTTCACATACTGTAGTATATATTAAAAAGTGAAAAACTCTGGGATCAGCTTTAAACATACACATATTTTACACTTTAAAGCATCACTTTTTGGCGTGCACAAAAAACTATTTAAAAGACAGTAAATTGTCATGAAATTAACAGCGAAATTTACATAAGAAGAGATCGGTCTAAGCTGTCTCAGAATTTAACTATTTACCTTTTCTTTGTTAGTGGCTAAGCACTGTTTCAACAAACTTTTATTAGCATAACTAGGGTTATAACCTTTCACAGATTATATTTTTTTTCCTGAAAGGTGTTGCAAAGTGGTAGAAATAAAAGCCATACTGGGAATCTGAAAGTATTAAATATTCTGTGCTGGGTTTTTGTATGTTTGAATACACTTGATGTTGAAAATTAATACTGAACGTACAAAATATATACTATGACTGTATACATGTCTCTAAAAGTGTCCTTTAACTGCAGTGAAACGAGTTTGGTGATGTAGCTACTGTAACTTTTAGGCAACCGTGGATTACTTCAATAGAATTAGTAAATGAGGAAGATTATTGGCTTTTAAGTATAAAGAGTAACCCGATCAGGGAATTTTTTTCCCCAATATATTGGTTATATTTGTGCTATAGAAAGATTTAACATGCTACGATATAAGCAAATGACCATGAAATAAGCATGCAACCACAAAACACTATACTGTTTTTCTAGCAAATTTTATTACTGTGGTTTATCTTTTTTATGTAAATTGTTTAATAATGTTGCCAGTTTCAGACTGCAGGAGAAAGTGGCAGGGAAGGATAGATTTTCTTACTGAGCTGTTTGCCTCTTTTGCTTCCAAGTGATATTGTCATGTAAATGGACTGGTATTTTTGACTGTTAAGTATCGTACTGATGTATATGATTCACTAATCCTGGGATAATTTTTTAAACATTGCATTAAACCTATGTGTACAATACTGAGATTTAAAATGTGTTGGTGAATAAAGCAATGTTTATTTTTTAACTCTACTGTCATTTTTTTTAAAAAATATTGCTTGTTTTGTTAAATTCGGCATGTGTCTGGAGTTAAAGGGCTGAGTGTGTTCACAGTGCCTCAAAAAAGGTGATATTTGTATTATAGATGATTAATCTTTGATCATCGATTTTACATGACAGTGTATTTAGATTCAACAAAAATACATACCACTGATTAATTCCTTTTAAATACTAAATGCTATAATAGAGAAAGAGTATAGTGGACCTATATCTTGTTTGAAAGAACTAATACAAAATCACAAGATAGAATGATTTATGTAGCTTCATCGTGATTCACAAGAAACCAATTGTAAGGGCCAATTTTTTCTTGTATTGTATGCACTTCCCCTTGACCGATAGGCACGTGTACATCATATCTGAGAGGAGTATATCACTGAATAATTTATTTGCTAATTCCGAGAACCATGACGACATGAAAAAGCTCACCACGTCCTCCACATTCCAATAATTTTGCTCCTGGTGCAAACAGGACTGTACACAAACAGGCTGTCATCTCAGACAGGCTACCTTTTCCTGCACTATTTGAAGCAGTCTCTTTTCTCTTCCTGAACCCAATAACTCAGATGGCGATTTCCTCACATGCTTTCAGCTCCCAGAGTCTGTCCTGCACTAGATACCACTAGTAGAACCAGTGGACCACACATTTGGAATTCACGTTTTTAGAAGTATTTTTGTTAAGATATTGGATCAACTTGTGGTCTCAGTTACAGTTGTACATCTCCCATTGCTTCTGCAAGAGGCACCAGGATTGACCAATAGCAACTGTAATTACCCCTTAAGTGCGTGAGAAAGTATATACCGTTAACTAACTTACGGCATGAGCATAGGCAAGAAGTGCTAAAAAGGGTAAAAAGTTCCTTATGAAGAATTTTTACAGTATGCTTTACTCAATGGATTTGTAAACATGAACATATTTTATTCTCTTCTTTCAAACTCATTTGTGACAACAAGCATCCATCGTAGACACTATGTTTGGCACTCCCACTGGTGAATCTGAAGTCTTGTCCACCATTTGCCAGAGAATTCACTTTATTTTCAACATTCAGCAGATGCTGCCACTATTATTAAACAAAAGGCAACAGGACATCAGACGTTATCAGATCCTCTCTGGGGAAAACTGAAGATGAGTCACAAAAAGCACTTGGGTTGAATTCCATCCAGACTTCAAAGGGGTTTAACTCTAAGAAATGAATAAGTACAGGTGCAGTGACAATATTTTCATGCAAACATAAAATGACACTAGTTTGGGAAAGAATGCTGTGCAAGAGATAAAATAGACAATGTGATTATCTACCATGCTATTGACTCTGTAACATTATGTTTGGTTCCTTAACTGGGTATCGAAAGATAAAGTAAGAACAGTAGTAGGAAAGTGACAGGGAGGAAAGCAGCAGCAGAGAAAGAGAAAAATAAACAGAAAAACTAAGAAAAGGTGAGCAAGGTAGAAGCAGATAAAGTGTAGGGGGATGATGTAGCTATGCCTTGATACATGATCATTATGTTTTATGATAGGGTATCTTTCAGAAGCTCCCAGAAGAAGAATTATTAAAGCTCATTTGACACTCTCAAGAAACAATAGTCTGGCCTTGAAGGCCAGCAGTATAGACACAAAGGGTCAAATCCTGGCTACATTTAATTCAATGAAAAAAACACTCATTGACTTGAGTGGGTCTAGGACTGGACCCAAAGAGGGGTACATTGTAATGGGAAAAATTCATAAAGACTTGTGAGACACATTGTTCAGTCATACAAACAAATCATGGGACCTCGCAGAGGACCCTAGTCTACTGTTGTAACAGGTATGGCAATGTCCTGCAATATCCCTGAAAAACATTATTGAATTAAGATTAAGTATCTTTGGAGTCCATTGTATTAAATGCAAAGGTTATGTATTATTGTGAGCTGGGATGATCAAAGGACTATACTGAACAATGTGCCAGACAAGAATGGTCTTTTGGGACAATATGTGTGAAGTGAATTTCCTGGGAAATATCTAGGAGGAGGTGAATAGAAATTCCTCCCTCTATCCCCAAGTTATGCAAAACCCCAGCCTTTTGAAGCTACATCCTGTGAAGGGAACCGTTGTCTGCTGATCACCTGTTACCTGAAGCCAAGATCAAAGGCCCAAGGTGTATAAAGTGTGGGAAGCAGGGAAAGAAAGAGAGGGTTTAAGTGCAGCCATTTAAGTGTCAGAGACAGAGCAGCACAGAGCCAGTGTGACCTAGCCTTGAGATAACGATGTTTTGAGAAGTGAAAGTGAGAAAATGCTGGTTTAAATAGGACATAAAAAACAAATTGCAGATGTTTTTCATTAATGCACGCTACTAAAATGTATAAATGCTTGTGTGATATTGCTTGTACTTTGCAGAAACTGAGGCAGAGATGCTCTCTGTTAGGTGTATTCTTCCCTTGCAATTGCTTGAATAAAGCTGTCTCTGATTTTGTTGCTTCCAACCTGAGAGTGGAGTTTGTTTTCTTCCACAAAAGGAAGACTGAACTATTCATGGGTGTGTGTGTTTTGACCTAAGGCTGTTATGAACTTTTAACCACAGAAAAACCCCTTGAGGGCATTTGAAGGACTGACTCTTACCAGAGCCCTTGTTGAAATTGGGTGTGGGATGATCTCTGGTATGTATATTAATATTCACGTAGGTTCTTTTGTTGTTTTAATATCTTTTCTCTGTAATGCTCTCACCTTAAGAATAAATGTGCTTGATTATATGGGGCTGTGTGGTAACTTATAACTGGTAGCAATTACAGTGGTTCATAGTCTCTGGAGAGAAAGCAAAGCACAGGCACTGACCTGTTTAGGCAGTCTGGCTTGCTGGGGATTGTCACAGTCCAGAGCAACTGCACTTGTATTTCTCCTAAGTAGTCCAGCTGCACAGTTCCCTGCACAGACAGGTTTAGCTTCATAGATATTTAGGTCAGAAGGGACCATTATGATCATCTAGTCTGACCTCCTGCACAACACAGCCACAGAATTTCACCCACCACTCCTACAAAAAAACCCTCACACCTATATCTGTGCTATTGAAGTCCTCAAATCGTAGTTTAAAGACTTCAAGGAGCAGAGAATCCTCCAGCAAGTGACCCATGCTCCATGCTACAGAGGAAGGTGAAAAACCTCCAGGTCCTCTTCCAATCTGCCCTGGAGGAAAATTCCTTCCCGACCCCAAATACGGTGATCAGCTAAACCCTGAGCATATGGGCAAGATTCATCAGCCAGATACTACAGAAAATTCTTTCCTGGGTAACTCAGATCTCACCGCATCTAATAGCCCATCACAGGTCATTGGGCCTATTTACCATGAATATTTAATTACCAAAACCATGTTATCCCATCATACCATCTCCTCCATAAACTTATCGAGTTTAATCTTAAAGCCAGATAGATCTTTTGCCCCCACTGCTTCCCTTGGAAGGCTATTCCAAAACTTCACTCCTCTGATGGTTAAAAACCTTCGTCTAATTTCTAGTCTAAATTTCCTAGTGGCCAGTTTATATCCATTTGTTCTTGTGTCCACATTGGTACTGAGCTTAAATAATTCCTCTCCCTCTCCGGTATTTATCCCTCTGATATATTTATAGAGAGCAATCATATCTCCCCTCAACCTTCTTTTAGTTAGGCTAAACAAGCCAAGCTCCCTAAGTCTCCTTTCATAAGACAAGTTTTCCATTCCTCAGATCATCCTAGTAGCCCTTCTCTGTACCTGTTCCAGTTTGAATTCATCCTTCTTAAACATGGGAGACCAGAACTGCACACAGTATTCCAGGTGAGGTCTCACCAGTGCCTTGTATAACGGTACTAAAACCTCCTAATCCCTACTGGAAATACCTCTCCTGATGCATCCCAAGACCACATTAGCTTTTTTCACAGCCATATCACATTGGTGGCTCATAGTCATCCTATGATCAACCAATACTCCAAGGTCCTTTTCCTCCTCCGTTACTTCTAATTGATGCGTCCCTAGCTTATAACTAAAATTCTTGTTATTAATCCCTAAATGCATGACCTTACACTTCTCACTATTAAATTTCATCCTATTACTATTACTCCAGTTTACAAGGTCATCCAGATCCTCCTGTAGGGTATCCCTATCCTTCTCTAAATTGACAATACCTCCCAGCTTTGTATCATCCGCAAACTTTATTAGCACACTTTTTGTGCCAAGGTCAGTAATAAAAAGATTAAATAAGATTCGTCCCAAAACTGATCCTTGAGGAACTCCACTGGTAACCTCCCTCCAGCCTGACAGTTCACCTTTTAGTAGGACCTGTTGTAGTCTCCCCTTTAACCAATTCCTTATCCACCTTTCAATTTTCCTATTGATCCCCATCTTATCCAATTTAACTAATAATTCCCCATGTGGCACGGTATCAAATGCCTTACTAAAATCTAGGTAAATTAGATCCACTGCGTTTCCTTTGTCTAAAAAATCTGTTACTTTCTCAAAAAAGGAGATCAGGTTGGTTTGGCACAATCTACCTTTTGTAAAACCATGTTGTATTTTGTCCCATTTACCATTGACTTCAATGTCCTTAACTACCTTCTCCTTCAAAATTTTTTCCAAGACCTTGCATACAACAGATGTCAAACTAACAGGCCTATAATTACCCGGATCACTTTTTTTCCCTTTCTTAAAAATAGGAACTATGTTAGCAATTCTCCAATCATACTGTACAACCCCTGAGTTTACAGATTCATTAAAAATTCTTGCTAATGGACTTGCAATTTCCTGTGCCAATTCCTTTAATATTCTTGGCTGAAGATTATCTGGGCCCCCCGATTTAGTCCCATTAAGCTGTTTGAGTTTCGCTTCTACCTCAAATATGGTAATGTCTACCTCCATATCCTTATTCCCATTTGTCCTGCTACCATTATCCCTAAGATCCTCTTTAGTCTTATTAAAGACTGAGGCAAAGTATTTGTTTAGATATTGGGCCATGCCTAGATTATCCTTGACCTCCACTCCATCCCCAGTGTTTAGCGGTCCCACTTCTTCTTTCTTTGTTTTCTTCTTATTTATATGACTATAGAACCTTTTACTATTGGTTTTAATTCCCTTTGCAAGGTCCAACTCTACTTGACTTTTAGCCTGTCTCACTTTATCCCTACATGTTCTGACTTCAATAAGGTAGCTTTCCTTGCTGATCCCTCCCTTCTTCCACTCCTGTATGCTTTCTGCTTTTTCTTAATCACCTCTCTGAGATGCTTGCTCATCCAGCTTGGTCTACAACTCCTGCGTATGAATTTTTTCCCCTTTCTTTGGATGGAGGCTTTCCATAGCTTCTGCAGCTTTGATTTAAAATAATCCCAGGCCTCCTCTACCTTTAGATCCATAAATTCTTCAGTCCAATCCACTTCCCTAACTAATGTCCTTAATTTTTGAAAGTCAGCCCTTTTGAAGTCAAAAACCCTAGCTGCAGATTTATTTTTGTTAATCCTTCCGTTCAGTTTGAACTGAATTAGCTCATGATCACTTGAGCCAAGATTATCCCCTACGACCATGTCTTCTATGAGGTCCTCACTACTCACCAAAACCAAATCTAAAATGGCATCCCCTCTAGTCGGTTCATCAACTACTTGCTGAAGGAATCCATCAGCTATCGCATCTAGGAAAATCTGAGCCCTATTATTATTACTAGCACTCGTCCTCCAGTCTATATCTGGGAAGTTAAAGTCTCCCATGATCACACAGTTTCCATTAGTATTTACTTTATTAAAAACATTAAACAGGGCTCTATCCATATCCAAATTAGATCCCGGCGGTCTATAGCACACCCCAAGCACTATCCCAGGGGAGACTAATAGTTTTCTTCCCCAATGTAATTTTTGCCCAGACGGACTCAGTCATATCCATTTCATCGCTTCTTATTTCTTTACATTCTACCTCATCATTGATATACAGTGCTACTCCACAACCTTTACCTTTATTTTGGTCTTTCCTAAACCGCACATACCCTTCGATACCTGTAGCCCAGCCATGACGACTAGTCCACCATGTTTCTGTTATCCCTAGAATATCTGGTTTCACTTCCTGCACCAGTAGCTCTAATTCCTCCATTTTGTTACCTAGGCTCCTCGCATTGGTGTACAAACATCTTGATTTTTGCTGTTTGGCCTCACTCACATTCTGTACCCTATTAGGCACGGTCATTCTACAGCCAGTATAACCTATTAGACTGGTATCTACACTGCCCTTCCTCCTACCCACGGCTGTATCCTTTCTTACTTTGTTTTCTTTCCTCTCAATGCTAAAATCCGGCATGGAGATTACCTGGACATCTCCCAACCATCTCCCCCAAATTTCTAGTTTAAAGCTCTCTTAATCAGTTGTGCCAGCCTCCATCCTAGAAGTCTATTTCCTTCCCTACTCAGATGAAGTCCATCCCGAGAGCACTGTCCTTTATCCATGAATGCCTCTCAGTGGCCATACATCCCAAAGCCCTCCTTATAGCACCACTTCCTAAGCCATCTGTTAATAGTCATAATCTTGTCACACCTTTGTTGCCCTTCTCTAGGAACAGGCAGAATCCCACTAAAGATCACCTGAGCCTCAATTTCCTTAAGCATCTTCCCCAGCCTAGCATAGTCTCCCTTAATACTTTACAGCGAGAATCTAGCCGTATCATTTGTTCCCACATGAAGGATAATTAGGGGATTCTTTCCCGCTCCCTTTAGAATCCTTTTCATCCTCAGGTCCACATCCCATATCTTAGCACCTGGAAGACAGCACACCCTCCTATTCTCTGGATCAGCTCTAGTTACAGGCCTATCTATTCTTCTCAGTAAAGAGTCCCCAATCACATAGACCTGTCTTTTCCTAGTGATGGTGCTATTCTCCAGTCTATCCCCTGTTCCCTCTGGCTGCAAGTTCTTTCCATTCCTATTCTCCCTTGTAATCCTCTTTAACCCATCCTGTATCCTCCTGGGGCTCATATTTGGTGCCGAAGGACACCTGCTTACTTTCTCTTCAGAGATGGTTAACAGGTCTAATTGCTACAGTTATAAGGTACCACACAAAAAGCACTTCCTATGGAAGCCTACTTTATTCTTAAGATAAAAAGCACTCCAGAAAAAATATATTATAAACAATAAAAGCACCAACACCCGTGTCAATAAACACACTGGACTTAATTGCAGCTGTAACACAGATTCTGGCAGGAGCAGTTCTTCAAACCCCCACTCAAGGGGGATTCCCTGGGGTTACAAGTTCATTGCACTATTGCACAAGTTCAGCTCAGTAGAAGCACTCACTCTTATGAGACCTTGGTAGGTCCCAGTGTTTCCAACCCTACCTCAAGGAGGAGGGTCCTCCTTGGATGGGGAGTCCTGGCCGTTTGCTGGAACAGAAAGAAGGCCATGAGCCTGTTTAAAACCAGGCTCTTTCTCCAAAAATTCTTTCTTTGTCTGCTGGTCCCTAGAGAATCCAGTCTGAACTAGTATATGCGCATGGGGGTGGCTTTCAAGGATTGATAATGGAGGAAGTACATAAGCATCCCCCAATCTCCACTAGAGATGGTACAATGACACACACACACACACACACAATTGCATTTTTAATGCCGTGTACCCTAAAGGTATTAACCCTAATTCAGTAAGGTTTAACTTTATACACTAAAATTTAACTAAATTCTAAAAGCTTTGTTCAGGCTATTACGGGATATTGTCAGTCTGCCATAGGGATATCACAGTGTAGGCCGGGAACTGTGTAGCCTGGTAAAACTCTGATCAGGAGGGAGAGAGGTGGGTGCATGCCCAAGATGGCGGCTGAGGAGTCAGGAGCCTACCGTGGGTGCCCTTGGCAGACCACAAGGGGGAAATACAGGTGGAGGTGCCCTGAATTGTGACAACAGTCCCATACTGCCCCCATTAATGTAAATGGCAAATTTTCAATGGGGGAAAATATCAACACTTTTATTTACCAAATACCCAATACCAAGGGCTGCACTCAGAATATACTTCTTCTGTTTTTACACAGGGTACAAGAGGAGAAACAGTGCTCGAGCTAGTTTTGGCCAGTGCACCTGTGTGTGGCTAGTCAACATGCTTCCTTTACGTTCCTCATTTTTCCTATGCAAAAATGGGAAGGGTGTTCTCCATGTATTAGGGTATATTCGGATGTCTGACAGGACGACGAACAAAATGTAATGAACTTATATTAAATATCAGCCACATTCATATTATACATAAATTAATTGTAATTCAATTCTAGAAATGTAAGGGTCCCATCAGTAGGTATGTGGGAAAGCAGCTGCTACAGCTACAGTCTGGAAGGTAGCATGCTACCTCATCAGAATCTGCACAGGAACTACTCAGGAACAGTCAGCATGGATTCACCACGGGCAAGTCATGCCTGACTAATCTAATTGCCTTCTATGACGAGATAACTGGCTCTGTGGATGAGGGGAAAGCAGTGGACCTGTTATTCCTTGACTTTAGCAAAGCTTTTGATACGGTCTCTCATAGTATTCTTGCCAGCAAGTTATGGGCTGGATGAATGGACTATAAGGTGGATAGAAAGCTGGCTAGATCGTCAGGCTCAATGGATAGTTCAATGGCTCCATGTCTAGTTGGCAGCCGGTATCATGCGGAGTGCCCCAGGGGTCAATCCTGGGGCCGGTTTTGTTCAATATCTTCATTAATGACCTGATTCTGGAGGATGGTGTGGACTGCCCCCTCAGCAAGTCTGCAGATGACACTAAAGGGAGGAGTGGTAGATACGCTGGAGGGTAGGGATAGGATACAGAGGGACCTAGACAAATTAGAGGATTGGGCCAAAAGAAATCTGATGAGGTTCAACAAAGACAAGTGCAGAGTCCTGCACTTAGGACGGAAGAATCCCATGCACCGCGACAGACGAGGGACCGAATGGCTAGGCAGCAGTTCTGCAGAAAAGGACCAAGGGGTTACGGTGGACAAGAAGCTGGATATGAGTCAACAGTGTGCCCTTGTTGCCAAGAAGGCCAATGGCATTTTGGGCTGTATAAGTAGGGGCATTGCCAGCAGATCGTGGGACGTGATCATTCCCCTCTATTCGACATTGGTGAGGCCTCATCTGGAGTACTATGTCCAGTTTTGGGCCTCACACTACAAGAAGGATGTGGAAAAACTAGAAAGTGTCCAGCGGAGGGCAACAAAAATGATTAGGGGACTGGAACACATGACTTATAAGGAGAGGCTGAGGGAACTGGGATTGTTTAATCTGCAGAAGAGAAGAGTGAGGGGGGGATTTGATAGCTGCTGTCAACTACCTGAAAGGGGGTTCCAAAGAGGATGGCTCTAGACTGTTCTCATTGGTAGCAGATGACAGAACAAGGAGCAATGGTCAGTGGGGAAGGTTTAGGTTGGATATTAGGAAAAAAATTTTCACTAGGAGGGTGGTGAAGCCCTGGAATGGGTTACCTAGGAAGGTGGTAGAATCTCCTTCCTTTGGAGGTTTTTAAAGTGAGGCTTCATAAAGCCCTGGCTGGGATGATTTAGTTGGGGTTGGTCCGGCTTTGAGCAGGGGGTTGGACTAGATGACCTCCTGTGGTCCCTTCCAACCCTGATATTCTATTATTCTATGATTTCAAATCTGTCTCAAAATGGAGCTCAGCAACACACTGAGAAGATGCACTTGGAAATTGCCTTTTCAAAATTAAAGAGAAGCTGCATCCATAAAGAGAGGAGCTTTTTTGGATCTGACACCCTGGAAGGGTTGGAAGTCAAAGGAGCAACACAAATTTTCAACAATTGAACATCTAGCCCTCTGTTTTTAAGCACAGTCTTGGTGTCTTTAAATGGTGACACTGAAACTTAGGTTTTTCTTCTGTTTTAAAATGGTTAATTACCTACTCTCAATTATGCCCATACATGAAATGCTTTATGAATTGCATTGCAATGGTTCAAGCTGTATTTTGAGAAACCAGCTAGGAGATCAGTGGGGTATGAAATTTGGCAAGGAGAGCTCTACTTTGAAAGATGCCTAAGAACAGTCCTCTGCTCCAATAACTGAGTCTTCTTTCTTAATGAGAAATGATAGTCTAAAATGTGAATTAAGCTTTCTTTAGCTGTTGGACAAAGCAGTGCTGCAACAGTTAACCAGGAAATAACACCTTTTTCTCCGAGATTACTAATTGACGTTGATTTGTCATTTTGTAGTCACACAGTCACAGCTGTTGCTTAAGAGTACTGTGCACTAACTGAACAGCCTGGGTCAGGAAAGGAATAGAAATCTGTATAGCTCTGTTCTTAAATGTGGAAAATCTATGGAGTATATATATGAACATAAACAGCTTATTATTAAACTCAGATGGATTTTTGATATACTTTTTGATTTAAATTGGGCCATTGCTGGCTGCAAAATACCAAACTAGAAAGGCCAATAGTCTGATCTGGAATGGATGAAGTGAGCTGTAACTCAAATAAATTGGTTAGTCTCTAAGGTGCCACAAGTCCTCCTTTTCTTTTTGCGAATACAGACTAGCACGGCTGCTACTCTGAAACCTGATCTGGTATGGTAATTCCTATGTTCCTAGGCACAAGAGCTCCTTGTGGAATGTTCTTTCCACTCACAGGGGCCAGATGCTGATCTGGTACATGGTCAAATCCAGGGGAATCTCATTGATATCCCTGGAGCTACTTCAGATTTACACTGGTGTAACTGAAATCTAACCCAGCCCAGGATCCTTAGGTCTACATTGTAAAAGCTATGAAATCAATAACAGGGTATTTAAAGTAATGGCTGGTTACTTCTAGATGGAAAATAGCTGTGTCGCTAATGAGAACTACTAATGTAACTTACTGCAAACCATGCTGACAATGTACACTTTGCAGGGTTTGATTCTATTATTTACACTGGTGTTAGTAAGGCGTAACTCCAGGGCAGTCACTGGAGTTGCACTGGTGCAAAACTGTTGTGAGAGCAAAACAAACTCCATCCATATTGATCTACGTACAATCGAGTGCTAATGTTGTACTGGTAACCACACTCCAATCTTTGCCTATGCGCACTCATTCCTGGCCTCCTAAAATACTAGCACTTGATCAAATTCTGAGCTTACTGGTGGAAATCTGAAATAACCTAAGTGAAGTTTAACAGTTACTCTGGTTTTACATCATCCTAACTAAGAGCAGAATCTGTCCCGTTGAATCCCAGCTCCTTGTAGAACGTATTTCCACAGGCCTATGTGACCTTCTCACATAAAAAAGAAAAGTCTCTCATATTGCTGAATCCCTCCTATGCGAATATTTCAGCTCCATCAGTTTCAGTCCTGCCAGTCACCTATTTTTAGCCTAGTGAACTCCAATATGCTAACCCTTTCCCAGCCAAGACAGGATTGGCATTTCTCACCTTTACACACAACCTACTTAACATAATAACCTTGGAAGTCTTCACTGGCATCCCATTTCCAACGAGCACAAATGGAGTTCGGCATAGGAAGATGGCATTGAAATATATTGGGGCTGGGACATCATAAATTTCTGCTGACATTATGTGCATTAAGTAGCTGGATCTTTTATAGAAGATTCATGTTTTCCTCCCCCATCTCGGCATACCTGACGTGCTTGCCATCAGTGCTATGTCCAGTAGCTAAACTGGCCTGCACTCAGCAACAATAAACTTTGGTTCAACAGCCCTTATTCCATTTAGCTCTTATCACATTGGCCTGTGTTGATTTCCCACAACCATTACTTTGTGCAATTTCATAGAGAAAAAATGTTCCGGAAGCATGGACCATATGCTCGCTGACTCTTTGCATATATTTTCAAGAGTAGTTTATGGAAGCGGTATAAAAATACTCCATCAGGAATGTACTAAAATGAAAGAACTGCTCGGAAAGTAGAGAGAAGTCTATGTTGTGTTGCCATATAATCACAATGTAACACTTTGCTATCGAGGTCTCTTGAATAAACATTTCAGTTGACTTTATCCCATTAGCAGAGTATCAGTAAACATTGCAGTGATGGAGACAGTTATTTGTTCCCAGGTATTGCCATGTATTTTAGAAACTCTTTGAGTGAAATCCTAACCCCACATGTAAGAACCTTGGCCCAAAGGGATTCTGGTCTTCTTTTATTTCCACATCACCACTGGAAGCTTAGAGTAGGGGATTTTGGAGGACCATATGCAGGTAGACTGTAGGAAATACCACCCAGCAGGGCCTGTGTGGGGGGGCCTTCACACTCTACTTATTGGCTGATGCTAGTATTTAGACCAGAAAGCCATTATGGGCAGCTGCCTAAGCAACAATGCAGACTGCTCCAGAATCTGTCGCTGTAGACCCTAGACTCTGGCTTCTGACCCTGTTTTGTCCTTGACTCTGCCTGCACCGTGGTGCAGGACCCTGAGTTCTTGGCATTCTGAGCCGACTCAGCCCTGGTACTCACCTCCTGATCACCATTTAGCAGCTGACTGGTGCAAACAGGCTGCCCCTAACACCATCAAAGTACAGCTGTGTGAATAACAGATTGTTCAGTTCAATGGCCATACCAAAACGTCTAACTTTAAAAACAAAATTTGTTTCAGATTGAAAAAAACTTATTTCATTTTGGAGATTTTAAAAAAAACCCTCTTTTAAGCATAAACCTGAAGTATATTTTGACACGAAAAGTCTTTTGAACATTTTCTAAATGTAATGTTTTAAATTTTTTTTTATTTGAAACAAACATTTTGATTTTTTTTTTAAATTGTGGGGGGAGTTAGAGTGGAGGGAGGTTTAAACCAAAACAATCCTGCAAATTCAACACAAATTTGTGTTGACGCTTTCATAGAAAATAACTAATAGTGAGGAAAAGCAGAAACAAAATACAAGAAAATATTTCCTTACACGCCCACAGAATTCACTGGCCTTGAAAGTCACAGTCAAGTATTGTGGCTGGATTTTTAAAAAAGGCTGGATTTTGCCACCAATGACAGCAGTTATATTTTTTGCATGATAAGTTAAATCGCATGCTGTTAGATGCAAGCTGCTAGCATACAGAAGTCAGGAAGGATTTCCTGCTTTTTGGCATAGCACTGCACTGCACAGCTGGTTATGTGCATCAGGAAAGATTTTTGGCTTTCTTTGAAGCCATGTAAGAGAAAGGATGCTAAACTCTGTGCTCTAGTTTGCAAATCCTGTAGACCAGATCAGACCCCTATAGCTCTGCTAGTGAAAGAGTCATCCAGGCAATTTCCACTTCTCTATTGGAAGTAGGCTTCAGGTGTCTCTTTGACACTGTCTTCTTGCCTCCTTCCTAATGGACATTACAGAGGGCTCGCTATTACTGATCCCAGAGAAAGAGCAGTTTCACACAATGTAATTGCTGCATGTAGCTCATTGGAACACCTAGGCACAATGAGGTGAGTGAAAGGCACCATGGCAGCCTTTAATTAAGATACGACATTGATAAAAAATGATGTAGCCATTGTTTGACTTCACACATGGTTTATTCTTAGAATTGTTCAAGAGACGAAATAACTGAACTTAGCTACATTTATTAGCTAAAAACAAAGCAGTACAATATGAAAAGGAGGTATACGAACCTCCTTATGAAAAGGAGATATACAGGAAGCAATTCTTATCTCACAGCATGGTTTGGCTACACAGAAAGTGTACTTCAGTGATATGCATTTTAGCTAGTAGTCTTTTTTTGTATGATTTTTACAAGTTACAAAACTCTTTACATTTCACTAAAATCCAACGCACCAGTTCTTTAACTTGTTGTTTTGTGTTCTGTGGTTTTCTTATGTGGCTCCAAAAAAAGAGATTTCAAATCAGCTGGGTGTAGAGATACATTCTGAGCTGTGCAAGACACACCTCTCATGTAAACCTCTTGGTTTTCACAGGCTTCCTATTTTCTAATGCCAAAACTGACTTCAGCTTTGCAAATGTTGTGGGATACTTGATGTGGGTGAA
The DNA here is from genome assembly GCF_965140285.1 of Lepidochelys kempii. Classification (NCBI taxonomy): domain Eukaryota; kingdom Metazoa; phylum Chordata; order Testudines; family Cheloniidae; genus Lepidochelys; species Lepidochelys kempii. Next base: position 47,604,000 of record NC_136385.1, on the reverse strand, counting down.
CAAAGGTGTGGTGAGTGCATCATATGTTCCATTAACATAATTTCCCAACACATCTCTCATGTATATTATATTAATACCATGCACATAATACCTGTTAATGTCGTGTATACTACACTTTCCATGTATGTATTCACTGATTCATATCAGTGGACTGGATTCTCACCATAGGAGAACCACCTGCCATTTACACACGGACACACAGCGATGAAAATGTAGTTATAAAGCAATGGCTGCCCCTTTGTTGTGACATAAAACCAAGAGCCAGATTAGATTAAAATGTATGAAAAACCATGGGAAGACACTTTTTACTTGAAAAGCTTGATGAAGAATCCATTATGGTTATACCAAATTGTCCCATTAAGGGGTGGGATGTTCCCCAACACACATAGGAAAGCCACTCTTAAACCTGATAGATCCCAAAGGACCCACACAGAGACCCTATACCGGCATTGTGTCTCTGGGCCCCATAACACATTCCCCCCTTCTCCAGTACCAATGGGGTTGCACTGTTAGGAAACTCTCTAGCTTCAGCTGCCCAGTGTCCCCTGGCTGGTCATAGGGAATCTGCTGAAAGACACATCCAGCTTGTGGCTGTGCCGGGAACAATGTGCATCACACCCAGCCTCACCTCCTTACAGTCCCTGACTCTCCCCTCTTCCCCATGTGGAGCCCAGACTTTGCAATACTCTGTCGTCAGCCACTTGATTCACTCTGTCTGCAGTCACTCCTCTGCAGGGTCAATCACTTGGCATGACTATTTATTTTGCTCTTGCTGACATCAGCCATTTCACTCACCTTTCACCAGAGGTTAACCAGAGTCTCTGGCCAGCTGTGTTCCCCTGGCAAGCTAGCAGTGCCCTAGACACAGGATAACGTCTTACTTCGGGCCATAGCTAATACACGTGAGTGTTTACTGTTTCCAGCTGAGCGGTCAGTGTGGTAATGTGCAGTTAAATGCTGAGCAGCTGTATTTGAAACAGAATGTTGCTTCTGGTTCCTGAGAGATGTGTGTGAAGTTTTGGAACTGAAGGGGTGGGAAACGTTTTCCCATGGGATTGTGGGATAGAGTGGGCAGACTCTGAGCTATGTCCACACTGCAAAATGTCTGAGCTTTGACCCGTCACAGCGGAACTTGGGCTCTGATCCACCCACCTAGCAGGAACCATGGGGATGAGTCCAGAGGGGTTCCTGGCCCAAGTCACACTCATTTCTGTATGGACAGAAGGGAGGCTTGCGCTTAAACCCGAGTCTGAGCCCAGTCTTAGTGTGATGCATAGACACCCCTTCCCCCCACCCAACGCGGTTGCAGAGCCCAAGCTCCAACCCAAGCCCAAATGTCTATACTGAAGTTTTATAGCTCTGCAGCCTGAACCCCACAAGACTGAAGCAGTTGACACAGGCCAGCCAAGGGAGTTTTATTGCAGTGTAGACATACCATAGGCGCCCCTTTATGCCAACTGGCAAAGGGTGCACCCAACACACTGTCTTTAGATTATTTAGCCAAACAGTGTCTTGTAAGGTATATAAAAACTGGTGACATGCTGGTTATTAATATTATTGTGTGATGCATGTACAGTTAGCGTGTAAAGAAATATGTATGTGTGCTGGAAGTATGTTCCTAAAATATGTGCAGCCTAAGCATTCCAAAGAAAATGAATAAACAATCATAAGCAAAGGAATGTTGTTTCACCCATTTGCCTTTGTCTCTAATGTAAATTGAGCAAGGTGAGGCCAGAGACAATGGAAATACATTTACATCTAAGGTAAAAAACATGATTAAGACAATCAAAAAAGCAAATTGAGCAGAGGATGAGGAAGACAGCATGGCATCTACCAGCAGGGGAGAGAAACTTTGTCTGGATTTACTTTGTAAAGAATACAGTTCAAAGGTTTACTGAACTATAAAAGGAAGGGGAAAGAACCCGCTAGTTATCCAAAGGGGGCAACACCCTCTGATTCTGTTAGAGTTGGAGCCTCAGGCCTGAAGGACTGGAGACGCTGCAAACTTGATGTAAGTGAGAAAACTTCCTAGGCAAAGATTGCAACTTACTAAAATTGAGTTTTAGTTACTAGACCAGTGGTTCTTAACCTGGGGTGCACACACCCCCTGGGGGTGCGAGATGCCCTTTCTGGGGGTGTGAGACGCCCTTTCTGGGGATGTGAGACATGCCAGATTTTTTAAGAAGGTAAATCATCAAAAACACAAATTAAGCACAGGCACGTAAGTACAACTACTTTGTTTTATCAAACCTACATATTTATTAATATTATACATTTTTTAATGATTACTGTAATATACAAACAAAAATATATCTAGGTTTAAAGAACTGACCTACTTCAACAATTTTTTATAAGGGGTGCGAGAACATATTTTGATTTTTGATAAGGGGGTACGAGAACATATTTTGAGACCCAAAGGGGTGCAGGCTGCAGTAAAGGTTAAGAACCACTGCACTAGACAGATTGTTTTGTGTCAGAACCGTACCCGTTTCTTTCCCTCTTGCTCAGTATCACTTAAATCTCTGTTCTTTATTACTAAACTTAAACTTAGCATTACTATAAAACATCTCGGTGCTGTTATATTGAGTTAAAGTGTGAGTCTTCAGTTAAACTGAGAGACTGGAGTGTCCACTGTCTCTTTGGAGGCAGCAGACGGAATCATTTCTGTGAGTGTCCAGTCCGAGGGACTGGACACTGCAGAGAGATGTTTCTGGGGGGACACTGGTTCACTGACTGTTACCTGCAAGGCAAAGACTAGCAAAGTCTCTACAGATTTGCTGGTGAGGTGGACAGGGAGTTGACACACAGTCCAAGCCCCAGCAAAGCATATGCCTTGCTGAGGCAGAGGGGTAACACAGTGACTCACTGTTCTGGCTGTCCTGAGGAAAGAGTCACAGCTGGTGTTATACTTATTGCTGCCGCAGTGATTATATTAGAGAGAGCGAGAGACCTTGTAGGAAATCAAAACAGCAGGAAACCTATTTCTTTGAAATGTAACAGAAGTGCTCAGTGCCAAGGTCACCAGCTAATCATGTGAAGGGAATGACCTCGAAATTAAAAGTCGTTTTGAATTTTATGTTAATGAACTATGAAGGGGAGGGTTATTCAGAAAACACTTGCAGTGTGAAGACTGATTATCTGAGCAATGAGGGGAAACTGAGGCAGCGCATCCAAACTGAGGCAGTGGATGGATTTGAAGCCAGACAAGGTAAGTCCCTGCTTCAGGGACCAACAGAATGCTTGTTATCTTATGACCAGGAGGAGTTTTTAAATTAAAACTACAGTCTGGCAGTAAATCATTCTTTTCTTCTACACAAAAAAAGACAGAGGAGCCAACTTATGGATAATGAACAGGAAGAATTGAAGTTGGGCATGCATAGAAAAGGCTGGTTGTGGGGAAGGTGGGTTTTTTTGTTTTTGCAACTAGCAGCTGAAAGAAATTAGAAGCAAAGGCAGAATTTGGAACTATACAGAAAATCTGTTTTGACTCACTTTCAGCTTTGGGAAAAATCGCTTCAGTGATTTCCACCCAGTGTAATCAGACACCTGCCTATGTATGGAACACCCTCCCCTCCTCCTGTGTAGATGCAAAGCCATTATATCTGTGATATTATTCACACATCTGTCATGTCAGGGAGCCGGGCAGTTACCTTAGTAAGTGGGTAATTACAGGAGCAAACAGCTTTACAAAATAGTACAGTATATGGGATGAGGATGGGGAGAACACCTGGCCAGGTAAGTGCTTGCCATGTCTCTCTTTTTTTTTGGGTGGTGATGATGTTCATGATTTCATATAAAGCTTGATGTGTGAGGTTTCCTAACTCTGTGTTTAAATACAATTACTATAGTCCAGGCAGTCATGGGCAATTCTGGGACTTGATAGTTAACTACTGCAAAAGGTATCAGTTTATAGTTCTTAGCCCAAGAAATGAAGTAATGAAGCGACACTGTCATCAAAGAAACACTTTCTTTGTTCCTTTTAGAAATACAGATTTTCATAACTCATTTTAGAATCTCTTCCTTGCAGTCCTGATACAGTATGGAAGGTGGTGGTAAAGCAATGAAAATAGAGTACAGTCCACAAAACATATAAGAAATAGGGGTGGGGGGGAATTGTTTCATTCTTTAATATTGTACATTTAACACAAGTAGATCATTTCTTATGGTAAGAATTGAGGTTTAGTTTGATTTTTAGAGCCAGATTTTTGCATAATATTATCCATTTCTGTGGGCATTGAATAATTGCTGATTCATTTTGTCCCTGCAATTGTGTGCCCCAAATCAAGGCTTCTCGATGGCTAAGTGAATCAAATATTGAACAAATTATGGCTGGACTGAATATTTGGTACTTAATCCATCTGGCCAGAATGTGATGTCTGTACTCAGGAGGAACAATAATTTACACCAAAGGTACTCCCTTTGAAATCAGTGTGGCTAGTTGTGGATTAACATACTTCTCAATGTGCATAAGGGTATCACAGTCATTTGTTACTGAGGACAAAGTTGAAGACTGTGGCATGAGTCTGGATTGTCCTCTCACCTAGTGTAAATCAGGAGTTACTCCACTGAAATCAGTGATGTTACACTGGAATAAGAGGAGAATAAAGTCACAAATCTTTTTCCAGGAGACTAGGGAAAAGTCCATTCCAGAGGTCCTGGTCCCTCACTAATTTCTCTTGATGTGAGAGAGGATAAAATACAAGTTCAGGATTGCAGATCGCTGGAGTCCCCAGAGATTCTTTGCTAAAAGATATAGTCACAGCAAGGGGAACAAAAGACCATAGAGAATGACGCTTGTTGATGAAGCAGAACTTCTAGATCTCAAGTCGTGCTGGTGACTTTAGTGTACAGCAGTGGATGATTACTTTATTAAATATATTTTCACACCTTTTCTCTTCATTAACTATCTGCTCAGTTTTCTCAAATTTATTTGCTATTCATAGTTGTAATTTCTGTGAGTGCATTTTGGTCCATAGCTCCTTTCACATTATGAAGCTCTAGTATATGAAATTCAAGCTTTGTCGACTAGTTTCACTTGGCATATAGGTTACACTGCATGTTTTTGGCCCCTGATTGGATGAGCATAACTTCTAGAAACAAGTTTTGGTGCAGATAGTGACATCGACAAACTAAAAATATGTTTACCACAATTATGCTCCAATATTTGCTTAAAATTTGCTATTTCTGGAAACCACTAGCAGACTAGTTTGCTTGGAAGTTCACAGACAGCAAACAGAACATGGATATGAACACTTGCTAAGTGAATTCACTGAAATGAATACTAATGACTACTTTTCATTTTGGCCCTGTTCTAGCAATGAAGAGTCAGAAGAGCTGATTCTCTTCTAGATTGCACTGTTTTAAATCAGGATTAAGTCCACTGAAGTCAGTGGAGTTACATCAGTGTACATGACAGATGAATCATCCCTGGAGTTACTATTATGGGCCTTGATCTAAAGCCCATAGAAGTCAGTGGGAGTCTCTATTGATTTCAGTGGGCTATGGATCAGAACTATAATGATTTATCTGTCATGACAAGACCAGAGAGCGAAGGCTCAGATATCTCATCTTGGATATGATGGGAGGCGGACAGACTTTATTCAGTTGATAATGTTGAGCTTCAGTGAAACCAGTTTGCTTTTTATTTGGACAGAAAGCAGAGGCAGACTTCTGTGGAAGTGCTGGCACCATTCTAGGCACCATCCAGAGGACTCTCATCCCAGGGACCTTCCTCTTCATCCTGGCTGTGGGACTAACTTTGAACGTGCCCATCATCTGGATCCTCGTGTTCCGGGTGAAGCGCTGGAACAGGAGCACTATTTTCCTTTGTAACTTAGTTTTGGCTGACATCACTTGGATCTTAACCCTCCCCTTTCTGATCTCCTACCATCTGAATCAGCTGCATTGGACCTTTGGAGATGCTCTTTGTAAGATTACCAGGATAATTTACCATGTTTGCTATTACTGTAGCATATACTTTGTCACTTGTCTGAGCGTGGATCGCTATTTGGCTATAGTGCATCCGTTAAAGTCTCTGTGGTTGTTGAATAAACAACAGTCACTACTGATTTGCCTATCCGTATGGGCAGTAACTAGCTTGGCCAGTGTGCCAATCCCCTACGTTGCCAGCACCCAGATATGCCCAGACAACAAAACTATTTGCTCTCTTTATGTATTTTCCAGCTCCACCTATATAACGCTTCCCCTTTCCATGTGCTGCACGGTTGTTGGCTGCTTGCTGCCTTTTGTTGCTATTTGTTACTGTTACTGCAGCAGCGTCAGGACACTGCAAAAGACTGGCCTTCATCACTTTCAGAAAAGGGATAAGCTCACCAAGCTCATGTACTCTGTTCTGATCATTTTTGCACTCCTTTATTTCCCTTACCACCTGTCAAGAAACACCTGCATCTTCTTAAGAGCATTGTGGCCCAATGCCAGTAGGTCCATTGAGCATGCAGACACCGTGTTCTTTGTAGAGGTAGCAGTGTGTAGCCTTAATACTTGCATTAACCCTCTCTTCTGTTTCCTGTCAGGAGGTGATTTTCGAGACCAGGTTTGCAAAATAGCCTCCTCTTATTGTCACACCAGAACCTGGAGGAGTCAACAGCAAAGGACATCTGTGTACCCAGTATAACTCCATTCCCTCACAAAACTAATTTTGTCAAGCTGAAAATTATGGGCAAAATTTTAGCCCCATTCAAGTCAACGGCAAAACCCCATTGACTTCAGTTGTCAGGAGTTCACTGTTTATATAGTACCTTGGAGATGCTTTTATCTCTCAGGTTTGTAAGAACAATTAACTGGGGAAATTTAATTCTGGAGTTGTGGGAGATGGTTATAAGCAATAAAATTATTCAGGAAGTCCTAGAGTCTAAAATTTGTGTGAATCCTGGTTCTATTTTATTCAAAACACCAAAAATTAAGGAGGTAGTGAGTAGAGCTGGAAAATGAAGTTAATGTCACAAAAAGTATTACTTTTCAAAAGGTTCAAAATGGATCTTTTTTTGGTCAAAATTGATCATGGAATTTTATAAACAAAATTTGTAGCAAATGTGTCATTGAAAATGTTAACAAAATGCGTACTGGTATTTTTCATTTACTAGATCCCCCATTCCAATGAACAAATATGTTTGTTTATTGAGTCTTGTTTTCAATTTTGATAAAATTTCAATAAACTTTTCAATACTTTGATTTTTTTCAAAAATATTTTAAAAATGTAGGTTTTAAATGAAAACAAAATTGTATGATAATTTTTCATAAATTTTGTTTTGAGAAAAGCCCATCTTGCTACAAAAACTTTTCACTCACAAAAATAAAATACCTTGGGTACAAGAAAATGTCTGCGTCTGGCAATGATTTCAAAGGTTAAGGGGGACAGATGCATGCATTATTTTTGCTCATCTTAAAAAGTAGAGAGTGCCTTTTCTTCTTTCTGGGGCTTCTTGATCCTCCACCAATTCTACCTCATGAGGAATCTACAATTTCTTCATTTTGGTTGCATTGCAGCTATCTGGATTTACTCCTTGTACAGATTCTCCCTGGCCTACAGAAAAAAATCAGTGTATTGTGATAAGGCTGCAATACCTTTTGAAGCTTATTCATACCAAACATATTGTGATGCATAACCATCATAGGCCATCTCATTTCTCTAAAAGAACACATACTGAAATTGGGAGATACCAGGTGCTTGGATGCAATCAGGAACCGAAAAGCTTGGTTACACTATCTTTCCTCCTCATCCACAGAGACCAGAATGGGCTTGTTTCTAATCTTCTTTACACTGACACAAATCAAAGGAATTACACCTGAATGAAACTTTTGCAAGTGAGATCAAAATCAGGTCCAGGTGTTTCGCAATCCTTATCAGCCGCTTGTTAATCATTTTCATTTTAAAATGTTTATTAGTTGCTTTACATTTTTCCATAACTCTTCATGAAACAGCAAAGGATTCATTAAGAAGAGGTCTTGGAGGAGAGGGTGAAAGAGGCTAAAATCTTAGATGATGGAATCCTTAACTAAATGGAACACATTCATTAAGAATGAATAAAGCCTCATTTTCAGAAGCACTGAACACCCAGAGCTCCCACTGATTTCAGTGGGAGCTCAGCACTTCTGAAAAATCAGGCCACAAAACTAGCTGGAGACAACTTCTGCTTATAGAGTGGCATTCACTCACATGCAGGGTGCCCATACTTTGCCTTTTGCATCACTTTGCTCCTTTACAGGGAAGTGGAGTATGGATAGAATGGCCATTCATGGGCTCCTATCCCAATACGTGCCAAGGAGGGGTTTCATGTTGGCATTCAGATAGCTTACTGGGAGCAGACAGGGAACGAGATAGTGGATCAGCACTTATGAGGATCCAGAACCCATGCCTAAGGGCTAGCGAGAATCTGCTTTCAGCCCCACAGACTGTCCATAGGTTGAGAAAGGATTTCCAGCCCTTGCATCCCTGAGGAATTCCCTGCATAAGCACCAATGCTTTCTAAGAAGATTCCATTACATTTAAGGTAGTACTTAGCTTCCTGTAGTTGAGTCCCAACAGAGAAATTTGCAGACTTTCTTATAATTCCTTCCCTTCAGTGCCCCACCAAATCCTACTATTTTTCTCTCACTTGACACACACTCCCATTACCATTCAGGATTTATGACTTACTCACCATGCTTCTAGTCAAGGAGGACTGATGGGGGCTCTCTGTTAATACCGCTTCTTAACTGCCCGGAGGTGGGGTGGCTTTTGAATAACAGGCAATTGATTTATTAAGCTTTTTGGAAAAGAACAGTCAAGGCACAGTGTATATGTGAAGTTAAGATGCCCATGCAGACTGAGACAGACTGCAGTGCTTGATACCTTAGGTGTAATGCTAACCAGATGTGAAGGTACTTCTGGATGATTTATGATGCATACTGATGATGAGGCATGCACCATTCAGAGGGTGATTAATATTCTTGCCATAAATCATATAAAGCAGGCATCGTGCAATGAAAATCTGTTGAAGCAAAGAAACCAACTCAGTTTAGAGGGTGACATAATATTAGACTGGCTGGACTCATGGATTCAATAGAGATCTTTAGCAAGATAAAGTGTCTCCAGAGCATGCTGTTTCCATGAACTACAGGTGCCTCCCAGTAGAAGAGAGTGTGAAGGTGAACACAACCATGCAAACAGAAAGGATTTTTAGAAAGTATTTGCATCCCAGAAATTCAGTCTAGGAGTTTGTGGCTAATGAAGAACTTTCAAATTGGCGCTAATAAGAAGTCAAAACTCTATTATTGGCCTGATTTAAAATTCACTGAAGTCAATGGGAGCCTTTGCAATTAATTCAATGGGCTCTGGATTGGGCCCTTACAAAGGAGCCGATAGCCAAATGCCATGAATATCTGACAACATGCTCAGTGTGAAAGGAACGGGTGGTCTCCAATTCTTAGTACACAAGTGCTGTGTCACAATTGGCTCTAATTGATACCAATATTGGGAGGCTGAATCTTCATCAGAAACACTGAAGGAGCATGAAGACTGGGCTAGTGTCTAAACCTGAGAGGTGGTGGACATTGTGTTGGGCATATTGCATTGCCCCTGCCCATGTTGTCCATGTTGTGGTGGATAAATGCAGGCAGACAGATGATGACTCCATTTTCCAGGTCTGTTCATCTGACACCTTCTGAGAAAGGGCTCACAAGCAAGTATGAAAAGTCAACTTGCTGTGCCTAAGTCAAGAAACTAAACTGTACAATTAAAATGGAGAAAGACTCTGACACTCTTACTCATGTGGTTCAGTGCTCTTAACTTTGGACGTAGCCCCTTGATTTTAATGGAACTACTTACAGAGTACGGTACTGGTACGGTCACAGTGAGTAAAAGCTAGCCCATGGTTCAGAATGAGTGAAACTGTTGAGAGAGAACAAGAAACTAAATAGCAAAGTTTAAGAAGTTATATACTGCAAGAATTAATTATTTATCCAACGAACTCTCCTCCCTCCCTTTGGTGTGATCTCAGTACCTGTGGCAAGCAGCTATAACACGGCATTTTCAGGGCTCAAACGCTGTTCTTTCCTGCCTGTTTATACAGGACTCATGTTTGACCCCTGCTTTCCTGTAGTTTAATGGATGTTTTTCATGATTAAGACATGCTTAATGTTTTGGAAATGGCCCTTCTATATTCCTGAGCAGGACTTTAGAACACCCTACGTGAGACAGTCATTGAAGTACCTATGGCAGGTTTAGGACCAGAGCATAAGGAGACAGGACCTTTGAGATGTTTAGCTAGGAAAGGGTAGAGTACTACCCAGCAAAACACTCTGTGCTTAGTAAAGCTGCTAGATTTTTATATTGAATCAAATCCTCAAATCCCAATTTGATTTTTTTACTAAGGACTTTTTTTTACAGTCCTTACAGAGGCAAACTCTCCATTGGCTTCAGTAAGAGTGTTGCCCAAGTAAAAACTTCAGGGCTTGTTTTCTTATTATCAATCACTGTTATTTCTTAATCATATATATACTGTAGAGGAAATTTGCATGGCATTTTACACACACACAGAGTAAGATGTGTTCCTTGTCAAGTGATTAAAAAAATTAATCACGATTAATCGTGATAAATCACACCGTTAAACAATAATAGAATACCATTTATTTAAATATTTTTGGATGTTTTCTACATTTTCAAATATATTGATTTCAATTACAACACAGAATACAAAATGTACAGTGCTCACTTTATATTTATTTTTGATTACAAGTATTTGAACTGTAAAAAAACAAAAGAAATAGTATTTTTCAATTCACCTAATACAAGTACTGTAGTGCAATCTCCTTATCTTGAAAGTTGAACTTAAAAATGTAGAATTATGTACCAAAAAATGCCCCCAGCATTCAAAAAATAAATAATGCAAAATTTTAGAGCCTGCAAGTCCACTCAGTCCTACTTCTTGTTCAACCAATCACTCAGACAAACAAGTTTGTTTACATTTGCATGAGATAATGCTCATGGTTTACAGTGTTACCTTAAAGTGAGAACAGGCATTCTCATGGCACTGTTGTAGCCAGCGTTGCAAGATATTTATGTGCCAGATGCACTAAAGATTGATATTTCCCTTCATGCTTCAACCACCATTCCATGGGACATGTGTCCATGCTGACGATGGGTGCTGCTTAATAACAATCCAAAGCAGTGCGGAGCGATGTATGTTCATTTTCATTATCTGAGTCAGATGCCACCAGCAGAAGATTGATTTTCTTTGTTGGTGGTTTGGGTTCTGTAGTTTTCACATTGGAGTGTTGCTCTTTTAAGACTTCTGAAAGCATGCTCCACACCTCGTCCTTCTCAGATTTTGGAAGGCACTTCAGATTCTGAAACCTTGGGTCGAGTGCTGTAGCTACCTTTAGAAATCTCATATTGGTACCTTCTTTGAGTTTTGTCAGATCTGCAGGGAAAGTGTTCTTAAAATGAACAACACGTGCTGGGTCATCATCTGAGACTGCTATAACATGAAATATATGGCAGAAGGCGAGTAAAACAGAGCAGGGGACATACAATTCTCCCCCAAGGAGTTCAATCACAAATGTAATTAATGCATTATTTTTTTAATGAGCGTCATCAGCATGGAAGCATGTCCCCTGGAATGGTGGCCAAACATGAAGTGGCATACGAATGTTTAGCATATCTGGCATGTAAATACCTTCCAGTGCCAGCTACAAAAGTGCAATGCAAATGCCTGTTCTCACTTTCTGGTGACATTGTAAATAAGAAGCGGGCAGCATTATGGACTGTAAATGTAAACAAACGTGTTTGTCTTAGCAATTGGCTAAACAAGAAGTAGGACTGAGTGGACTTGTAGGCTCTGAAGTTTTACACTGTTTTGTTTTTGAATGCAGTTATATAACAAAAAAAATCTACATTTGTAAGTTTCATTTTTATGATAAAGAGATTGCACTACAGTACTTGTATGAAAAATATTATTTCTTTAGTTTATCATTTTTACAGTGCAAATATTTGTAATAAAAAATAATATACACTTTGATTTAAATTACAACATGGAATACAAAATACATGAAAATGTAGAAAAATATCCAAAATATTTAATAAATTTCAACTGGTATTCTATTGTTTAACAGTGCAATTAAAACTGCAATTAATCATGATTAATTTTTTAAATTGAGATTCATTTTTTAAGTTAATTGCATGAGTTAACTGCGATTAATCGACAGCCCTAGTTCCTTGCCCTGAAGAGCTTTCATTCTCCACCAGACTTAGTAATTTTATACTGCAGGTTTTCTATAGCCTGGGATATAAGCACATGGAGCCTGGAGTCAATGGGAGTAGGATCAGGACCATGCTCTTGAAGAGGTCAGTAAGGTGCAGGGCCATAGGTTTCCTGAAAGGAGCATACATTGCTCTGTGATACATCAAATCCATCCCATACCAAACATGGGGAATGGTACTTTTCTTCCAATTTGGCCTAATTGGTCATCTAATTGCACATACCCAATTGCATTTGAAGCCACAGCTTCCTCTAACAAAGCCAAATAGCTCTTCCAGGGCATAGCGGGTCCTTTTCCAACATATAACAAGAATGTTTGTGTATAAAAGGTGTAAAATTAGCCATCATATGATGAAATGAAATAAGATGAACCACATCCCCAGCCTCAGGTTAGTCTGTTCCCCAGAGACACTTGGAAATGAACACTGTGTTCAGGAGAAGCCAATGTTTCCAGTTACACAAGATCATGTCAGGATCACAGATGTTTCAAAAGCAATGGAAAACAGAAGGGTGCAGTCTTTCAGTCTCAAACTAACAAGTGTCTTACACCCCTGATCCCTTGTTCCCTTGAACACAGCACAGTTGTCAGCATGCTCATTAGCAGTGTCCTAAAATAAAGCAGAGGTTTTTCTGCCACTTTTAATGATGTATTGTTGAAATGTTCCCAGAGGGAAAACTGAGAAACACCCTAGGTATTCAACAAAGCTCCGGCAATACAGTCATTCTGTTGCAGAGGCTTCCTTAGAACCTTTTTAAAAGCTTCATCTCGCCTTTATGTCTTGTGGTAAGAAAAAAGGACATTTATTCTCATGTTCACCTTGAAAAATATGGACTCTTTCCACAAAGAAGATATCTACCACCATTTACCACTTCAAATGTTTATTGTGGAAAAAAAAGCCAAACTCTTTCTTGCTCATAGGCAGTGAAAGAATCGTGTTTCAAAAGATAACAGAATATCAATGAAAGCTTCTAACATCAACAAGACCTGAGACAAATAACAACTAGAGCTGACTGGGTATTTTTTGTATTGTTGTGGTAATGAGAAAAATGAAATAGAAATTTTCCTCAGAAAATTAAGAGCCATTACAAGATTTTTGCCATCTTAAACTGTTCTTATAAGAAACTTTGCAAGAAAACACTGTGTCTGTTCAAACAGAATAGTTACATACCAGACAGGAATGACACAGTAGTAGTCAAAGTTGCTCATTAACATAGCGCAGTTATCCTGCTTTTCTAAAAACCTTTAGTTGAGCATCTCCATAGATAACAAAACCCCTCCAAAATGGGGTAACCTATTGTGGGGACTTTTTATGCTTAAGAGGTATTTTTAGAACTGGAGGGTCAAGGACCCAAAAATGGCCTTTAAAATAATATAAAAGCAACAAAGCAACAAAAGGAAGTTGACACTGTGCTTCTAGAGGGGCTGGGGCTGATCCTTATTTACACAAAACCCCTTTTACACAGCTCTGGCAATGTGAAGGTATGCTGAAATAGCATAAATTATATTTATATTCACTTTAAACCCCCCTTTACACTGTCAGAGTGGTGTAAAGTAGCCTTAATGTAATTAAGAATAAGCCACGCTCATCTATTGTATAAGATTTAATTCAACTTTTAAATCCAGCAATAAAGGATGTTATTAAAACACAAACAAAAATAGATTAGATTATATATAATAAGGTAAAATAGAGGTCTTGACAATTTATGATAATTAAATATCTCATAATAGCATTAATAAATGAACACATGTTAACACCAATGTGCTTGGCCAGATTTCAATTTAAGTAATTACTTCTCATTGACTTAAGTTCCACCACCATAAACTTTTGTATTGTGTTCATATGCACTGCTAAAATTGTTGCTGTTTCACCCAGAGGTAGTTGCATTTCGATATGTTATATGACTGATTGCTAAAGACCTTTGGGATCCTTTGGTATTAAATTTTAGATGAGCACAAGAATGTAAAGCATCAATGTTGCTGTGATACACAAGAATATAAGAACATAAGAACGGCCATGCTGGGTCAGATCAAAGGTCCATCTAGCCCAGTATCCTGTCTTCCAACAGTGGCCAATGCCTGATGCCCCAGAGGGAATGAACAGAACAGGTAGTCATCAAGCGATCCATCCCCTGTTGCCCATTCCCAGCTCCTGGCAAACAGAGGCTAGGGACACCATCCCTGCCCACCCTGGCTAACAGCCATTGATGGACCTATCCTCCATGAACTTATCAAGTTCTTTTTTGAACCCTGTTATAGTCTTGGCCTTCACAACATCCTCTGGCAAGGAGTTCCACAGGTTGACTGTGCGTTGTGTGAAAAAAATACTTCCTTTTGTTTGTTTTAAACCTGCTGCCTATTAATTTCATTTAATGACCCCTAGTTTGTGTGTTATGAGAAGGAGTAAATAACACTTCCTTATTTACTTTCTCCACACCAGTCATGATTTTATAGACCTCTATCATATCCCCCCTTAGTTGTCTCTTTTCCAAGCTAAAAAATCCCAGTTTTATTAATCTCTCCTCATATGGAAGCTTTACCCCTAATAATTTTTGTTGCCCTTTTCGGAACCTTTTCCAATTCCCATATATCTTTTTTGAGATGGGACAACCACATCTGCACGCATTATTCAAGATGTGGGCGTACCATGGATTTATATAGAGGCAATATGATATTTTCTGTCTTATTATCTATTCCTTTCTTAATGATTCCCAACATTCTGTTCAGTTTTTTGACTGCTGCTGCACATTGAGTGGATGTTTTCAGAGAACTATCCACAATTACTCCAAGATCTCTTTCTTGAGTGGTAACAGCTAATTTAGATCCCATCATTTTATATGTATTGTTGGGATTATGTTTTCCAATGTGCATTACTTTGGATTTATCAACATTGAATTTCATACACATTTTGTTGTATTTTTTTGCCCATTTTGTTGCCCAATAACCCAGTATTGTGAGATCCTTTTGTAGTTCCTTTCAGTCTGCTTGGGACTTAACTATCTTGAGTAGTATCTGCAAATTTTGCCACCTCACTGTTTATCCTGTTTTCCAGATCATTTATGAATTTGTTGAACAGTGCTGGTCCCAATACGGACCCCTGGGGAACACCACTATTTACCTCTCTTCATTCTGAAAACTGACCATTTATTCCTACCCTTTCTTTCCTATATTTTAACCAGTTACTAATCCATGAGAGGACCTTCCCTCTTATCCCATAACAACTTACTTTGCTTAAGAGCCTTTGGTGAGGGAGCTTGTCAAAAGCTTTCTGAAAATCTAAGAACAAGTTAAGCAAGCATATTTATTTATAAGGCATAAATAAAATTTATGATATCAGATTTCTCTATAACAAAGCAGAAAAGCTGCAAGTGTTATAATACAGTGCTGCTTTATTTGACACTTTAACTGGGCTTTGTCAATTGTTCAGAATTTCCGTTATAAGTTTTTGTTCAGTACCTAGCTGTCTATGTTAAAAGTAAACTAGTTGGAAAAAATGAAACTAGAACCTCCCAATGTAGCTTGAAAATTTGTAACTGCAGAGCAGTCAAATATGCTAACCTAAAATCAAACTCTTTCTATGTTCAGGCTGAAATACCATACATACTCTTACAGGAAAAATAAGGAGGAGTCCTTGTGGCACCTTAGAGACTAACAAATTTATTTGGGCATAAGCTTTCATGGGCCACAATGACTCCTCGTTGTTTTTGCTGATATAGACTAACACGGCTACAACTCTGAAACCTGTTACAGGAAAAACAAAAACTTAGTCCCATTTACATTGCATTATTCGCTTCCACCACCAGATGGCACAAGCAGTGCCTTCAACCAAATAAAGTACACTCTTAATTCTTGCCTCAAATTAACTTTTGAACCAACCCAGAATCAGATTCTGACATTATAATAAAACCCCAAACTTGAGTGCTTTAAAACAGAAAAACATACCTTTAACTAAATACTCTGAATTAGTGCAATAATCTCATTTTTCTTTCTTTTTCTTAGAATTATTAATTTTATACCTTTGCCAAGCAAATGCAGCAACATGGAAGTGGAAGGAGGAGAGAGAGGACTTTGTAGAGAGTCAGTTTTTCCACTGAAAGAGAAAACAGTGACAAAGGGAGTCTCAGAATATTTCCCAATTTAATTTATTCTGTTTACTTTGAACAGAGAGTTTGCCAGCAGAGCTACACACAGAGGATTCTACTTGACAAAAGACTGCACAGTCCAACACTGCAGCCAGCTCCTTGTTAGATCCTTGGTATCTTTCTCTCTCTCTCTCTGTATCTTTTCTTGTGACCTACCTGTTCCTGTGCTCTCACCCCAAAGCCACAGGACTGTATTTTCAATAAACATGGGCTAATTCAGGATAGATCTGAGCATTAACTTTGCTTCTGTCCAGATGCTTAGGAACTCCTCAGTCTGATTCAGCTAAAACCATAGTCAGTAGAGCCACAAGAAGAGAATACTTACAGGGGGCCTTTAAACTGTATCTCGGATTGCTTTGTACTGGTACAGTGGAATAATATATTCCAAAGTATGGCATATGCAGAGACATTATTTATTATTATTTGCCTCGAGGGAACTTCCAGCCACCCCTGTGAGGATCAGGATCCCACTGTGCTACCTGCTGTGCAGACACACTAGAAGACACCGTCCTGTCCTTGAACAGTTTACAACCTAATAAACCAAGCAACGTATGGAGGGTGGGGGAACAGGCAGCAATCAATTATATGCAGTTTCAGTACATACATTACAGAACCTCTCAACATAATCCCTCAGTAGCCTTTACTTCCATATTTGCCTGTGTAGCACTGGAGTCATAACCTCAGGAAAAAGCGATGCTAGCTGGTTATGAAGCAGATCTGCAGCTACTTCTGAGAAGGCACCTCAGGCAAAATCATCAAGGAAGCAATGTTAACCAAGCTGCAACTATATGTGACATTGGCGGGCATCCTGAGTGCTTCAACAACTGGGCTTCAGAGCAGGACACAGCACAGAGACCTCACTAATGGATGTCCTCCCATGACAATGGGTAGAGGCCACATTTGGGTTCTTAAATGACTTGATCTCTGCAGCTTTCAACAGAGTTGACCACTGGTTAGGTGCTACTAATCAGGCCTTCAGGACATAGCTGGATCAGCCAAAGGCTGCTCTAAATTCTGCCAAGGACAAGACCAGCACAGACCCCTGATGGGGAGAATGGTGCAAAGATGCATTAAAGCCATCTTTGTGTTTCCTTCTCTTAGCTGTAGCTAAGGATCTGCCACAGGATTTATTTAATGAGCAACCTATTAACATAAAAATAAATTATAAATCAGTGGTTCTCAATTCATGGCCAGTGGGCCACTTGTGGCCCAATCAGCACACAGCTGCAGCCCATGTGACATCCTCAGGCCCATACAGGTAGAATATATACTGTGTGGATGTGGCCCACATAAACATAGACTGCTACATATGAGACCCATAGTGGTAAATAGGTTGAGAACCACTGTTATAAATGCACAGGAAATAGATGCCCCTAGGTTTAATGAGCTATTGCTTCTTCCAGACACAGTCTCCTTTCAATCAATTTCTCTGCCCTCACACTTCCTATATGGCCTGACTTCTTTCCAAGAGAGATTATAGTTCTTTGCATCCCTTTGGGATTTTATAGTTCCCCAGCCCCAAAGGAGGTACCAAACTGCACCATTGTTAAGGTGAAATCCTGGCTTTATTGATGTTAATGGTCAATTGACTTCAATGGACCCAGAATTTCAGACTTAATCTGTGAGCCTTGCTCAGACTAACAGCATTCCCAAATTGATTTGGATTCGGTTGCAGTCATGCACCTTACTGCTGAATTTTTATGGGATAAACAATTGTGAACCTCAAAGAATTGTACTTTATATTATGCTATTTTATTGAAACAGATTTTCAAAGTCTCCAAGGGGCTCTGGATACCCCAAAGTCTCAGGCTGAATGCGAGTGTGTGCGTAGAGGGGAGGGTCTTTTAAATCTTTTAAATTTACATCTACAAAGTTGCACTTTTGTAGATAGGATTCTATCATATAATACCACTTCATTGGTGGATCTGTGTGCATGTCACATAATAAGAAAGGGCAATACATTTTGTAATGAGTGATGTAGCTAAAGCAAGGTTGCAGGTAATCTAGAGAATCCAAATATTTTTAAATTAATCAAAAATCACCAATTTATTTCACTGATGCAATCTACAGATATCTAATATGATAACACTGTGCTGTGTTCATCAGTGACACAACTAAATTTAGCAAGCTGAGTCAGACACCCAGTCAGAGATATATATTATCAGGCTGATTCTATAAATCTCTAGATACTATTGTGATGAGTTCTATAGAAAACTTAAGGATGGATAGATCAATATTAATATGAAAAACTGAGCTTTGAAAAACACAATCATGAACTCTCAGCTTCTATTTTGCTTAATTCATTAGGAATACAGACAGAAGACATATAGGGAGACTATGCAGTATTTGGGCCATTTCAGGCACCCAAACCTTCAGTTTTCAGTCAGAAAAATACTTCCATTCACAGGTAGTGGGAATGCTGCCTGATCAAATGGTGCAGGATCAATCATAAATATAATTGTCTGCACTCAGTTCCATGAGAAAAACTTTGGAGATAGGCAGCATCCTGCTGGACTCACACATCATCCCACAATTGTTCCAAGAGCTTCTTTGAGAACAGTGTTCTTATTGGATTATTTGAGACAGATTTATCTGCTTTCAACTAATGTGTGCACGTGCTATCATAACTGGTATTTACTGCATAAGGGCCTGATCCAAAGCCCACTGAGGTCAATGGAAAAACAGTCCATTGATTTCAAGTGTGTTGACAGAAAGACTTTAATAAGAATAATTAACAATGATTCATATCTTCAGGCCACCAATTAAATAGGTAAATCTCCAGTGTCATTTAAAAGGCTGGCTGGTCTGGGCATGTTTTATAGCACTAGCCATCATAGTCTCTTACTACGCAGTTGAAACTGCAGTTGAAACAATTAGTAGAGCTCTCATTGGGAAAGGTCTCAGGAAACTGCTAATATGGTATACACTAGGCATAGTATACCCACTTCAGAAATACCACTGCACCTATGGATGGTATCATTTTAACTTTCCAAGGTCCATTATTAGAGTCTATTTTTTATATACGTAAGGAATAGTTCATTTTTTTCAATGAACGAGCACATCAGTCCTCTAACACTATTCTTGGGTGGTGTTAGGCTGGATACAGATGAACATTATTAATTATTATTTAGTTCTCCCAAACCAGTGAGCACTCCTTATCCAATGAGCTTTAGTAGTAGCAGTACAATAACAATGTGGCAATGCTAAGGAATCCAATTTGGGCTCAGAGCCCATTCGTAGTAGGTACTGTGCAAATGAATAACTCAAAGATAAGCCTCTGAGGCAGAAACTAACACTATAAAGCCCTGATTTAGAAAAGCACACTTTAAATTTTAGATATGTGCTTAAATGCTTTCCTGAACAGGGATGCTTTTCTGAATCTGAGTCTAGAACATTTCCCCATTACTGACTGAATTATTCTCTATCCCTTCTGCCTCTTGGAAATTTCTATTAATAAATAGGTTTCAGAGTAGCAGCCATGTTAGTCTGTATTCACAAAATGAAAAGGAGTACTTGTGGCACCTTAGAGACTAACCAATTTATTTGAGCATAAGTTTTCATGAGCTACAGCTCACTTCATCAGGTGTATTCAGATCACTGATCTCCCCACTGTATTTTCTACTGAATGCGTCTGATGAAGTGTAGATGAAGTGAGCTGTAGCTCACGAAAGCTTATGCTCAAATAAATTTGTTAGTCTCTAAGGTGCCACAAGTACTCCTTTTCTTTTTATTAATAAACAGGTTGTCAAATATCTGCAATGGTAAACTGGAGAAATGAAGCAAGGTGACCCAATGGACAGATGCAGTTAAAAAATTATGGATGGCAATAGAGACTGTAATAAATCCTAAAGTTCCTTTCAACAAATGAAATGAGAAGTATAAAGAAGACTCTAAAATGAAACCTGCACTGAAGGCCACATCCAATATTTAGCATTCTGTATAAAGCGAAGCTGAATTTCAATATGAGGAAGTATCTTGTTTTAGGAGTATATAGTTTAAATGTACTTTCTATTGTGGTATTTTATGGTGCTTTCATGTCTTTGAAATAGCATTACAAACTGGAATCTACTATCATTGCAATAGCTGCAGTGTTATAAGAATTGGCTTTACTGATATGAACGTGCTTTGCTGATGTAAAATATCATTGTCCTTCCACCAGAGGGCAACACTAGTAAAAATATTTAAATAATCCAGAACAATTGTTTTTAGAATATTGTGGCAGGACTATATATTTTAGCAGGAAATTATTCTTTTCACCTTGATTTTAAAAATATTTTATTTATAGAAACTTTTGTTACAGAGAAAGTAAGCAAATGCAAGGGCTTCAATTTTCAAATAAATTTGTTTTTGGGTACAGAATTATGAATGTCCTTTTTTCTGATTAATAAACATTGTAATAGAAACTTTGAGATGGATTTCATATTGGAAAGAGATTTAAGATAAATGCAATCATGATTTAGAAATAAAACGTTACTTTTAACATGTACAATCAACTGCTAGGTGATTAAAACTGATAAATGACTACCAAATTCTGTTTGCAGTGGATGTGTGTACACTGGAAAGCTTGTCTCTTTCTCTAAGAGAAGTTGGTCCAGTAAAAGATATTACTTCACCCACCTTGTCTTTCTACCAAATTCTGGAAAGACAAGATGACCAAAATCTCAGAACGTACCTTGATCACTACAGTGGTGAAAAAATATCATATGTAAAAGTTATATTAGATATTACACAAAAGTGTCATTAAAGGGCAGGTCACAAAGGTATAAAAATTACACATGTATAAGCGATAGAAACCATGTGCATGTCTAATATATAGATCTAAATTATGACAATGTATTAGAGAGCTATAAATGTTGAGCTAGAAATAAAATATGATCTTAGATGGACAGACAGATTCTATCTATTTATGGAGATACAACTGTCAGATTACATCTGGTATTAATATTCCGATGTATTTTGCCATTGGTGCCCTGAATGACTCTGAATGACTACCTTCTGCGACATGGTCACGCCCTTTGTTTACATTAACAGCACAATTGAATTAAGTACAATAGCCTCTGCATGCAGCAAACTCCCTCGTAATGCTCTGTAGTCCTTGCCCTGAACAACGGGGTCGGGCTATGCGTCAGAAAAAGAGGAGTGGGGGGAGGGGGGGGGGCTAACGCCAGCGCTCAAAAGTAAATTGTCAGCGTTTCATAAACTCCAGTTTCCCTTTTAGCTGCATCATCCTCTGGAAAACCTGGATGGGGACGATGACACGGCTCCTCTTCGGTTTCCATAGCATCCAGTCTTCAAGCCCCCCGCAATGAATCCGCCCAGTTCCCCATGAAAGTTGGCAGCCCGGGAGGCTCCCGGTTGCGCTCTCCCCGGTGCTGAGAACACTCGGGAGCCACCCGAGAGCCACGGGCGCTGTCTGTGGTGCTGAAATCACTCCGGCACACGCGGGAGCGACAAAGGGCGCTGGGCAGATTAGAATCACCAACGCCCGACGCGCGAACTGCCGGTCTACTCGAGATCCTTGCCCTGGGCGCGCTGCCCTGGGAGTAAGTGGCTGCTGACTTGCTCACAGTAATGAAGTGCTAGGGCTGCTATTGTCCGAGAGCTTGGAACTTAGCCGTCAGGTTCTCTCCGGCTGGCACGTGCTGGGCATTGGGAACTTTTGACTTCTTCTTTGGAGTGATAAATTAGATGACCCTCCCGCCCCACACACCTCTCAATCCCTACGGGTTAGGGAAAGGTTCAGCAGAAAACCAGGATTTTAAACACTGGACCATCTTCTCCTAGGAAGTAGGGTCATTCCCCCTCCCAAATCAGCCATGGCACTGCCTCCACCGTCTGCCAATGAGTCCTGCACCTCCGAAAAGACTTTCTAATTGTGGCTCCCAACTCTGTTCTGTTAGGAAAGCCGTGGGTTGCATGTAGCTTGCTCGCTCTCGCTCTCTCTCTCTCTCTCTGGCTCTCCCCCCTCTCTCTGGCTCTGTCTCCCTCTTGCTCTCTCGCACACACACACATACACACACTGACTCAGGCTCCCTTTATCTGGAGACGCTCCGATAGCCATGGGAGAAAAAGTTAGAGATTAAACCAATATGAGCGATCATAGCTGTTCATAGCAGTGCCCTGTCCAACACAGAGTGGAGCCCAGTGAAAACCTCTGGAGGCATGGAGTCGGTAAAACAAAGGATTTTGACCCCCGGCAAGGAGGGAATGAAGAATTTTGCTGGGAAATCGCTCGGTCAACTCTACAGGTAAGAAAGATCTCGGTCCGGGAGCTGGATTTCTTACTGGAAAGAATGGGAGGCTTTCCTTAGCCTAAAATTGCTGGGATCAGTTCGAATATACGCTATTTGTGTAGGTTAGGTTGCTGATAGACTGATAGCTATTTATAGGTTTTCTTGATATCATCTACAAACTAACGCTACCATTACACTATGGCACCGAAATAACTTGCATAGCTGGCTTGCGGAGGATGTTTTTAAATGTGTCCTAAGAGATTTCCCCCATCTTTCTACCCAGAAATTTGATCTCATTTTAAAAATAGAATCAACAGAGAGCAGCACTCCTGTATTTTTATTTCATTTCAATGCAGGGCACCCGTAGGATCCATTTCACTTTCCTCAGAGAGCGTATTTTTTTTAAAAAAAAAATGAAACTATAAAATCATTCCTGATTTCGATTAACCGGTTCCCCTGTGTAACCGCCCGTCAGATGAAGAAAAGCACGGAAATGCATAAATAATTGATAACCGAACGATTTCTCTCTTTGAAGCTAGGACAAATATATTGAGAGAGACACCTTCAATTATTTATCCGTCTGCATAGAAAAGGGTCCATTTCTTTTGTAGAAAATGCACAACCGCAATGGATGAAACCATAAAGTTAATCCAGCAATAGGGGGGTGCGTGTATTTCCATCGTCTTCAGGTGTGTGTATAGATGCACGCAACCACACACCTGAAGTGCATTGACACGAAATTTGAGCACACCATTCCTCGATTGGATCACACCATTCCATCATAAATGGCCCTGTGAAATCTGACGACTTTGGTGACCCCCCCCCCCAATATGATTTTTTAGGAGAAAACTACAAAATAAAAATCGGGAGAATATATTTTCGGACATTTGCCTTTAGAACAAAGTACCCCTCTCTCTCCAGCGTTATTAGAATTTTCTGACTAAAGCAAAATGCGCGATTGTCTGAATACCTACAGTGGAAGTTGTTTTTCTCCACCTTATGCGGCAGTGGAGAATAGGCACAGTATTATTCCAACAATAATGGTAAATGATTTACAACTTCCTATGTAATTTTGAAAGGAAAGGAAATATGAAGTAAATTATCAAGTAAAATGAGGCTTCCTATTGTAATAGAAACTAGTACAGTTAGAGTCTAGAAATATATGGTTATTTTACCACCAGCCTACATAAATTTAATCGTTTTAAACGAACTGAAAATATGTAAAATATCTGAAAAACAGAATAAATTAGTATGGGCCTCTCGAATATCATGGGAAATGTACTTTTCTTCTCTACGAATATAACTACAATAATCGAGTTTAGCACTAAATATTCTTCGATAGATATGAAAACACTCCTGCAACTCACAATACCTTCTATATCATATCTCAAACAGGTTTTTAAAGAATGGTCTAAATAAGGCACTCTGTGAACTTCCGAGGATTTAACAAATATTCCATCAGGACTAGCCACACTTCAGAGAATCAACGTATAATTTTCTATTCGTAATTTTAAAGTGGAAATAATGTTTATTATGTCCCATGATCTTTGCTTCATTTCAGGTGGAATCAAATCAAATCAATTCTGTGCGAAAGCTGGTGCTCAGATTTTATCGTTTGAATGAACCAGTTTTAACTATAAAATATATTGTTCTATTTTAATTACATTTTTAAGAGGATGGGGATCTTGCAACCCTGACTCAGGGGAGTAAGCCTTACATCAGTGAATAATAAGAGTAAATTCAACTGAGTACGTGTTGCAGGGCATGGCCCATCCTTTCTTTATACATAATATGAATAATGTTTGGGGTCTGATCCTGCCAATCGTTACTCACCCATTACTCAGGGGAGTTGACCTGGGTTGAATTATTCACCTGAGGAGAATTGTTCACGTGGGCAAGGATTGGCAGGCTTGGAGGCAAGGCAGCGATCTAGCAAAATGGAATGTTTGGATGCAGTTTTCAAATACCCTGTTCTGCAGGGGCTGCACTTCTGAGTAGTTAATCGGCCTCTTTTGCATCTTACTATAATGTGGGGAATGTTTTAGCGATAAACCCAGCACATTTTTTCCTCAAAAAAGCATATTAAAATTTTTCTCCCCTATAAAAATAAAATACACGTACATGTTTTGAAGCATACTGTGTGGGTGCAAATGGCTGCATTGATTCATTATATTATAATCAAAATGTGTAAATATTAATGTATGGATTTTCCTTTAGAAGTTTAAACTTAAAACCCTGGGAGCTTCGATTTAATATTTTGGTAAATGTGGGCACTGAGAGAGCAGCGGAAAAAACAGACCTAAAGTAAGTCTAGTTAATAATCAGAGTGCAGATTATTGCATGTAATCTTCACCAATTCATGTTATTAATATTGCAAAGGTATTGAGTCATCTGCAGATGGGTAGTTCTCAAACACTGGCATGTTTCGTTAAAATGGCTATGACAGCCATTTTGCAGATCTGGAATAAATAGAAATAATTGCTCATCTTTACAGCATTTCTTCCGCTTCCACATTCACAAGCACTGTAGAACTAATTTCTCTCATATTTATAATGTAATAACAATAGAGTTTAAAACTCCAAGATAATTTTTCATCTCCCAGCAATCCCCTTTGAATTAGACAACATGGCGCCTCTGCAGTGGTTGCAGCTGATGTCTTCTTAATGTCTCCTACATATTTAACCAGAGATCTTTAATGATAGATGGACAGTTCCATCTGCTGCTCCTCCCTCTTTTTTGGGGAAATGAATAATTATGCATCCCACAGGTCTTGCTAAAGAACAACTGAAGGTAATTTTTCAGTCATAGTGACTTTGCCATTCAAGTGACCTGTTCGGGAGAGTTGGCTTCAACTCTCTTGCTTGTCTTTTCCCCTTGTGTTGGGCAGAGTCCTAGAGAAGAAACAGAAGCCTGCGGACAACATCGAACTCACAGAAGATGGGAAACCCCTGGAGGCCCCCGTGAAGAAAGCCCCAGTGTGCGACTGTACCTGCTTTGGGCTCCCCCGGAGGTACATCATTGCCATCATGAGTGGACTGGGATTCTGCATCTCTTTTGGAATCCGTTGTAACTTGGGAGTAGCCATCGTGGATATGGTCAATAACAGCACCATACACCGAGGAGGAAAAATTATTAAAGAGGTGGGAATCACTCCCCTTTAATCCCGCAACACGAATATAAATCATAATATCCTCAGGACAGAGTAATAACAAAGAATGAATAGAACAAGTAAGACCCCCCCCCTTAGATTTTTATGATATTTCCAATCATTCTAATAATAACAATAATAAAATCGAGACGGTTTCCTCCTTCTGCTATAATCTGCTCGCTTCTGGGTAGGAGAATCCTACAGTGAACTGCCCCAGAACAACGTCGTATTTTATTTATAACAGAGAGGACAATGATCCAAAGAATGTTGTGGGGGGGAGGGGGGGAATAAAAGCTCGATTGTGCCTATTTTGTTTTCTTTCTTTCCCAGACCAAGAGGTCATTCCGTGGCACAAGTTTGTGTGCAGATATTTTGCTTTTATACCCAGCTTTGGGGACCTCAATCATTTCGTAAATTAAATGCACGGAATAGAGAACATGAGCATGAATAAACGACTCCAAAGCGGCTGCCCAATTCTCTAAAGGAAATGGAGTGGTTTGTTGCGGAACGTTTGGAAATATCAGGATGAATGAGTTTTGGTTAACAAAATGCAACGCTGTAAAAGTCATCTATGGCCCAATGAGAAAACATTTTTCATTTATAAGGTGCTTAACCATATGTATATCGCCTATGTACACAAAGACAAGAATACATCTGATTTGTAAATGTATACGTGTAGAAATGTATACATTTATATATCATATAGAATATATATTTGTGTATATACAAATACACGTGTGTACATACACAGAGGGATAAACAGGCAGCTAGATAGACCGATATGACCGTTTTCGATTTCACTGAGTCCATGCTATAGATATATTCGATGGGCTCCATTGCAAATGCAGGTGATCCACTTACGATGAGCCAAATCATTTTTTTTCCCTCCAAAATACCTTGAAGCACTTTCCTCATTCCCATGTTTGTGAGCTTACCTGCGATGTAGGCAACTGGATCTCTCTCGGTCTCGCTCTCTCTGTAGAGAGATGTATTACAACTGACTGTGTGTGCCAGGGAGCGTGAGAGTGAGTGTGAGTCTGAGTGTGTGTTTGTGTGCGGAGGGGGGGGGCTTTCCTCTCTCCTCCCCTCAACCCCTTTTCTAGACTGGATCGGACAGAAGAAAACACATTTGTTGCCACCCCTTTCTCTAGGAGATTCAAGGGTATCTTTGGTTCCAAGATTCCCATATTTTTAGGGTTAACAGCAATCACGAGATAGAAATCATGTCTCTCCTCTCTCCTCCAGTACTAATGCCAGATTTTTGTAGGCATTCTAGCATATTTGTTCTAGAGACCAATTTTAACGCAAATCGGTTATTATTTTGGCGGTTAGCACCTTGCCCCATTTCTATATAGTACCGGCTAGTAAATGGGCATGTTCAACATTAATCGAAATTCCGCAAAGATTGCCTAGCGTTAAACTATTATTAATAAATGCTTTCGTTTGGCCTGCTTACATCCTTCCTATTTTCTTTCTCCCCTTTCTCCTTGTTTTTTGCACTGGAAGAAAGCGAAGTTTAATTGGGATCCTGAAACAGTTGGCATGATCCATGGCTCTTTTTTCTGGGGATATATAGTCACTCAAATCCCCGGGGGATATATAGCATCCAGACTAGCAGCTAACAGGTAATGACGGTCTAATATATATAAATGTATATAAACAGAAACATGGATACTATACATCGGGTTGCTATGTTTAGATTTTGACGGTTAAAACAGCGGGTATAAATGCAGGCACATTATGCGAAAAGCAGACGGAGCAGGGTGTCTGGTTCGTTAGTGCTATTCTGCTGATGGCTTCCTACAATTGTCATCTGTTGAATTCAGTATAAAGGCAGCTTTCCTCTCTTCTTTATGGCTGTTAGAGGGGCAATAGCGGACAGGCACTTTCCTTCGGCAAAACTCCACTCACTGTAAGTAAGATGAGCCTTTATGGATGGTGTAGACGAGACAAAGTACGTTAGGCTTTGATTCGCAGTCTCAACTGCGGCGTGCAAACCAAACATGAACCCCAACCTAACCGTCTGCTTCTGCAAGCCAGCATTTTTTGCTGGCACTGCAGCACATTGAGGCAACAATTATACAGCGAGGAATTATTATTCAACTCAAGTCACCGAGACGCATATTTCTGAAAAGCATGGGGTATTGAAAAATATGTCGGTGTTCCTCTGTAGTCATTGAAATAATAATACAATATTTTTGACGGTCAAGAAACAAACATTCGAAATAAATGAAAATGAATCTTGGAATTGTATTTTATTACCATTTTAATTATTTTCTGATTTTATATGGATTTCATGTTTGTTTCTTGTCCTTTAAAATGTATATTGCAATAAAGTTGCTATGATTATTTTTTACTTTATTTAGTTTCCTTTTCACTAAGATTATCACGATAGAATTTTTCAAAGTTGAAAGACACTGAAATCCCTTTACTTATTTAAATACAATCTTTTAAAAAAAGAAATGGGGGAAATAGCAGATATCAGTAGTTATTAATTGACATGGAACTGAATATAGTCCACTCTGAATAAAATGGAAGAAAAACATGTTTCAATGAGCTTTGCACAATGAAAAGGAAGTGCAGATGGTGCAGGGTCTTAAAGATTCGTTTCTATGGTGTCTGGCAATATTTCAAGCACCCAGGGTGTGATTCCACCTGTTAATTAGATCCACTGAGTATTCAAGACACACGAGGCATTCATATCCATCCTTAATGCCACAGACTCATCATTTGGAGAGGTAGGAAAGGTCCTAGTGCCACTCCTCTCCAGCAGCAATGGACTAGGTACAAATGGATATTAAAAGGGAAGGTGCAGTTTTAGCTCATCACAGGAGTGTGTAACATCAAAGGTAGGACTAGGAGCGTTAGACAGACTTATACAATGAAGTTCTCTCACCAGGCCATGTTTTTTATTTAAACAAGGACACAAATGTACTTGCCAAGCCTGCAGTTCTCTTGAGAGCACAGAGCTCCATTAAAAGATAAATCAATGAATGGTGAGATCCTTAGCTGTGTAAATTAATGTAGCTCTGTTGATGCCCATTTACACCAGCAGAAGTTTTGGTCCATGATTTTGGAAATAAAACAAAAGCAGTGTTAATATATACAGTAACCCAGTATGTTCTTATCTTTTAGTTAAAATGTCCCTTTCCCCAGCTTTCCAATAATAGATTAGAAATATAAAGGCAATTTTAAAAAAATTCACAAGAGATCATCCCCTAAAAGGCCTCTATCCATCCAAATACACCACCTTTCTTTTCTGTACCAAATCCTCTTGTAATCTTCATCCAGTCCATTACAATTTACTTCAATGGGAATTTTGCCTTAATAAAGACTGTAGGATCTGAACCAGAGAGTCAAATTCCATTCTTGATTATCCTAGTGCAATTCCATTTAAGTCGTTTGACTCAATACAGAGTTATAAAAGTAGAATCACAATCAGAATTGGATCAAATAAGTGGAAAACAAAATTTAATTTGTTATTGGCAGGGTGCTGCTGAGTATGCAGGAGCTTGCTTGCTTGATGTTAAGATTCAGTCCAGAAGCCCACTTTTAGCTAATTACAAGGATTTGGACATATCTCTAAAATGTCATTAATTTATTAAAATATGGAAAAAATCAAACTCCAGTTAAAACACATTCATGTTTACATCATGGAATCCTTCCTACAGTCCAGTAATTCTCAATTTAAATTGAAGAATATCTTTATCTTGTTGAACTGAAACACATTAGCCAGGCCTTTGAAGCTGTCCCCCCAAACCATCATCTACTTCCTGCCAAGAGAGAATCATCAATGGTGAGCCAAGCCATGGCTTCTATTTATTTTTCATCTGGTCAGTCAATGGAGAGCTTTTTACTGGGATCATGGATTTCTTTGCTAATTGCAGAAATCAAGACATTTGCTGCACGTTGGCTCACTTTCTAATTTATTTGCAGCCTCAGTCACAATTCTTCAGGTTCACTCTTAGTGTCC
Source organism: Lepidochelys kempii (assembly GCF_965140285.1). Classification (NCBI taxonomy): domain Eukaryota; kingdom Metazoa; phylum Chordata; order Testudines; family Cheloniidae; genus Lepidochelys; species Lepidochelys kempii. The sequence continues at coordinate 47,574,249 of NC_136385.1, read as the reverse complement.
CATGACAAAGAGGGCTGAATAGAGATTTCTAGGATCTGCTTATCTAATTATTTTTGCATGATAGCTTGGCTCATGGTTAATTTCACATTGCAACAGTGAGATTCTTGTTCCTTCAAGAACTGTCTGGTTTTAAATAAGAAATCATATATCCCTATAATTAGATCGATGTTTTAGTTCAAAGATAAATACATTTACAAGACTGACAATGGTGGCAAAGAAAATAATGGTCTTGGACAATTCAGAAATATATTTTTGAATTGTTCTTGATTGACTCCAATAACATTTTCAGTTTTGAAGTCAATGGGACTATTTGCATGAGTAGTAGGAGCTGGGTTTGGCATTGTATATTTCATTGTGATTTGCATTGTTGACGGACTTTCTAATCTTCTGTTGTGCTGAACACCCTCAACTCCCATTGACTTCAATGCATTTAGTGACTCACAAGACAGAATCAGCACTTTACAAAATCAGGATCAGGCCCTAAGTGCCAAAGCTCATTTTTAACAACGAGTTTCAAACGTTGCATCTCCCTGTGTAGTAGCTAAAAATGGAACAGAGATCCCTTCGGCTAGAATGCAAGAGTCATCTCTTCTCCCAGAGGAGGTTCTGCCATTGGAGGATGTTGATGTTACATCAACTGCAAAGAATGAGAGCAGAGAACAGGAATTTAGGGTTGAACAAAGTCCCAAGGCATCACATTTCCTCCAAGTAAAGATAATCTTTCCATTGATTAAACCTTAAGATATTAATAGCATGGAGTACAGGGGACCATTCTGGTAGTTTTGTGGCAGTCCTCTGCCACCTAGGATTCAGGACTAACAATTTCTTTCTCCCCAGACTCTCAAGCTCTGGGAATATTGTAGGACTAGGGAGCTCACTTCTGTTCAACTTCTCATATTAAACAACACTACCTTCCTCCCAGGGCTAATTTATACTGGGAATGGAATTAATGGGATTTGCAGAAAGAGAGAGAGAGAGATCCTTAGCTGGAGGAAATGTTGTCATGACACAGGGCCCTTGAGGTTGCTGTGGCAAAGGAGGAGAGGTGGATTCCAAGAACTACCCCAGAAAAATGTGCATGCACAAATATACTATAGATCAGTTACAATACCATGCCCATTGATGGTCTCATGCAAGACGAGCAAGTTCAAGCTCATACTACTTGCCCAAAGGTCTAGAAATGACAAGTATTAATTATTATTGGTTTTATTGGATTCACTCTGGATTTTCTCAGGATAATTTACAGCAAAATGCATCCCAAGGAAGGAGGGCGGGAAATGAGCGCACAATTATATTTGCATTTTTTAAAATTTGTTTGAATATTTTCTGTAAAACCAGGAAAATTCCACTGCAGAATTTTGGTATCACTTTTCTGCATTGCTAAATCAACTGAGTCAGAATTCACAATGCAAGTTACTGCCAACTGAAAGCCCTAAAAATCATATCTGGATGCTTTTAAAGGTTTGAATGCCAATATTATAGTGGTTCCCCACAAGAGTGCCTAACATTAGGGACTGACAGCATTTCACAGTGTCTGAGTGAATAGCACTCCATGAAATGCTGACTGTTCTCTAACCCTAACCCTCAGAATTTAGAATTAGGCCATAAAAATAATCATGGTTCATCTCAGACCAACAGAGATTTTTAAAGCAAATGCACTTTACACTGATTGAAGCTTTGTTAGATAATAAATAAATGAATATGATTTGTGGTTTTGGAGTTCTTGAGCTCTTATAATTAAAAATGTCTTATATAAAATTGATGACCAAGATGGTTAGGTATTTTATAACCATGCGGGGGGGTGGGATATTTTGGTAAAAACATGCAGAAATTATTTTTCAATAATTAATTTCACTGTCCATTTGTAGCACAGCAATGACATTATACTGAATATTTTCTAAGTATTACCCTTACACCATAGTCTAGAGAAGCTGATGTAGTTTGTTTCGTTTCACTAGTATATCAATTGATTAAACATACATCATAGGATATTAGGGCCCAGTCCTGCAAATCTTAACACATGAATGGTTGTGCTTAAGTCAGAGGGCTCAATTGTTCCTTGAGTTTAACCTCTGCTTGATGCAGGAGAAGGGTATTCGGGAACCAGTTACAATCACTTATTCTGTGCCAGTCCAGACCCATCATTTGTTAGAGCAGCCTAGGGACTGCATTACCTTATGGCACAAGTGCAGATTTCCCTATCAGAATTTAAATCAATGAAAGACTAATAGTATAGTGGAGCTCTATCAATTCCTTTCCCATGTATCCTCTTCCCTATACTAGGGGAATAGTTAGCACATGAGTCAACTCTACTGGGAGTTCCCACTCCCATCATGGGATTTTCCACTGATGGGTTGCAGCAAGGATCTGGACCCTTTGCATCACCTAAGTGGTAGAAAGTGGCTGGAGTGTAATGCAGAATCGGGTCCAAAGTGATAAATCTCATGACAAAAGGTTTTACACAACCAACCTCTTACCTTGTAGAGGCAACATTGTCTAACAGGGTGAGAACAGGACTGGACAAAAAGAACTCTTTAGTTCTTATCCTGTGCTAACACTGACTGATGGTGTGAAACAACTCACTTAGGACAGTTCAATGGTGCCATTTAGGCAGGCCATGCATTGTAGGAATCTACTGCCTAATGCCCTAATGGGAAGCTGCAGGAGGAATTCTGATGCAGGGAGACTGATGTCCTCCCAGAGCTCAGTGGCACACAAGAGGAGTGAACCAATGTTAACTATTTCCCCTGTTGTGCTGGTCACACTCCAGGAGATAGCGCACTCCTTCTTGCCACTCTCACTCCCCTTTTGGGCACTGTGCAGCCCTGGAGGTGAATGGAAGGGATACTCCTATAATTGTGACAGGATCATTCAAATAGAGGAGAGAATCCTTGTGCCTTCCATTTCCAAGCCAGTGCTTGTAAATGAACCAATGCTGATGAACTCATTGGGGGTGCTGTGAGGATTAGGTACTTGTGCATCCTTCAGAGATGTAAATCTCTATCTCTAAATGCTGAGGGTTAACTGGAGTTTACCTTTAAACTAGAAAAGTAATGAAATTCTGAATTTAGCCTTCTTCTACACTCACACCTCTGTGAATGCTACAGAGGTCTGAGAATAACGTGTGATTTTATGTACCTGTTGTGCTATATAACACCTAAGTGAAAACGTGTGGAACTGTAATATCACTTTCATATTATTTCAGAATTCTAATAATCTACGATAGTTAAAATAGGATTTTTAATTGAAAACAATGGGACCACATTCTTATAAAGTTAGGCTAAAAATCCAGGGTGAAATCCTGGCTCCATCGAAGCTAATACCAAAATTCCCTTTGACTTCACCACTGATTGATTTCACCACTGATAGACAGCTAGATAGGGTAGACCCATTGAAGTCAATGGAGCTATGCCAATTTACACTAGCTGAGGAGCTGGTCCCATGTGTGCAATTTCATGCTTAATGTAGGAAAGCAATACTTGTGTTTGTACATGAAAATACAGAGTTGAGCATCCAAATGGCCAATCAGATTCACAACTGGTCATGAGCACAATAAATAAATAAATAAATAGATCCATTCAGCAGGAGTAATTATCAGTCATTGCTTGTGAAAATTTGTTTTTTGAAAATCAAACTATAAAAGAGTTGCATGCTTCTGTTGAGTAAAACAAAGGGTCATGAACATTTTAAATAGTGAGTGTTCAGATGCTAGAACTTTCCCTTATGAAAAATCATGTAAAATATAACAGAAGATAATGATTTTAAAAAAGGAAAGAAACAACCTATGAAATTCTATGGCAATGACATAAGATTTTCTTTCTCTGTTAAATCCCATGGGTCAGACTCTTAGATGGTGTAAATGGGTATAGTTCCATTAAAGCAGCTGGCCTAATATGTTTTTAGTTCATTTCACAGAATGCTGCTGAATTTCTGTAGAACCTTTCTAATTTAATTTCTATTAAGTTCTATAGCATTTTCTCATGATAGCTTAAATAGAAATATATAAAGCAACCTGTGACTTCAAGCTCTTCCTTTTATTTCAGTTTTTAAAATCCAATTCACGCAAGCAGTAAGGACTGAATTCTGATCACCCTTTCTCACAGCAAGTAATCCTTTTGATTCCACTGAGATTACTTGCATGAACAAATTGAGCTATATTCCATACAGATATATTAATGCATTTCTTCCCAAAAGGTCAGAAATATTTTAATCTGAACTGTGGCATTAGAGTGAGAGTGAAATTGTTATTATTGTCACTGATCCCTAATTAGTAAAATAATAGTAATAAAATAATAAATAATAATGTAAAGCCAAATCTTTCTAAACTAAGGTATTCTGAATTCAAAGTGTGACTGCAGCTTAATATCTTTATATTCACTTTTTTGCAGGATAAATTATTCCACACTCATTTTGTATACAGAAGTAACAAAGTATTCTTATATTTAACATAGAGTATTGTTATATTTAACAAACAATACATGAGTCATACTGTACCTGGGATATGTAGGAATGTTTGATTTCCGGTTTGGTTCTGCAAGTTCTAATTTCTTCCCTTCTAATGTAACTGCATTATAAAATAACCCCTGAGGCTATTCCTGCCAACCCTTCCTTTCATGTTCACTTCACAACCATGCAGCTTGAACTGGGCTATGCTGCCAGGCACAGGTGCATGCCGCTTCTGTTTCCAGTCAGAGCAGCCAACACAGCACAAAGCACTAAGAAGTCTCTGTCACCCCACTGTGTTGCAGAGCCTTTTAAGTACCACTCATGAGGGTGGCTGGTGGTGCTGCTCCCTGTGCCATATGGCTCTGGATCCTTCCATTTTTCTGTCATGAATGATGAAGCCATTTTCACAATTTAACGATTCACCAAGGGATTTGGGTGGGGTTTTTTGTTTGATAAAAGCAGGCCTCAGATGTGTGGCAAAATTAATACTGCAGCCAATCCTTTATTAGATTGGATTAGATGTTGAGGGATCAGCTTTTACATATTAATGTTTCACAAAAGGCTTAAAATAGGATTTAGTATGAGTAGCACACAGACACCTCCCCCATCCCATGTAGCTGCATGAATGGAAATAGCCGGTTTCATCACATTTTTTAGATGATGCGCAAAATTGTTGTTCTGGCACAGCTCGTTGAGATACACCGCATTATTAACAGGACCAGCCTGAAGGCTAACAGCACCATGGATAAGCACGGACAAAACAAAAGCTTTAAGGATAAGAGTTCACTTCTAATTTTGGTGGTAGCTTCTTGTATTTGTCTTGCTTAGCAGCTAGGTTGGTAAGCCTTTCTGATATTCACGGAACAATCCCAGTTTTGTTGGGCTTATTCTGTATCATTTGTACTCGGAGGCCATTTCAGCAAAGTAATTAGGCATGTGCTCAACTTTGAACATGAGCCATCCTATTCCTGTTTAAGTAATTAAACATGTGTTTAACTTTGCATCAAATGTTTCCTGAAATACCTTCAGACTAATGCAACGCCATCATCATGTTCTGAAAATGTTGAGACACATTAAAGACAATTTGGAGACTATACCTTAGGGATCAATCTTGAAGAGTCTCTGGAAATGTGAAGTCTCTCTCAATACTTCTAGTGAAGGGTAAATAAAATGGGATTGGAAGAGAACCACTAAATGATATAAATCTTAAACTTATTGAGAAGTTCTGTTTTTCTTCATGGTCAGGACTATGTCAGCTCGGTGACATACCTGCTCCTCACCTTGAAAAGAGTTGTGCTCTTAATGCAATGAAGATAAGCATTTAAAACAGTATCTCCAAATAGGTGTCTCAGAATTCTTCGACCAAGTTAATTGACCGAATTCTCAAGATCACACACATCAGTGACAATGCTGAATGTCACTCTCCTGTAGTGCCATCTAACCCATGAAAATGTTTGCATATGGTGGGCAATGTACAATGATGGATGGTAGTTTGTCTAAATATTAGGGCTGTCAAGCAATTAAAAAAATTAATTGCACGATTAATCGTGTGATGAACAAATAAATCGCGCGATTAATCGCAATGTTAAACAATAATAGAATACCATTTATTTAAATATTTTTGGATGTTTTCTACATTGTCAAATATATTGATTTCAATTACAGCACAGAATACAAAGTGTACAGTGTTCACTTTATATTTATTTTTATTATAAATATTTGCACTGTAAAAACAAAACAAATAGTATTTTCCCATTCACTACTACAAGTACTATGAGTGCAACCTCTTTATCATGAAAGTTTAACTTACGAATGTAGAATTATGTACAAGAAAAACCTGCATTCAAAAATAAAACTATGTAAAACTTTAGAGCCTACAAGTCCTTGTTCAGCCAATTGTTCAGACAAACAAGTTTGTTTTCATTTGCAGAAGATGCTGCCTGCTTCTTGTTTACAATGTCACTTGAAAGTGAGAACAGGCGTTTGCATGGCACTGTTGTAGTCAGCGTCGCAAGATATTTACATGCCAGATGCACTAAAGATTCTTATGTTCCTTGATGCTTCAACCCCTATTCCACAGGACATGCGTCCATGCTGATGACGGGTTCTGCTTGATAGCGATCCAAAGCAGTGCGGGCCGACGCATGTTCATTTTCCTCATCTTGAGTCAAATGCCTCCGCAGAAGGTTGATTTTCTCTCTTGGTGGTTTGGGTTCTGTAGTTTCTGCATCAGAGTGTTGCTCTTTTAAGCCTTCTGAAAGCATGCTCCATGCCTCATCCTTCTTAGGTTTTGGAAGACATTTCAGATTCTTTGCATTTTGTCAAATTTGCAGTGAAAGTGTTCTTAAAGCGAACAACATGTGATGGGTCATCATTTGAGACTGCTATAACATGAAATATATGACAGAATGTGGGTACAACAGAACAGGAGACATAAAATTCTCCCCCAAGGAGTTCAGTCACTAATTTAATTAACACATTATTTTTTAATAAGCGTCATCAGCATGGAAGCATGTTCTCTGGAATGATGGCCAAAGTATGAAGAAGTATATGAATCTTTAGTGCATCTGGCACGTAAATATCTTGCGACGCCAGCTACAACAGTGCCATGCAAATGCCTGTTCTCACTTTCAGGTGACACTGTAATTAAGACGTGGGCAGCATTATCTCCCGCAAATTAAAAAAAACTTGTTTCTCTTAGCGATTGGCTGAATAAGAAGTAGGACTGAGTGGACTTGTAGGCTCTGAAGTTTTACATTGTTTTGTTTGAGTGTAGATATGTAACAAAAAAACCCTACATTTTTAAGTTGCACTTTCATGATAAAGAGATTGAGCTACAGTTGAATTGCACTACGCTATGAGGTGAATTGAAAAATACGATTTCTTTTATCATTTTTACAGCGCAAATATTTGTAATAAAAAATAATATAAAGTGACCACTGTACACTTTATATTCTGTGTTGTAATTTAAATTGATATATTTGAAAATGAAGAAAAACATCCAAAAATATTTAATAAATTTCAAATGGTTTTCACTTGTTTGACAGTGTGATTACTTTTTTTTTGACTTAATCACATGAGTTAACTGCGATTAATCGACAGCCCTACTAAATATAGAAGTTATGATTAAATCTGAGAACCATATCTAGTTCTAATTAAGGCTGGATTGTGTACCCATGTTGCTGCGAAGATATAACACCCAAGTTGGACTTCCATGGGACACAGTGCTCCCCAGTAGACATTGTTACTGTGTCTCCCCTTGGCCCCAAGCACACAAGTGTGAGCTTAACTTTAAGCATGTGAGTATTCCCATTGACTTCCAGTTAAGCATGTGCTTAAATGCTTTGCTAGACTGTTGTAGAATATGTGATATTCAGGGTCTTTGCAAATTCTCAGGCCTTGAGCCTGCAAGCCTTCACAGAGCATGCAGTAGAGAAAACAAGGTGGCTGCACCCCAGTGCCAGTGTGAGCAAAGACTTCATGTCAGCACAATTAGTGTTCTATTTAGTCCTCACACCAAATGAGCAGTGTAGATATCAAATCACTTGTCTTCACTGCAGTTATCTCATTTTATAACTTGGGGTTTCTTCCTAGTTTAAGTCCTGTACGCACACAAAACCTTTTAAATCATATGTGGTGGTTCTTTTAACTCAAGTTGGCTGGCCCAAGAGGGGGTATAGACTAAGGCCTGAATTAGCATGATTCCTCAGCTGCTAACACAATTACTGTGTATAGTGCACACAGGCTAATTCCACATGAGTACCACTAGTCCTCCAATGCCTTCCCACAATTCTCCCTGTGTGCCCGGAAAAGACAGATCCCACAATTCACTAGGAAAGAATTAATAGAGTAGCTCATCTTACTGTGGTGCTAAGAAGCATGGGATGTGCATCCAGTATTCTTAGTGTCGCACATGAGAGAGTACAGTGCCTGTGCGGACACAGCAACTTGAGTGTTGTTTGCAGTCTGGCTGCTCTTGCTTGTGTGAGGGTAACTTGAAAGGACTAACTTGAGAGTTGAGAACATGACTTGTCTGGGAATGTTGTGAAGACCAGAAGTATAACTGCACTCAAAAAAGAATTAGATACGTTCACGGAGAATAAGTCACTATTAGCCAAGATGGTCAGGGATACAATCCCATGCTCTGGGTGTCCCTAAGCCTCTAACTGCCAGAAGCTGGGACTGGATGACAGGAGATGGATCAGTCGATAAATTGCCTTGTTCTGTTCATACCCTCTAAAGTGTCTGGCACTGGCCACTGTCGGAAGACCGGATTCTGGGGTAGATGGATCATTGGTCTCACCTAGTATGGCTGTTATGTTACTCTGCAGTGAAAACATACTCTACACCTTCTCTATGGAGGATTAAGCCCTTATAAATCTCTACCTAGGGTGAAATTCACCCACTAGTTTGGCTGTGTGAGTTCTGGATGGACTAGTGTTAAGGGAGAATGTGGGCTGAGTGAGGAGAAGTGGCTGGTCAGTTGGGTCCATGAATACACGGACACAGTATTCCTACGCATAATTCATATGGATCACAAATCCTGCTTCCAAACAAGGGCTGGTGTAGAGTGGTGGCTGTACCCTGCCTGTGGGTTGTCCCAGCAAACCCAATGGTTCTCACACATAAAGCTTGTTTCATTAGGTTTTACATGAGTGTTGTTGTATTTCACCCAGAAGGAACTAAGAATGCTGAAATACACCAAAAAGGTATCCACCATATTGCACATTATCAGTGATGACAGACAGCTCCAGTCTTTGCTTGAAATGATGTGAAGATCACAAAAGGATAGGAAGGGGATGGTGAACAAAAGTAAACACAGTGTATTAGTTTGGTCTGAGATTGTTTGGGAATGGTTGTGGGAAATGCTGTTCTTCTTGGTGAAAATACTTCAGTAAATATAGGAAGAGTATAAAAAGGTAGGGGATTTCCTCTCTCCTAAGGCTTAAAGATACAAGTGTGCAGTGGTGAGAGATCCTGGTGATCATGCAGAAATGCACACCCAATTGCATGCCTGGGTTGTACATATAGCGGCAGCCATTGCAAGCCAAATTCTGTCATCAGTTATATTGGTATAAATTGCCATTGTGGGCAGCACGGTAGAAACATGTGCTCAGGCTCACTGCAGAGCAATAGTTAATAGAGCAAGCAAGATACTAGGCCATATTAAAAAAGGGACAGAGAATAATAATGAAGATATCAGAATGCCACTAAAATCACTCAGTGGTATGCTCTCACATTGAATACTGGGTTCAGTTCTGGTCAGCCCATCTCTAAAAAGGGAGTGAACAGAAATAGAAAAGGTCCAGAGAAGGGCAATCACTGTGATTAGAAGCAAGAGAAGGCATCCATATAAAGGAAGATTAAAGAGATTATTAGGACTATTTAGTTTAGAGAGGAGATGAATAAGAAGTGACACGATAGTCGCATATTAAATAATGAAGTGTGCAGAAAAGGTCAGTCAGGTGCTCCTAATTAGCCTCTCTCATAATATGTGATCAAGGAGATACCCAGTGAAACCAAGAGGCAACCCTTTAACTCTGGTAGAAGGAAATACATTTAAAAAAAAAACACACTACATTATCATCATGTAGAACTCATTGTAACAAAATATTATTGAGGCAAACAATGTAGTAGGAGTCAGAAAAGGATTAAAATGAAAAGAATATAATCTGCAAATGCATTAGCTGGAATAAAAAGGGATAAGGAACATCTATCCGCATTCTTCAGGGCATCAAACACTAACCACCAGGGTTTAGGACAGAACTTTCTCCATTACTGAGAAACATCTGGTACCTGTCAGAGTTGGAGACATGAAACTGGACTAGCCACACCATTGATCTGAACCAGAATGGCAATAACACTTACATTACCAAATTCAGAGTACCAACATTCACTCCAATGGAGTTAATTTCAGAGATTTATATCAGTGTAATTGAATTCATCATTTGGCCCTGCATGTGCAGTTATGACAATCAAAAATGAGAGCAAAAGTAGGCTGTAAATTAGAACTGAACATTGGACCAAATACTTTGCTGGTGTACGTCAGCAGAAAACATGGCCATAATCTGTACAGAATGACACTTTGGGATAAAGCAGCATAAATAAACATACAATTTAGCTAGATGAGATGCCTCTGGGACCTCCACATGGTAAATATATCACAAAACAATTCCACAAAGTATTTTAGATTAAAACACACTGGATTAATTCTAAAAACAGCAAGTGCATCTAAAATCAAGAGAGAAAAGTGGGAATAACAAAATGAGACCAAGTGCTTTAGTAAGGTACTTCGAATGAGCTTCTCTTGTATTGCAACATGATCTACCAGATTATATATGTAAGGACTAAGACATCCCAAAGTTAATGTATTAGAAAGAATGAGTCAAGACATTAGCTAGACCTAGAAGATTATATTGAGCTGTAAAGTGAAACCCCTGGGTTGAGTGTTACCCTCCCATAGATCAATAAATGTCTTCCAGCAATGCCAAAATATACATTCACATTTCAAAACCAGCCTGTGAGCAAACAATGGAGAGGGCAGCTTGATAGTCACATAGGGCCACATCTGGGTCATTAGAGTCAGTGGAAATTTTGCCATTGTCTTCTAAGTGGCTCATAGCAAAATAAAGGCAGAAGTTATTATGCATTAGTGATGCACTGGATTGTTAAACTCACCCCTGGAGTTTCACTATGCCACTCAGTCTAGCCCTTCTAGATAATGTCTGGACTCCTTGTGGTGAATCAGTTAGCTTTTGGGTGTTTTGTTCTTTCTTCCACATATGACCTGATTCATGTTGCAAAACAAGTGCAGATCACTGAAGTACTAATGCTCTAAACCAGATTTGTATGCACTTGTACCTTGATGCAAACTCAGATGGATTTAGTCTTGACAAAAATAAATTAGTCTGGAGAAAAGAGGACGCTTAAATACCTGCCTTAAATCCATCAAGGGTGGAATGAGCAGATCATTTGCGGATCCTACAGAATCTACCAGAAGGAATGGTCTTCCACACAGAGGCTTGTTACCTCTACACAGCCCCCTGGCCCACTACCTCTCCTTGAAAGTACAATTCCTATAGTCACTATCCAGGCTATTAAGAACTCCCCATACAGCCTGCTGTCCCCAGAGCCTTCTTGGAGTGGGGGTTCTTAGTGAAGCAGCTGGGGAAAAGATATGTGCAACTGACAACTAAAATTGTGGGAGGTGTAAGTGTTCAGCCAGTGCTCAGCACATCTCAGGATTTGGCCATCAATGTGTCTGCACATTCTGGGCCAGATCCTGGCCTCTGCTATGACCCCTGGAATTGTTCTTGCACTGAAAAAGAAATGAAGGGCTGTCTTAAATTTGCTGTATGGGAATTACACAAGGGATTTCCTAGGTTATGTAAAGACAGTGTAGCTAGTCATACTACCTGCTGCTGGTATTCTGCTGTAGATGTGCCAGGGATAGGAAAGAGTAGGATAGGTTGTGGGCACAGGATGTTACACTCCAGTAATTGTGGGCTGGCAGAATAGTCCCACTGAGCATTATCAACTGGGCAAGTTAAAGCTGCCTTGCTCTAACTTGCACTGGGAGATGAACTATCCCCGGCTTTCCCCCAAATCAGCATGGTGGAAAGATAGCAGAAAGCAACCTATATTCGTTCCTCAGGTGCTCAGCAATCAGACTTCGAACACATCTAAGGATCTGGTCCTGGGAGTTTTTGCATTTTTAAAAAATAAACTGCTTTCATTTCTAGCAATATTTGTACTTTTCACAAAGGTGGATGCATCATCTGGGAGGAAGGGGTAGTGGCAGGTGCAATAATAGGCATCTTCCCAATCCACCAGCCTATCCTCATTTCTGGATGGAAAATACCTTGCTTCTTCCACAGGGAGCAACACTCCCACCTCACTTTGATGGAAGAGTTTGGAGAAACTTTGCAAAGGGAAACTCATGGATTTTCCCTTTTCCTTAATCCGCTCCCAAAGGGTTTTCTGTGGCAACAGAGACCTGGATCTAAGACATCAAAGCACTGAGGAAAAAGTTGTTATATAGTTGTGTAGTACTAAATCATGAAGTCCTTTTACAGTTTCTATTCAGAGCCTCAAACAGGCAAAAACCTCATTGAGTCACATTTGCAAACCTTCATTTCAATAACAAACTATTAATTCACTTTGGCTTCCCCCAAACATTCCATTTTTGTTTTCAAGAATGAATGTGGAAAGGCAACATACTGTGAATACTTGTACAAAGGCATTCACACAAATGTGCACACTGGAAGTATTCACACAATCGTCTGGAAAAGTATGGGAGTTGACCAATCCAGGAGCAGAAACAAGAGTAAGAATGACAAAATTATGAATAGTGAATACTCCAAGAAATGGTGATGATTAGCAGCTTGTAAGTAACAAATAGGCTGTGGATAATTCACTAAGAGAATAAGAAAATAAATGTGTTAAATAAATTGTTTAAGATTTAGGACTTAAAGATTTGGCCAATTAAGAATAAATCACTGCTTTATTTGCATAATCATTTACAATTAAACACAGTTATAGGCTTCAGTAATATACTAATTGTTATTTTATGATTCTTAAACAAATCCAGGTTCACTTCTTGGCATATAATAACAGGGCTGTTTCTTCTCAGGCTTCTGCTTCATGATCAGAATAAAATGCCATGTATTGTTTTGATGTAATTTACTGTAACAATATAGACATGAATCGTTGTCTCTCTATTTCTGAGAACAACCTTGGAAACAAAAAGCTTCATCTTCAGTATGTAGTTCCTTTTAAATAAAATGGAGCTTGGCAGCTTTGGGGGGCGAAATACTCTTTGTTCCTTTTGTAGTTTAGAAATAGTTATGGATCTGAACCAATTTCCACTGAAGTCAATGGCAGTCTTTCCAATAGCTTCAATGGGAGCCTTGTGTGTATAAATAATTACATTTTTCATGAAATTTCATGAAAAAAATCTTCATAATTTTGTTCCGTCATTTGTCACCTGGAAATATCTTTTTAATTATTGTTTTGCATTAAATGGCGTGGTTTAGGTTTGAACTCCTTAAACCATTTAGCGTCTTTTAATCTAAAACAGTCTCTCTCAAATAACCAAAAAATTTGATTTTCAAAATTAAGGATTTTCTCTAATAGTAGTACAATATTTAGTGAAAATAATTTATATTTAAAAGGATTCTACATTTTGATTTTCATAGGATTTTTACACAACCTTTTTACATACTGAGCATAACAGCTATGGTTTATCTAGCAATTTGTCAATGCTATCAGTGAATGGTATCAGCAGAACTATGCCAGTTTATACCAGCTGAGAATCTGACCCCTAATCTGAAAGCATATAGAAGTGGCTCTTAGCTTTTGAGTATCATCCTAATAGCTTTCATTCACAGTCTTTGGAGTTAAACACATGTCCACACTATCAACACCACAAAGAACACCTCCAAACCTGCACCCCTGCTCCGTGTCATATCTCTAACCCAATCAGCCACCCATCTGCCTTTAAGGAATTTGAAACTCTTTTGGCATGCATCTGTATTACCATTATTTTCAGTTCACTTTGGGATCTGGTGTTTCTTCCCAGGCAGCAGCAAACAGTGTCTACAACGCTCCACAATACTGTGTAGTCATACAGTGCTAGCTGCACGCCAAAGGCAGCTGACAACAGCAGAGCTGCAGAGTTGTGGGGATGAGAAACCCAGAGATGAAAAACATTTATTCTCTTTCATTTCCCTCAAAGGAGGGCTATGAGCCAATCAGTTTAAAGGCAAAATGAACAAAAAAACCAAGTTCCCTCTGCAGCTTCTTTCCATTTTAATCACTTTCTTACTGAGTCATCATTATCTTTTCTTTCCCCCATTCCCATCTCAACTATTCCAGTTCCTCCTTAAAATTGCTTTTGCTGTTATTACTCCTTCTATTACAGAAGCACAAATAGGCATACCTCTTGGCATTCAAACCTGCCAATGTGTGTTAGCATCAGTGGAACATTGAAGCTCAGTAATCCTGGGTACTACCCCTGGCTTTGGGAGAGGATTGCATCTAGTGATTGTAACAGTGATTGGATATAGGATAATCTAAGCCCATAGGTTTGGCACGCTCACTCTGAAAGGGAGTATGACTGCTTGGATAAGACTTGGGCCTACCTGATAAGTGACCTGAATTATAGTCCCAACTTTTCCTGAAGTGACCCTGTGAAATTTATTTCTAAAAAGTGGAGTTAATACTTGGCTGATGTCTACACTTGAGGTATGAGGCCTTGTTTGGTAACAAAGGTTATGAAGTGTCCAGAATTATAACTAGCAGAGATGAGACCATAAACGCGTGATTTCCTGTCACCCAGCTTAGTGCATATTCATAGAATCATAGAATATCAGGGTTGGAAGGGACCTCAGGAGGTCATCTAGTCCACCCCCCTGCTCAAAGCAGGACCAATCCCCAATTTTTGCCCCATACCTGTAAATGGCCCCCTCAAGGATTGAACTCACAACCCTGGGTTTAGCAGGCCAAAGCTCAAACCACTGAGCTATCCCTCCCCCCAAATGTTATATTCCCCTAGGCTATCGGATATTTGGAGGAGAGGTATCTCTCTCTGAATGCTGCTTGACTTGCTGGTGCAGCAACAGAACAGGTAAACAGATTCCGCTCCAATGTACTATGTCCAGTACACTGCAGATCCCCCCAGGATAGGGTCCAGATTTTGGTAGGTGCTATTCGCAGTCCCTTCAGTTCCCAGATGTGTTTCAGCAGAGTTTGTGATGGCTTCCATAGACTCCCATTGGATCAAGCCCCAAAAGAGAGACTGCAAAAGATTCTAGATTCTGGGTAAAAAAAAGTGAAAGTGTCTAGTGACCTAGAAGCCCAAGTGCCACTGACTTTCTCTGAAATGGTGAGGTGATATATGGGTGAACTGAAAAAGCCAAGTAGGATGGGGAGCAGTTAGGAAAAGATAGACAAGAAAAGATGGTGGCAGTTAAGGAAGGATTGGGAGGGTGGCTTAAATAGAATAATGCAGCAGTAGCAGATGTTTTGAAAAATGGTACTCTGTGGTGCAGGGACCATCTTCTTGTTCTGCATTTGTATAGCTCCTAGCACAATGGGATCTTGATCCACAATGGGGACTCAGAGGTGATACCATAAGGCAAATAATAAATAATAATAATGTCGCTAAGATAATTTGGATAGGAGCTAAGTGTTTTAAATATAATCCGGACATTGCTTTAGACATTTATGTGTTTTAGAGTAAGATCAGAATATAGTGTGCAAATGAGTGAAATGTAAAAGACCAGAACTTTGATCACAAAGGACTTTCATTATTCAGATATTGATCTGGATAGGATTTCAGTAAAAACAATGGGAAAATATTTCTGGAAATAGTGCATGTTTACTTTCTTATCTGCTTTGCTGAGCAGAGTACAGGATTAGAGACAATTCTGAACCTAATTTTATCAGATGAGCCAGGTATGAGAAAGAGGACTGAAGCTAAGGAGCATTTAATGTATATTGATCAGAATATTATTAGAATTTAAAATACTAGCAAGAGTGATAACTAGAAGGAAGCAATCAACCAATTTTGATGTTAAGCAAACTGATTTTGTGGGACTATAACATATTCTGAGAAAATTGCAACTTCATTTCCTATCTGTGGGGGACATCTATTAAAATGGGAACATAAAATATATACATAGCAATGTTATAAATGAAAACTATCCCGGTTTAGTTCAAACCAGAATAAATGTCAGCTGTGGACTATGTGGTGAACTAGGGTTATATAAAGTAATAAACAGAAGGCTTATAAAAATATAAACACTCTGCTAATGAGGAAGAATATGAGATCTATGGAGAACAAATAAGCAAAACAAGGTCAAAAGACAGATGAACAAAAGGAAACACTATGTTCAACTGCAGGAAATAATAAGCTGTTTATATATGTGGATGTGCATAAAAAGGCATAGGCAGATATAGAAGGATATATTTACTCAAGACTTAAGGTAAAATAGAAAACTGGCTCCCCAAAAACAGTAAGGCATTAAAATGGTGCTATTTTTAATTTTGCAACAGAGAATGAGGATAAAGAGCTGCCTAAATCCGGAATAAAAATTTTTGGTGCTGTTTTATCCTAGATTTGAGTTCATATCCATTTAGAATAAAAATAGCAGGGGAACAGGTTTTTAAGAGGCTGTGTTAAAGCATGGTACTAGGATTTAAAATAACTTGTTATTAATAGCATTGTGGGTTCTCTGTTTATTGTGTCATCTGCTTATAAATGCTACTGAATGTTTACTGTTATTTGTAGTTCTAAATCGGTCCCATCTGGGAGATATATGTTTGTGATCATTCTTCATCTTCCTTCCTCTTCTAGAAGAGGACAGGTTTAAGGAACCAACTTATATCTGTTTGGTGGAGACTGAAACAAAGGTCATTCTGAGAAATATAGCCTTAAACTGAAAACTAAACCGTGGAAAACAGGCTCTAGGGGCTGGAGTCTGAACTCAGTTACAGCAGTGTAGATTTGGAGTCAGTTCACAAAAGCAAAAATTTACGCTGATTTCTGAATCTCCGGTCAGAGAAAATTTGGGGAATTACGTCCTTATAAGGAGGTGGTCATTTCTAACATACTATCCTTCCTGGCCTGACTGCTGAAGGGAATGGTGATTTCCACTGATTGCAACTAGGTTGCATTGATTCACACCAGCTGAGAGTCTCGCCCAAGGAGGCATCAGTGAAAGAACAGACTTAAAAGATGTGCGTTATTATTGCACAAGACACTTAGCTAGATGATCTATTCAAAAAATAAAAGGAAAAAACCAAACCAAACCAAAGAGCCCTTCATCCCTACCTATGAATAAAATAAAAAACTCACCTTGCATTCTGTTTTTGCCACACTTGCATAGGACAGTTACAGTCTATTGCTCTAGAGAGGATGAAAAAAACACTCTAGAGCAATAATAAAAATGCATTTTTAAAACGAAGTTCCTAAGAAGTTGAATTTATTCTCATTTGTAAAAAGAAAAAAATATTTTAATATGACATCACTGTAGTATGCTTGAATATCTGGGAGGGATCTGATTAAAATGAAAGGAAATGAACTGCACATGCTTTTGACGGGATTCATCAACCAGGAAACAAAACCTACACATTAAAAAATGAAGAGTTAACACAGAATTCAGACATCTAGAAAAAAAATACAGAAAATGTTGCCAAGCCATGCCATAAATATATCCTGTCGGGACCTAGACATTGTTTAAAGTGTTGATAGTAGACAGCAACAAAGAAGAAAAAAAGGGTTGTTGAAAGGTATATAAACAGAGACCTCTTCCTGTACAGCTGCTCTTTACCAGTTGTCGAAATTAAAAGTACAGTATATTTAATTTCCTATTCAGGGATTTGTATCAATCTGTAGCCTGGAACTGATATATATGAAACAAACATATCTTTGGAAGTATTCTTCCTTGTAACTAATCATTCCTTCCTGCTTGTTCAGACTAAGGCCTGGTTCTTACTAAGTTTTGGTCATTAGCCAAAGATAATGTTGACAAATGCCTTGGTGACCTCTTTCCTGTCAATCAGCTCTAGATGTGATAGCAAAATGTTATGTAATTGGGGTCCCTAGGATTTATTTTAGCAGTACATCTTTTCAAAAATAAATGGCCAAGCCTTGGCCACTGGCTGCATCCTCTTTGTATAGCTCCAGTGGCACAAAGGGGACCCTGGGATGGTGTAACGATAGCATGGCCAGTTGGATACTACCTGCTCCCATCCCACCATCCACCTAGCATACGGAACATTCTTGGGTGGACAAGTAGCGTGGACCAGGAAAGGAAGGGGACAGAATGCAGAGCCAGAGGATTACTGTGCTCCAGCAATAACTATCCAGTGGAGTGGGGCACCTTCTTCGTCTCTCATAGATAAGTCCCCTGCCTCATCATGGTGTATGCTGTCCTCCTTGGGGAAGCTGGGGATGCGCTTCTCAATATTCTGTGCCACAACTCTGTGGAAAGCACTAACTCTGTGACACTTTCTGGGCTGGAAGCAGAGGATGGAAAAAAAAATCATTTGATTTTAACAATGGGCATTTTTAAAGGAATCAGTTTTTCAATACAAATCCACTTGCAATTACAAGGTGACAGAAAGAAACATAATGCATATCAAGAGACAAAAGGGACAATCATATAAGGCCCAAGACAAAGCCCACTGAGGAATCTTTCCATTGAATTTTGGATCAGACCCATCATAAATGTCAAGAAGTAGGAGAAATGGAAACTAAAATAGACAGCTGAGCTATGCACAGTCCTGCAGACACTTCTGTAGTAGGGAAGCTGAATTGCTTCCTCTTTGTTGGATCTTGTCCTAAAAGACGATATAATCATAGACGATAGTGACTAGACTGAGATCTTGTTATGTAAGTAATTCTTTAAAACATTCAGATTGTTTTCACTCTTATGAGCATCATGTAGATTTTGTATTAACAGACATACCCCACAGGAATTAAGATTATAAATGATCTAGTTTAACCAAAATGATTGCTGTAGGTTTCACATGGTATGTACAAAAGTTGACATTTTTTGGATAAGTGTGGTTTACTTCAGACATTTAGTTAGTGAAAATTTGAGTGCTTTTTGAGCACTGCTGTAGAACTGTTATACTGTCATATAAGCCATTCTGAGCTTTTATAATGAGCAGACTATGGAAACAAATGATATTTTAGGAAGAATATATAAATTTCACAAAATTGTCATGGAATACCCACAAAATCATCTATGCTGTAGAACTCATTAATTACATGATATCTGCAAACCACTTTAAAGATGAGAAGATCTATATTGTTTACTTTAAGCACTATTATTAAAGACCAGATTCTGATAGACTTTGAAATATTCAGTGGCACCAATAAAACTATTTGAGGAGTAAAATGCTGCTCATCATAAGGCTGATAAAATTTGGCTCTAAATTAGCAGATGTATTGTATATTGTTTGACTGCAGGATCAAGGCTTTGAGGCAAACAGATATTTTAATGAATGTTACAGTGGGTCATTTTCTTAAAGTGAAGAAGAGTTTGAATATTATTGTTATATTTCATATCTGTTTGTTTTAAATATTAACAAGCTAAATTGTTAGCTATCCACAGTCAATTACACAGGTGGAAGTCTGTTAACTCCAATAGTTACTTCTGATTTATATCAGCATGAGACAAGAGTCAAGCCCTTGGGGCCTGATTTTCAGGTGTGTTAAGCATATATGAAAGTCGAAAGGAGTTATGGGTGCTAGGTAATTTCAAAATGAGGCCACTAGTTTCCAGGTAGACACTGAGGTTAAAGAGTGTACCTAAGGAAGAGATTACATTACACTACATTAACTATGTTACACTACATTTAAGAAATGACATTTACCCTAATTTGGATGTTTTATTATATTTAAATAGATATAACATAATTAAGAGAATAACAAAACACCTGAAAAATCATGGTATGATATGGTCTAACCAGCAACATTTCCAGAAAGAAATATAGTGTGTCACAATTCTCTTAGGCCATATCTACACTACCACTTATGTCAGCAAAATGTATGCGCTCAGGGGTGTGAAAAAACACCCCTCCCCCAGAGTGACATACGTTTTGCTGGTGTAAGTGGTAATGTGCACAGCGCAATGTCAGTGGGAGAGCTTCTGCCACTAATGTAGCTACCACAGCTTGTTGGGGGTGCTTTAATTATGTCAACAGGAGAGCTATGTCTGTGTAAGGTCTCTAGTATAGACATTGCCTTAGAATTCTTTAAAGGTGTCAGTAAAGTAGTGGGTAAAAGAGAACCTGTTGATATCATTAATTAGACTTCCAAAAGGCCTTTGATAAGGTCCAGTGCTAGATGCTACTAAAGAAATTGAGTGGACACAGGGTGAGAGGTATTGTGTTGGATAAAAATGGGTGAGGAGACTGGAAGCAAAAAGTAGGACTGAAAGGTCAATTTTCATTGTGGCCAAAGGTTAACCATGGGCTGCCTCAAGGTTCCATACTAGGTATCCATGTTGTTTAATATATTTATTAACAGAAAAGAGAGGGGAATGAGAAATGAGGTAACAACATTTTTTGATGATACAAGGTTATTTATGTTAATCAAGTCCAAGAAGACTGAGGAATTTCAGAGGGACTTAATCAAGCTAGGATAATGGACAACATGATGGCAAATGAAATTCAGTGTTGATAAATGCAAAGTAATGCACACTGGAGGGAAACAATTAAACCAATTGTATACATTACAGAGTTCTAAATTAATGGTATCAGCTCAGGACCTGAGTGTAGACAACTCAACTGTAAACAACTCAATGTGCAGCTGTGATCAAAAAAGGAAAGAAGATGTTAGAATGCATAAAGAAATGGGATGATAAAAATAAGAGAACATTATAATGCCTCTATATAAATAAATGGCGTGACCTCTTCTGGAATAGCGTGTGCACTACTGGTCATCCATCTCAAAAAAGGTATTGCTGAATTACAGGAAGTTCAGAGAAAAGTGATGAAAGTTATTGCGGACCCGGAAAAAATCTTTCATGTGTAGAGAGATTGTAAAGACAGGGATTGTTTAAATAAGAGGGGCATGATAAAAATATGTAATGGCAGAGAAGGTAGAACAGGAATTTCTGTATCTCATAATGCAAGAACAAAGGGACAGACATTCAATGAAATTAAAAGATAAGAAATTCAAAATTGATAGGAGAAATTTTTCACACAATGTTTACTTAGACTGTGGAACTCAATGCCACAGGAAGATGCTGAAGTCAAAGTCACTGAAGCCAAGAACTTCGGAAGACAAAAAAGGTGATTGGACAGCTATACGGATATCAAGAAGGTTCAGAGTCTTCATAATTACTGATACACATTTTGGAAGGGATATTAAACCTCATGCTTTAGGGCTTAAACCAATCACAAACTATTACATATCAAGATGAGCCCTATGTGTGGAAGGGGACTGATTACGCTGAAGTATACAGTGCTGGCCACTTATCAGGGAATACTGGACTAGATACTGAGTCTGCTCCAGTCTGGTAATTTCAATGTTCCTCTGTAAAGAATGTTCATTTAACACATACTGTACATATATGTGTCCACATGTGTGTGGGTGTGAAATTTTCTGTTGTTTTGACCACTACTGCAATCATTTCCTCGGTTTTCTTTTACAGGGTGTTTGGGGCTGCTATATTGCTGACTGCCACTCTTAATATGCTAATACCATCTGCTGCTAAGGTGCATTATGGGTGTGTCATCTTTGTCCGGATCTTGCAGGGCCTTGTAGAGGTATGGAAAAGAAGTTGGAGTTACAAGAAAATGTGATTGTGGATGTTCTTTAGTTGCTAACCAGCAGTCTTTGTTATAAGTGAAAAAAATAGGATTCCAGTTAAGAGTTGAATCCTAGTGCAATGAAATGCAGCTATTTGAATGGTTAGGTCACGTTTTCAATGTATCTTTCTTTTGCCTATAAAATTACATGGTAAAAATCCACCCCTGTTCAGAGGGCCAGCACAGGGCATACACCACCATTTAATTCCCACTTAAGCCAGTACTGCATAGACCTTGATCTGGGGCGTGGTCTCCCACTCAGGGTAGTTTGTGGACCAGCACCTGAGAATGAGCACTCTCTTTAAAATCAAGTTTGTATTTCTATAATAGGCATTGAGCATGCACCCACTGACATCAGTAGGAGTTTTGCAACTGAGTTCAATGGGAGCAAGGTCAAGCCTGTATTGTAAATTTGATTGTCTCATGAACATTTTTAGACCAGATTTGAATACATGCTCTCCAGATCACCAATGAACCAATTTTTGAACGCATCTTATTATATAAAAACCTTAGATTTGGGAGAACAAGCTATGTGCAAGGTGGATAGTTAGTGTACTAGCCATATTTCCATGTGCAAGTTAGGTAGTGAGGTATCCAACTATATATATTTGCATGCACAAATGTAGGCCCAGTCTTGCAAATTAATTTATGTAGGCAGAACTTTACACCTCCTGAGGAAGAGGGAAAGAGAGAAAGAAGACTAGGAGATTAAAAAGTAAAACAAGATATTTTTAGACTTGTCACATTAAACTATTCTCTTTCCCTCTTTGATGGACTTCTGCATGCAAAACTAGCTTCTGAATAGGATTGTGAAGAACATTTGCATGGATTCTGGAAACATCCTAATTGGAGTTTTGCGTAACTTGTTGAAAATTCACAAAAAAATGTCCAAGTTGTAAAACAAGAAAAGTTTTGAATTTTAAAATTATGTTCAGTTGAAGATCAAATATTACATTAAAAGAAGGAAAGATACTACTGTTCTAAAAATATGCGAAAATCCAAATTTTAATGTGTAATTAGCTATTAAGTGAAATTTTTGTAAGAACTTACTGTATATAGCAAGGTTGCAAGATGGTCCATAAAAATATTAATAATTCTGAGTGAAATTCCATTATTTTTATACAGTTAAGGCTAAACCTGTGTTGCAGAGAGAACAGTCATATTTGAAAATGAAATCAACTAAAGATTTCAGATTTCCTTTTTCATATGTGCTTAAAAAATTTATTACAACAAAGACAGTGAGAAAGACTTCACTTGCAATATTTTCTAGTCTCCCAGAATCACACTGCTCTTGTTTTCTAGGGTCAGGGTGAAGGGAAAACGGCTGATTTTTAGCTTCTATGTCATTGTACTTTCCAATTACATTACTGGTGGCTAGAACTTAGGATAGCTCAGGTATGGTCTAAGGGAAAAAACCTGGGTTTAGGAGACGTCAGGAGGCCCAGAGTTCTAATACTGGCTCTGCCATGGATGTGATGGGTGGCCTTGGGCATGTACTTCACCTCTGTGCCTCACTTTCCCCACCTATAATTATTGTAACCACCTATTTCACAGGGGCACTGTGAATATTAGCTAGTTATTAAAGTACGTATGGTGTAGTAAACACATAGGGCTTGATCCAATTTCCATTCAAATCACTGGCAGTTTTTCCACTGTAAAACAGGAGTTGGATTGTGTCCATGCAGTGCTATAGAAATTCTAGTATAATTATTAGACCATTATTTTCTTTATATTAGTTTTAAACAGAAATAAATGCACAAACAATACATCGACTAATTGATCAGCACATGCTAACTTGTGGAATGCCGACTCCACAGGGTGTCACTTATCCTGCCTGCCATGGGATATGGAGCAAGTGGGCCCCTCCTTTAGAAAGAAGTAGGCTAGCAACCACGTCCTTTTGTGGTAAGCCACCCTTTAATATTGTCCTCTTCTCCCCTCCTCCCCCAACAAAATTAAATAGTCCAGTAGAGAATGTATTTCCAGTTTCAATCATGTATCTCTTGTTTTATAGGTTCCTATGCAGGAGCTGTTATTGCAATGCCTTTAGCTGGGATTCTAGTGCAATATACTGGATGGTCTTCTGTGTTTTATGTGTATGGTATGATAGTTTTTGTTTACCTCCCACCATTAATACAGGAATCTAATCTGTGCTGTTAACAGCTGCATTGTTAACATAGGATGAAAATAAAGGAAGACTAAAGTTTGAGTCTAAACATGCAACCTAGAGAAATAGGTGTTGGAGGAAGGGAAAATGTGAAGGAATTGTAAAATTAGAAGAAGAAACAATGGTCTTAAAGAGGAGAAATTTCAGCTGAATGAAAGAGAGAATTACTTTTATGTTGTACAATCACCAATTCATGATGTCTCATTCTCCTCCCATTTACATCAGTGGAAATCAAGAGTAGCTGAACTGAGATTGATTGGCAGATCCTCAGATGGTGTAAGTTAACTAAGCTACACTGATTTACAGCAGTAGAGTACATGGCCAATGGAATTAATTATTCAGTGTAAAACTTGTATGAAGTAGAGAAAGATCCCATAAAGAATGAGAATTGATCTGAACTACTGGGAAAGATTTTGAGGAAGTTTGAAAACTGCCCTGCAGTAATGCAGAGAACTGGATTAGATGCCTCAAAGTGGCCACAATTTTTAGGGCTGTATTAGAAATGTATAAGTCAGAAGAAAGACCAAAGCATAATGGTAAAATTTTATATTATATGCATAAACACACACTCTGCGTAATCCCACTGAAAATATGGGGTGTAAAACATGGGTTGAATTTAGTCCTAAGGGTTTATTTCTCTAATCTAAAATGACTTTTAGCCAGAATGAATACCTCTTTATGGTATAATATAATTAACCAAACTAATCACAGGAAAAAATACAGAATACCACACAGCTATAATTAACACTGTTCATTTCACATGCCTCCTAGTATATCACACCAACAGAATCTAGAAAATTTCACTTAAGGACTGTTACATAGACTAGATATTTTTAAAACCCATTTCAGTGTTGGAATGAACAGGGAATAAGTTCACTCAAAATGGCACAGAAATGAAGTGGAAACAGTGCCACAATCTTATATTTTTCAGGTAAAAATGTTAGTGTAGTGAATTACTAACAGTGACATAGGATAAGTAGAAATGAAATTTCACTCTAGGTAGAATGAAACTCTGAAGCTGTTTCCATGCACTGAAATATACCAGTGGCTATTCAGGACTCAGTGATTCTTCATTTATAGCAAAGTCATTCTGTAAATGAAATGACAGCCTCATTATGGGCCCAACCTGGTAAACACTTCTCACCGATAGTAAGTGTTTGTGGGATCTGGTCTTTGTGAGAACAACTCCGTAAAGAAGGCAACTCCAAATGCCATTGAAATGAGATGTGCTGGTATTTTTCCTGGTTTGTTGCTTTAGTGCATTTGTATTTCCTTTCAAGGTCCTTCTTCCTTTTACATTTTCAACAGGGAGCTTTGGGTTGGTCTGGTATATGTTTTGGCTTTTGGTGTCATATGAGAGTCCTGCAAAGCACCCAACGATCACAGATGAAGAGCGCAGATACATAGAGGAGAGCATTGGAGAGAGTGCCAACCTCTTAGGTGCAATGGAAGTAAGAACTTTATATATATTTACATCAATCCATACAGTGGTATCAGATTATAGCATGGTTTTTGGGTGGAAAGGAAAGGGGTAAAATAAACTTAAGAGAGTTAACACCACTCAAGTTAGGATGTAGTTATTCAAGACAATTCAACTCTCCAGAAAACAAATTCCATCAGACATGTCTGTATGGCTCGTGCTATTACATAAAGCATACAAGGCTTAACTCTTCCCTCCTTTTAATGGGACTACACATGGAGTAAAGGACTGCTCTATATAAGGGTGACAGTGGATCAAAGCTCTTGATTATGGGAAAAGTGGCCTACACCAAATGAAAAGGGTTTGAGATAACCTTTTCACATAGTTGGCAAATCTCATGAAGCTTCCATTCCTTTAGTTACCATTCCCCAATTATTCCCCTTTGCAGCTTCCTTCACTTCTTTGTTAGCTTCCCAAAGCTTTCTGCTCCCTTTGTATCACCCCCCCCCATCTCAACACAATCCTTACTATGTACAGATATCAAGTACATAAATTAGGCTTTGTCCAGTGAGTTTGTTTTTGCACAATACAACAGAAATACTGTGCTATTGAACCACTGATGTTCAGTTAATCTACACCAGTTGCATTTTTCGGTTAGCTTTTTTTTAAAAAAAAAAAAAATCAGTATTTAAAAGTAGCCTATGCGATGAGTGATTCTGAGGATATTCCTTTAGGAGCCATGCTGTCTCCCTCACAGGTGCAGAGTAGCTGCCATAGAGGGGAACTTGAAGGTGCTAATCCTCCTTGGAGCAGCATTAACTCCTAATCAGACATTGTCTCTGTGGAGCTTTCCTGATATTGCAGGGAAAGGAGGAGCATGCTGTGGAGTGGGTGTTTCTCCCTCACACTCCACGCCAGATCTAATGCCTCACCACATGTGGAAACCCTGGGGGTTGTTAGGCTCTAAATGAGGTTTCTAGGTCTAGGACAGATGACAGTGTTTCCATTTCCTTTCCATTCGATCCCTTCCCAACCATTTTACTGTTAAAATGAGGAACAGATAATGTAGAGGCGAAATTGCAATACACAGTGAGATGCTGAGAAGTAGAATCAGATAGGGCTGCATCACCATCTAGTCTAAGTTCAATTTGTCTGAAAGCTTATGAACTGAAGCAAGAGAAGCTCTCACAATTCTGTGCCTCTGACTATTGTTTTTAAATCATACTATATAGCTTAATTGCAGAGATGTAGGGGGATAATAGTTCTCACCTCACCTTTGAGAAACAATTGTAACTTCATTATTTAAGGCTGACTTCAGGAAGAAGTCCTCATGATTCTACTGGAGTCTCTTTCCAGTTATAATGAACACCCTTTCAATAAACAGACCTTTGGGCCCTGTGTAGTTTGAGATTATCCTATACAAATTTACATCTCAGAGAATGCTATGAAGTCTGGTATGAAATGGAGACATTCCTAACAGCCATTAAGTAAACCTACCATGCAAAATGAGCACTTTCCTATTCCTTTAATTTCTAAAAGGGTTTAAAGAAATAGCTTTACAAATGCTAACTAAGGAAAATCAGCCATTGCTGTTTGTTTCTTAGCTTTCTAGCCTCTTCTCTTACCCTGTCAACCTTCCTAGTCCTACCTTCCTTTATCACTGATTCCCAGAGATCTCTCTTTATAGTATTTTCTAATTGGGTCAGACCATTTGCTCTTGATTGAGCACAGGCTTAGGCTCTTTTCCCATGATCAAGAGCTTTGAGCCACTGTTGACAGCTGCAGTATCCAGTTTGAAATTCAATGATACTTGTGCTCCTCAATGGCATAGGTGCTTTTGAAAATCCCACACTTGATGAAAGAAATATGCTTCAGATTGAAATTTTAAACACAATGTCTAAGGCTTGTGCAAATATTATTTAAAGAGAAATCAATATATTCTGCTCAGGTTTGGGTTGGAGATTTCCTGTTTCATTTATTTGTACTTTCATTATTTAAAACTGGATTCAAAATTATATTTGGAAGTGATTAGTCTGTATTAATGGCTTAATTGCTTTTGATATGTGCAGTATGACATTCTTCCCAGGGCATTCACCATGCCCTCCTCACCAATTAAGACTCACTTAACCCTGTCTAAGGATCTTAAGTAGAACTTAATAGGTGCACAGGGCATTGCACATACTGTATTAGAGAGAGTTTCACCACTTCCCTTTGGAACCATGCCAGTTTTCAAGACATAATGGACCTAATCCTACCCTCAGCTGCACCCAGGAAACCTCTTTGAAGTAATTTCCATATACTCCTATATGGAAGAAACCTGGCCCAATGTGGCGCTCCAGTCAAGTCACTGGGACCTGGATCATCAACTTAAACGTTGTGATAGAGAGCAACACAATGCCTAGAAAAATCACAGGAACAACTGTGTGATCCACAAAGCCTAAGCTGTGTGCCTAGACTCCTTATACAATCATGCCGAGAGACAGGCACCTAAGCATATGATACACAAAAGCCAACATGCTAGGTGGGGAGTCCCCTAGATTAATCAATGGGAGATGCTGAGGGGAGGGCTGTGTCCTAAACCCTGCGAAGAATTAGATGCCTATCTCTGCATGTGATACACAATGAGGAGACCCTCTCCTGGAGTCAGGTGACTTAGGTGCCTAAGTTGTTTCTTGTAAGAATGAGTTAGGTGCCTACTCATTCCACATACAACAGCAGGAGGAGGAGGTTGTTTTGGTGCCACCTACCTTATAACTTTTAATCCAGTGATTGGAGCACTCCCCTGGGACACAGGAAACCAAGGTTCAATTTCCCTCTCTGCCTGAGGGGGGACCAGGATTTGAACAAGGAGCTCACACACCACTCAGAGGCACCCGTTAATCACAGAGCTATGAGATAGTCTAATGGGGGACCCTCAACCTCTCCCGTTGAAGGTGCTCCACTGTGTTTAACTAATTAAAGAGCCATTGGAGCATGTGTGTGCCCTACCATCAGGCTATTGAGTCATTCTCTCTTTCTGGCCCAGTGACTATTTAAGTCTTTATCCAAAGTAGAATTGCTTTAACAGGCAAGGCCTGGCTCTGTAGTTTAGGGGGGTAGTATTGTGGCCTTGGCAGGCAGGGTGGAAGGTTCAAATCTTGCTAGGGTATCACCTAGGTAGTAATCTCTGCATGAATTGAAGGAACTCCCTATGAGAATACCCCCTTAACCTGCTCTTTAGAGCACTCTCCTGAGAGAGGCGTGGAGCTCCCTATTTAAATCCTTTCCTGTTCCTCAGATGGTGGTGGAGGCAGAATAGAACCTCAGTCTCCAGCATCCTAGCTGAGCACTCTAACCACTGAGCTAAATGTCATAAGGTGGGGACCACCTGACAGATTTCAAAATGGGACCCAATCTGGTAGGTAGTCACTGAGCATGCCTACCAGATTGGGTCCCAAGAGTGAGACAGGTGCTCCTCTGCCTATCTTCCCCTGGATCCTTTTGGGACTTAGGTAGGTAGGACATAGGTGGCTGAAAGCCTGGAGTGAGGTTGCAGTGCACATGCCCAGAGGCAGAAACTTAGGTGCTGCGGGAATTTTTACCCTGAAAACTTAGATGCTGAGTGAGTTTAGGTACCTACAGAGTTTGGCAGCAGTCAAGCAGGAGTTTGGTGCATCACAGCATTGCCTAATATGAATGACAGTATTGAGTAAAAAGAAAAGGAGTACTTGTGGCACCTTAGAGACTAACAAATTTATTTGAGCATAAGCTTTCGTGAGCTACAGCTCACTTCATCGGATGCATTCAGTGGAAAATACAGTGAGGAGATTTATATATACACAGAACATGAAAAAATGGGTGTTATCATACACATCGTAAGGAGAGTGATCACTTAAGATGAGCTATTACCAACAGAGAGTGGGGAGGGGGGGAAGAAAACCTTTTGCAGTGATAATCAAGGTGGGCCATTTTCAGCAGTTAACAGGAATGTCTGAGGAACAGTGGGGCGGGGGGGAAATAAACATGGGGAAATAGTTTTACTTTGTGTAATGACCCATCCACTCCCAGTCTCTATTCAAGCCTAAGTTAATTGTATCCAGTTTGCAAATTAATTCCAATTCAGCAGTCTCTCGTTGGAGTCTGTTTTTGAAGTCTTTTTGTTGTAATATTGTGACTTTTAGGTCTGTAATCGAGTGACCAGAGAGATTGAAGTGTTCTCAGACTGGTTTATGAATGTTATAATTCTTGACATCTGATTTGTGTCCATTTATTCTTTTACGTAGAGACTGTCTGGTTTGACCAATGTACATGGCAGAGGGGCATTGCTGGCACATGATGGCATATATCACATTGGTAGATGTGCAGGTGAACGAGCCTCTGATAGTGCGGCTGATGTGATTAGGCCCAATGCTGGTGTCCCCTGCATAGATATGTGGAATTAATTTGCAAACTGGATACAATTAACTTAGGCTTGAATAGAGACTGGGAGTGGATGGGTCATTACACAAAGTAAAACTATTTCCCCATGTTTATTCCCCTCCTCCCGCACTGTTCCTCAGACGTTCCTGTTAACTGCTGGAAATTGCCCACCTTGATTATCACTACAAAATGTTTTCTCCTCCCCCCGCCCCCGCTCTGGTAATAGCACATCTTAAGTGATCACTCTCCTTACAGTGTATATGATAACACCCATTTTTTCATGTTCTTTGTGTATATAAATCTCCTCACTGTATTTTCCACTGAATGCATCCGATGAAGTGAGCTGTAGCTCACGAAAGCTTATGCTCAAATAAATTGGTTAGTCTCTAAGGTGCCGCAAGTACTCCTTTTCTTTTTGTGAATACAGACTAACACAGCTGCTACTCTGAAACCTGTCAGTATTGAGTAAATTTGTCTTGCTTCACTGAATACTATTGCAGACATTTGTCCATTTGCTCAGGTGTCTATGCTAAGTCTTTGATTCTCCACATACTTATGCATATGTTTTACTTTATTAACATTAAAGCCAATGGAACTACTCATGTGTAAAGTTAAGCACCTGTTCCTTTGAACAGTGGCTAAAATAGCATGCATGATAAGGGAAGCGTAATATTCATTAACCAATAAAATATTAACTGGGCTTTTCTTTCCACGTTTCAGAAATACAAGACTCCATGGAGAAAATTTTTTACTTCTATGCCTGTCTATGCAATAATTGTTGCAAACTTCTGTAGAAGCTGGACTTTTTATTTGCTGCTTATTAGTCAGCCTGCTTACTTTGAAGAGGTGTTTGGGTTTGAAATAAGCAAGGTATTTAATCATAATGTAACATCAGATATTTTTGAGTAGCAATAACTGACGAATCATGTTTGTAGATCTTTACTTGGAGTTGGAAAATTGTAAGCACATATTTCCCAGTGTTTTATAATTCTTGAAGCTCCTTTCCAGTGCAGAAAATCACCATTCCTTTTATGTACCAGCATATATGAGTGAAGTGACAAAACTGAAAAGGGATCGTATCCTTTTGGTTAGGCTAAAATTTACACATAGTGCACTCACTAAAATTTTTTTAAGAGGAAATACTTTATAGTGACCTCTTTGGAGCCATACTGGAACATGACTTTGTATTAGTTTTGGGGGGTGAAGCATGCAAAGTGCCTCTGCCGTGTAGACTGCACAAAGGCCCATCGCAACTGAGGTCCATCGGTGCACCCTCTGGAGACCATGGTGCCCCCAAGACTGTGGGGAAAGTTGCAGGGAAAGTAGGAGCATCCCCTTCCACCTCCCTCCACTGGTCTGGAGAGTACACTGGTAATAAGGGGAACAGCAAGCTGCATCATCCAAAAAAAATGGTGCAGCTTGCATGGTCCCCTATGCATTGGGGCATTCACCCAGGAATTGCACCTTCCATTCTCCCTGAGGTTGATGCTGTTATGTATCACCCCTTACATGGGTCAGTGGCACAATCTGACCAATAAGGACTGATCCAAAGCAGTCTTTCCATGGAAGTCAGTGAGCAAATCAGGCCCTTGATTTGCCCATTAGATAGATGGAATAATAATTTATCACCTGTGTGTCTTAGGTCCTATGCTGCAAAGAGCGAACAGAAATTTTTCTTAGCTCAAGTGGTAGGGGCTTGAGGTTTTGGTGCAGGAAGGTTTAAATTCTATCCATGTTGTTACTATGAAGGTCCAAGTGTCTCTGGCGTGCAGCATATTGAGAACCAGAAAACCCTAGGTAGCCACAGAATTGTTTCAATATTATAGGCTAAAATCACAATTATATTATGGCATTCAGCAGTCATAGATGGGCATAAGCTGCAAAATTCATATCCAGATTCTGCACCACTCACTCTCTCTCAAAGTTCAGATTGAGTTTTGGGTTTAGCCATCACACAGAGAAAGGGACCAGTGGTGAAATTCAGGTCCAGATCCAGGATTGGAGTCTGATCACCTATCTTCCCACCTCCAAAAACTGTTTTTGATTCCACCCCCTCCTTAATACACATTATATAATAGTGCAGCTTCAAAGAAAAGTGTGAATGGTCTATGGGAATTTAACACTGCTTCTAACTTTTTCACAGAAGAGGAAATATTAGAAGTTCTAGTTCAAATCCATTGTGCCCTTTCCATTTGCTGATGAACAAGCAACATGGCTGCTTATCATGTTTCACTTGTTTTTGTACAGCAGATAAATTAATCTGGAAATTTAAATGTTAGTCTTTATGTGAGCCTATGTACTGTTCAATGTTCTGGGTTAAGGAAATGAGTCTATTTGGGGGTATTCTAAGAACTTTTTTGTAGTGTATGTTTCTAAAGAAACCTCTTCTATTGGGCATATGATTAGAATGGTCATTTCATATAGAGTTAGTCTTAATGTTTTAGCCCCAAAAATTGTTTTAAGAGCTAGATATTCAAACAATGGTCCACCTATTGTAAATCTAGAAAAAATATTTTTGGCATGAGGACTAATATTTTAGCTCCCTCACATGGAGCTTGTTCACTGACAGTGGTTGCAACTGAAAAGCCAACATTTACCTGCCAGTATCTTATGGTGGTACCTGAAATACTGCAGCTACTTCCTATTCTAAATATCTGACTAAATTGGAGTAACACCTGCTTTCATCAGGGATGAATCTGGCCATCTGATTAGCTTTCTATCTTGTAAACTACAGCAAAGTACAGAATTTCACACTTCAGATGGAAAAAGGAAGAGATCATTTTCTGCCTTTGATCATAGTGCATTTTGTAAAAGGTATCACAGAAATGCTGTTTCCTCACATACCCTCATTTTTAATATTATCCTTGGCATACATATTTATTATATATTTTCAGTGAAGGATTTTCTGTGAAATTTAGTGTGTGTATGGAGCCAATCGTCAGAAAAATACCACTGATTTACATCTGTGTGTGTCATTAGTGTGTAGCTTACATATGATTTCTAAACATTGAGTATTCTGGGCCTCATCCTCAATTCCTTGCCCATTACAAAGTTCCACTGGCCTCAATAGGAGTCTGAAAGTTCAAGGAATGTAGATCCAGGACCTCTGTGCTTCTTGATGCTTTTTAGTTCTGAAAACCCCTGACTTAATTTACCTATTGATCTGTATCCTGTAATGTTTAGTACTTAGAGTTCCATGCATGATTCCCAGTTTGTCTTGCTTATCATTTAGCAGAGAAAATGGCAAGTTACAAGCATGCACATTGTCACATTTCACTCATTTAATACAATTAAAATCAAGATGCCTGCTTTAAACACCTACCCTGGACTTGTAGAGAATCAACTAAGTAGTTGTTGATTGCCTGATGCTTCAGAAAATGATAAATCAATATTTTATTATGGTGCCAACACTTCCCATTTGTCATTATTTTAGGTGGGTATGTTATCTGCTTTGCCGCATTTAGTGATGACCATTATTGTGCCTATTGGGGGACAGATTGCAGATTTCCTAAGAAGCAGGCAAATTCTTTCAACCACTACCGTGAGAAAGATAATGAATTGTGGAGGTAAGTCACTCTACCTTATTTAAAGGTTTCCCGTATACCTTGAAGTTTGCAGATGATTTTAAACTGCTCAAGATAGTTAAGACCAAAGCAGACTGTGAAGAACTTCAAAAAGATCTCACAAAACTAAGTGAGTAGGCAACAAAATGGCAAATGAAATTTAATGTGGATAAATGTAAAGTAATACACATTGGAAAAAATAACCCCAATTATACATACAATATATGTATGTATAATTTAGCTACTACTAATCAGGAGAAAGATCTTGGAGTCATCATGGATAGTTCTCTGAAGATGTCCACACAGTGTGCAGCAGCAGTCAAAAAAGCAAACGGAATGTTAGGAATCATTAAAAAAGGGATAGAGCATAAGACAGAGAATATCTTATTGCCCTTATATATATCCATGGTACGCCCACATCTTGAATGCTGCGTACAGATGTGGTCCCCTAATCTCAAAAAACATATACTGGTATTAGAAAAGGTTCAGAAAAGGGCAACTAAAATGATTAGAGGTTTGGAACAGGTCCCATATGAGGAGAGATTAAGGAGGCTAGGAAAAGAGGAGACTAAGGGGGGATATGATAGAGGTATATAAAATCATGAGTGGTATGGAGAAAGTGAATAAGGAAAAGTTATTTACTTGTTCCCATAATATAAGAACTAAGGGGCCACCAAATGAAATTAATGGACAGCAGGTTTAAAACAAATAAAAGGAAGTTCTTCTTCACTCAGCACACAGTCAACCTGTGGAACTCCTTGCCTGAGGAGGTTGTGAAGGCTAGGACTATAACAGGGTTTAAAAGAGAACTGGATAAATTCATGGAGGTTAAGTCCATTAATGGCTATTAGCCAGGATTGGTAAGGAATTGCTAGCCTCTGTTTGTCAGAGGGTGGAGATGGATGGCAGGAGAGAGATCACTTGATCATTACCTATTAGGTTCACGCCCTCTGGGGCACCTGGCAAAGGCCACTGTGGGTAGACAGGATACTGGGCTGGATGGACCTTTGGTCTGACCCAGTATGGCCATTCTTATGTTCTTATGAATGTGATTTAGAATAGAGTCCATAAATAAATTGCATATATTCATTTAGGAGCCATGGCTAAGTTAAGTATTACTTTCACCTTTTACTTGTATGATAAAGATGTGGCTATTAAACAGATGTGGTTACTAACTGAAGGTGACCTCCAAGCAGAGATATAAGGTTGTCCACTTATGCCTTCTTATTTCATTCACTGGAGAAATTATTTAGAGGGACAAGGGGACCGTTAGATATTTAAAGGCACAGATAGAGCCTAGTGAGATTTTCAAAAATGTCTGAGTAGGTTAAGTATTCAAGTGTCATTGAAATCAAGAGGGGTTTGGTGACTAACCTGCTAAGATCTTTTGAAATCCCATCAGACCTATCCACATCTGTAGGCACCAAATGCTTCTGAAAATCTGGCCCAAGATGCCCAGTAGAGTTTCTTTCTCAGGCTCCTTTCCCACTCCTTGATCCTCCCTTTTTTTTTCTTCCTGTCCTTTGGGACATAGAGAATTTTACTGAGGGAATGGTGGTTGCCACCATGGGATGAAGGTTTCATACATGTCTTTCCCCTGTTTTATTTCCTCCTGTCTGCCCAGTTTCTCCTCACTGAAATTCAACTCCCTTCTGGTGTAGACAATGGTGGTAGCCATTACAAAAAGATTACAAAACAGTGGCTTTAATAAGGAGACATTGTAAAAGTTCACACAATGTATGAAATGGGTTATAGGCAGAATTCTAGTCTAAGACTTTTTAGAGCTATCTGAAGTTACTCACAGTAGATTAAGGTAAAGGGCTTCCCAACAATTTAGTGTGCACCAAACAACATTATTCAAATGGCTGAATACATACAAATAAATACACTATCACATTATTGACCTCCACAATTGCAGACAGAATCTAAGTGAAAAATGAAGTAGCGGGGAAAATTGGCCCAGTGTGTGTAATTTTTAGCCATCTACTGTATACTTCTGTGTGCCCTTGAAAAGTTGTTATATACTCTTTGCATTACTCATAGTCTCAATTTCTAGTGACTGGACATATGAGAAGAGAATATAACTCTTACAATGAGACTCCTTCAGTTCGAGGGTGAAATTCATACTTAGGCCCTATGCAGCACTTCAACCTTTAATACAGATAGCCATAGGGCAAATTTCACCTGCATAATGGAGGTACTGCATTTGGATCACTGTGAAAAGAGACAGACAGTTACAAAAAGCTGGTTTGCAAGTACTGAACAAAGAGGTTATTTGACATTGCAAAAGTGTGTGTTTTCTTGTGGGGAAAGAGTTGTATAATTATAATACCAATTAAAATAATGAAATAAAAAATAATGTTTTTTCAATGCTTTTTCAAAATGAGTACCAGGTCTGGTGCCTTATTGTTTGCACTTTTTAATAGGTAGTTAAAACTGATATGTTTCCTTATATTATTTCCCTAGGTTTTGGTATGGAAGCAACTCTTCTTCTGGTGGTGGGGTATTCTCATAGTAAAGGAATGGCTATTTCATTCTTGGTACTCGCTGTGGGCTTCAGTGGATTTGCCATATCCGGTAAGTTACCGTTTCTGCTAATAGGGGGAAGTTATCTCATCTCAAGAAAAAGATAATGTGAGGTCCTCACTCAGTTTTCAGTCAGTGACATTAAAATTGAGTAAGAACCTCAGGTTTCAGCCTGGTGTTATTTATTATCATTTTCAAAA
Organism: Lepidochelys kempii; assembly: GCF_965140285.1. Lineage (NCBI taxonomy): Eukaryota > Metazoa > Chordata > Testudines > Cheloniidae > Lepidochelys > Lepidochelys kempii. Next base: position 47,538,201 of record NC_136385.1, on the reverse strand, counting down.
GAACAATGAATACCACATCTTGTATATTATATTTGCTCAAGTATTTCCATTCCCTGCCCCCATATACCCTGCATGTAGATAAATGCAAATCTATTACTGTAAATTTTGCTTTGGAATCTGCCTTCCAACAATCTAGCTTGAGTTTTACATGTTGTTTCTACTGTGTATTACAAAATAATAAAATCAGTTATTGTTTTCTTGATGTAGTGCATATTCAGAAGCTGCTTTCTCTGTTTTAAGGTTTTGCACAACTCCATTCCTGCCTACATCTCAATACTCATACTTCCCTTCTCATGCACTTGGCATTACCGGGGTCATCTGCCTTTGCATCATTTTCCCACTGTCATCTTTGCAACCTCTCCCATGCAGGCACAAATGGAGTTAGGCTTTGTGACACTCAGCATTACAATGTGTAACTTTTAGGTGCTTAAAAATCACTGCAATTCAGAAATCTTGAGTTCAACACCTACGTTCCTCTACAATGAATGGGGAGACATAGGCACCTTAGACTGCAGTTCACAAAATCCAGCATGCTAGGCAGGCAGTTGCCTAAGCTACCCAATGGGAGATGATGACGATAGGGGTGTATGCTAAGCCCTAACCCAGTCTTGGAGATAGGCACCTATCTCTGCTAGCAATTCTCAGCTGTGAACCTTCGCTTGCAGTCAGGCGCTTACACTGTTTTAGTAAGTGGCTGACATGGGACGGGGAGAGGAGCAGCAGCTCCCTCATAACTTTTAACCCAATGGCTAAGGTATTCATCTGGGATGGGGGAGACCCCAGGGTTAAGTCTCTCATCCACTTGAGCAGGAAAATGGATTTAAATGGGGCGGTCTTGTGTGAGTGCTCCAACCATTGGGCTATGGGATATTCTGGTGTGGGGATCCATCAGTCTCTGCCATTGACCCCTCAATAAATAATTAAAGAGTCACTGGAGCACAGGAACTGGAACTCTCATCTCCCAGCTGAATGCTCTAACCACCAGCCTATAGAGTCATTTTCACATTTGTGCTCTCGCTCTTTCTGAGCACAGAGAGAGAGAGCATTCTAGTCCCCCTATTCTAAAGTCTTTAATTATTTATCCATGGTGGAACAGGTTCAACAGGAGAAACTGAGGAGTTCCCACATCAGACTATCTCATAGCTCAGTGGTTAAAACACTCACTGGACAGGAAGCAAATCCCTTCTTAGCCACTGGAGGGATTTGGGAGTGGTGGTCTTCCACCTCCAGCTGAGTACCCTAGCCACTGGGTTAAAATTTATGAGGGAGTTCCACCCTTCCCCACCCCCACCCCCCCTCGGCTGTTGTGTGTGAGTTTGCTGGAGACCCAGTTCAGTAGGCAACCTCTGAGCATGCCTATGGGGATTGGGCACCTCATGAGATTTAGGTGACTGAACTCCTATCTTCCCCTAGTTTGTGAATCACTCTAGGGCTTAGAGAGAGAGAGAGATGACTGGACACCTAGAGGGAGGCAGCAATGTGCATGTCCTGAAGCAGAAACATAGGCACTTAGGGAACTTTTACCGCAAAAAAGTAGGTGCTGATTGAATTTAGGGGCATAGGGGTTTCAGCAGAAGTTTTGTGCATCACAGTGATCCCAAAACTGGGACTTAGGCACCTAACTCCTTTTGTGCACACAAGTCCTTATATCTGGAACAGCCTCCATGATCATTTATGTTAAACATTTACTGTATCCTTATTCCAATCTCTCATTAAAACCCATTAACAATGCAAGACCTATCAGCTCTAGTTCTTCTACTGAAAATAACTTAATTCCATCATTATAAAACTTCTTTAAACCTAGTAACAAACAAAATAGTTAACAAAGAGAACTTTGTGGCGTGTCCAGTGTTTACCACAAACTTTCTGTAAGAAATTGGGCCCTGAAAGGATGTATTATACTTTATTTTTTATCAGTTGTCCTCTCTACACCATCTATCTTTTTCTCTGATGCCTAGAGATCCTGGTATTCAGATTCTGTTTTCATATATTTTTGGTGCTTATCTGGGGAAATTTTAGAGTCTTGTAACTTCCTAGAAACACTTTCTCCCCCCCCCCCCCCACAAGATTCTTTGAACAGTGGTAGTCTACATTTGAAAAGAGTTTGCTTGTTGGAGTTGCAGGAAATAAACACAAATGTTTTTTTTTACATCAAACAAATATGAAATCTTTTTAAAATAGTCTCCTTTTATTGATTTTATCTTACCCTCCCACACAAAAACAGCCATTACCCTGATGCTTTGTGTGACCAAGAAGATAAATGTGGAGAAAATGAAGAGGAAGTGACATAGGCTGTAACAGGAAGTGACACACAAAATCTGTAATTTACAACATGAAAAGGATGTGAATTACACTGCAAGTCCCTCTCTGAGAACTTCCCCCAAAGCCTAATCATTTTGTGGGTTCAATTTCCCTCCTCAGAGTTTGTTTTTTAAACAGATTTTTTTGGGGAAAAATACATTTCGTATCATTTTATAAGCTGTTTTCAGTTTAAACTTAAAGCACAAATCTGTCTCATATATTTAGTCTTCACATTGTCCTGTAAAGCACCCCAAAAATGGCTCTATATAAATAGTCATGGACACATTTTATGGTGGGAATGCACGTTTGTATTTGTGTTGCAGGATTCAATGTCAACCATTTAGACATAGCCCCAAGGTATGCCAGCATCTTAATGGGAATTTCTAATGGAGTTGGGACGTTGTCTGGAATGGTTTGCCCTATAATTGTTGGAGCAATGACAAAGAACAAGGTAAGCTGTAATGTGGTTTTCAAAATAATTCTCATTAAATTCAAGTGGAGCAGTTTAATTCCACTAGTATTAAAGACAAAACCTATTCCTAAAATTACTTTCCATATCCCTTAACTTCTGGCTTTATCCACTAACTATCCAGTATTTTGACTTCCTGGAAATCTCTGAGCAACCTTTATCATATGCCACCTCAGTCAGGAGTCTCCTGCCCTTTGCTTCCTCAGTTCTGTTGAATTTCCCAGACTGCAACTGTCTTTATGTGGATATTTATTACCCTCTCTTAAAGTAACCAGCTCCTTCATAAGGCTTGAACCTTCCAGCACACAAACAAGGGTTTAAATTGTTTAGATGGAATTAATAGCAAGTTTGACACACATTTCAAGTATGAATTTTGTACATTTTAAAAAAAACGACATTTAAAAAATATTCCCGGATTAAATAGTCCTTGAAACTTTTCATAACTAAAAGTAAAGTACAAAAGGAGAATAAGGTCTAGTGACTGAAAGTATTCATGGAAGAGAGAACAAGTGTAGTGCACGGGAAAGCAGTAATAAACCTGAATGAATTGGAAGTAGTGCATTTGTTTCATGACACTCTGAAATATAGTGATGTTTTCCTTTTTTAACTGGTTAACATTTTCACTAGGGACGCCCTCTTATCCTCTTTGATGTCAATGGGTGTTTGGCCATAGCTTTCAATGGTTCCAGGATTGAGGCCTAGAACTGGAAACAACAGTCCAGATTCTTTGGTCTAACTGAGCAGTGCTTGACACAGATTTTGCATTTCCCCAATACTGGGGCCAGGAACTCACCAGCAACACTCTTTTCCCCTCAACCACTGCCACTCCTCTGCCAGATGCCAGCAGACAGGATTTCCTCAGGCAATGGGATATTTCTCAGGGTGCTAAATATTTTGGGTTTCCAGTTGTTTTGCACTGCATACAGCAGTGTAAGAGAGCTGAAACCGACCTGAATATTGGGTCAGATATTTTGGTTAGCTGGTCATGTTGACTTGTGCATATGGATTAATGATAGAGGAGGTGCTTTGTTAATTGATTTTTACAGAAGTTAGCCAGTAAGTAACAGAAATCTCCTGCAGTTGTACAAATTGAGCTTTTAGACTAGGATTATCAAAGGAACCTGAGGGAGTTAGAAGCCCAGGAGTTGGGCTCTTTTGAAAATTATAGCCTCAGTGCCTTAATCAGCCCTTTCAGCTCAGAAGAGCCATCCAGTCTGTGCTGCTATTTTGACTTAGCAATACTCTTCTTTACAGACACGTGAAGAGTGGCAGTATGTCTTCCTTATTGCTGCTTTAGTGCATTATGGAGGAGTTATATTCTATGGCATATTTGCTTCGGGAGAGAAACAACCTTGGGCTGACCCTGAACAGACAAGTGAAGAGAAATGTGGTTTTATTCATGAAGATGAACTTGACGAAGAGACAGGGGACATTACTCAGAATTACATAAATTATGGTACCACTAAGTCTTATGGTGCTACGACCCAGGTCAATGGTGGTTGGCCAAATGGTTGGGAGAAGAAAGAAGAATTTGTACAAGAGGAAGTCCAAGACTCATACAGCTATAAGGAAAGAGAAGATTATTCATAACAAATCTCAATATTGGATATATTTTGTAGTGTTTGTGATTAAATTCATTGTGATTGTTTGCACACAAAGAATGTGGTATAAACATGTAAACACATATCAAACAGGAAGGTCTGTTTAAAAATAAGGTTACCATTAAAGTGCAATCTGTATGAATTGTGATATGTCATCACCTCCTCTCGGGTGTATCCATTCTATAAACATTAGAGTTTTAAGGGTTTACTGGTCAAAACTATAGAGGCAACTAGATACTTTCTGTATACATGAGCTAAAGCTCATAATTAAGGATTAAAGCACAACTAACCAACTAAGTTGGCACATCCAATAGTCTGTTTAGAAAGCCAAAAGTACTTGATCTTTAAAAAAATGCACTTATATATTTGTTACACTGTATTGGAAGAGATCATAAACTGATTGTGTTAACTATACACGTTTAATCAGTAAAATGTAGAGATTGTGTGTTTGGTCTAAGACAAGGACTTTCTTCAAGAAGGAAGGATTCAGTCCTAGACATCTATAAGGGATTGATACATTTATCTCCAATGGGAATTGGATCAGACTGTATATTTATGGTGATTACATGCTGCAGGCTATTCTGTGATAAATAAAAGAATTTATTTGGGTGTTTTATATCAAATGTTTAGGCACAAATTCTTATTTGTATTCTTTACAGAATATAATGAAATTATAGTATGTGTCATGTTCTTCCTTACATTTACCAACCAGTATAAAAACAACATATAATGTTCAATCTGAATTTTCATGCAGACTATAAAACAACTTTTGCAAGAAATGCTTCAGTGTATTTTTAGTTATAGTAAATTACTTTGTACTGGTTGCAAATCACTTTAGAAGAAAAAGAAAGATATAGCCTACCCCCCTACCCCCATAATCCAAAGAAAAAATTACCGTGAGCAAGTAGCCCTACACAAAATGGATGTATTTGTTTTACAGAATATTTTGAACTAAATGAAAGAAACGGAAAATAATTTAATCATCCTTCTTCTCTTGATAGTTTTCCTATTTTGTCATATTGTGGCACAGTTGTATAAACAGATAAAAGTTTATTGAAGATACTGTAATTATAGAGAACGTTGTTATTTTACAAATCCCTGAATTCAAAAATGTATTTGTCAAATAGAATTATAATTATAATGAATGCTGAATATGAGTAACAATCCTCACAATAAACCAAAGTGGCAAATAACTAGTGATGGATTTAGGAAGAGCATTACTTCTACTTTCATTATGCTTATCTTCTCTTAGCATAACTCAAGAAGAATTGCAACATTAGTGTACCAAGCAATAAGTGCAATGCATTATAAAGTGCATAATATTTTAGTCTAAATAGTACCTTTATATTAAGCTTGTTGTAGACATTTGGGATTGTTGGGATTAAATCAAACCAAGCCAAATTAAAGTTAGCAACACTTGACCGCTTCTTAATGCTCTAAAAATGACAATGGTGATCCATTTCCCAACTCAAATCAAATGATTATCATTGTATGTAACAATCCATTCTGGATTTTTAATCTGTTCATTGTATTGTGCTAGTGTTTGGAGGCCCTGCTATTGCAATATACAACTTGAGGATTGTTTCTTCTTCTTCTTCTTTTTTTTAAATGCAAATCATACCTTGACCTTAAGGAAAAAAAATATTTTGCTTTGTGCCTCAAAGTGATGTAAAATGTGACCATAGCTTTTGCTGTGTTTAATGAAAAGATGTGGACTGTGTCACTTTTGTTGCTGCAAAAAGTGTTAATAAAATGCTCTATTTATCCTTTTATATAAAAAAGAGTATTGTAATCTTTTTTGTTTGTTTGGGATGCAGACAAGCATAAACCATTTGACTCATGTTACTACAATGACATATTCTGGGGTACCTCATGAGCCCTGCTGTGCACCTAGGCAGGGGAGTAAAAAGATATAAAGAGCCCTGCGTGGGCTATTCACATCACCGATCTATACACAGATGTGTAGTAAGAGAAGCAGCCACTACCAGACTGTTCTTCCCCCTTCCCCACTCAGGTGAGCGAGGGGCAGGGATGGGAAGCAGATGGAGCAACATGCCAACCAGGGCAGCAGAGCTGGCACACAGAAGGAAGTAATCTGTGCCAGCAAAAAGACTGGTGCACTTTACTACCCCCTGGAATGAACGAGAAGCCAGGCTCAGAATATGACTCATAGAGCTGGAACTATTTCCTGCCCTGTTCCTACTACTCGGCCCCTTACTTAGGCTAGTACAGTATATAGGGTTGCAATCCAGCCCTCTATAGCAGTGGGTCTCAAGCAGGGGTACACATACCCATGAGGGTACACAGAGGTCTTTCCGGGGGATACATCAACTCATCTAGATAGTTGCCTACTTTTACAGCAGGCTTCATAAAATGCACTACTGAAGCCAGTACAAACTAAAAATTTCATACAATGACTTGTTTATACTGCTCTATATACTGTACAATGAAATGTAAGTGCAATATTTATATTCCAATTGATTTGTTTTGTAATTCTATGGTAAAAAAGAGAAAGTCAGCCATTTTTCAGCAGTAGTGTGCTGTGACACTTTTGCATTTTTATGTCTGATTTTGTAAGCAAATAGTTTTTAAGTCCAGTGAAACTTGAGGGTATGCAAGACAAATCAGAAATCCTGAAAGGGGTACAGTAGTCTGGAAAGGTTGGGAGACACTGCTCCATAGACAATCTTAACAGAAATCAGTGAAATTCCACCAGTCCCAGAGTGAGGGTGGGTATTTTTAATAGGAGCTTAATGGTGTTCAATTGATTTTACCCTGAAGGACAGAAGGAATTGTAGGGCTCAAAAAGATTAGTTTTTGAGACGATTTTTGTCCCAGACTTTCCCACTCTTAGGCTAGGCTAGTTATTAGAACACAGAGTCAGGTAACATTTGAAATTATCTTTAATTGCTTTTGTGGGTCAGGGATGTCATGATGGGACCATGCTGAAAGATACAGAAAGTATAATTACAGGTTTCAGAGTAGCAGCCGTGTTAGTCTGTATTCGCAAAAAGAAAAGGAGGACTTGTGGCACCTTAGAGACTAACCAATTTATTTGAGCATAAGCTTTCAAAAGCTTTTGAAAGCTTATGCACAAATTTATTTGTTAGTCTCTAAGATGCCACAAGTCCTCCTTTTCTTTTTAGAAAGTATAATGAATAGCACCAAGAATACTGTGGTATTATGGTAGAAAGTGGACAACTCTGAAAATGCAACTAATTAACAAAATGAAAATCAACTCGTCTCAGTTTTCAATCTATCTCAAAGCTTCTGTATCTTTAGGAATTATTTCCATCACATGCTTTCACTAAGTTTTGGCAATATTTTTTCTTACTAGCTTGACATCTTTTCATTTCTTCAAACAACAGAGGCACTTTAATTTATCTATTAAGTACTGCCCCATTCATCCATTCAGAACTCAGAAACCCAACAATGACCTTATTTTATAGGGCTGGGACAGCTCTGCCATTTTAAAGGAGATTTTTATAGGAACAGGAACACTTTCTGGTTTGCAAATTCTTTAGAACCATTGAAAAGAGTTTTGCATATTTTGCAAAACTTTCTAGAATGTCTGAATATGTAAGACTGGACAACATTGTAATATTCATCCATCATTTAAAACTATAGTGTATATACCACTTTTCATCTTCAAAGCCCTTTATTAACACTAACCTGTAAGCACACAAAGCATCTAGCTGTTTTTTTCCGTCTCTTCAAAAGATATATCCCCTCCCTGAGATCTCTCATTAGTCCTCCACCTCCCTTGACTTTCTCTTCCACTCCATCCTCAGGGTCTCCTGCCTCCTCTCTCTCTCTCACACACCTCCTGGTGCTTTCTAGTTCCCTGAGCATGGGGGAAAGGAATCTACATAGCAGGGCACGAGGAGGAAGGGCTGTAGGCATCTTCCCTACAGATATGGGGGCTGTTTTGCCCCAGGAGCCAGCCAACAGCAACGTGACCTCGGAGATGAAGGGGAGAAAGAGACTATTGTTTGATCCAGGAGACCATTAAGCAGGAGGAGGGCATGTTTACGGAAAGGGGAAGCTTTTTCATTTTTAACTCCCCTAGGATGGAGATGGCAGAATTAGGAGGGAAATGAGAAGGGAGTTGAGGAGACGTGTCCCTTTCCCCTCCCATCTTGGTGATCATATGTATGCCTCCCTCTGTTCTAGGCTTTATCTTCACACAGTATCATTACTTAACCCCCCCCCCCACACACACACACACACCCCTCTTCAGCCTCTCCTTGACTGTGCTAATTCCAGACCACAAGTCCCAGTCCTTCAATCAGTTCCACTGACTTCAGCTGAACTCTGCATAGGCCTTAAGATACACCTGCCTTGCCTTTTATTCTTCCCTTTATTCCTTGCTGCTCTGCTTACCTGATACATGTGACTTGGTGACTGTCGTGAAAGGAGGGGAAATGAATTCTCACACAAATCTTCACTGTCCCAGTTAGCCTTTAAATTGGCAGCATTAAATAGAGCTCAAAGTCAGTTTTGCCATTGACTTCAATGGGGCCAGGATTCGACCCTCTATGTCCAATGGCTAAGATCTGTAATGATTTCACATGGATGTTATCACTAGCCTAATGACCACTATGTATATTTGAAGCAACAGTGGCTGACACCCTTTTCTGTTCACATGTACTCTTTGTTGCAGAGATGAAGTTATCATAAAATACTCTCTGCCTTCAGAGGTGGTCATGAAATTTAATGGAGCAAATTCCATGAAAATGCTTTTATATGGAGAAAAAAACCTTCAAGGTAAAGGCTGCATTATAAGTCACAAAAGAATATCTGTGAATCAAAATGAAATTCCCCTTCGGTATGAAGCTTAGAATGGGAACAAATACTGAAGTCAGAATAAATGTCACAGTTCAAAGCTGTTCTGTTTGAAAGATCACATCGTAGTCGTAAGTCACCGCTTCTGAAAGATAAAAATGTTTTGTTCCTTTCAGTGAAAGCTATGTGGGAATTTGAAGACTGAGTATTTATTAGTCCAACTCTAGATTAACTATTTAAGAGCAGGTGCTTTATCCTTGGTTTTCCTTTGCCCCCTCAGCTTGTTTAAAAAATAGCTCATGCTGCCCTCTGAGATTTAAAAGTAAATTATAATTACACCTAGAACTGCACTGGACTACTTTTAATTTGAATTTGAATATCTATGTACATTCTTTCCAAGCCACCATCTGTGTCTGATGTTGCTAGTCTAGTTCTTCTTAGTAATTTTGCAACATGCTATTGCCTAAGGCACAGCACAGAATAATCACTGACTGGTATTATGCAATTGTATATATTTACAAGTGTGTATCTGTATAGCATATGTAATTTATTCAATCCAGCCAGAACCCCTTGTTGTGCTCTTCTCTCACCTTTGGAGGTAACGCTATAGAAAGACTGCTGAATAATGCACCCTTTTTAGGGTTTTTATACCCCCCCAAAAGCAGAGTATTGTTCAAAATTTCTAATTTGGGATTTTGATATATAGCAACCCCTAAGGAAAATGCCATGGATAATCCATCCTCAGGCAAGTCATTGCCTGCAGGAAAGAGAAGACCAATGCTGTCTGAAAGGCAGATGTGAACACACTGGAATTAAACTTTAAATATTAACATTTAAAGATAAGTAAGAAATTACAGAAAGTAAAGCAAAGATGGTGTTTAGAAAGTTTAAATGATTAAATGTAACAAAGCAGCCTAGATTCTCTGCTACATCAAACTTCTGTTCAGGCAGCAGTGAGGGAGGGAACAGGTCAAAGTACTGCTAAAGCTCCCTGATTTTCAGCATTTTCTTGCAGCATCCTGAGCCTGGGGGCTGCTCTAACTTCTGCCAGCTGCCAACAGTCCCTAAGAGACTGTACATCAGATAAGCAAAGCTGGAGCACAGCATGCTCCAGCCACACACCCCCATTGTCCCTCCTGTCTATGGTATGCCCTCTGCACAGGAGCTAAGTGACAGTTGACACAGAAGTCAGCCATACCTGCCCCACATCAGTGGAGAACTCTCCCACAGCAGGGAGATTCTCAGCTGGCCAGATCTCCTGTGTGCTTTCCAGCCCATCATGATAAACTTATCCAGAAGCCATAACTCAAATCACAGTAAATCAAAGTCTTATAACAAAGTGATAAACTTATTCTAATTCCATGCTATTCTGTGGAGGGCAGGGGGTGGCGGGAGTGGCTAGGTTTGGCACTGATATGGATCATGTATCCTTAACACAGGCGCTTATCTATTGCTAGACAAATTATGTCTAAATCAAAAGATTTCTGTCAGTGACAAATCACACAAAAGTAATGATAAGTTAGATATTACAACAATGACTTAATTACTTAAATATCAATCCTGTTCAAAATTACCTTCCCAGATAATGACAATTCATAGCCAGCCTTTTCTATTCACATACACACACAAATATCACAAATCAACTTCAGGTATGCACTTGCGGACTGACCCATAGCCCATTGAAACCCTTAATGACTGAAAGATATTTCTAATTTTTTAAATTAATTTACCATAGGGCATCTATAACCCAAATCTTTGTTGAAAAGAAACTCTTACATTACCCAAACTAAATATTAAACTCTTTGGGACAAATTCTCTGCTGGTTTACATAATTCAATGGATTTATGCTGGCAGCTAATCTGATCCATTATCCAATAGTACATCACTTATAGTAAATGACTTTTATCCTAATAAATCAGGCTTTTGGTATTGTCTTTGAAGCTGTCATTTTAAATGATTCGATAAATTGGGTGTTTTGAAAAATCTCTCTTCTAAAATTTCCCTAGGTAAGAATGCTGGTTTTAGCTATCTTTTCACTGCATGTAAGCACAGTTGCCTGCTCGAAGCACTATGCTGAACTAGTGCAATGAATATTCCCAGTCTCAGCACTTTTAGCCAATTATTGACTCAAAACTATTTCCATACATGTGGATGAATCTTTTCATGAAATACAAGTACACATTATGGCTAGGATTTTCAAAAGTGGCAGAAGGGAATTAGACACCCAATCCCAATGAAAGTCAATAGCAATTGTGCATCTTTAGCTCCTTTGTAAATCCCACTCCAGGTTTTAGTTATTTACAGGCTTTTTATTACTCAGCTTTGAACTCTTTGAAGTGTTGAACTTTGAATAAGCAAGTAAGCACTTAGATAAAAGAGGTACACATAGAAACTTACAAAGCAGAACTTGCATGTAGATAGGTTCTCCAGCCTAGTGTGACCATTTGAAATGTCTGGTCTCAAGAGACATGTAGAAACATTAGTTCAGTTCTAAGCAGCATTAGCTAAAGATGGTATTATAGTAGCAGTCTTATTAAAGTGGTATTACACCGGTAGTGTTGCAACAGTCTTCCCTGACATACTTAGGCAACATCCTTTCTGTGATAGGTGAAGCCATGTCCAGTAGAAGGAGTACTCAGGGACCAGTCAATGCTTCCAGGTCTTTGTCTTTTGTGCTTGTGGGAAGTAATCCAAAGCTGAAACCATCCAAAGCTTTTGATCAAATTTTATAGTGCAAGCCTCGCAGTTATATTTCCTTTCAGGATATGATCTGTGACAAAGAAGTGGAAGAACCACACTTCCAACATCACTCTCCATACATCCAACTAGAGTAGGTAATGTCTGCATGTTATCTAGAACTTCCCTATAGTTTATGCATTAATTTTTCAGATGGGCATACTCCTGGCTATCTGTGGGGGAGTCCCATTTAACTGCAAACCCTCCTTTGTGTTATTTATATTCAGACTGTTCATAACTAATGCTGTTTTCTGCTTACCACCAGCTATTCTCTTTTTGTGTAATGTACATGAAGATTGATTCAGCTTTTCCCTTGAAAGGCCAGTTTGTTTTTTACTATAGCGTTGTTCAAATTACATTTTAACAGAAATTCTAGGACCCAGGGCAGTTTGTCTTTCAGACTGTTTAGAAGAGGTGATGTTATCATCAGCTCTTCCTTGCTCGGGTATTTATCTTTTACCTGTGGGAGCCTTTGACATCAGTGCTCAGCATTCTTCTTACAACAGCTCTTCTCTCAGAGGTTATCACTGATGAATTTTTCTTTCTGCTTTTAGGCTATTTGTTCTGTAAAATACTAGTGTGAACTGTACAGTTTTAACGTTTCTTATGCTACTGTTACAGTATTCGTTTTTAATTAATTTAAAACTGTTGAACATTGCCTCAGAGAGCATTTTAGCGTATTTGGACCTGACTCTGCAAAGTCTTGCTCCTCTGCTTTTCTTTTCACATTGAACTCACACAGTTAAGCACATACTTAAGTCTTTGCAGAATCAGGGCCACGGATAGTTATTCCAATGTAATTTTTCCTAAAATATATCCAGAGATTGATATATTTTATGTTTCATACATTGTATCACTCAAGTCTTTGCTTAGCATTCTCAAGATTCCGCTTTTAGGTCTGTTAGTGCACAGATGCACTATACCATTATCTTTCCATGATGTTAAGTTTCTTTTTCTAACACAGAGGATGTAGAGCACTCTCTTGGCATGAGCAAAAGACTCTGTTTCATTTGTGTCCTAATGAAGCAATTTCTAAGCTTTCCCCTGTGAACTCATCACAGCCAGTGGTGGATTAATGCATGGACCCCCCCAGGGGCCCCGGCTAAGTTGGGGGCCCCGGAGGCACACCGGAATCTGGGTAGAAGTGTGGGGGCACCAGTGCCAGAATGGTATCCCTGTACCCTGCTCCTCCTCTTCCCCTCAAGGCCCAGCTCCTTGGCCAGGCCAGAAGCTGGAGCTGGGTCATGGTAAGAGCCACCCAGGAAGCCTGGGCTGCTGTGGGGATTCTCGGCCTCTTCAGCTGCCCAGGTGCCAGACAGCAGCTCCAGCTCATGTCCCACCCTGATTCTGGTGCCAGCGGATCCCCAAAGTGTGGAGGACCAAAATGTTCTTTGTTCACATGACACCAATAAATATTAATCCACCTCTGGCCACAGCCTTTTCTAACTCTGTTCAGAAAGCTGCTGCTATTACTGGTTTCCCTATCACCACCAGAGGCAGTCAACCTTTCCTTGTAATGTAAGACTTATTTTCCAAAATGCATAGACCTTTACACAACTTCTGGCTTAGCATGGCTGCACAATTGCCCATCATCTGTTCACAAATACAAGCAAGGACATTTTTTCTTTGTCTTGATACTAACCAGGTTCAGCAGTTCAAACAATGAATGTGTTCCAACGGCAGCGTGCAAGGCATTATAAAGACTACAGTACCTCTATTCTAATGACAAGGAGTCAGCACGATAAGATGCATTGCTTGTACCCTGAAGATCAGCTGGCAGATTCTGTACACATAGGCTAGTGAATGGGATGAGCATTTGAGACAGGCATACAGTCCAAATGTACTTGGCTAGGTGACGAGGACCCCAGTTTATTAAATGCTGAGTAGGTTGAATTCATCCACACAAGTGCTCTGACAGGTACTCCTGCAGCCTACATAACTAATTTCTAGGTAAGCTGTCTGCTGATTTTCTCTTGGAAGGTATTGTGTATGCAGGAATAATATCATAGTTAGAACGTTGTATATTTTAATTTTCAGCCTAACAAAATACATGAATGAACCCAATCAGAAATCTGAGCAATTTACTCCAAATGATAAATATCACATATATGAAAAGGACAACAGCATTTCCTGGACAAAATGTGATGTCAAAGATTAATGCAAGTCTGAAACTCCTGTTAAAATTAAATGTAATTCTATCTAAAGTAATCTTCTTCCATGCACCCAACAATATAGTGGAATGTGCCTAAAGAGAGATCTTAGTGGATATGAGGAAAGATCTTACTTAGCTTTTGACAGGGCACTTGACCAAAATCCTGATATTTTCCCATCTGCCCCATGAAGAATGTGTGCAGGGCCTCTCCTGAAAACACAGCACTTTAAATTGAACAAAGACATCACTAACAAATATGATCAGTTATGTGGAATCTATAAAAAGTTTGGAGGTTCACGTTCGTTTTGGTAGCACCTCAAAGTTTGATTGCTTCTCTGAAGCTTTCCCCAGCTATCAATCCCTCTTAAGTCTGCAAAACTGGGCTGGATAGTATCTCATATTGAGGTACTGTATCTGGAGACTTTAACATATGGTCCCGGTTCATAGAATCATAGAAAATCAGGGTTGGAAGGGACCTCAGGAGGTCATCTAGTCCAACCCCCTGCTCAAAGCAGGACCAATCCCCAACTAAATCATCCAAGCCAGGGCTTTGTCAAGCCTGATCTTAAAAACTTCTAAGGAAGGAGATTCTACCACCTTCCTAGGTAACGCATTCACTACTCTTCACCTCCCTCCTAATGAAAAAGTTTTTCCTAATATCCAACCTAAACCTCCCCCACTGCAACTTGAGACCATTACTCCTCATTCTGTCATCTGCTACCGCTAAGAACAGTCTAGAGCCATCCTCTTTGGAACCCCCTTTCAGGTAGTTGAAAACAGCTATCAAATCCCCCCTCATTCTTCTCTTCCGCAGACTAAACAATCCCAGTTCCCTCAGCCTCTCCTCTTAAGTCATGTGCTTCAGCCCCCTGATCATTTTTGTTGCCCTCCTCTGGACTCTTTCCAAATTTCCACATCCTTCTTGTAGTGTGGGGCCCAAAACTGGACACAGTACTCCAGATGAGGCCTCACCAATGTTGAATAAGGGGAACGATCACGTCCCTCGATCTGCTGGCAATGCCCCTACTTATACAGCCCAAAATGCTGTTAGCCTTCTTGGCAACAAGGGCACACTGTTGACTCATATCCACCTTCTCATCCACTGCAATCCCTAGGTCCTTTTCTGCGGAACTGCAGCCTAGCCATTCGGTCCCTAGTCTGTCGCGGTGCATGGGATTCTTCCATCCTAAGTGCAGGACTCTGCACTTGTCCTTGTTGAACCTCATCAGATTTCTTTTGGCCCAATCCTCCAATTTGTCTAAGTCCCTCTGTATCCTCTCCCTACCCTCCAGCGTATCTACCCCTCCTCCCCATTTAGTGTCATCTGCAAACTTGCTGAGGGTGCAATCCACACCATCCTCCAGATCATTAATGAAGGTATTGAACAAAACCAGCCCCAAGACCTTGGGGCACTCCACTTGATACCGGCTGCCAACTAGACATGGATCCATTGATCACTACCTGTTGAGCCCAACAATCTAGCCAGCTTTCTATCCACCTTATAGTCCATTCATCCAGCCCATACTTCTTTAACTTGCTGGCAAGAATACTGTGGGAGACTGTGTTAAAAGCTTTGCTAAAATCAAGGAACAACATGTCCACTGCTTTCCCCTCATCCACAGAGCCAGTTATCTCGTCATAGAAGGCAATTACATTAGTCAGGCATAACTTGCCCTTGGTTAATCCATGCTGACTGTTCCTCATCACTGTCCTCTCCTCTAAGTGCTTCAGAATTGATTCCTTGAGGACCCGTTCCATGATTTTTCCAGGGACTGAGGTGAGGCTGGCTGTCCTGTAGTTCCCAGTATCCTCCTTCTTCCCTTTTTTAAAGATGGGTTGGAACCCAGGACTGTAGATGTGTCTACCTGCCATCACTTCACACACCATTAATTGGAAGAGAGGTGAGTTTGGAGAGTGTTGTAGGCTATGCACATTTATTCAGTAAGTTGTTACTTATTTAGACTAGATACAGTGAAGTATTTAAAAAGTTCATGCCAGTTCTACAGCTATTACCAGCTCTAGCAGTATTCCCCATTTTAAGAATAGGGAATATCCTTAAAACCAGAATGAACCTTTTAAGTGCCTCTCTGTACCTTTCACTTTAATTCTAAGGTGAAATATGAAAAGAAAAGTACCTTTCCTCAAGGAAGGGATTTCTTTCACTTATTCATCTTCCTCTTTCCCACCCAATTTGTGTCTGTCAGGATGTCCAGCAGCTGGGAAGGCCATGGAGCCAAATGGAAGGGCAACTGTCAGGACAAGAATGACAAAAGACAGAGCTGTGTAAAGTGAAAATGAAGCTTGGTAACAGAAAATAAACCGAATTAGAAAATGTTCCAATAGTAAAGGAAACTGTGGGCAAAATTACAAGGGCGCCATCTATTTAGGATTTGTCATATATAGTTGGTAAAAATGTGTCAACATAGAATAATTGCCATAGCCAGCCCTGATCTAAATAATTGCATAGGGGTCAGGAACAGCCTTGCTGGTGGGTGACTGCTCAGAGCACTGTGGTCAGGGGGGCACTGTGATCAAGAGGCAAGGAGTGGGGTAGGCCTGGGATGCAAGGCCATGGAAAGGAGCTTGAGGCACTGCGGCGGAGGGGGCAGTAGAGCCCTGGGACAATGGGGGAAGCCTGGGAAGGCAGCAGAGGCCAGGAGCAATGGAGGGACGGATGGATAGGCGGGGGGCTAGGAGCAATGGGTGGGGAGCTGGGAGAGGCATTGGGAGCCAGGAGTGATGGGTGGGGGTCAGGAGAAGTAGAGGGGCAATGGGGAGATGGATGTGGAGACTGCAAGGGCCAGAGGTGATGGGGGGTGGGAAGCCCTGGAAGGCAGGGGTACCAAAATGCAAGTTCACCCAGGGTGCCATTTTCCCTAAGGCTGGACCTCATAGGGGAATGATGATTTTCTTGAAGGCAAATACCAGGACAAACATTTTTTTTTCAATCTCTACTCCATTCAATTTGAATTAGAAAATGCACAATATAATTTTCTGGTAAACATTTCTAAATGCTGCTTTGCAGAATGAAAATTGTGTTGAGCAAAGACTAGCTTATTCCAAGCCTCTACCTTTTTCTTCTTGATCCTTCTTCTCCATGCAGGAGTGACTGATATCATAGCAAGGACTGTTTATCATTATAAGTATGCAGGTGAAGAGACAAATTGCATTTAAAGGATGAAAATCTGTTAGGCAATGTGAATATGCACACGATAGAAAGCATTAAAGCAGCAGCAGAAGCATAAGATGAGAGCTGACCACCTTGATTTTGCCATTTCAAGACTGTCATGGAGACACTGCTCCACAATTGCTCCATGGATGATGGGTATAAGGGGATGGGGTTATGGGGAAGTGGGTATGCAAATGCACTCATACATAACTGGCTGACTTGACCACACAGTGGTCCACACACACATAGCCTAGTTGTAAATTATTCCTGTTTGTAGCAGGAACATCATACGGGACTGCACATGGGGCGGATCTCTGACTGAAAACGGATTTGGAAAATGGCACAGAAGTATAAAGAGATGTATGGAGCCTGCCTCCTCTGAGCTCGTTAATTGAATTGTGTGGGTTTGGATGTGTGTGTGGTGTGGTGGGAGAAGCCTTACATTGCTTTTGCAGCATATATATTTGTCCATTTTATGGGGAGAGAACAGATTGTGACATTTTCCAGAATCAGGTCCACAAGCTGGAGTGCAGGTCCACATTCTTTCTTGAGTACCACCGTTGAGGCCCACATTGAGTCATACCTTACTATCCAAGTGGTCCAATGGAATTCAGTGGAACCACTCATGATATAAAATAATAGTCAACATGGCTGAGAATATTTGAAAATGTGTCAAAGGAACATTGGGGTTTTGCCTATTTTTTTTTAAAGTATCAACTTTTTGTCAAATAAAACACAAAACCAACCCTCACACTTGAAAACCAAAAAAGAGGGGAAACCTTGGTGCCTCATGAAAAATGTTGTCTGGCCAGGGAGCCCTGCATTATAAGGAAATTGGGAATATGAGGCACTGAGATTATTGCTCATTTCTGCTGGCATTTCTGAATTTATTTTATCAATTATAGAAAGAAAATTCAGTGAAAAATTTTCAAGCAGCCAAAATATTTGGATTTTATCCAAAATTTTTCAGCTTTTAATTTTTCACCAAAAAGTCAGAATTTCATTGGAAAATGTCAGAGAATTTTTTTAAATTGTTTTTTAATTTTCATAGGAGTATTTGGGGGGAGGAAAAAATTGCTGACTATTCAGTATGAGTGTGCAGATCACAGTCTGGCCCAAAGTGTCTAGCAGTGTAATATATTTTTGTCTGTATATAATAAACAGTCATGTTTATATTCTTTGCTTTATTACAAATCCTGCCCACTTTTTAATGTGCATCTATGTACATTAAAAATACCTAGCATAACATACAATAATAGAGTTTCATTTCCATAAGCTGTATGTACAAATCCTCATGGAACTTTTCATCTCATTATTTTAATCAACTTAACCTGAAATTCAGTTGCTGAATTTACAATGTAGTGAAAAATATTTAGAAAAAAATGTCATAGAGAAACATTTTGATACATTGTTATTATTTTAGTAATATTTCAATCACATGTATCATGTTAACATTAAACTTCTTGTTCCTTTCCAGATAGAATCTCTTTAGAACTTCAGAACCATACTGAGAAGCTTAAAATTTGACCTTGTCATAAATCAATAAGCCTTATTTGTCAAGCTAACCAATCAGTTTTAGATATTGAATATGTCCCACAGAGATGGAAATGGAAATGAAAACAATAAGAATTATCTTTTTGAATCAATAATTGTCCCATGGCAATGTTTCTGAGTTTATTTCTCATCCTCATTTATTTCATTCCATGAATGAAAACAGCAAAGGCAAAACACCTTAAACTCAAGCAAGCATTTGTTTGCTTGATCGTTTGTCTTAGAACATCTTTAGTAGGCTACAACCTTGATCATACAATTGGTGAGAGCTAGCTTTATTGCCACAGTCATATAGTGTATATATTACTAGGTTTAATTACACTGTGTTTTATTTAGAATAAAATCCTCTGGGCCATAACTGATTCACTTGTTCTTGACTTAGTTTATAGAATGTATATGAAGTCTATTTGACAAGATACAAACTGTACTTAGAGTAGCAGCCGTGTTAGTCTGTATTCGCAAAAAGAAAAGGAGTACATGTGACATCTTAGAGACTAACAAATTTATTTGAGCATAAGCGTTCGTGAGCTACAGCTCACTTCATCGGATGTATTTTCCACTGAATGCAGCCGATGAAGTGAGCTGGAGCTGTAGCTCACAAAAGCTTATGCTCAGATAAATTTGTTAGTCTCTAAGGTGCCACAAGTACTCCTTTTCTTTAAACTGTACTTAGTAACAGAAGATATACAAATTAAAACATTCACTAGGGCCCTGATTCAGCAGCCCATCCATATTTAGAAAAGCATTTAATCGTGTGCTTAACTTTAAGCATTTGCTTAACTCCCATTTCCTCAGAGATGGATATAAGTATGTTTTAAAACTTGGTTGAATTGAGGCCTATTCTCTGAAAAAGGGTCAGAGATTGAGAATCTGTTCAATAATTATACCTAGCTCCTATATAATGCTTTTTAAAATCAGTAGATCTCAAAGTGCATTACCAAGGAGGTAAGTATAATTATTCCCATGTTACAGACGGAGGAACTGAAGACTGAGGTGACTTGCTCCAGGTCACCCAGCAGAGCCAGGAATAGAATCCAAATCTCCTGAGTCCCAGACCAGTCTCTAGCAACTGGGTCACAGTACCTCTGACAGTAAAGAAGCGCAGTTGTGTGAAACTCAATGCTCTCAAAGATCCAGACTTTTGGGGAGAGAGCTGTGATCTCAAGAGTAGTATGTGAGCAGTGAGGGTTGGCACTTGAGGCTGGGGTAATGGATCTTCATTTCTTCTGGTTCTTGGGGAGGCTGCTGCATTTATTTCTCAGTTATGAGTATATGGAAAGGTGCTTTAAGGTACATTTTAAAAAAAAAAGGTTGCATAAATCTTCATTCAAAAATAGCATGAGTAATTACAACTTTTGTTCTGGATTAGGGATTTGCATGTATATTGGCAACCCCTGAGTTGCATTCACTTGAATATAGACAAACTCAGAGCAAAATTCATCCAAAACCACTGAGTTTTGTCTCATTTCAAGTCAAGGTCATATGAAAACACTGAGATTCATCCAAAATTATAGGTTCCATCCAAACCCATAAACCAGTCTATCTTTATTCAGGTCTTGACTAGAATTGCTCAAAATATTCCATCCAAGTTGAATACCCTTGAAATCTATCCCTAGGCTTGCTCACAATTTGGCCAAGGTTCTCTTGAAACTTGTCTCAAGTGCACTCAATATTTGCCCAACTCTGCTCAAAATTTGACCTAAGTTTGCTCAAAATTCTGCTCAGCTTCACTTAAAACTTGTCCCAAAGATTCCCAGACTTCAGACACCTTTAGATACATCTTGTCTAAGATTTCCTAGCTTGGCTGTCAGCCTTACTCAGTAGTAAAGAGGAATAAGGCTTCATTCAGACAGACTCTTGACAAGGAGGAATTACGCATCTAATGCTTCCCCCTGAAAGCAAATGGATGCGGATAGGGTGGGAGTGGATGAAACCATGACTCTGTCCTCTGCCCACCCTCCATTTACTAACAAGAAAGCACATATTGGGAATTAGCTACTCCAGGAACTCTATTGTTACTTCTTCCCCAGAATGAAAGAGTAGCAGGGGAGAAATTGTTTCTCTGTGGTTCACAATTCATTTGCTAGTCTGCTCCTGAGCTCATGCTGCTACAATGCCTTTTCTACTCAGAATAGTAAAAGAAAATAGCAGTAAGCATCAAGGCAAATTTAAAAAAAATATGTATTTTATTCAGAGCAGTGAATTCAAATAACACAAAAAAATGGGGTTTCACAAAGAAATCCGCCCAACAGAATACTGAGTATCAACACATTCACCCAATTAAACAAACTAAAAGCATTATGTCATCAGAACATACACTAAATGGGTAATTAGTGGGCCTGAAGGCAGGATACTGTTACCTAGGAATTTAGGACTGATTAACTTTCCCTTGGTGTTTTTATTGGTACTGTTTTATTTCCTTTTATGATTTTATCATTCCAAATTATGTTATAAAAAATTAATTGGTGCATTGCACACTAATTAATGTCATTACCAGCACCACGTCAGTGATCCTTGACCCTTTTCTCTAGGATTACTAAACCTTTTCATAATCCTTTCATTCCAAGTGGACTTGGCTCATAAATGAGACCAGATGTTTTCCCTCAGCAGAATCCCACAATAATAATCCAAAGTGGGAAATGGGTTAGGTAAATCTGGGAAACAACCAAAGAGAAATGAATCCCGCAGTTCAGTGAAGGGATACGTTTTGAATATTTTAAGATATTATTGTCAAAATATGTTGCAAAACCAAAGATACAATTTCCGCATTAGGAAAAATCCCACGATAAGTGTGATTAACAAAAATAGAATGCTGCAGTGAGTAAAACAATGGCATTGAGCAATACTGTACACAGGTGTCATGTATACAAACATGCTTAAATTCTCTGTCACAAATCAAATACAGAGACCTCCTCATAACTTTAGTAAGAAGGTAATATTAACTATCCCTTTTTTTTCTTAAACCTTTTTGGCTGTATATAAAGATATTTGAAGTGTATATGGATACAAAAAACCACTGATTTAGAATACCCTTGAACGGTCCTGAATCTAAGCATGAGTCTGCTTCTATTCCATGAGACAACAGTGTGTGAACCATTGCGTCTCAATGCCATTTGCAGTGAAATGGTGTTGTTCTCCTGGGGGAAAATGGTGGAGTAATTCTTTTCATCTGTCATGTGCTGCCATTAATTTAGTCTGTGATTGTCAGCAAAGTACAAGAAGATGCATACGGATGAATTATTGATTTACACTTGGGCACTGATTGGAGAGAGCTTTCAGTTCATCTCTAAAGCACTCTTTTATCTTGTAGGTAATAAAAATAAAAATAAATGTCATTGGTCTTTTTCACATTCTCGCTGTTTGTGATTAATTGGGGATATAAAAACAAATCAGCACAAAGCTGATAAGCCATTTGCAAATGAACCCTTAAGTTTTGCAAATACTCTTTTCCTCGTTATACATTTGTAGAAACAGCAGCAACTTTATATAACAACTTTTCACAGAACGCAAAACATGCTGGAAATTCAATTATACCCCAATCCTTGGCATATGGTGAATCAAAAGTTTGTGTATGAAAACAGAGCAGGCAAAAACTATGGATATTTTATAAATAATAAAATGATATATTATCATAATTATCAACATGTAATTTTCTATTGACCATCTCTCTCCCTGTCCCCCTCTTGATCTGCAATGTGACATATCCTGGCATATAGTTGCTAACCTGCAACTCCATTGAAAGCTTCCTCAGAGCCTCTCCTGTTGTTAGCTGTATCCACAGTGGTGATGCAATACTCCTTTTTTCTTCCATTTGCTTTAGAGACAATTGTTCCAAAGAGCAACTTCTGGCACTGACAGCTTAAAATACAGAGCCTTACCACCTGTGCCGCAGTTCCAAATCTCATGTCACACCATAGCATTAGGATTTGATCTCCCAGGATTTGATTTAATGATCATAGAGATACACTCCCAGCAAGTCAAAATCAGTCTCCACAAAATATTATCTTGTAGCAGCATCCTCCGTCATTAATTCATTTTTATTTTGTTTGCCAAGTCAACATGCTTTGGAGGATCCATCAGGATGACATGAAGAAATATTTTGGCATATAATAAATATTTTAAGCGTGAGTGATGAAGAAAACTACATGAAATATCAGTTCCCTTTATTTGCTCATCCTCACTTTTTCTAAATATTGTACTCATGTTAATTACATTTATATCACGCTTATTACATTAATATTTTCATCACCTTCCACATTGCTTAGCATAATTAGATTTATTTTATCCTGGAGAATATTACAATTGGAACAGACTCACTCAAGGTCAGAATCTGTATTCCCTCTGCACCTAACACTCAGTAGTTGACTTGAATCCACAGGGACAGCAGGATGGAGTGCTAATGAAATTCCCTTTCCCCGCTTCACGCCTCTACAGACACACATGCATCAAACTGAGCAGGTGCAATATGTTATCAATATATATTTTATTATACCCAAACTATCTGAAAAAATGCTAATGTTGCAAAATCAAGCACTCAAATGTTAAGAACTGCCAGAATTAAGGTTGCCTGTGCAACCCTAATTTGGCCCCTGGGTGTATATGCAAATCAATTAATTTTTAAAACAAATAAATAAGACATAAGTAATATCTAATTCACACAGATTTAAATGCATTCAATTCTTTCAGTTTCCCAACTGAGATTTCTCAGAAGTGCATCCCAGCAGTTTGCATCATCTGGCATTGAGTCTTGCCATATTATGTATGAGTGCATACAACCCAGTCACCGATCTTTCAAAATGTCCCTATTTGTTTTTCATTTTTCAGGATAAAGTCAGAAACCTGTAAGTGAGAAATGTTAGTTTGTGTAGAGGTTTTTGTTTTTTTAATGGAAATTTATGGGGACATATGTTTACTTCATCAATCACTTTGCAGGGAAGACAATATATACTCTCTGTGGGCCTGATTCTGGACTCACACTGGGTTTACATCAGTCTAACTCTATCAGCTTCAGTGGAATTGATCCTAATGTACTCTGGCATAAATGAGGGGAGAGACAGGTACTGGTTTTTAAACAGAGCTTCAAGAAGCTGTGCAAAGTTAAAACATATACAAACCGAATTCTGTTCTCAGTCACACTCATTCTAACAGATAAAGAGGAATTGATCACAGAACTAAAAATTAGCGGTTGCATAGGTACCAGTGGTCAAGACTTGATTACATTTGTTATCTGACAAACACAATAAAGTCCCAGTAATATATACTTGGTGCTTAAAAGGCACAATTGCACAAAGCTGAAAACAACTGTGAGCTAAATCAGCTGGGAGAAAGAATGTAGAGAAAAATGTGAGTGATAACTGGGAACTATTTAAGTTTACTAGATTCTCAAGAAGTCACAGAGTTAGATCTACAAAGGGACTTAGGCATTGTAACACCTAACTTTTGGGCATGTAGCCATCCAACAGAATTCACAGCCCCGAGTCAGGTGCCAGACTGCCTATACAATGCAAAAGGAGTGGTATGCATTTAAGAATGGGATTCACAGAAGCCAGCATGCCGAGCATCTAAACTAGCCAGTAATAAATGCTGAGGTGGGGTGGGAAGTGACCTAAGCCTCTCTCGTCAAAAGTAATTAGGTGCCTTAGGTCTTGTCTACACTAAACAGTTTTGTCAACAAATGTCAGGTTTCATCGACAAAACAGTGGAGGTATTCACACTACAATGCTCCTCCCACCAATTTAACTCTTGTTCTGCCAGCAAAATAAAACCACCTGGACGAGAGGCGTAGTGCTTTTTGTGACAAAGTTAGGTTGATGCAGGGTCAGTGTAGATACTGCGCTTGCTTATGTTGCCCTAATTGGCCTCCAGGAGTGGTCCCACAATGACCATCATGCCTGCTCTGGTCAGCAGTCTGAACTCCGCTGCCCTGAAGGTACACAGGCATGTACCCCTCCTCATTTAAAGGCCCAGGAATTTTTGAAATTCATGGACAGTTCACACAGCATCTTTCCAGATGACCATGCTGACTTTCTGCAGTAGATGCGCTCCTCAGTGGAGTACACCAGAGCTGCTGGATCTGTTGGGCTTGTGGGGAGAGGAGGCTGTGCAGTAGGTACCTAGGGGCTGATTGCTAGTGGGATGTAGCCTGTTGAAGTGCTCCTTGCTGCTGTCTAGGTTCCCGGTGTAAGTCTTCATGAGCCACAGGAGCAAGGGGTAGGCGGGTCTCCCAGAACCACTATGGGCATTTCCACATCCTCCATTTGAATCTTCTGGTCTAGAAAGAAAGTCCCAGTGTGCAGCTTTCTATACAATCCAGTGTTCCTAAATATGCGGGCATCATTCACCTTCCCTGAACACCCTGCACTGATGTCAGTGAAATGGCCCCGGTGATCCACCAGTCCCTGCAAGACCATGGAGAAGTAGCCCATCTAGTTATCAATCACAAGATGGTCTGGGACCAAAATTTGGATATGCGTTCTATCTATTGCCCCACTGCAGTTATGGAATCCCATTGCCTCAAAGCCATCAAATATTCTCTGCACATTACTGAGAATCACAGTCCTTCATAGCAAAAGGCAATTAATAGCCCTGCACACTTGCATCACTGCAGCCCCCCCAGTGGACTTTCCAATTCCAAACTGATTCGTGACTGACTGGTAACAGTTTGGAGTTGCTAGCTTCCACACAACAATTGCCACTCACTTTTCCACATTGATGGCAGCTTTCATTCTGGTGCCCTGAACTGCAGTTCTGGGGCAAGCTCCGCATATGGTTCCAGGAAGGTGGATTTGTACATCCAAAAGTTCTGCAGCCACTTCTTGTCATCCCATACATGCATCACAATGTGATCCCACCACTCAGTGCTTCTTTCTCAGGCGCAGTACTGATGGTCCGCTGTGTGCAACTTCTCCATGAATGCCTACAACAATCTTGAATTGTTTCTTTCCATAACACACAGCAGGGCAGGCACCACCTATTCACTTTCTGATTCACAGCTCATGAAATACCGCAAGACCAGCCAGCTGCATTGTTTTCATAAGACTCATCACCAGACTGGTCAGCAGTTCAGGATCCATGCTTTCAGGCAGAGATGGTAGGTGCACAGTTAACAAGAGCCATTGAAAACAGCATGAAACAAAGTCAGAAGCCTGTGGAATGATGGGTCAGAAAGAAATGCATCATGGGACAGTGAGCATGCCCCATGATGCACCGTAATCCATTCCCAGAGCTCGCAGTGGCAGAGGGTGGCAGAAGGTGGTGAGTTGCATTGTGGGATAGCTATCCACGATGCAACTCTCTCTTTTGATGCAAGAGCACCGACTGTGGATGTACTCCATCAACACAAGGAGCATTGTATGGATGTGCACAACCAATGTAATTAAAGCAGCTTATGATCGCTGACATAACTTAAGTCGACTTAACTCTGTAGTGTAGACATGGTCTTGCTCTGTGCTGAAGGGAGTTAATTATCTCCATTTGAGATTCACAGCTTTGAAACTTCTCTCAGAGTTAGGTGCCTAAGACAGGTCAGCCCTTTCTCTCTGTAGGGTATTTGACTTGTTGCCGGAAGAATTTTGAATTAAGAAACCAGAATGGTACAAAATCAACATAGCACACTTTACGTGGATTAAAATCTGGCAAACTGATTGGTCTCCAAATGTAACTGTAAATGGGGAATCATCATAGAGTGGGTGTGTTTCCAGAGGGTGTCATAGAGATTGGTTCTTGGCCCTGTACTATTTAATATTTTTATCATTGACATGGAAGAAAACAAAATTAGCAGCAGCAAACTTTGGAGCTCATAGAAAGATTCGGGGAGTGACAAGTAACGAAGAGAACAGATCACTGATCTAGATTGCCTAGTAAACTGGGTCCAAACAAACAATATGAACAACATGTAAAGTTATAAATCTAGGAACAAAGAATGCATGCCATATTTATAGGATGGGGTACTTTATCCTGGGAACCAGCAACTTGAGGGTAATTGTGGATAATCAGTTGAACATGAGCTCCCAGTGGAAATGGCCAAAAGGGCTAATGCAATTCTTGGAGTATAAATGGGAAATTTGAGTAGGAAGGTTATATTACCTCTGTATTTGGCACTGGTGCAACCACTGTTGGAATACTATGTCGAGTTCTGGTGCCCACAATTCAAGAAAGTTGAAAAATTGGAAAGGGGTTAGACAGGCTCCATGAGAATGGTTAAAGGACTGGAAAACATGCCTTATAAGGGGAGACAGATGGAGTTAAATTTATTTAGCACATCAAAAGGAAGCTTAAATGGTTAAGTTTATAAGTACCTATATGGGGAACAGAATTGTGATTATATAGAGCTCTTCAGTCTATCAGACAAAGGTATAACAAAATCCATTAGCTGGAAGTTGAAGTTATACAAATTCAGACTAGAAGTAAGGTGCAAAATTTTAATTGAGGGTTACTAACCATTGGAATAATTTACCAAGGGTTGTATAAGATTTTCCATCATTGCAAATTTTTAAATCAAGGTTGGATGTTTTCCTAAAATTATGCTGTAATTCAAACAAATTAATTCAGGAGAGTCCTCTGGCCTGCATTATACAGGTGGTCAGACTAAAGGATCTTAAGGGTCCTAGCTTCTAGTTTTATAATCTGTGAATCTATAAAATCTGTAGTAACTTCACTGAAGTGATCAAAGTGATCCTTTGTAAATCCAGAGTAATCAAGGGCAAAAATAAATGTACTGCTTAAGCAAGGTGCTGAGCTCTTTGTTAATCTACAGGAGACAGATAACATGGGCAGTGGTTGTTCAAGGTTCTTCACTGATCAGTCTCTCTCAAAAGAGAAGAAAATAAAGTAGTATATTAAAAGAGATTATAATGGACAAATCAACTGAAGTCGAAGCCCTGATGGTATCTCTATATTTCCTGTTTTCTTACTCTGCTCAGTCCTCATTTGTTTTGAAAAAGTCCTCTTTAATTACTCAGAGGTCATTTAATTTTATTTTACAGATGTAGCCTTGAAAATATAAATAAGTTTAGGAACAGGAAAAGCCCATCTGGTGCACTAGGCCTTTAGAGGTTTATTTTTATCCTAATTTCCTGTTTTTGGTTGTTCCCCATACATCCCCAATCCCCAAAACAATGATCCTATATACATCATTTACTCTTTTGGAAACTAAGCCTGTTACAGTGTCCCTTAACATAAGACAGAGTGGATCAAATAGAACTCTTGAGACTGCTTTTGAATTTTAACAAACTAAAATGCCATTAATTTGTGCTTTCTGATGGCTGCTTCCAAAAAGTACGGTGGAAGTCATATTTTATGCATCAAACTCATTGTAATCTAGCCCAGCGATTAAAGACCCAAACATGTTTGGTGTGGAATATCCTCAACTCACACACATAAATGCTGTCTCCTTCTTACCCTTTCAGTAAAGCCAGCCATTTGTCTCACAGACCAAAAGTAGATTTCATTGTTCATCTGAAAGGTTTTTTAAAGCTTCTCAAACTTTTGCTCAGCAATTTGTTTCAATAATAAATGTCCCAGGATGAGACTATCCTCATACCCTATTTGTCCATATTAGCCAATTACATTTGTTCCCCAGGGGATACATCAGACAAGATTTTTCTCTGCTGGGTGTTAGGAATTTACTCAGACATCAAACCTTGATTAAATCAATGTCCTTTGGGTTGTGAAGTATTACTAAATGGCAGAACTAAAAGCTAATGTTCCAGTTCTCAACATCTGTCTATCTATATCCATTTAAAGATTCCTAGAAAGCATCCTCTGTGTCACCAGGACAACTGTGTTTCTACAGCTCCATCATAGTTTTAAAATATTTACTACTTTTTAGCCTCATCTAAAAAAAGCAAAGGCAGTTCATGGTCAGGACCATTTGTGGGACCTGAAATTCTATGGCTCAGTTCTAAGGCTGTACCTGGGCACTCAAAGCAGCTCAGGAGAAAAAGGGTGGAAAGACATCTTTGTAATCCCTCAATCCGAGGGCTTGTTTCAGGGACCACCCCAGCATCTGGGATTTACTAGGTCTCACCTAATCCCTGTCCAGTCCTCCGAGGTTGGGGACAGGAGCTGCCATGGTAGCTCCACATCACCGGAGGAACCACTTTCACAAGGGGACTTCTCCAGCTGTATCCACTGGGTTTAAGTCTGCACTGTATTAGGGAATAGCATGGAGCAGCCTTACTAACGCACCAGAGAATCAAGGTCCTAGATTTACATCAGCTCAAATGAGGTGTCTCAGCAGCAGTGAAAAAAAGAAACACAGTCATGTCTCTAATTTTCATCAGTTATAGAAAGCTTAAGAAATGGGTTAGGTATTGAAGATTTTTAGTAAGATTCCAAATCTAGAGTAAATGGGAACAATAATGGGCTTGATAAGGAATGTGAAGAAACACATGAATTACATTTTATTTTAAAGATTGCATAGATGTTTGATTAAATTTAGCCCATTGTCAAGGTTCCTTCCCCACTCTGAACTCTAGGGTACAGATGTGGGGACTTGCATGAAAGACCCGCTAAACTTATTTTTACTAGCTTAGGTTAAAACTTCCCCAAGGTACAAACTTTTACCTTTTGTTCTTGGACCTTATGCTGCTACCACTGAAGTGTTACACAAAGAACAGGGAAAAAGCCGACTTGGAAATGTCTTTCCCCCCAAAATATCCCCCCAAGCCCTACACCCCCTTTCCTGGGGAAGGCTTGATAAAAAATCCTCACCAATTTGTATAGATGAACACAGACCCAAACCCTTGGATCTTAAGAACAATGAAAAAGCAATCAGGTTCTTAACAGAAGAATTTTAATTAAAGAAAAGGTAAAAGAATCACCTCTGTAATCAGGATGGTAAATACCTTACAGGGTAATTAGATTCAAAACATAAGAGATTCCCTCTAGGCAAAACCTTAAGTTACAAAAAGACACAAAAACAGGAATATACATTCCATTCAGCACGGCTTATTTACCAGCCATTTAAACAAAAGGAAAATCTAATGCATTTCTAGCTAGATTGCTTACTAACTTTTTACAGGAGTTCTGAAGAGCATTCCTGATCTGTTCCCAGCAACAGCATCACACAGACAGACAGACCCTTTGTTTCCCGCCTCCCTCCAGATTTTAAAGTATCTTGTGTCCTCATAGGTCATTTTAGTCAGGTGCCAGCGAGGTTATCTTAGCTTCTTAACCCTTTAGAGGTAAAAGGACTTTGTCTCTGCCCAAGAGGGATTTTATAGCACTGTATGCAGAAAGGTGGTTACCCTTCCCTTTATATTTATGACATGCCCCCCAAATCACAGATAGGGTGAAACACTGGCTGTGATTTCTTCCCAGTGCTCTAGGAGAAAACAGAGTTAATGAGACACATACACCTCTAAATATACTACCAACTGTGTAAAGACTAACAATATTTTCCACATCTCACAGACAATTTTAATCAGTTGATTCTGAGATACTTTCACGGGAGAGTGCATCAGCCACTTTGTTAGAAGCTCCTGAGATGTGTTGGATGTCGAAATAAAAATCTTGGAGAGCTAAACTCCACCAAATAAGTTTTTTGTTATTTCCCATGGCGGTATGAAGCCACTGTAGCGCAGCATGGTCAGTTTGCGGGTGGAAACGCCATCTCAAATGTATGGGCATAGCTTTTCCAGAGCGTAGACAATGGCGTAACATTCTTTTTCACTGACTGACCAGTTGCTTTCCCTCTCAGACAGCTTCTTGCTGAGAAACACTACAGGATGGAATTCTTGATCCACTCCTTCCTGCATTAAGACTGCTCCCACACCACGCTCGGACGCATCTGTGGTTACTAAGAACGGTTTGTCAAAGTCTGGGGCCCTTAGCACAGGGTCAGACATGAGTGTCGTTTTAAGCTGGTTAAAAGCCTTCTGACACTCTTCAGTCCACTGAACGGCATTGGCCTGTTTCTTTTTGGTTAGGTCTGTCAGTGGGGCGGCGATTTGGCTGTTTTGTGGTACAAATCACCTGTAATATCCAGCCAAGCCTAAGAAGGATTGGACCCGTTTCTTTGACTTTGGGACAGGCCACTTTTGGATAGCATCCACTTTGGCCTGTAGAGGGTTGATAGTTCCATGACCCACCTGGTGTCCAAGGTAAGTCACTCTGTTTAGGCCTATTTGACACTTCTTAGCTTTAACAGTTAGTCCTGCCTTTCTTATGCACTCAAAGACTTTTTGTAGATGTTCCAGGTGTTCTGCCCAGGAATTCAAAAATATGGCCACATCGTCAAGGTAGGCGACGGCATAGTCTCCCAATCCTGCTAGGAGACCATCTACAAGTCTTTGGAAGGTGGCAGGTGCATTCCGCATCCCGAAAGGGAGCACATTAAATTCATACAGCCTGACATGTGTGGTGAAGGCTGACCTTTCCTTGGCGGATTCATCAAGCGGTACCTGTCAGTACCCGTTGGTTAAGTCCAAGGTAGAGATGAACTGGGCCCATCCCAGTTTCTCTAATAATTCATCTGTGCATGGCATTGGATAGTTGTCTGGGTGAGTTACAGCATTTAGCTTACGGTAGTCCACGCAAAAACGTATCTCCCCATCTGGTTTGGGAACTAGAACCACTGGAGATGCCCACGCAATGCCAGAGGGGCAGATTACACCCATCTGTAGTATATCCTGGATCTCCCGTTTTATAGCAGTTTTAGCTTGAGGAGACATCCGGTAAGGTTGGACTTTAATTGGGTGAGAATTACCTGTGTCATTGGAGTGGTATGCCCATTCAGTCAGTCCTGGGGTGGCTGAGAACGTCGGCGTGTAGCTAGTGCACAGCTCCTTGATCTGCTATTGCTGCATACACCCAAGGATCATGTAGAGGTTCACCTCTTCCATGCCACCATCACTTTTCCCTTCGTAGTAGACACCTTCAGGACACTCAGCATCATCTCCTCCCTGGGCCGTAAACTGACAAACCTTTAATTCTCTGGAATAAAAGGGCTTTAGAGAATTAATATGGTACACCTTAGGCTTTCAGGTGGAGGTGGGGAATGCTATGAGATAATTAACAGCTCCCAGGCACTTCTGGACCATGAATGGCCCTTCCCACGATGCTTCCATTTTATGGGCCTGGAGCACCTTTAAGATCATGACCTGGTCCCCTACTTTGAAGGAACGCTCTCTGGCATGTTTATCATACCAGGCTTTTTGTTCTTTTTGAGCATTCTGTAGGTTTTCTTTAGCAAGGGCTAAAGAGGTTTGGAAGGTGTTTTGTAGGTTGGTTACAAAGTCCAGAATGTTAGTTCCTGGAGAAGGTGTAAATCCCTCCCATTGCTGCTTCACCAACTGCAATGGCCCCTTAACCTCGCAGCCATATACAAGTCCAAATGGTGAAAACCCTAAACAGGGATGTGGTACAGCTCTGTAGGCAAAGAGCAACTGCTGCAACACTAGGTCCCAATCATTGGAGTGCTCATTTATGAATTTATGTATCATGGCCCCCAAAGTTCCATTAAATTTCTCCGCCAGGCCATTTGTTTGATGATGGCAAGGGGTGGCAACCAAGTGATTCACTCCATGAGCTTCCCAAAGGCTTTCCATAGTTCCTGCTAGGAAATTAGTTCCTGCATCTGTGAGG
This sequence comes from Lepidochelys kempii, assembly GCF_965140285.1. NCBI lineage: Eukaryota > Metazoa > Chordata > Testudines > Cheloniidae > Lepidochelys > Lepidochelys kempii. The sequence goes on along the minus strand of NC_136385.1, from coordinate 47,505,850 downwards.
ATGTCGGAGGACCAACCTACCCTGGCAAAAATGTCTGTTAGTGCCTGGCACACACTTTTAGCCTTGGTGTTGCTTAGAGCTACTGCTTCCGGCCATCGGAAGTATGTACTGCTTTCCTCTGGGTGTCTTTTTTGGAAAAGGACCCAGAATATCCACAGCTACACACTGAAATGGAACCTCAATGATGGGGAGTGGCTGGAGAGGGGCTTTGACCTGGTCTTGGGGTTTTCCCACTCTTTGGCATACCTCACAAGACCGGACATAGGTAGAAACATCCTTGCCCATTCCCTCCTAGTGAAATAACCTCCCCAAACGGTCTTTGGTCCTGTTCACCCCAGCATGGCCACTAGGATGATCATGGGCTAAGCTCAAGAGCTTTACCTGGTACTTAGTTGGAACTAGCAACTGTCTCTGAGGATTCCAGTCTTCCTGGTGTCCACCAGAAAGAGTTTCCTTGTATAAAAGTCTTTCTACAACAAGCCTGGATTGATTAGAAGAGCTGAGAGGCAGTGGGTTGCTCCATGCCACTGTCCCAGCTCTCTGGAGGCTTTCATCTGCTTCCTGTTCGGTCTGGAACTGTTCCTTTGATGCTGGAGAATCAGTTCCTCATTGGATTGTAGACCTATGCTTGGTCCCTCTGGAGCGATGTAGGGGATGGGGCTGTTTCCATTGACTGTGAACTGCTCTCTGCTGGTGCATTATGTTGGGGTTCAGGCTCCGGCTGAGCCTCTTGTGTAGGGTTATCAGCTGCTGCCAGTGCAGGTTCGGTGGGGCCCTCTGGTGTTGGGGTTGCAAGAACTGGATTTAGTGCTGGCAATGGTTCTGGTGCTAGTTGTTCCACTGGTTCTGGTTCTGGCTCTCTCTGGGTCTCTGGGACTGGATCTACTACTGCTGTTGCAGACGTTGGCATGGGGTCCAGTTCCATTACCTCTGACCGGGTCCTGGTAGAAGTTTCCGGAACAGAGCTAGGCATGACAGCTTGCTTAGCCTGGCTGCAGGTGACCGTTTCCACCCTCTTGGCTAGCTTCACATGATTGGCCATGTTTTCCCCCAACAGCTTGGGGATGGGATAATCATCATAGACTGCAAAAGTCCACATTCCTGACCAGCCCTTGTACTGGACAGGCAACTTGGCTGTAGGCAAATCGAAAGAGTTGCACTTGAAGGGTTGAATTTTTACTTGGACCTCTAGGTTGATTAAATTGGTGACCACTAAGGAAGCATGGATAGCTGACACTTGCGCTCCGGTGTCCCTCCACACGGTGACCTTCTTCCCGCCCACACTCACAGTTTCCCTCCGCTCCAAGGGTATCTGGGAGGCATCTGGGCCTGAGGACCTCTGGTGTGACTCCAATGCAATGAACTGTAATCTGTTGGGGTTCTTGGGGCCATTGGCCTTTACATGCCCTGACTCATTACATTTAAAACATTGTCCAGCTGATGGGTCACTGGGGCGAGGTGGGTTGCTGGAGAACAGTGTGGTGGGACAATAAGGTGTCTGGAGTGTTCCTTGGTATGTAGTTGGGGCCTTGGGCTGCCCCCGGTAGTAGGGTGTGGTCTGAGGGTGTCCCTTCTGGTATCCACTCCAACTGCGATCAGGGTTATTCCTCTCTCCTCCCTCCATCCGTTTTGTTCCGACTAGCCCCGCCTCTCTGGCGGTCTGGGACTGCTCGTATTGATCAGCATAAGAAGCAAGATTTTCTGCTGAGTCCATTTTTTTATCCCATAAACACTGTTTTATATCCTCCTTGGATTCAGGAATTGTTCCTGTATCATCAAATCCCACATTCCTCCAAAGTTAGTTACAGCTCGTCCGTTGAGCCATTTATCAAACAGATCTGTCATCTGGTTTACATAAGCCACATTACTTAGTCCAGGCCCTCTCTTAAGGGTACGAAATTTTACTCTGTAAGTTTCAGGTGTAATTTGAAATTGTTTTAAAATCAAATCCTTGAACTTATTATAGTTAGAAGCCTCATCAATAGGCATCTTATTGAATATGTCCAGAGCTCTTCCAGTCAATTTTGTGACCAATGTGGTCATCTTGTGAGCTTCAGGAATTTTATGGAGAGTGCACAGTCTCTCAAAGGTGAGAAAATATTCAGCAATATCACTGGATTCATCATACTGTGGACATAGTCGCTCCCATTTGTGGATTGTTGGGGAAGGATTGTTAGGGTTATCCAGTAGATTCTGCTCAGCCCTTACCTTCTCCAACTCCAGTTCATGCTTCCATTCTTTTTCCTTTGCCTCCATAGCTGTCCTGTGGACAGCCTCCCTTTCCTCCTCAGCACGCTTCCATTCTTTTTTCCTTCTCCTCCATGTCATTTTCCTTTGCCTCCATTTCTCTCCTGTGGGCAGCCCCTTTGGTTTTTTCTGTCTTGGGTTCTGTCATCTTAGCCTCTCTGTTTTTAACTAACTTTACACCCGAGAGTTAGAAAGAAAACAAAAAAATAACAAAACCTGGCATGTAAATTTTTGTTGTTCTGTAACCTGATACCTATGTTCTCTGATAGTTTTTTTTTAACCCTTTACAGGTAAAAGGATTTTGCCTCTGGCCAGGAGGGATTTTATAGGACTGTGTGCAGAAAGGTGGTTACCCTTCCCTTTATATTTATGACACCCATATTTTATTCCATTTGTGCCAAGGAAGTAGCTGAATAGATGCTACTTAATTTCCCTTACATAAATGCATATCTAGTTTAAAACAGGATGCTCACTTCCAAATTAGACATATTTGTGAGACAGCTGTAACTGCTGTAATAAATATAAGCAATGAAAAATTATATTCTTGAGATATTTAAATTAAAATCTTGAGTCATTTTGAGCTAAATTGTGCCCTAAACTTGCCCCATCACACAAGGGAATAAGAGGGAGGGGGGCATTTCCTCTCCCTGCAGAGAAAGCTCTACCTGGATCTTGTTTCTTGTGCAGAGGGAAGACACTGCAAATGGGCAGGGAATGGTCGAGAGATGTAAGAAGTGGCTAGAGCCTTGGCTCTTCTGTTCTATATGGGTTATTATACTGAACACCTCTCAGTAGTGCCTTAAGCAACATGACTAACATCTGCCACATACCTGCACCTGGGGGAGAAGCGTGCACAGTGAAGTGCCCCATCCTTGATCTTCCCTGCTCTCTTTGTTTCTAGTAACTGGCTAGAGACACTCACGCATGAGGAGGAAGGAAGCTCCAACATTGGCAGTAGCTGACCTCCCTCCCCCTTTGGAACAAGAAGAAAGCAGAGGAAGAAGTGGAACTCTTTGAGGGCTTCCATCCTGTGGCTGGTTTTGGGGAGGCTCAGCTATGTCCCACCCCTTGCTCAGGGTTGAACCTAATGGCTCAGACTAGCTCTTTGTAAGAGGTCTTGGGGGTACTCTCGGTAAAGAAACAAATTGGCCTTGGGAAAGGAAGTATCTGGTAGTGTCTAAATTTAGACCCTCCACCTCAGAGATGAAACACACAGCTAGGCTGGAGAAGCTTGCATTCTCACTGCCCATGCCATATATCTCCTATAAATAAATAGGACTTCCGTATATAGGGCTGTCAGTCATGTTTTATTCTTTTTTAAAAAAAAAAGAAAGAAAGAAATTCCTATAGGGCTCAATGCTGCAAGGTGCTGAGCAGCTCTTGGACATGCTGAGAGTCTCTAGTTCCATTGACCTGAACTGCTCTTCACCTTACATCATAATATATTAAAAGCTCACTACAGCTCAGCTTCTAATTTAATACACGCAGGCAGGTATTTGCACACATGAATGCAGTAATCTGATGCCTAATGTACTGCACTTGAGTAGATAAAGGTGATAATTACAAACTGCAAATCAGAGGCCACTTTTCAATCATTTTGCCTCCAATTAGTTAAATATGACCATTTTAATGCATTAAAACTTAGTTATTTAGTGATTTTCCCATTAGCATATCATCATATCCCCCAAAATTTTCTTCCTACTTTGTGATACAGTGATTTCACTTTTGCCAGTGGGATAGATGAGTGTTCACACTTCATCAGCAATTTTTAACTGAACAGCTGTGGATTGTGATGGAATGTAGCAAGTTGGTGGCAACAAAGCGAGAGCATTATTAAGAGAGGGCCATATCCACCACTGGTATAAATCAGCATCACCCTATTGACTAGGCCAATTTACACTATCTGAAGATCTGGCCCATAAATGTTCCAATCAAATATGGATTGATTTCAATTATGTATTTTTTATGAGTTAAAACAACACTGAAGCAAAGTTGATTAAGCAAGATGCCGAGAAGCAGAAAAGAATCAAGTGAGCACAGTGAGACTACAAAACTGTCTGCTCATGTACTATTGTGTTCCAATTTTAAAACACCTCCTTTTCCTACAATATGTCATTTAAAATATGACCTGCTCCTCTACAGGTTAAGACAAATACCTCTGCATCAAATACTGAATTATGTACAGGAGTTCTGTCTAAAAAAGGCAACTCCACAAGGAGCCACTAGAGCCTAAGAAATTTCACTAACTTATTCTTAAATGAGAGGAACCCTTAGTCAAGTCCAAACAATGAAATATGAATGAAGAATAAAACGAGATTCTCCATAACAAGGAAAAAAATACATATACTAAACAAGCCAGAGAGAACATTGTTTTTATTGAAATGCTGGGAAAACTAATAAAATATATAATAGCTGTGGATGTAGAAAAGATTTTTTTATCTACAGATAGTCAATCTGCAGATAAAGTGTGTGTTTTGACGATCTTATCCACTGTTTCCATGCAGAGTTCAGTGATGAATTCATCAATTCTGTTATCTATCTATCTAAAGAGTTTCTAAAGTGCCTACCATCTTGGTAGCTATTAATATTTCTTGCCCTGGCTGATACCTCAAATATTGTTTGTGGGCTAATTCTGTTGCTCTTACCTCATCTATGCTTTGGTCTTGTTTGGGGTACACAATAAATGATGGTATAACTATGCTTTTAGAGAAGAGAGGAAAAGAGGCAAAACAAAAATGGTCAAGACATTTATGAATTTAGGTCTATAGGCTATTTAGCTATTCATAATTTTCACAAGTCAAATCAAATTAAGAAGGGGGGAAATTCTCTCTGTGGTTCATTTTTCTCTATTGATCACTGGAAGTTTCCTCTTTTATTCACTGTTTCCTCAGTCTGTAAGGCCTATAAGCAAATACATCTGTGAGAAAGATGGTGACATGACCACTGTCATGATCTCCTTTTCTGTAAGAGCAGCCTCCTTCAACAATAATAGTTCCAGAATGGCAGATTTGCTATGAAGAGCCAGAATTGCTGGAAATAAGCTTTTACCACAACACATCAGCACATAGAGGAGAGTGTACTAAGCTTCACAAACAAAAAGTACATTGATTTTTTTCCCCCTGGATCATAACTCACTGAACCAAATCCTGTTCCCCTTATTTATGCAAGATATCCCAATGACATTAAAGTCCTACTGTCAAGACTCATGTATAAAAAAAAGGTTCTCCCAAACCATAGTGTCATTATTTTATAGCTAGATATTCTCTCTCTCACACACACACTCAGCATATGGTGTCTAGGTGATTAGTCACTGAGGCAGTGCAAAGCAGCTGAAAAGCTACCCAAAAGGGGAAGCCAGCATTCTTGAGGAAAGAGGAGCCCTTACACCCAGATTATATTACTTCCTCTCCCTCCTTTTGGGGGATATGCTGGGGGCAAGACAAAGCACATGGCATTCTGCCAGAAGCTCAGCAAGCATAGCTTCCCTCTGAGATTGCTGCAACCAGCATAAGTTACACTGGGGGAAGGTTTTTTTGTGGCCCGCTCAGGCTTAGAGGAGCAGAAAATGGCTTATAGCTATCTATTCTTCCCTCACCCCACTCTCCTAAACTGCACTGAGTTTAAATTTGGCACAGCTGAGGAATATGTCCCGATATGTGATGTCTGCATTACTCATAAATTACTCTATTTTTCTGGCATGTTGCTTTTATAAAATGTTAAAAAGGTAGTAGTTATGGGGCCTATCTGATAGCTGCTCAGCTGTTTGGAGGATGAGAAGTAGTCCCAGTGGAGATAGATTAGGGGGCAGAGTACAGATGAGGTGGTCAAAGGTGGAAGATTATTGCAGTGTATCATGTTGCTCTGTAATTTATCACATATACGTGTCTTTATTTGTATATTACCATTATTAAATCCCTGGATAAGTGCATTTTTAGAACAGAAATGAATAAAATATACTGTACATAAATTATATATACATACACAAGTTATACACATATAGATTGTGTTCAGCACCTGTGCATAATTTTTTTCTATAATTTCTACCAATATTCTGTATTATAATAAGTGCTGGCCAGAGGAATGCCCTGAGGCTAGAGAATATCATTGCTTTGTCCTATTACATTTCTTTATTTTTCTCTGAAATATAAATGGTTGAAAATCACTATTTCCCTGCTGTGGCTTATGTTATTCGGGCCAAAACTGCCAACAAAGCAGCTGTAAATTGGGAATACCTGGAAATTGGTGGAGCAGCTATAAAAAAGATGGGGGATGAGACTTGGTGGTAGATTGATAGGACAGGTTTCCTCCAGTCACGCCCTGACCGTAGGACATGCTCCCAGCTGCCAATTCCCCTCTGGGGGCAGGCAGGAATTCCATCAACTCCTGGGTGGGGAGAAAGCTGAGCCAGGCCAAGCTTCCCTGGCCTAACCACCTCCTTGCACCTGGCTCCAGAGGCCTAGCCCCAAATTCTTTTAGAATAACAGCATTTTCTGACTGTCAGCCAAATATAGTTTTGTAGTTCAAGTAGTAACAGTCTGTGCTGCAGGTTTAGGATTTAAGCCTCACTGATGATGCATGATGGGAGGGGTGTCCCAATTAGTTTGACCTTTGTTTTCACCTTTTTCAAAAACTAGAAAATTACAAACAAAAAACTACATTAAAAGAACATTATTTATGTTGCAAAGTCAAGCACTTGAAATCAGGAAATGCCAGCAATCTTAATTTGGGCTCCCTGTGCATATGCATTATGATACAGCCTTTAATGTCATGATCACACTTTTTTTCCCCACAGGACTCCTGCCTCCTTCAGTGCACATGATATGAACACTAGCAGGAAGAACTTAGGGGGCCCAACCAACCTTACATTTGCCATTTCCTAACTTTTGAAGTCCTTAGGTTTGTAACATAAATGATATCCTTTTAACATAGATCTTTTGTATGTAATTTATATAGGATCTCTCTCTCAAACCAGTAAAATTTTAGTCCCATAGCAATAGTATAATTTCTTCTACCACTATGAGCATCTTCCTTCTGCCATTGAGTCCCTGACACACACAGGTAGCGATCAATATTCTAGAATACATCAGATATGTCTGGCTTCCATTCTTTTTCTCCATCAGGGCCATGGAGTGTGCATTAGTTAACACTCCCGGGTTTCCCACAATACTGTGCTCACTGACAGGTAATTGTCAAACTTGCCGACATTTGAAAGCCATACCTACAGCCATTTGAGTGTGGGGAGGTAGATAAATATGAATAGATGGACTGTGGCACCCTTTCACCTAATTGAAATGCATTGGATAAAAGTGGTGAAATAGTCAACATATATAACTAATGTCTCTCTTGAGTAGGGCCAGTTGGCATGTACAACAAGGAGTAGTCAATGTATATGCTGTGACTAATGCGTTATCAGAACTAACCCCATTCAAAAACCTGTTAATTGAGATCTTATATGAGTGACATCAGCATCTGTGCACTGGAAGCTAATGTGGCTTTATGGAGGGGTTGAGTCTGGCAGCAGGCAGCCGATGGTGTTGACAGGGAGAAAAACTCAAAGCAAGAGATTTGTTATTTTTAAAGTCTGCATCTTCAATCCAGAGCTGGAAGGGTTTTGATTTATTTTTTTTAATGAAGTCAGGCTTTGGTAATGATCCATCCAGAAGTTACATGGAGGCAATTATTTTAGGTTAAGATGTGGCAAGTCAGTGATCTGAAAACTATGACAATTTAAACTTTATTATTGTACACCAGTGTTTACGGCAGAAGATGAAAAATGAGTGATAGTCATGCTTCCAAAAAAATAAAAGAAGTGGATCCACATACTGCATACTGTATGCCAGTGGATGCCCTTGACTACAGTCAAAGGAATACTTGAGAAAAAGATAAGAGATAATAATAGGAGATTTTTGCCTGGAATGTAGGCTGCTGACAGACCAACTAAGGCCACAATCCTGCAGTTCATGGTGTGTACCCATGGTAGCAACCAGGGTGGGGACAGCAGGGCAGCCGCCCAGGGCACGAAGCCACAGAGGTAGAAAAATGGGGCAGAAAAATTACAAAAAAATGGAAGGGGGCACAAATATGCTTGCTCGCATTGGGTGTTAAAATGGCTCTGTGTGTGTGCTCCCTGCTGTGCCCACATGGAGCCCCGATGTAGTCAGTAGGGGCAAGATCACGGACAAAGAACTAAAAAAAGGTAGTGGGATTTATATGATTGTTCAAAGCATTTGCTTTATGATGAGAATGATGATTATAACAACACTCGGCTCTTATGCAGAGCTTTACATCTCTAGGTCTCAAAGAGCTTTTCAAAGAGAGGTGAGTATGAAGGTCATTTTACAGAAAGTGGAAACTGAGTCAGAGGTAAAATGACTTGCTCAAGTTCACTCAGAAGGCCAGGTGCAGAGCTGGGAATAGAATGCAGGTTTCCCAGTTCAATGCTGTATCAACTTGCCTATTCTGCCTTCCTGATTAGTGGAAAAAAATATAAACTTATCTGAAAAGTTGGGTTTTGACATGGATTAACTTAGACGTAGTTTAAATCCTGATTCTTACAGGGCAATATACTATATCTATGATTAAAACTAACCATAGCTGAATTGCTTGCAACATCCTTTAGTAACTCTTCTCTTTTTCTCTAATATGATTTGTATCAACAGGACATTTATAACCTCGGTCTGTGGGAGATGAAGGTATTCAGCACCTTTTAGGATTGGACTCTAAAGCACTGAACTAGGTAACAATGAGTTTGATGCATAACAAAATGATTGCCGTAGTCCCTTTTGGAGGCAGCCTTCAGAAGACACAAATATGTTTTTCACCTAGGAAGATGCTATTGTTCTCCTTTAAGCAATGAAGAGCTACAAACAAAATGTTGCTGGGTACTTCAGTGAGCCACTTAGAGCCACTAGGCTTTGCATACATGGAATGAATGAGTAGCAAATGCTTCTTGAAGGATCAGTACAATCTTAAGTGAATGAGATTACATGTAGCCTCCTGCTGCTGCATCTCCCGGGGTGGAGCCCAAGCCCAATATACAGCTTTTTAGGGGTGTATTATGAACATGATAAATGGTGTGCTCTAAATCCTGAGATACTACCATTATCTCCGACTAAAACAATAATGCATTTCAGTTTCTAATCCTCTTGCTGTATAACACTAGAAGGAAATGGAAACACGGTAATCCTATAGGAAGAATTTTATCAAAGTATTTCTGAAAAAAGGCTTAATTTCATTATACCAAACACATAGCCACATTTTCCCCAAAGTATACCATAAAGCTGAACAGTCAGAATAAATGGCTAGCTTAGAATGTATGATGAATGACATGCGTTCTGTATATGAAAGAAATTATTTTAGGCATCAAGTCACAGGGAACATGCAGATCCCATTGCATAAGAAATAAAGTGGCTCGTGTCCACACAATTGTCACCAAAAAGTGTCTGAGATTAATTTTGTGATCCAGAAAAACCTCTTTTCTTTCTCATGCATAAATGAACTCATTTCTATTTTGCTCTTGAATGATCTGTTCACAGCCTCCAAAGGGAAACTAGTTTGATGGAAAAGATATGCATTCCATTTAAAAACAACAATATATTTTCACCACAGCTAGTGACTAAGCTAACAGATCAAGGGCAGCTGTAACTTGTGTACCAACAACTTATGTGGCTCACTTGCCTTTTGATTGTGCTGTTGAATAAAAAATGCATACAGGTAGTTACCATGGTAATTCCTGCCTCACATGATGATCATCAGCTATTGCAGAGATATAGAGAGCATCTTCTTAAAGAAACACACATATACATGCAATAAGAAATGTTAGGGGAACTTTTCTGCTCTGTACAGTTTTTAAAATAACAAATATTAGACCAAACAAATATTAGACCAGGGTTGAAAACAAACTGGTGCACAAGGGGTCAGGGGCCAGATTTTCAAAGTGCAATTGTGTGCATATATTTGACCATGACTCACTCAGTAGGCACAGCTGAGATGTGATCTATGAGATTTTAATCTCTTTGGGGAGGAACTGCCTTCATCATTTTGTGTCTTGTTCAGTGCTGAGAATATTGTAGGTGATTAATAAATAATAATCATTGCAACAAATGCCTGAAGTGTGCAATCCTACCTAGTTGTTTCTTTTCTTTTCTTCACTAATGCAGATGAAGGTGCCTGCATCTGATGAAGTGAGCTGTAGCTCATGAAAGCTTATGCTCAAATAAATTGGTTAGTCTCTAAGGTGGCACAAGTACTCCTTTTCTTTTTGGCTAAATATGCATGTGCCAATAGTTAACCTGGCCCCACAAATATCAGATCTGGGAGTAGCTATAGGTGTTTTCTTCCCTGATTTACCATCAAACACATCAACATTTGGGAATAGTAGTTCAGGGGGATCAAACAGTCAACAGCATTTTAAATTAGGGGGAAAATCCTTGCTTTAGAATCAACTCCAGAGAACAGAGCTCCCCCTGCCCCCACTTCAAGCAGCCATTTTAGCTGATTGTGATGCTCTCTCTTTCTCTCTCTCACATGCACACACACTCTTTTGGCCTCCATTTCGCTGGGTCTCAAGTAGTGTTTTGGGTAGGGTTGGGGAATGATAGGAAGGCATAGGAAAAAAAGGAATATAATAGAAAAATCCTTCACCAAAAATGTGTGTGGGGAAGGGGAAAAGAGGTGGCTTTGTTTTTCTTATCTCTGACCTGGTTTGGCTGAGCCAACTCCTGCGTTTCTGTGCAGCTCGCGGCAAGTAGTGCAGGATAGCCCAACAGGGATTAGTCAGCCTTGTCTCCATCGTCTGCACGCTAGGGGCAAGGCAGGATTTTCATTTCCTACTCCACATCATTTACAACCTGCTGCAGTGATTTTTTTTTAAAAGAACTGCACAAGATCGCTCTGGGCCAGAGTCACTACAGCCAGCAAGGTGAGATGTGAATTATAGCTTTCTGCATAAAACTGTTCCCAACACACTAATATACAGAACAGTCAACACAAGAAAGGGCAGGTGATATTATCACTGCTACCTTCCATCAGGGCTTGTGACCAGTTTAGGAGCACTGAGAACAGAGGTTGTTGGGTGGATGACCCCAGCTATCCTAATCAACTCCATACCTGGCAATGCTGCTGTGTGTGTGTGTGTGTGTGTGTGTGTGTGTCCGTCCTGGTGGTACAGAGGCTGCCTCCTTCCACTGCAATCTCCTCCCCAGGTTTTTTTCCTGGGTTATGGTAGTAGACATGTTTTCTGGTAAGAGGGAAAGTCACTGAGTTTGATTATGATCTCACATTGATTTTACACCAAAGTAACTGCACTGATTTCACTAAGATTACCTCATATCTAAACATGCCTGAAGTTCAAATCCAGCTCTGAACTTTGGAGCTCGATCCCACCGCTGCCTCTGATATCACTGAATATATTTTATACAGACAATGATGAAAATAGCTTAAAACAAAATTATAATTATTTCATGTATAAACATCTCCCCGGAAAGGTACTGGGAATGCTACACAAGGAGTCAGTTTACAATACTAAAGCCTGCAGTAAACAGTCTCCATGCACCAATCTATGGACTGTCATTGGCAGTGTCTTAGCTGATAGTAGTCAGAGTGGTACATGAGGAGAGATAGGGATGGATCTTGTCTCCATTCAAGTCAATGGAAGCTTTACCTTTAACTTCAGTGGGGCCAGTATTTCACCTGTGGTCTGGCTGGGTATGTTAACACTGAACCGCCCCCTCCCAAAACTTGTGGCAGTGAGTCTCAGAGCTTGGATCAATTGACTTGAGCTCATGGGCCTCCTGCTACAGGACCTCCTGCTAAAAATAGCAGTGTAGATGTTCCGCTTAGGCTCTGAAACTAGTCAAGAGGGGTTTCAGAGTAGCAGCCGTGTTAGTCTGTATTCGCAAAAAGAAAAGGAGTACTTGTGGCACCTTAGAGACTAACCAATTTATCTGAGCGTAAGTTTTCGTGAGCTACAGCTCAGAGAGGTGGGTCTCAGAGCCTGGACTTCAGCCCAAGCAGAAATGTCTACACTGCCATTTTTAGTCCCACAACGTGTGCTTCATGTGCCCAAGTCAGTTGGCCTGGGCTGAGACTTGCTGCTGTGGTGTTTCCTTTTTTAATTCAGTATAGACAGACCCTTAGATCACCAGGCATGAATCTTTCGGGAGCTCAAATCAATATTTTGAACTGTACCTGGAAACTGAGCCAGTGCAATCTGTGCAGAGAAAAGGTATAGCACGTTTCACCTATAAATACTGCTGAGTTAGTGAGCAGCAGGTTTCTTCACTTATCCACATTTCTGAATAGAATTCAAGGACAGAACCATCTGGAGTGCATTGTAGAGATATTAGCAGACATAACAAAGGCTTGCCTGGATAACCATGGAGAACTCTTGCTTTGAATGCCAAGCTTGCAATCTCCTTGCCAAGTGAAGGTGTATGGGTAGAATCATTGTAAGATCTAACTTGGCACACTGGGCACTGGAATTCACAGCAAACTAAAGCCTTGTGCCCCAGTGCTGAGCAACTTTGCAAGTAATGGAGCATTGTTAGCTCCCACTAGGGTCTATGGGTGATGACTGGACATTATGTACTTCACAGAACTGGCCCTAGCTCACCAATGTCTTCTCCATCATTTGAAAGTCCTTTTTCACATGTTTTGTTTGTGTGTGTTCTATATCACAGCAGACCCTGTTCAATATCATAAGCTACTTACAGTTTACAAAACTCAGTCTCAGAAAAATGTCCAACATAATGAAAAAGAAAGGGGAAAGTTATAAAAAAAAAGAGAGCAAGTTGGCAACAGCTTCTCCTGTGGGTCACATTCTCACAGGTTCTGCAAGTTCTTCTGTTTCATCCACTAAAAATCATGCTACCACCTCAGTTGCTTCTGCTGCTGCCATTGCTGTTCTGGCTTATGTCACTGGTGTATTATCCATCAAAAGAACACCTCCTAAAGAACTGCATAATGTCAGTGCTGGCTGACAAGCTTGAAAAATAGCCTTACTATTGAAAACCACCAACACCACAGCACTGGGAGTTTATCCCTTTCCTCTCCTTAGCCACTGAACAGACTGATAAAGAGACAAAGAAGAACTGTTGTAGTAGAAATAAAGAAAGTATGAACTATTTCCTTGTGTTATGCATAGTGGCTAGGGTCCTAGTGACACTCCAGGATCACATTGCCAATCACCAGAATACATCACAGGCCAAAATCTGATCAGATGCTAGAACAGTAACATGTTTTGGGGTCCTCTAGTCTAACAGATGTGAAGGGAGGTTTGAAAACTGAGAACCACAAAGAAAGAGGAAATGCCACTGGTTTGAGTTTGACATAATCAGTCATAATGAATTTATTCAACTCCTGGGAAGGCAAAAGAGAGCCATTATTAACTAGCATAAGAATGACTAAGATTAAATTAGAGGTTAGTATGGGTGTATGTTGAAAAATAACAGAAGGCACGTCAGGGGTCGAAAAAAATGGTATTTAATTGTCTATTGGAGCCATATGTTAACAGCAATTGATTTGCACCTCCAGTGAAATTCATCCTTGAGACAAAGTAGAGATCGTCTATCAATCATACCCCCAACCTGAACATAATTGAGAAACTCAGTAAAGATTTCAAAGGCACCTTGAATGACACCTTGTTGACATTTTAAATTGAGCCAGGGTAAACAACAGTGACTCTGGGGAACATCACTGAGCAAGTTTTAATAGGAGGGAAGATAACACCTTTTCTCCATCATTCATTGGTGCCTGTGAATACCAACTATAGCTAATTGACTTTGGCCAGTAAACAACTACATTTGTTGCAAGGAAAGTACCAATGGAGAATATTGTTATAGAAGGCCTCATAGGATGGCACTATTACCCATAATCTTCAAAGTCCTCTTTCCTGGCATATAAGCGAATCATAGAATGGGCTGGAATGGGACTTGAGAAGTCATCAAGTCCAGTCTTCTGCACCGAGGCAGGGCCATTCCTGATAGGTGTTTGTCCAACCTGTTCCGAAAAACCTCCAATGATGGGGATTCCACAACCTTCCTTGGCTTCTGCTTCAGTGCAGAAGACTGGACTTGATGACTTCTCAAATCCCATTCCAGCCCATTCTGTGATTCTATGATTGCTCCTTCTTAGTAATTCATTCATATTTCCACTTTTGGTAGGTTTTGTTTGATTTTCAGATCATTAAAGAGCTCCTCGATAAATGTTCAGTCTTGGTAAGTCATTCTGCATAGTTGCTAGTTTTTGTCATGCAGGGTTCTGTGTAGAGGCAGTGGCCCTCCAGAGCTTAACTAACCTCATAGTTAAGGCTATGATTTAGTCATGGGTATTTTTAGAAAAAGTCATGGACAGGTCATGGGCAATAAACAAAAATTCATGGCCCATGACCTGTCCATGACTTACACTGTAAATACCCCTGACTAAATCTTGAGGTGGCTACTGCTGTAGGGGCACAGCTGTGGGGGGAGCACCCGGGGGGCCACGGCGGACCGCTCCTGGGGGGGGGTACCAGGGCCAGCAGCGCCAGCTACTGGGAGCCGCCAGAACAGTGGCTGCTCCGTCCACCCTGGGGCCAGCTGCCCAGGGCTGCCCAAGCAGCAGCCAGTGCTGCTGGCCCCAGGCCGCTCCAGCAGTGGCCGGTGAGGTTGGCTGCTTGGGCAGCCCTGGGGTCAGCCACACTGGCTACTGCAGAAGTTACAGAGGTCGCAGAAAGTCACAGAATACGGGACTTCCACGGCCTCCATGACATACATGGAGCCCTACTTATAGTTAGAAAGTTTTTCTTAATATCTGATTTAAATCTCCCTTGCTGCAGATTAAGCCCATTACTTCTTGTCATACCTTCAGTGGACATAGAGAGCAACTGACCCCATTCTCTTTATAACAGCCTTTAACATATTTGAGGACTGTTATCAGGTTCCCCGCCCCCTCAGTCTTCTTTTCTAAAGACTAAACATACCCAGTTTTTTTTTAACCCTTTCCTCTGAGGCCAGTTTTCTAAACATTTTGTCATTTTTATTGCTCTCTTCTGGACTTGCTCCAGTTTGTTCACATTGTTCCTAAAGCCTGGTGCCCAGAATTGGACACAGTACTCCAGCTGAGGCTTTATCAGTACCAGTAGAGTGGGAGTATTACCTCCCATGTTGTACATATGATTCTTCTGTTAATACACCCCAGAATGCTTGTGCTGTTCTTTTGTGCTCCTCCTTAGCAATTCATCCATGTTTCCACTTTTGGTAGGTTTTGTTTGATTTTCAGATCATGAAAGAGCTCCTCGATAAATATTCAGTCTTGCTAAGTCATTCTGTGTAGTTCCTAGTTTTTGTCATGCAGGGTTCTGTGTAAAGGCAGTGGCCCTCCGAGAAAGAGCTGTGAGAGTAGCAGGAAAAATTACACTCTGCCTTGGTCTCAGATTAGAGTCAATTTTTGAGGCAGAATTGCTCTCTGGGGACCAGACATTGGTGTTGGGTTGAGACTCCTGAAGGAAGGGATTGCCCTGCATGCTGTTTGAATATCTCATTCTAGGACTGAAGTGTATTTGTAAATAAACCAGGTACACTTAGAATATATCCAGACTCTGTGTCACTCATTACTCCTTCACTGGGAAGCCAACCCACAATTAGGTGAAAGGACAACTAAGTCTCCCTGGTTATCCCCCACCCCCACGATGCTAACAAGTATATTTGAAATATTCTGAAAGGAACAACCTCTCACACAGCAGGCAGTTTTCAAAAGTGAATAACTCGGCTGAATACATTTACCTTTAATTAAAAAAATCTTCCAGTGCCTATGTATTAATTCTCTGAGTATTCCAGGAGAAGGCTGGACACTTCAGGGCAGATGGTTATGGGGAAATTTGGGACTAAGGGTGTGTTGGGGTCACCTTGCAAGTAGCAACCAAGGCTGGGAGAAAACAAGGTGGGGCTGTTGTGTTGCCTGCTGCGATCAGAGTGCTGAACCGTCGCTGCACAGAATATAGACACTCAGAACTGTACACGTGTCTCCTGGCTGTTGCTGACCAGGCTGTGAGCCACAGCTGCAAAGCATTTATGGCACCCAAGGTTTCCGGGCAGGTGGTGAAACAACACATTACTAGTCTGGGTTGCACCCCAAAATATGACAGCATAATAGTCTGATCGTTATATTGTTTCATAGCTCTACACTCTTGTATAATAATGCTGCCTAGGATGTACTGGGGTCTGATAGCCTCAGCTCTGGGATATAACAAATAAGCAAAATGAAGAGTAACACTTTACATTAGTTAAGGTTTACAGTGTTAACAATAATGGTGAGAAGCTGACCTGGCATTAATAAAAGCACAGATAGGAGGCTGCCAAGGTACCCCTCCCAATTACTAGGAGTGAAACCTAAGATTCTAATTCTGCAAATACTTAGGCAGGTGAGAAAAGTTACTGAGGGTATGTCTACACTGCAATTAAACACCCAGGGTGTTAAGTGTTTGTAGGATAAGAGGGGAGTGCACAGCTGAACACTATGGGCCAGATCCTCTTCTGGGGTAAATTATAGAGCTCTAAATTAATACAGTTATGCCAATTTATACCAGATCAGGGTCTAGCCTTGGTTGCGTAAGGGATTTGGGACTTTCTTTCCCACAAGGCAGAGGATCAAGTCCTTTGGTGATGCATCATTCCAAAGCATCCAGCAAAATCATAGATTATATACACACATATTATACTGGTTTGCTAGGCCATATCTACAAGGAGATATCACTATTATTTACAACAATCCATATTTAATGAGAAGAAAGGACAACAAGTCTTGTAGATTTGTATACATTGCACAGTGATGGTCTAGACAGCCAACAAAAGGGAGCTATATGTCTATTTAATTGAAGCATTTTTTCAAATACCTGTACATTTTTCCAGGGATAATGTATCCCACTATTTCATAAGCTATTTATTAATTGGAATGATATTAGCATACTGAAGATAGATGAGTATTAAAACATCTATTGTGGAAAACAAAAAGGCCAAGGTAAGTTTTTGTCAGTTCTGTGGAAAGATTTTAGTACTATTTAAGCAGTGTAAACTTTCCATTTTGGTGTAGGCTCATTGTAGCAGAGCCTTTAGCACTATGCCATTAACAATATTAATAAATGCTGGTAAGCTTTGCTTATTTATCCAAACACTGTTTGCTCTGCTTTGATTTCACAGCATCTGTAATGTTGGGCTGCACTTCACAGATATTTCTATGCACAAAAGATGGACGCTTGAGAAAGCTTTCATAGAGCTAGCTAGCTGTTCCCCATCTGCAGCTCTAAATGAGAAGCTCTGGGTTCATGATACCCCACAGGGGACATGCACACTAGTGCAATAAGGTTTCCCAAATAGCTTGTTAAACCAGCTTTAGATTGAAAAATGCCAGTTTGCATCCACACACCACCATCTCCTGAGCCCTCGAGCTTGTCTTCAGATTTCACAAAATACTTATTTCCACCTGTTTCCACCCATATCCCCCAGAGCTTGCCATGAATTTAATTGCCTGCCAGGTTTTATGTCTGCTTAAACTACAAGGCCTTTAAATAATTTATGCCCTAATTACTGTTCATTATTTTTTAACTGAAAGTCTCAATTCCATTCACACAAAGAAAAAATCATGGGATTATTCTGAGGAAATGCTTTCAAAGGAACTGAATAAAAATAGCGAGTATGACCAGGATTTTGAAAAATGAAGTTCAACTTACTTTAATAAAATGTCATAAACAATATTAATCAGTCCCTCCTGCTATGGATCACAGCTATTTTAGCACAGCTACTATGAAGTGAGTTCATAGTTCATGTGAAATGTAACACTTCAAATTTCTGTGAGCGCTTATTTATTGATCATCCTATTTGGCACTACCATGATGTTTACAATTTATATTCCTTTCTCGCAACCATCATGATTAAACCTGACTGATGTTTCAATCAATCTGAACTAACACAACCTCAGGCCATCAAATTCATCTATGGTAATTTGGAATACAAACCTGCTATGCCTCTGGGCCACAGTTCAAAATTAAACACTTTTTTTTTTTTAAGGATGATGTTTTTTCAGTAGCTTAATATTTTCAGGTAGTAGCAAGTAATCCCTTACTTAAAGTTGCTATCTAATTTGTGGCTATGCCTCCTGGGAAAGTGGGGAATCATTCTAATGGAGTGTTTTAAGTTTCTTGATCTCAGCTAGTTAATGGGAGTCACATGTTGGTATCTGAAAACAGAATTTTACTGTTGGTATTTTGTCTGGAAAAAATATGCCAAAGCAAAGTACTAGCTGGAGTACAATGAAGCCTTTTGAAGATTTATTGTCCTAACTAGGAACAGTTTAATCTCTCTTATAAACTCAAGGTGTGCCCATTAAATCAATCTTGCCCACTATTTAAAAATCTGATTTACCAGTACAGGACTGATTCCCAACTGCTTTTGCTCAAATAAGTCAAGTTAGCCAGATTTTCAAAAGTTCCCATCACCCAGTTGCTTTCAATGTTTTCATTCTGGCTTCAAAATACACAGAACTTGCTACACAGTACTGGGAAGTATGGGATATATTGGTCTGGAAAAACAGAGAACAATCGGAGCTGCTAGGTGATGAGTTTTTAAAAATTCAGTCGTATGGGTCTAATCCTGCAAACATGGATATGAGCAATTTTACTCCGATGTGTAATATCACGTGTCTGAGGGCATGTCTTCACGGCAATTAGACACCAGTGGCTGGCCTGTGCCAGCTGACTTGGGGTCACAGGGATTGGGCTGTGGGGCTGTTTAATTGCAGAGTAATTACAGGCTCGGGCTGGAGTCCAGGCCCTTGGATCCTACGAGGTGGGAGGATCTCAGAGCTTGGGCTGCAGCCTGAGCCAGAACATCTGCACCACAATTAAACAGCCCTGGAGCCCAAGCCCCGCAAGCCCGAGTCTGCTGGTGTGGGCCAACTGTGGGTTTTTTATTGCAGTGTAGACATAGCCTAAATGTTTGCAGGAGCTTGCCCTTAATTTGTAAAAATAAAAGTCCATCCCTGTATAATTTAATGGACAGGAAAAAAGGCCAAAATTCATTCAGTTGTAACCATGAAGCAGAACACATACAGTACAATGTGAAGATTTCCCCAAAATAGCCTCCCAGCAGTCAGCACCTACCCACTACCCCCTCCAAACATGTGTTTTGCAGTAAAGCAGCCATTAAAATAAAATAAAAATTAAAAAAAAAATCACATCTTAAGTGTTTTCACATCTGGATTTTTGAAATTATGTTCAGAATTCACTTTTCAATTGCCTACAACTTCCTCATTTTCATTCACTCCACAGCTACCAAAGGCCTCATTCAGGACTTCTGACACTTCACCTTTCAAGCTTCATCTATTTTTGAAACAGAGCCACTGGAAAGTGTGGATAGAATTTCTTCAAAACACAAAGAACAGTTTTTTTATCACCTTAGCCTGACACAACAATGGCAGAAGGTATTTTATTAAGTCCCTCACTCTCTCAAAAAAAGCAGCAGGTATTCTGTGCTGTGCAAACCAGAATACTCACAGTGGCATGTGTGCAGCTTGGCCCTACTCCTGACAGGTGCCTTCCTGCCCCCAGATATACCCCCCCAGCAGGCATCTGCACAGGGCCTTGTGCAGCATAGGGATACCTATGACAGCGCAATGCATACCTGCTCTGGGGACTTCTCCTCCAAGCCCTTGCGATCTGGGATTTTAAAGAAAATGTCTAGCAAGCATAATTATAGTATTTGATACTAAAAAAATGTTCTGTTATAGTCGTCTGTCTTTTTTAAAATAAAAATGAAAGTCCTTTAATGTTAATATACTGAAATCAACCAGGACTTATTACTTTTGCCATATCTCCCATTTTAAAAATATGTGATGCCAAATGTGTGTATTAAATAGCTGTATATTATGAAAGGTTTCATTTAATGTTGGTATTAGCTGGTATGAGTTCTGAAAAGATAAATCAATCTATAGGAAATATTTAACAATGCTAATACTGCTGTTTATTGCCAAATTTTCTGTCCCAATAATTTTTCTACCAATAAAGGAAATTCAGAGGATGTTGCTGTAATAAATTACTTTTCCTCAGAGGAATTAGAGTCCTCTGATGGCACCTCATATGTTCTAACAATGCTGGACTATGATAATTTCATCACAGCACCACACACCCTTTGTTGATGTATTGCTTAACTAATAGTCTTCAAAGGGCAGATTTACTAACATTTTGAAATGCACTCTACATGCGGTTCAACACAGATAGCATTATGAATAGCAATGGATTGTGAATTACTAATGGACCAAAAGAATGACCAAATAGCAGGCCTCATTTACAAGACATTAGTCAGTGTTTAAAGCTAAGATGCCTGTTCAGACAGCAAGATTCCCAGTGGGATTAATGCTTTCCATCTCTTAAAGAGACAGAGCACTTTAAAAAAACCTTATCATAGAATCATAGGGTTAGAAGGGACCGCAAGGGTCATCTAGTCTAACCCCCAGCCAAGATATAGGATTTGAATAGTTCATTCACAGGATGTGCGGTCATATGTGTCTTCTCACTTAGCACCATTAAAGAAAACAAATGACAGTGACTGAAAAGGCAAAATTGTCCTGTAATTATAGCAGTATGGGAGGAAAGAAAGGGAAGCTAAACATTTTCTTTCCTTCCTTACATTGTGAAGCCCATCATATCATGAAGTAATGCTATGGATTTCATTGGGAAGACTCGTGGAATAAGGGACATTCAGCGTCAGGATTTCAGAATCTGGCCATTAGTAAATTCACAAAACAAACAATAGTTCTCTCTTGTATGCCCACATCAATATCATCCTTGATCCTTAAAAACATATTGGACCCACATGTACAAACTATCCATGGAAAAATGCCTGTAAGTTTTGTTTTGTTTTTCCTTAAGCAAATGGCATTTGATCAAAATGCAAACAACTAAACAACCAAAATTAACCTTTACCTGTAAAATGGCTCCATTCATTTTGAAGAGTCCCATTGGACTTCTCAATGTCTGAGCAAAGGATGTTGAATATAGGTGAAAATGAATTCTCAAAGACGTTGTTGCAATCTCTTTCTACTCTAACCAAAAGGCTTCACCCCTCAATAGCTATCTTCCTTCAAATGACTCTTTTAACAAGCATGCCAATTTGTACAGGCATGGCAGGAGTTTGTATGATGTGGACAACTGCCCGTAAGGAACTGGACCAAGCCCAAGCCCATCAATTAATTTCATATACTGCAGAGACAATAATAATTCTGGGGTTGGATGTGGCCTATGAATGAAAAGCTCCATATTCCAATAATAATACTAAGAACTAATAATACTAGGAACTAACTAACAAACTCCTGCCATGCCTGTACAAATTGGCATGCTTGTTAAAAGAGTCATTTGAAGGAAGATAGCTATTGAGGGGTGAAGCCTTTTGGTTAGAGTAGAAAGAGATTGCAACAACGTCTTTGAGAATTCATTTTCACCTATATTCAACATCCTTTGCCTGGAGCCTGATATTTCCACTCCTTTATGATATATAAGCATGCTTATGCCATGCTGAAAATACTGTACATGAAAAGTGTATTATTACGCATACAAATATGAAATCCAAAGACCGCAGAATTGTTTGAAAAGGCTGTTACATCAAGGAGCTGACAAAAAGTCATCAGTAAAAAAAAATCTACAGTATAACTGAAGTGCATGTACACTATTACGCTGTGTTTAAAGTAAGGCTACACTCTGTGTCAATGATTATGGAACTTATCCCGCTATGTGACTTACAAATAGCTACATTGTAATTTTTAATTTGTAGGTCCACAAAAAATATACACTAATCCATTCAGTAGTTTCAGTGAACCACAAAATCTGGTCTTTAAAAATTTAGGATTTACTGCAGAATGTTGGGAAGCATGGGTTATACTGTTTACAGGAAAACTGTCTTGCATGAAACAAAGTAAAAATGAATAATATTTTTCAATCTGGAAAACTTTTTGAAAACATGTTGATTAAGATCCTATGGCAGCAAAACCACCTAATTGAGGGCCATATTCTGATATTCTTGGTCACATTCAGTAGTATCTTACTCCATGAGTAGTAAACTAGAGTAAGGGTGTTGGAACAGGCCTTTAGCGTTTCTTGTATATTACTGGCACACTATCACAATGAAATTAATTCCCTATTTCCTGACTGTGCCACCTACCTGAAGCAATGATTCCATTATCATATGATTGTAAACAACTTGCCTACATTCTGTTATTTCTGTATTGCTATCACCCTTTTCCAGCTTTCTTTATTCCCGTGTAACTGTCCAAAATGAAATCTATATTAAAAGTTGCAGGATGTATTGAAAATATCTATGATAACTACCTTGAGAGTGTAACACTAGCAACTAGGCTTGCCATCTGCCTGGTGTAATTTTTTCTGGCCCAGTGTGCCAGTCTCTAATATCCCCTCCTGTTGCTTTATCCTCTCCACCTCCTTCCTGCACAGAATCCATGTCTCTGATCAGAATAATGTACTATAGCGCCATGAACATATACAGCCACATAAAAGAAATGCTTAGCGGGACCAAAGAGTGAGAAAGAATAGTTCCCCTGGAGCTGTTCTGAGGATGAAACAACAAGATAATAAAAAGACAGAGAGGGACATCTCCCTTCTAATTCTCCCCCTAGTGGCTGTCCCTTTGCCATGTGGTAGGAGTGATGTAGAAAGTATGGGCTGTATTTTAGAGAGGCAGGATTGGCCAGTGGTTAGGGCACTAGCCTAGACTTAGGAAACCTAGGTTCAATTCCTTTCTTGGACACAAACTTTTGCTATGCCTGTAGCCCAGTCACATAGCCTCTCTCTGCTTCAGTTCTCAACTGGGAATAAGAACATTTCCCTTGCTCCTAAGGGTGTTGTGAGGATCAAAAACATTAGAGTTTCGGAGGTGCTCAGATAGCAGAGTGATGTGGGCCATATCATAAGACAGCTCTTGTTCTCTTTCACGCTCACAGCCCATTATTTTCACAAATCAACATCTTGTTTTCTTATTGCTTCTTTTTGTAGGGCAGGCCACTTATCATCCTTACCAGGCTGCTCAAAATTAATCCCTGCAAACTGATCTCTGTAGGCGGGGTTGCTCTCAGTCCATCTTTGCAAGCCTGCCCCCCTTTGCTTTCCTCACTGCTGCCACTACTGCTGCTCCAAATCTGAATTTACTAGGAGATAAAACAAACCATCTCAAGTCAAGCTAAGGCTCACATGGAAGTTGTCTATATAAGGGGATGTATGTAATTCACGATCAGTTCTTTATTTAATTATCACATTATGACAGATGAAGAAATGAGCTGCACTTTCAAGAACTCATTAAAATTCCACCATGATAAAATGACATTTGCAGGCTTCAGCATTTTAACATTCCTGCGTTGAATGTCTGCAGCAGCAAGGACAAATTTTCTTATACAGATTTAGTCCTTTCATAAATCAATGCACAGATGCTGAAAGCTGGCACTAGATAAAATAATAAATACTCAGGTTGTCTTGTGTGTGCATGGTATCACCTTGGTACAGTAAATGCTAGCATGCCACGCGTGCCGGTAACTTCCTTGTGACCCCTCTCTGTTTTTTCCCCTATATCTGCGGAGTGCTTGTCATTCTTTAGATGCATTTTTGTTTTCAATGAAGCTATGCATACAGCGGCATAGCACACCAGCACAACTCCCAAAATGGCTTCTTCTCCAGAATCTCAGCTCGCATTTCATTTTAAAGTCTAGCTGTTATGGTTAGAAATAAATCCATGACAACATGAATCAAGTGCAGTAATGCCTGCCTGAATCTGCAGACAGCTTGAAACAATAGCTCTGAATAATATGAGCTGCCCTCATTTAACTTCACGGGTGTTAATTCAAACACCCAGTGATGATAGTTTAGGTGTCTCCATGTCAGCTATTTAGAGGAAGCATCATATTATGTGAAGATCTATTTAATCTTCTCAGAACAATAGCTCATTTTGGCACCATGAATGGGTGGCCTTGGAAAACACCATCACTTCCTCCCCTCCTCCCCCGCGAGCTAAGGAGCCAAGACCTAAATGCACAGCAGGGCTTCGAGCATGAATGAAGACAAATCAAGCCTGGAAAGCTCAGCAGAGCCCACAGATATGTTCAAGCTCTAGTGACAGAAAGTGAAGTCCAAGGAGCCCAGAGGACATACACATCATATTTTGTAAGAAGAGTGTAAATGTTGTAACTCTATTAAAGTTATAGGAGTTATACTGTGTAAAGCTGCTGTAAGTGAAATCAGAGTCAGACCCATGTGTTTTTCAGAAAACTCCAAAATACTAAATTTCTGAATTATTTTTGCTAATCAAACAGATCAAGAAAACTTTCAGTCCTGTTTTATCCAGTAATACTTATTTGTTAATGCTTAACAGGATCTGAAGACAAATTATTGCTGCTGCTACAATGTTCATTGGAGACTGTATAGTTTCTTTCAATCAGATGATGTTAAGGTATGGAAAGAGCAAAATAGTAGAGCAGTATATCACAGAAAAGCCATACACCATTCTGTAGTTGTCGGAAGTGTTCCAATTTAATCAAATTCACTAAATCTTCGTGGTAGCCCAGCCCAGGCTTGATTTAATCAGGCTAAGAAAGATCAGTCAAAATCAGAACCTGGTTGAACCAGCCTCAGCATCTATAATTTATTTCCCTTAAATGAGGCCATGTTCGTTTCATACAGTTTGTCACTTTCAGTAATGAAAACAGTATTAGCTGGGTAGAATTATAACACTCCTATGAGTAGTGGCAGCAGGAGAGGGCTCTTGCTCTATTACAGATATTTTATATTGATGCCTGGTAACCTACAAACATGACACAGTGGGCTGATCCTGTGGATTGGGTCTCAAGAGACCTGGGTTCAGTTCCTGTCTCTATCACAGACTTCCCGTGTGACCTTGGGCAAGTCTTGTGTTGATCATTGTGGGTACATCCACACAGAAATTAAACACCTGCAGCTGGCCTAGGTCAGCTGACTCAGGCTCATGGGGCTTGGGTTGTGGGGCTGTAAAATTCCTGTATACACATTCAGGTGCAGGCTGCAGCCCAAGCTCTGGGACTGTGCAAGGGAGGAGGGCCCCAGGGTCCAGCCGAAGCCCAAATGTCTACACAGCAATTTGCAGCCTGAGCCCCAGGAGCCCAAGTCAGCTGAACCAGGTCAGCCACAACTATGCTGTGGGTCTTTTATTCCAGTGTAGATGTACACCTGCAGTGTAAGCCCAGGGTTTGAACTCTGGCTCAAGCCTAACCCCCGTTCTGTCTACACACATCGCATTAACCCAGGGTTTAAATCCAGGGTACCAGGACCCTATTGATGAAGGGTCTGAGCTTCAGTCAAGCTAGGACCCAGGGTTCAAGCCATATTGCTTTGCAGTGTATACGCAGCCCCACTGGACTTGTGTTCTGGGAGTTTGCCAAAAGTTTCCCACAATCCCATGGGCCAACTTTCTATGTCCTGTGGACAGTCAAGTTTGGTGGGCAGTCAAGTTTTCCCACACTGCACCATTAGCAAAGGGCTAGAGCAGCCACATTTTGGGAGGGAGTTAGGAAGTGGTTGGGATATGGGTGGTTGGACTCTGGCCTGCATAATGCAGTGTAGACACTGGAGCCTCAAGTTGGGACCTGGAGTTCAACAATTCCTAACCTGGGGTTATGAAAGACTGTTGACACTCAAACCCTAAGTTAAGAAACCCAGGGTCTGGTAACTTGACTTCTACTAATGCTGGGCTTACATTGCAGTGTAGACATGTCCTAAGTGACTTGAGTCCCAAAAGTAAAATGTGGATAAGCACTACTTCCTTGGCATATTTTTGTCCACTTAGACTGTAAGATCTTCAGGGTAGGGACTCTTCTATAATAGGTTTGTAAAATGTCAAGCATATTAGGGCTCCAACCTCAGTTTAGACCTCTGGGCACTTCATACAATTTGTTTTGGGGCTGCTAAGTACTACCATAATATAAATAAATAATCAATGGAAAGCTCCTATTAACTTAAATAGGCCCAATAGCAATGGGATAGTTCAGTCACTCCCAATATTTTGTGTTGGAATTACATCTATAAATCCACTATTTTGGGTCTTTTTGTTTATATCCATGGATTATAATAAATATAATCACTTCCCTCTATATTTTTAAATCAAGAGGAATTTCAAGAGGGCAACTTCTACTAAATTTAATCTTTCTCTTTGCATGGTAGAAGTGCATAGTAAAGATGTAATGACTAAACAAGAATATCTAGTAAACAGAGATGGTTTCTATTAATGTCAATAAAAAGAGACAGTGTTGTACAGTGGATAAGTTTCTAGCCTCTGTTATGTCTTGCTATATAGCCTTGGGAAAGTAACTTCAGTCCCTGCACCTCAGTTTCCTTACCTGTAGATTGGGGATAATGATATTTAGCTTCCCTTGTAAAATGCTCTGAGAGCTATGAATTATCTAAGTGGTATCTAAAGCTCAAGGCACACTGAGAATACAACATACAAATACATTCAAAAATTCAAAAGTGATCTAATATTTACATGTAAAATTCTCCCAAACCCACAAAATAAAACAGTGACCCTCCCTTCCCAACTCATTCCTCTTCCAGTTCAGGAAAACACTGAGGAAGTACATAACACTTTTAACACGCCTTGAAGGTCAACAAACAGAGTAATGAGGGAATAGCAGGGTATGAGGTAACTGGTCCAGGATGACCTGTACTATTAGAATATATATATTATTAGAGCGCTGAGTGAATAATTCACAATGAATAATTTATCTAATGAGTTTAACCTCTTAATCCTCATGGAATATCTGAGAGCAGGTTGTGATTGCTTCAGATTAATTTATTACAGGCCTGATCCAAAGCTCACTGAAGTCAATGGAAAGACTCCTATTGACTTTAATGGTCTGAGGATCAGGACCCAGATGTTTCTGGGAATAATTCTAGCTCTATTGATCGATCATGAACAGCTTTCTGGAAATAACAGTACAGAATAATACTAGTTATACAAATTCCATTTAACCAAAACCTCATGATTATCCGAGTCCACGGTATGTTCCCCATGTAGCCCTGTGTTACAGAACACTTCCATTTATCCAAACACCTGGTTACTTGAAACTTTCAGAGGTCATCCAGGCTAAATGGACCTGGATAAGCAGGCATATATTCTATTTACTATTTGCAGTATGGCTCGGGGTGGTTGTTCAATAATGTCACATTGTATTGTTTCTGTTTCTTCATTAGATTAAGGCCCATGAACCTCTGGTACAAATGCTTGCATGTGAGACTTTAAAATTCATTTTCCACAAAGCCATGCTGAGACTTTGAAATTTCCTTTCTATAAATACTTGTGCCAGTAAAACTCAGTCCCAGAAAGCAGACACAAAAAGGGTGTGAACAAGGCCAAAGCACAGTCATTTAAAGATTGGAGAGATCGTTTGTAGGAAGAGTTTTGCAGCAGTTGTTGTTCTGTACATGCTGGCCTGGATTCTCATTTATGGTTAAGGCGTGCACAATGGAGCTTTGGGATGATAACCCAAAAGCCTGGAATGACCTTTACAGGGTCCTGATCATAGGCCAACTGTTCACCAGACTAGTATAACTAAAGCAGCCTGAAAGGTACTCTAAGATACTGTCAAGGTTCCTTCCCCACTCTGAACTCTAGGGTACAGATGTGGGGACCTGCATGAAAACCCCCTAAGCTTATTTTTACCAGCTTAGGTTAAAACTTCCCCAAGATACAAACTATTTTACCTTGGACTTTATTGCTGCCACCACCAAGCGTCTAACAAATATATAACAGGGAAAGAGCCCACTTGGAAACGTCTTTCCACCCAGAATCCTCCCCAAACCCTACACCCCGTTTCCTGGGTAAGGCTTGATAAAAATCCTCAATTTGCATAAGTGAACACAGACCCAAACCCTTGGATCTTAAGAACAACGAAAAAGCAATCAGGTTCTTAAAAGAAGAGTTTTAATGGAAGAAAAAGTAAAAGAATCACCTCTGTAAAATCAGGATGTAAATACCTTAGAGGGTAATCAGATTAAAAACAGAGAATCCCTCTAGGCAAAACCTTAAATTACAAAAAGACACAAACAGGAATGTACATTCCATTCAGCACAGCTTATTTTATCAGCCATTTAAACAAAACAGAATCTAACGCATATCTAGCTAGATTACTTACTAAGTTCTAAGACTCCATTCCTTTTCTGTTCCTGGCAAAAACACACACAGACAGAGAGAACCTTTGTTTCCACACACCCTCCCCCCAGCTTTGAAAGTATCTTGTCTCCTCATTGGTTATTTTGGTCAGGTGCCAGCAAGGTTATCCTAGCTTCTTAACCCTTTACAGGTGAAAGGGTTTTTCCTCTGGCCAGCAGGGATTTTAAAGGTGTTTACCCTTCCCTTTATATTTATGACAGATACAGTTAACAGTGGCCCCAAAGATCAATGCAGCACTCAGGGATTGGTGGGGTATAGGTAAGTCTCAGACTTCCCTCCTCCTCTTTGGTGCCCTGTCATGTCCTTATTCCAGTGAAAGGGAAAGGGTTGACATAGGAGGCAACATACTAATGTATCATTCCCTTACACTGGCGGTGATCTTCCTGTGGCTAGCTGAGCTGGCCTTGGCGTCAGATTGTGCTGGAACTGCAGTACAAAAACATTGCATCACACTAAAGAATCTGGGATGCTCTGTTTACAGGACTCATGAAAGTTTCAAAGACAATGCCGTTGTCTTCTGGGGCTGTAGTCTGCTAAGCAAAATGTCAAAAATATAATTCTAGTATAAATGAAAATAATTATTTTGAATCACTTTATTTATGAGCAAAATATTAAATCTACATGCAAATGAGCAATAGCAGAAGTGTTTGAGGATATCCAAATTGCAAATTCAACATCATTGCAAAATTATAGTAATGATATACAATAGTTGTAATTAAGACAGTTAACTTCTTATCTTGTTGTGAAGGATGCTTTGTTTACATCCTTTATATCTATCTATGACATACTTTAGTACAACTCTTCTGCCCTGATAATCCTGTTGTAATAGAGAGCCTCATTTTCTGAGTGGATATATTTATAGCTCAGCAGCATGAAAAAATAACGCATTGCTTATTTTTGATTCACAGCAGTGCCTGTGTCTCCCTTGTGACTAATTCTGCATTCAGTCAGGTTTCTGCAGAGTCCCCATGAGTCCTCTGCAGAGTCCCCATGAATACTTAATGCCATTGTAGCTCAATGATGCCAAAGTCAGTTTTCATCAGCATGTCCACTTGGCTGAAACCCAGTGATTTCCACAGTGCAATGTATCAAAATATCTTCCCGAGACTGGTCTACAGCTCATAAGCTATAGTAAAAGAAGGTCAAGTTCTACTAGATTGCACTGTCTTTTTAAAAGAACTTCCTACGGTGTCTTCCCTGGTCATTGTAAAGCACTGGGGAGCAGAGCTACTCAAAATTTTTTCAATGAAAACAATTTTTGGGAGAAAATGGCTTCTTTTTGAAAAACTTCATGAAACTGATAATTTAAAAAAAAAAAAAAAACTATATCTATATATTTCATTGAAATCGGAAGTGAAAAGTTCTTTTAATTTTAAAATCCTCCTCCCCTTCTTTTGCAGTCTTTGTATTTGGTCTTCATATTTGATCTTCATTTTTACTCTTCTAGCTTGGTCATGATTATCTTCAGCTGTTATTGTTGTAACTTTTTGGTTTGTGTTCAGTTGTAAGTCTTCTTGTTTTCCATTTTTTGTTTTTATTCCTTCGTTGTATCTTTCTTCTAATCATTTATCTTGTTTGTTTTGTAGCTTTTCTTTTCTTGTTTTCAGCCCCTTTTTATTTTTATTTTCTATTTGTTTGGGGAGGGGGCATGTGTGGAAATAGTGTCAATTATTATTGTTAGCTTAGATAAGGGGGGATGAGGTGGATGAGGCTTTCTTCCGGCAACTAACGGAAGTTACTAGATCGCAGGCCCTGGTTCTCATGGGAGACTTCAATCACCCTGATATCTGCTGGGAGAGCAATACAGTGGTGCACAGACAATCCAGGAAGTTTTTGGAAATTGTAGGGGACAATTTCCTGGTGCAAGTGCTGGAGGAACTAACTAGGGGCAGAGCTCTTCTTGACCTGCTGCTCACAAACTAGGAAGAACTAGTAGGGGAAGCAAAAGTGGATGGGAACCTGGGAGGTAATAACCATGAGATGGTCGAATTCAGGATCCTGACACAAGGAAGAAAGGAGAGCAGCAGAATACGGACCCTGAACTTCAGAAAAGCAGACTTTGACTCCCTCCGGGAACTGATGGGCAGGATCCCCTGGGAGAATAACATGAGGGGGAAAGGAGTCCAGGAGAGCTGGCTGTATTTTAAAGAATCCTTATTGAGGTTACAGGGACAAACCATCCCAATGTGTAGAAAGAACACAAAAGAGAAGCTTACAAGAAGTGGAAGATTGGACAAATGACCACGGAAGAGTATAAAAATATTGCTCGGGTATGCAGGAGTGAAATCAGGAAGGCCAAATCACACTTGGAGTTGCAGCTAGCAAGAGATGTTAAGAGTAACAACAAGGGTTTCTTCAGGTATGTTAGCAACAAGAAGAAAGTCAAGGAAAGTGTGGGCCCCTTACTGAATGAGGGAGGCAACCTAGTGACAGAGGATGTAGAAAAAGCTAATGTACTCAATGCTTTTTTTGCCTCTGTTTTCATAAACAAGGTCAGCTCCCAGACTGCTGCACTGGGCACCACAGCATGGGGAGGAGGAGGTGACCATCCCTCTGTGGAGAAAGAAGTGGTTAGGGACTATTTAGAAAAGCTGAATGAGCACAAGTCCATGGGGACAGATGAGCTGCATCTGAGAGTGCTAAAGGAGTTGGCGAATGTGATTGCAGAGCCATTGCCCATTATCTTTGAAATCTCATGGCGATCGGGGGAGGTCCTGGACAACTGGAAAAAGGCTAATGTAGTGCCCATCTTTAAAAAAGGGAAGGAGGAGGACCCTGGAAACTACAGGACAGCCAGACTCACCTCAGTCCCTGGAAAAATCATGGAACAGGTCCTCAAGGAATCAATTCTGAAGCACTTAGAGGAAAGTGATCAGGAACAGTCAGCATGGATTCACCAAAGGCAAGTCATGCCTGACAAATCTAATTGCCTTCTATGATGAGATAACTGGCTCTGTGGATGAGGGGAAAGCAGTGGACGTGTTGTTCCTTGACTTTAGCAAAGCTTTTGACATTGTCTCCCACAGTATTCTTGCCAGCAAGTTAAAGAAGTATGGGCTGGATAAATGGGCTATAAGGTGGATAGAAAGTTGGCTAGATTGTCGGGCTCAACGGGTAGTGATCAATGGCTCCGTGTCTAGTTGGCAGCCGGTATCAAGTGGAGTGGCCCAAGGGTCGGTCCTTGGGCCGGTTTTGTTCAATATCTTCATAAATGATCTGGAGGATGGTATGGATTGCACCCTCAGCAAGTTTGACACTAAACGGGGAGGAGAGGTAGATACGCTGGAGGGTAGGGATAGGATACAGAGGGACCTAGACAAATTAGAGGGTTGGGCCAAAAGAAATCTGAGGAGGTTCAACAAGGACAAGTGCAGAGTCCTGCACTTAGGACGGAAGAATCCCATGCACCGCTACAGCCTGGGGACCGAATGGCTAGGCTGCAGTTCTGCAGAAAAGGACCTAGGGGTTGCAGTGGATGAGAAGCTGGATATGAGTCAACAGTGTGCCCTTGTTCCTAAGAAAGCCAATGGCATTTTGGGTATAAGTAGGGGCATAGCCAGCAGATCGAGGGACGTGATCATTCCCCTCTATTCAACATTGGTGAGGCCTCATCTGTGTCCAGTTTTGGGCCCCACACTACAAGAAGGATGTGGAAAAGTTGGAAAGAGTCCAGAAGAGGGCAACAAAAATGATTAGGGGGCTGAAGCACATGACTTATGAGGAGAAGCTGAGGGAACTGGGATTGTTTAGTCTGCGGAAGAGAAGAATGAGGAAGGAATTGATAGCTGCTTTCAACTACCTGAAAGGGGGTTCCAAAGAGGATGGATCTAGACTGTTCTCAGCGGTAGCAGATGACAGAAGGAGGAGTAATGGTCTCAAGTTGCAGTGGGGGAGGTTTAGGTTGGATATCAGGAAAAACCTTTTCACTACGAGGGAGGTGAAGCGTGGTGAATGCGTTACCTAGGAAGGTGGTGGAATCTCCTTCCTTAGAAGTTTAAGATCAGGCTTGACAAAGCCCTGGCTTGGATGATTTAGTTGGGGATTGGTCCTGCTTTGAGCAGGTGGTTCGACTAGATGACCTCCTGAGGTCCCTTCCAACCCTGATATTCTATGATTCTCCCCCCCAAAGCAAATAATTTTTGGAAATAAATTTTCAGTTTCAAAATGTGAAAAATTGCTTTTTGACTTGTTTTGAAAGTGAAAATATTTTCAATAAGAATTCTACAGATTAAAAAAAGAACAAAATCGATTTTGAATTTTTTATTTACTAGCTTTTATTATTTACTTGATTTCGATTTTATTCTTTACTAGCTCAGATTGTACCCCACTGCAACAGTTCACCAAATACCATCAACCACAGTTAAGTGGCTCCTTTGTCCCAAACAGAACCATTGCACTTCTGGGCCAGATTCTCTACCAGTGGAAATGGACTCAGTTTAATGGATTTTTATAGCAGTTTTGCCCGTTTACTCCAACATAAAATTTGGTTCTTTAATATCCAAAAGATAAATATTGGGAAATTCTTATGAATATACAGTGAAGAACCAAAAAGTTCTTTCCTCAGTGGCAGAGCTCAGTGACCTCCCTCTTTGCTAGCCAACATGAGTAATGTCACATATCTAAGTGGTTCACTGTGTCATGAGACAAGTCATCACAGAAAGAGTTGTTTTCTTCTAACCTTGAACCAGAAACTATATTAGAGTAAGAAAATCAGCATTAGCCCCCTCTATCAGCTTCACCAATACAGATTTTGACTCTAGACCCTCCTCCCTCGTGCTTGGCTTTCTTTTATGGTTTTAAAAAGCATGCACATCTTCAGACAAGTTCTGACTGTTGGGTTTGATATTTTTGGATTCACATGTGAGAATTTATCATTCGCCTCTTGGACTCTGCTATTCCACTATCTTCAGTCACAGCAATTCCAAAGAAAATGGTTAACTAAATGCACAACCACATATGGAAAAGAGAGACCCTTTTAAATGAGTTATCCTGGGGAACTGGGAAAATTCATCAAAATGATCCTTACTTAATAAAATCAGTCTAATAAAATCAATGTAATACATAAGTATGAACATTCTGTAACACAGAAAGAAAAGAAAATTAAAAACAACCCAGCAACAAATACATAATCTTATGTGTAATCTGGACTGTGACATAACAAGGAGCCCTGAGTAAGAGGTAGCATGCAATTGCACTAGCTTCAGAACAGTCACAGTGGGGCTCATGATTTGACCCCACCACCCATTGGTCTATGCAGAAGCAGCTCAATTTCCCCCTCCCCATCCCACCCCGCCTCCTCCATGCTGCCTCATCAAGGCTGGTCAGTGCTTTCAGGGCTAGAATTAAGGCTCTGCCCACTCCAAGGTTCTCTTTTCTCTGTGCTGTGAGACAGAGAGCATATGGCTCACACTGGCCAGTGAGGGCAAAATTTATGCACCTTTACTCCCTCAAATGGGTGTGTAAGCTAAACAATAACCTTGCCCACTGAACTTGGTGGAAGAAGTGTAATATATTTTGTATTGGTCCTCTAAAACTGCTCAGCCTTCTGAATGTGGTGGCAGCTGCGTCCTCTACTTATACACATTCTTTTCTACCTCTTCTTAACTTTTATTAAAATGTAAGAAATCATAAGTTTTATGTCAAGAAAGCATAAACCTAACCCACTACTAGCTACTTAATGATTTACCTTTGCCTAGATTATAATGGAAACAAATCCTTCATTTTTCTTTCATTCATTTATTATTTTGATTTTAGCTTTCCGATTAGAGATTTTATTGTAGATGCAGGTTTTCCAAGTTATTTTTTGGCTGTGAGGCAGTGAACCCTAAAAGTCTGACCAGATGGGTATCTGAATATAGAAAAAATAAATAATTCAAGATAAATGAGGCTTCAGTGCCTCTGAAGGAAGTGAGTGGCAGATCCAATGCTCAGACCTTTAACATGACACATTCAAATAGCTTGAAATTTATGGGTTCTGTTAACACTGCACACATGTGCCCAAAACACATGCAATTTCTTAATCAGCTCTGGCTCTATTTTTGTATACCAGCCCCAGGTCAGAAGGGGTGAATGATTCCAATCAATATCCAGTTGTTAGAGTAACAGCCATGTCCGTTCTGGATGGCTGAGTGGGTGAAAATATGTTTGTTCTACTTAATGTGACACAGTCCTGTCAAATTAACAACCACGATGGCAGGAGCTAGCTTGCTTAATGGGTTGAAGTCAGTTCCACAGAGAATTTATCATCAACACTCAACCAATAGATCTAAAACCTCATTACTAAGGTTTATTTGCAGATAATAACTTAAGGTACACTTTGTACTACACAGGGGTTGTCCGATTTCAAAGATACAATATGCTATATTGCTTAGTAAACAACTGATCTTTAAATTGACATAACCCGAAGATAACTGACCATAGAGGTAGAGTTACTTACTCAAGCTCCTGTTCAGCTAAACCACAGTGGATACTTTCATTGTATGAAATGGACAAAAATGTAGAACATTCACAAAATTCTTTCCTCTGATTCAGAGCTGAAGCAGTATCCCCTAAATAAGATTCCATTACGTGGAATTATACTGCCTGTATGTAGTATGTACTACTTACATGAGTAGTAAGCAGAGTCTGAATCCACAGCCTAGACCTCTACCACTTGAAATAAATGAGTAGTCGGTAGCAGTAGTAGGCTGCTTTGTGGAAGGTCTATGCAACTATTTGCTAAGCACCAGTGAGCTGTTGGGAATCAGAAATGCCAGGTTCTCTTCTTGGAGAAGGAGAGGAGGGTCTAGTGCCCAGAGACAGCACAGCCAAGCACACAGTGTTGACACATTCGTTCTGAAGACATTGTGTGTAAGTGAATGAGGCTTGAGTTTGAGTTCTGTAAGAAATGACCTTGTGTCGCCCCTCAGTTACTCCCTCTGTAATGTAAAAGAATGTAACTTGCCTGCCCAATAATAAAGAGAGTATATTTTGCACAAAATTATTCATACCGGTAAATGAAAGAGCTGAGACTAGAATTCCTCCTTTCATCAAAACAAAGCAAGGCTCAGAAGCAAGCTGAGAGAAAAAATGTGTCTTTGGAGCCCCATCTCCTGTTCAGAGGGAAGGCTCTTCTGGCAATCAAACACAGACAAAGCAACGTGAGGTCTCATGATAGGATTGCCCAGGTGAAGAAAACCTCACTCTGGATCAGCCAAACAGGATTGCTTCTCCTCTCCCAGAAATGCCTCCGAGATGATGTCCTCCTTTGTATTAGTGGTCCAAGCTGGCTTCAGGGAGCCTCTTGAGCCCCTGTGTTTCTGAGCTCTGTTTATTAACCCTTGCTTC
Source organism: Lepidochelys kempii (assembly GCF_965140285.1). Taxonomy (NCBI): domain Eukaryota; kingdom Metazoa; phylum Chordata; order Testudines; family Cheloniidae; genus Lepidochelys; species Lepidochelys kempii. The sequence goes on along the minus strand of NC_136385.1, from coordinate 47,470,052 downwards.
CCCGGCCTGGAGCCCCACAGCTTTCTCACTTCACCACACTCCCTACCATCCCAGGGCCCTCTTGGCTACAAATATTCTGTCACTACCCACCCTGAGCATTTGGCAGAGGACCCTAACACCACACTTAGCAGTACTTAATGACTTCCAGGAAAAATGGTCATCCCACTTGAAGACACAGCCAAAGTTCTAGGTCACACAGATGCTGCCATCAGCAACAGGCATGGGAAGAGGGAGAGAATTTATGCTGCTTCACAGCTGCCGCTGAAAGAAGGGCACTGCTTAACATATTTCCCCTAGCTTCACTCCTGAGTCATTCTGCTCAGAATGCCAGGGTGCAATTTTGTGTGTAGAGAAACTACACACAGTATGTGGTGGCAATGTACTTTATTGAACTCCTTTAATATAGAGAGATGCATTTTTCCTGGGCATGGGTGAAATTATGTGCAGGTAGAGACATAACTAGCCATATATTTCATATAGCAATTTTCACATTTTCCATACACAGGAACAGCCATATATTTTATATTAAGGGAAAACAGCAAGTAAGAAAGAACGAAAGTAAATTCTTCATGGAACAGCAAGGTGTAGATTTTGTCTGCAATAGGCTGCATTTGAATTGAGTGCAAAATGGCAGCTGCATCTAGGAGACATTTAGGAGATTTATTTATCCTATAAATATAAGAATGCACTAGACAGAAAACAAAAGCATAAAATTTACAGAGCTGCATACACCACAATGGAAGTTATATGGGGTTTTGTTTGTTTGTTATGTTTTTTACAGTTCTGAGTCTGATAAACAACTATTGCACTAAGTTGTCATACTTCCATCAAAGTTAAGCAATAAAGGATGTGATCTTGTTTATTATTATTAACCAGCGCATGCATTGCACCGGATTCAACTATTTACCGTAATATCTTTATTAGCTGTTGATTGATATTTTCCTTATTCCACAAGTGTTTGTTTGTACATGGATTGCTTGTAGGTTGTCTGGACATCACAAGATATTCACTGGGTAATTATAACATGCAAACTTTTTAGAAATATCTCGGGTGAATTTGGTAACCATTATCCTCTAGAAGGTTGTGCAAAACTTAATACATTTTGTGAGGAGAAAGCTGGACATGAAAGAAAATTTTTACTTAAAGATGTTCTCTGAGCAGATACATAACTTTCTGTTGGAAGTGACTGGAGACAAGACTGTGATGAATAGCTGGCCAGCAACTTAATTTCATTGGAGCTGTAAAATTTGTTCTTGTCAAGAATACAGCTTTACTGAGGTCATGTCCAGCCCACAAGCCATCTCAGATAATCCCCTCAATGATGACTCAAGTGAAATATCTCAATGTTCAGAGGTCGTAGAAAATTATGACTAAAGTATATTCCTCTATTTTTACAGCACTGATTGCTGAAGGAGTTTACCTGTTAGTATCCCCTTAACCATCAGTTTAAATTGGTTTGGAGGAGAGTTGCTGTGGATTGGTATTTCTGGAATTTTCATCTTGGTTTCCCTTGTTCACCCCATTGTTCCATTGTTCACCCCACCTTTTGTAGTTGCATTGGAACTGAGCCAATAATTCACAGGCAATAATTTACTTGACAAATTTAGACAATGAAGACAGTGGGGCTTCATGCGGGCACATGGGACTGTCTCTGGGGAGCTCATTAGAGAACTGGAATATAAGTGTCTCTCTCTTCTTGAAGAACATCTGCTAACAGATCAGCAAATTTACTCAATATTTAAATGTATACTTTTGTTGTTTTTGTAAGTTGTTTCTTTACTCTGCTGATTGACCAAAAACAGTTTGCCAAGAACATTTGATGGGACAATATTCAATTGTTAATTTGTGATGATTAGCTGTGATTGAACATATATGCCATGTGGAATTGTTCCTGTTCCTGAACTGGATGACTGCAACTTTAACATCATGTGGCTCTGAGTCAGCCAGGAAAAAGCAGCTATTTAGGGAGAGGTAACAGTGAAGGATTAGGGAATTTAAGAAAGTTACTTTTATATGGGGATTGTTGGGGGGGAGGGGAAGGGCGGAAATCACAAATTAGAGCAAATGAAGAACAGCTACTCTAGCTGCTCTAACCTGTATCAGCTTCTAATGGCTTTCCCCTGACCATGGAACATCCCCTACTGCCCCTTTCCATCCCTGTGTTCAGGGTGGGAGATGCTGCATTGGGGATAGTTTTATTCCAGCTAAAGATTCCCCCAGGCTCTGGGGGCATCTTCAGTTGCTCATTTAGGGCAGGTATAAGGTCACTTTGCACCACCAGAGTGGCACAAAAAGACATTAGTGGGACCCCAAGGGCCTGGCTCAATACCTTGAAAATATAGAAGCCCTTCCATTAATTAATGTTATATATAATATATATATATAATTGTATGAAGCTTACTAGAAATTTTTAATATATATGTGTGTGTGTGCACAATTATTGTATGAAACTTTAGAAAGATTATATATATGTATATATAATCTTTCTAGTAAGCTTCGTACAATAAATGCTGGCTTGAGCTGTGCATATATTGTGACAAAGTTCCTGCTCTACCTTGGTGGGTCTTAAGCTTATTGGTGGATTTGCTCGCCTTGGAGCTTCACAGAAGCCCTCAGCTTGGCCGTTTTTCTGAATTCACAGTACAGATCAACTCCTCCTGTGTCTGACCAGGAGTTGGGAGGTTTGGGGGGAACCCGGGCCTGCCCTCTACTCCGGGTTCCAGCCCAGGGCCCTGTGGAATGCAGTTGTCTAGAGTGCCTCCTGGAACAGCCGTGTGACAGCTACAACTCCCTGGGCTACTTCCCCATGGCCTCCTCCCAACACCTTCTTTATCCTCACCATAGGACCTTCCTCCTGGTGTCTGATAATGCTTGTACACCTCAGTCCTCCAACAGTCTGCGTTCTCACTCTCAGCTCCTAGTGCCTCTTGCTTCCAGCTCCTCACACACACGCACACACCACAAACTGAAGTGAGCTCCTTTTTAAAACATAGGTGCCCTGATTAGCCTGCCTTAATTGATTCTAACAGCTTCTTGATTGGCTGCAGGTGTTTTAATCAGCCTGTCTTAATTATCTCCAGAAGGTTCCTGATTGTTCTGGAACCTTCCCTGTTACTTTACCCAGGGAACAGGGACCTACTTAGCCTGGGGCTAATATATCTGCCTTCTATTACTCTCCTAGAGCCATCTGGCCTGACCTGTCACAATATACACACCCAAAAACCTCTTGCTGGGAAGGTAACCATGTGGAGGAAACTGTGATTTTCCACCTTAGGAAATGCAGCTCTGCTAGTCTCCTCTGTATGAAGGCATGGAGAGGGTGCTACTTTAAGAGAATTTAAGAGTCAGAGGATGTAAGCTACACATTTTACATTCTTTGACCTAGCCCTGACTTTGTTCATTCATTCTTGTCTCATGCAGATTATTCTTTCTACCAGTAGGGATAATCTATAGGGTGATGGTGTTCTGTGTAAATTAAAAAATAGCAGGAATGTATGACTATACACATTACTGTTTTTGCAAAATTAGGATAGGTCAGTTTGTAGAGCAACTATGTTGCTCTCATGCACCAGAATAATTCACAGGGCCTCTGAGAGGCAGCTAAAAGGATTTCCAATCATCATTCTGCTCCTTCCCCCAAACATGCTGGTAGCTCACAGCCAGTTGGATAGAGTATCATCCTCAGGGCTTCTCTAAAATTGTGCTTGCTTGTAATGACTCTCAAGTCTCCAGCTAGACTGCCAGAGTTCAGAATGCCCTGGCCCTGCCCCTTTCCACCCTGGTATATCCCAATATGTCCCCTATTTCCTGGGAATTAGAAAGGCGTGTTGTAAGGCTGGCTATGACAGGTCTACAGGAACCAGAGATTCCCCTGTGTTAGGGAGAATCATCAGATGTCCATTTAGGGCTGCTTTATATCCACTTTGTGCTACTACCATAGTGCAAAGGGGCGATAGCGTATATCAGGATCTTTTATACAAATCATATTATGTGGAAAATAGTGACAAGCCTCTTGTATCTACAGCTTTGTGAAATGGGATCATGGAGATTCATTTCCATAACAGCACTATGTCAGAAAGTGCATTTATAATCTAAGTTATGTATCATTTGGCAGCAGTTTAACATTATCTTGCAGGTAGAGAGATCTCAAGGAGGATCTGTAGGAGTTTCAAACACCACAGCTTTTTTATTGACACAAATAGTGCATGCCGTTTATTTTCCCTTTTATCACTTGGTCTGAGTCTTCTAGCAGGTTCAGCAATCAAAGGTTTTCCAGGAGTTCATTATGCATATTTGAATTCTCTGTAGGTTTAATTAGCTCTTTATGATGCAGAGGAGGAGCTATTCTCCTTTTTAGGGCACGTAGTGTATGTGGGACTGATGTTATTTTAGGATGAATCAGCTTGTTAACTTTTTAGTAATATTTTTTGCTTTGTTTTTGGAGTTCAATTTGAAGGTGTGAAGATTACTAATCGGAATCCTTTGGGGATGGAACAGATGGTGCAACTATGCTGTCAGGTGTTTTAAAAAAGATGATATAACAATGCAGTAAATCAGATGACTAACTCAAAGTCAAACCACTAGAAAGCATTCTCTATGGCAGATTAGAAACGTGAAAATGGTACATGCAAGCTACCACCGCATATTAACTCCCTCTGTCTTACAGGACACTGTAAATTTTAGGGCAAACCTAGAAATGTATGATATGTGCATTTCCTTTAGCAGTCCACTCAGTATTCCAGTGAACAAGATTTGATGTAAATGAAATAAATAAAAATGACAGAACATTGAATAAAGTCACTATGGGTCAGATGGTTCCTGACCCCTAAGAGGGTGCCCAATGTGGGGGAGGGTATACAAGCCTCATAATCCCTGAGAAGACCATTTATGGGCCCACGTTTATTCATAATCCCTGACAAAGGCTGTTCCTTCGCTGATTCACCAATGGCTCACAGCAAGAAGGGAAGAGCAAGGAGGAGGCAAGGCCACCAATCTACTTTGTTCTGTTCTACACTGACCAGTGCAGCATGGGAAATTACATGGAAAAAACTGAATGAGAGAAGGAAAAAGAACTCTGTCAAATACACACACCCCAGACAGGTAGGATGAACAGCCAGTGTTGGCCGTAGGCAAAATTCTGTCCCAACAACATGATTTATCTATTAAAAAAAATAACCACATTTTTAAAAGTGGGTAATTGTTTGTTTGCTTCTACACTTTCTATTGTTAACTAGAAGGCAATGAGTTAGCTACTAATAGGTCAGCAATGATCTATGGTTCTCCACAGTTAATGAACTGCAGCAGTACTTCCCCAGACTTAGAATAGACCATAGCTGCAACATCTCAGATACCACATGGGGATAACGATAAATAAATGTTAGATGCAATATGTATCAGTGACTAGAACACTTGATTAGGGCTCAACAAACTTAGGTTCTGTTCCCGGGTCCACCACTGACCTGCTATGTGACCTTGGGTAAATCACTTCCCCTTTCTATGCCTCAGTTTCCTGATAGGTAAAATTACATTTGTCTCCCTTCATAAAATGCTTTGAGGTTTGTAGATTAGAAGTGCTATATAGGAACTGGCTGTTTTTAAACAGTGACCCCTATGCTATATATAGAAGATTGTTATTTAGTCAGAAACAAAGTCAAATAAACGCATTTTCTAAAATAAGAATCAATACCAAGGCTTCAGGAAGGCAAAACAGATTAGATAAAAATCACTAAGTTTAAAAATAAAACCTCACTTCCCCCCAAAAATAATTTTAAAATGTTTCTGCTTCTACTCAGTGCCCAGCAGATAAGGGGTTCCATTATTCCTGATTCTCAGGATGTTCAAACTCCTCAACATTAGCCATGGAGCAAATTAGCCAGTAAACGCTTTAGGATAGACACGCATGTCTATTTGTGCAGCAGCAAGCACAGTGGGGTTCTGGTCTTGATTGGGAACTTTGGATGCTACCAGAATACAAATAAATAAAATGGTAATAATAATAGGTTATTTATAGGTATCCGTCACCTTAGCCACCTGTTTGGCTTCCAGTGACGGAACATACAGTGTCTTCACTTCTAAAAAAAAAAAAAATAAGTTCCTTACTCTTTAGAAGTTCTGAACAAGATGCTACATATTCTATTTTAAGAATATTTTGGCTTAAATAAAATGACATTGGGTTAGAGAAATAATGTATCTTTAAGCTCTTCAATTCAAGATCCTGTAATAATTCTTGCTCAAGAGAGCTTAAAACATAAATAAAATTTAACAGCCCCAAGAAGGGAAGAGGATCTTGCAAAAAAACCCACTTAATTTAAATATTCATCAGGCTTAACAAAAGCCTAAATATGGACTTTGGCGAAAGCAGCACAAACAGATATATATGTACAGGAATATATTTTAACTCCCAAAAATTTGATATGCAGTTGAGAGATTTAACAGCTTCTCAGGCCAAGGCTTCCCTGATAGAGCTATCTCCATACAGACCTTTCCCTAATTGAGTGCTTGATTGCTGTCTCAATATGCAGAGTGTTCCCTGATAGCTCTCACTCAGTGTAGAAAGCCTGCACACTAGTTAAGTCTGAGATATTATAGAACATTTCCTATCTGGTTTCTTGCCCTTTCATGAATAAGGCCCAATCCAGAAAAGGATTTAGGCACCAAAGTCCCAGATTCGGGGACTACAAAATCCCTGCTTAGATGCCACCTAACCTTATAGCAACACCTAAATCCTTTTGTAGATCTGGGCCCAAACTCTTTTGACTCATTTTTATATAGTGGCATTCCCTATCAATATAGACACCTGGGTCTTCCAGGTGCTTCCAATCTGAGCATCACCAAAAATCTCTTTGACCCCTATGGTATCAGTCCCAGCCCCACAAACCTATCCTGAAGGCAAAACCATCCCATGGTAAGCTTATTAGGAAAACTTCAACTACTAGCCCACAGTGACTCTGTTTGAAATCTAATTATGTCTCACTCAGGATATATATATTTAGGTTGTCGACTGATATGCTCATCAGATGTCTGAAAAAGGAGCAAAGAGCTTCATTTTCTCCAAGAGAGTAAGGCGGTTATTCTTGTCATATTTGGCCTTTTTTAAAAAACACTGGATATACTTGTGGCATTATATAATAATAAATAAAAACGTAGCAACAGAAGGAGAAGATTCAATGCCTTATTGGACAAGTTCAGATTATAAAACAAACACTTGCTTAATTTCACATATGTATCTTTGAGAGCTACCTTAAACCTTACTTAAGTTGTCTTCATGTGTGTTAGTTTTTAATACTCCACAATCTGGTTTTCAAGTGGAGAATTTAGAAATGGTCAAGGGAGAGGCCAGTTAATGCAAGTTTGCTTGGTTGTAGCCATTAGCACTTTTTTATTTTCAGTTTTCCACCGGGATGTAAATGGACAGCAGAGCACACAGAAATATTGCATTCCTATTAATTGATACTGGTATAAGATCTCATCATTATTCCTCTGTTGTGCTTCACATACATACATTTCTACTATTTTTATTGGAGGTAGCTACAGCCACAAGAATTTCACTGAATGACAGCTCTTATAAAAGAATTTATAGAAATGCATAGATGGTAATGATTGGCCTTTAATGTATGGCTATAACTAACAGAGGAAATATAATGAAATAGGAAGCCCAGCAAGCCCTGAAACCAATAACACTGCATGAACTTGCAAAAACCTTTGTATGGTAGAATTCTGAAAAGCCCTGATCTTGCAAATACTTCCATGTGTATACCACTTGACATATGTAAGTACCACCGTTGAAGTCAATATACAAGTTAGGTCTTCTACAAGATCAGTATCCATATCAATAAAGATGAGGCACTACGATGAGGATTAGAAGTCTGATGATAGCTATGAAACAGTTTCTGAAGAAAACCCCCAGGGATGCTCCCCCAGTCTATAAAATCAGTATATCCTCATGAACTTTATGGACCTTATGGTTTCAGTCTCAAAAAGATCACAGGCATGCAACAGCAAAGGTATTACTACAGGCTACAGCCCCAGGCACCTGGATCTTCTGTTCCATTAATATCTGTCACAGCATAACTTTATGAGAATAAATTAAATGGAATAGCATAGGGATGCTTCAACAGCCAAGAGGAAACCAAGATATTCCAAGAATCACCTCTACTGTATGTCTGTGATATCGAATGTGCATTCCATTTGACATCAAAGGTGCTTTCCGTAGGTTCAGAACCCCAGAAACAACAGTGAGAATAGGAAATTAATTTAATGTGGAGTCTGAAATGAGAGTGAAATCCTGCCCTCACTGAAGACAATGGTGAAAATCTGATAGACTTTAAATGAGGCCAGGATTTCATCCTGAATGCCTTATGCTATGCTGAACTGAATAACAGCATTATGATCAAAGGCTTTCGAAGCATGTTAAGGCCTGTAAAACTGAAGCATTCATTGGTTTGGCTATTCTTGCGGGCATGTATTGTGGAAAATATTGAATCATTACATTCTCTGTGGTTAGATACAGAAGGATACAATATCTGAACTGCAAAGTGTGACATGGAACAGTTTCAAAGACTTTGGGAAGCAGATGTATTTTGACAATAAGCATATAAATATACATAGAAAAAGAAAACAAGAGAGAGATCTCAGATGACATACGCTAGATGCATTTTGACTTATGTGAAAACTGGTGCATCTCTCAAAATGTTTAACAGGAACAGGTACTGCTCAGATAGTGAAAACCTGATTTATGAATCCCAGCTCTGAGTTTCATTTGTTGTTATTCATGAAATCCTACTATTAAATATTCATGAGTGTTCAGAATCCATTGGCTACTCATTAAAATTGTCATGAATCCTAAAAAGTTAATGTATTTTAATATTAATATTTATTCACTCAAAAAATCTATTGGAGACTCAGTATTTGGGGGTCTTGGATGCTACCAGGACAGAAATAAATACATGATGATGATGATGATGATGATGATAATAATAATAATAATAATAAATAATATAATAATAATGTATACGTGTCTAGTCACTGCTATCCTATTTCAGTCGTCCTATCTAGGAGCAAAATCAATACCACTGGCTTAGGTGACCAACTCTAAAATATTAATAAAACTATAATAGGGGAAAATCCTCACTTGGCTCATGGAGCCATGACAATTGTGAAAATTGGCATAGCTATGACAATTTACACCAGGTAACAATCTGCACACAACCCATAGGCCAAAAATTACTAATTTACAGTATCTAATGAATACTTACAGATAAAGACATTCAAAGAAATCACAACCCCTTCACAAATGACACAAACAGAAAAGGGGCAGAGTTCCAAACAAACATTCTAAATGAATAATTCAACCAGTTCTACCTGAAACTCACTTCTGAGTCAGTGAACAACTTGTTATTTTCATGAACTGTTGTTTCAGACAATACATACAGTCAAATCCTCAGCTGGCAATGAGATATTCTGATTTTCTACGCTGAGGATCGGGCCCATTCAATAACAGGCAGCTAATTATGGCAATGCTCCACTGTGTACATTTTATCCCCTGAAACTTCAAATTCCATTAGCATAACACCCCCTTCCCCAAACACCCAGATACAGTAAAGCAAGAGACATGGATAATGAAATATCTTGTTGTGCTTTGGGACAGAATGGGAAAAATGTCTTCGGTGACATTTTTTCCCCCTTCATATATGCAAAAATTTGCTAATGGAAATTGTCATATAAATGGTACTATCAATCCTATATGTTCCAAAGTATATGAAAGCTAAAGAAGAGTGAGGGATGGACCCACGCATTGGTCTTTGCATTCAAAAATCATGATGTTGGATTAGCAGTAAGCTTCAGCATCAAGGTGAACAAACTTTCTGGAGGCTGTGAGCAGGACGAAAAAGTCAATGCCTTTGACAAGTGTTCCTGCCAAACCTCACTCGCTGCCTGGTTGACGAGGACATCAGTAGGATGGCAACACTTTGGAGAAACCAAAGTTTGGGCTGCAGCACAGAAACAGCTGCACAATCATTGCAATGGTAAAGAGAAGAATTAGATGCTATGCTGGCTGATGCACCAGAATGGCAACAGAAAGTGCAGCAATAGCTACTCTATGTGCAGTAAGCATGTGCACTCACAGCATTCTGTTGTCTGCCAAGAATATGAATAACCTTACAGGCCAACACAATTAAACCATTTCTTGGAAAGAATTATTGTGGTTCACTTTAGTAAGCCAAGTTTAGGCTATATCTGTGCTGCATTTGTGAGCACATGTGTTATTGTAATCTGTGGGGGTTATGAGTTGGCAGCAGTGGGAGACATTTAATTTTTACAATTGCCGGTGCAGTAGAAGCATATTCATCTGCACTTAAATATACTTTATAGTTATTCACATTAAGGGTAAATTTTCAAAAGGCTGCTTAGGGTTTTGGCCAGGTAATAGCCATTGATTTTACTGGGAACTGTACGGCTAAAACCCAGCACAATGCTTTGAAAAACATACCCTCTTTCTTCTTGTGAAACTTCAGGAATGTCTGATTTTTTCCCCATAAGTTTTAAGGTACCTAATATGATTGATATTCTGAAAGCTATAAAGACAGAGGCCTTGATTTTCTGGGATGGCTGAGAAAAGCTCATGCCACTTGAGGATCCTCTTACTTAGGGGGAAATCCTCCAGTGACAGGATCCAGCAAGTTTAAGGTTGGTGGAGCAGGGCAAAAGCAGCCCAATGTAAAGCGACACAGTCAAGGCTGACAGGCCTCAAGCTATGCTGTTCTCCCCAAAGATTTACATTTGTTTGTTTTGTTTTAAAGCATCTTCCTGTGAGGTATGTTTATGCTCAAGAAAAATAGAACTGGGCTGATGTTAAAACTGTGTCTCTGAGCTGGATGGTCCAACAACTGCAAACCAAGTGTGTGTATTTCATGCAGGCCATTTGCTGGCCCTGCTCCTGCAGAAGCCTTGTAGACTCCAAAATCCTACCAGTTCACAAGGATAAAGCAAGACAGGGGAGCAGAGAGAGAGTGTTTGCTTTTGAATCACATGCCCTGGCACATCAGTAGTCACAACAAATTCAGCATGCTGGCTTTATTATCCAACCTGGGAGTATGCTTTTTTCACTGTTGTAACCCTCCTTTTAGAGGAGCTGCTAGTTATTTTCACTAGTATTGGGACATTTTAATGTAATTTATACAGAAGAGGGATAAGATTTTGTGCCTGTAACTTTAAGAGTGTGCTTAAACGTTATTTTTTTTAAAATGTACAAAAATAAATAGTAATGAAGGGCACCATTTCCATCTATAATTAAACCCACACTTTGAGCCTGGGATCCAAGTTGGCCTGCTTAAGGTATAAAAAGAATTGGCTGGATGAAGCTTCAGGAATATATTTATAGTTTTTTAAAAGTTAATACTTTTTACTTGATACATTAAAGCACAGTTGTATTTGCAGTAGAAGTGCAGCAACGATCATGCATTCTCCAAGCTCCTATCAGTGTGTGTTAATGACTATTTAACAGACAGGCAGATGCCACTGTAGACAATCACAGATAGCTTTTGGAGGAAGGGTAATGTTTAGTTGTAGTCATGATCAGATTGTGCAATATGTCAAATTGCTTTACAGCTACTTCAGACTGACATCAATTCTGAAATGCTGACATCAGTTCTGAAAATGGTGTAAGATACATGCAAGAATCTACTCCGCAGCTTAGAAATTGCTTTCCTTACTGAAACTTATGAACGGATTAGATTATGACTGGCCTTAATGCAGCTGTACAAGAGAGTGAGATGCCTTTCCCTCCACCCTTTGGTGGTCCTATTAGGGCTCACCAGATCTGAAGTCCAGCACAGAAAGGGCGGGTGGGGAGAGTGCAGCTGGTGCTCTCACAACCAGGAGCTGGAAGGGACCAGAGCAGAGAGGTATAGAGAGTGAGCGAGTCTTGGCTCCACCTCTACTACATACCAACCAGCAGAAGAACTAAGTGCACACAATGAAGGGAGCGTGCTACACCATGTAGAGGACTGAAGAAAGAAAGAAGGAAGCAGGGGGCAACTCCTGGAGTAGTGTAACTAGATGTCATCCCATGCATTCAATTTAGCCCAAACATTAAAATGGCTGAACCTGACACTGATCTTACACCAGTTTCATGCCACTGTGTCTCCACTGATTTCAGTGGACTTATCCCTGTTCTGTCCTGAGGGACTTACCCCTGTTATCCCTGTAACTGAGATCAGAATGAGGACCACTGTAGTTGGGGTTGCTGATTTTTGCACTGCCTTGGTCCAAGGTCATCATGTGCTACATTTCGGACACTTTTGTTCATAGTGTACAATGTATTTGAGTGGCATCTCTCTCACTGTGACCCCCTGTGTTACAAAACAAAGAAATAGGTACTAATCTGAAGGAAGACGGAATTTACTAGGTACTACATCACTTTAATGCTCTGGTGTGTATAGTCAGTAAAAACCGGTTTTCAAATGTGACACAAATGTGATGTGGAATGCTATACTTATTAATCCTGAATATCTGAAACTAAATATAAACTTAACAGAAATTCATCAAATGTAACTAACAGCTGATCTTCAAGGGCCAAATTCTTAATCTTTCACACTGACACTCGGAAAAAAGGCCACATTTTGGGAAAAAGTAGGCAACTGCACTGACAGTTTGAAAATTTTGCCTGTAAAAAGGGAAGGATTATACACAAAAATAGAGGAGGATGAAAAATTTGCAGCTGCAACAAGGGAAGCAATTTGAAAATTCTGGGTCCTGTACAGTTTAAATTTGACGTAAAATAAATAGAAGAAGAAGAAGAATTAATAAAAGTTTACTGCTTTTCTCCAAAGAAGGCAAGGTTGGGTATGATGATATGGTATAGATCAGGAGTGGGCAAACTATGGCTCGCAGGCCGGATACAGCCTGCGAGCCATTTTAAGCTGGTCCGTGAGCTCCTGCTGGGGAGCCAGGTCGGGGACCACACCAGCACTCCAGTTGGGGCACCGCGTTGGTGGCCGCACCACACGGCTCAGCCCCGCTCCAGTGCTCCAGCCGGGGCGCTGGGGCGGGGGCCGCACCACGCGGCTCCCAGAAGCCGTGGCAAGGCCCCGCACTGAGAGTTGACGGCTGCTCCATGTGTAGGAGCTGGAGAGTGGACATGCCACTGCTTTCAGGAGCCACTTGAGCCTCCACCCCTGAGCCTCTCCCCACACCCCTACCCCGATCCCCCTCCTGCTCTTCAAACCCCTCAATCCCAGCCTGGAGCACCCTCCTGCACCCCAAACCTCTCATCCCCAGCCCCACCCCAGAGCCTGCACCCCCAGCTGGAACCTGCAGCCCCTCCAATACCCCAACCCCAATTTTGTGAGCATTCATGGCCCGATGTATAGTTTCTATTCCCTGATGTGGCTCTCAGGCCAAAAAGTTTGCCCACCCCTTGTATAGATGTATTTAAACTGTCCCCAGAACACACATACACATAAATACTTTGAAGGAAACTAAGTCAGAGATCTACAAGGTGATTAATTGTATTGTGCTACTATTATAGAATTATGTTATTATTGGCATAATAATTGTGGGATATGCTCAGACCTCTTTTCTCATAATATGTAGTCAAGGTTGAGGTTTAGGAGTAGACTTCTCTTCACCCATCAGTTCTCTTTGAGTAAGAAATCAAGCCATAAATGTCAAAATATGGCTTTGGATGAGATTTCCATTACTTCTTGGTTTTAAGCTGGGCTGGAACTACAGAGGTGCAGGAGTGCTAAACTGTGGATATGTAAGAAAAGTAAACTAAGCAAAAAAACAAAAAACGGTGAATCACACTCTTCAAACCTCACAAAAAGGTCTGACTTAATATTGAGGTTGGGGAAATATTTTGTTCATGGCTTAATTCATTTGAACTTGTAACATTGAAAGGGAACTCTGATGGACAGCTCTTCCTGGGGGTTTGTTAGCTGTATTAGGAGAAGAGATCTGAGGACTTGGAATGCCCTAGATGATGGTAAGATGGGCTATGTATCTATAGCCTGAGATTGGCATGGGGTGCCAAAACCTAACAATAGTGGATATGAAAGTCAGTCCTTTGGCACATTCCTTTAAAATATGTTCTCAACTGGAAAGATGGATGGTGGAGCTGCAATCACATCCCAGGAAGAGAGGCTAAAGTTATCCTAGCCCAAGAAGGCATTACTTCAGATGGCTCTCAGAAGTATGTCAATAGAGCAGCTATCAGCACTCATAAAGCTGATCCTTTCTTAAGCAGCAGAAAGAGCTAGCATTGTATAACATGATCTATGCTTCAGAAACCAATAGAATACACAATAAATTGTCACAAACGTGCTCTAAGAGAGTTTTCTCCTCGACTGTGTTAATTACCTATGCCAGGGGTGGGCAAACTTTTTGGCCTGAGGGCCACATTGGGGGATAGAAATTGTATGGCGAGCCATGCTGCAGCTTCCGGGAGCTGCGTGGTGTGGCCCCCAACCCGGCACCCTATCTTTTTCTCCGTTCTCATCTGCTTTTCCTGTTGGCTGTTTTGACTGAAAGGTTGCTTCTAGCATTTTTGCACTGTGTCATAGGATTTATCATCACGTGGTGTGCAGTATTCTTCATTCCTTCTGCAGTGCCTATTCATGTGACTAGCGCCTCCTGTGAACTGGCTGACATCATCCTATCACCTTCATGTGACATGTCTGCTCTCCAACTACACACAGCAATGAAAGGCTTGCAGGCTGTTCATTCAACCAAGCTCTTTCATACAGAGTGCTGCTGCACGGTGGGGGCTAAATCTCTGCTTTCCCCATAGCTAAAAACAACAGAAAGAAAGGAGACCTCTTTTCTTCCTGTTACAGTCTCTTGTTGAGGTGGGAATGTAATTTACTTCAGTATCTTTCTTATGCACAAATATTGTTGCTTACCTCAAAAGACAAAATAATCTTTCCATCTGACTGTAGCTAGCATGTTATCCAGAAGGCATTATGACCATTGGAGATTTCTTCTTTTAACAATGTCTGACTACAGGGAAACTTTTTTTTGTTGAAAGATCTTTCTATATAAGTATACACAATTGTAATTATATACATTAACCATTTGATAATGCCCAGACTATCTTTATTTAAACCTTTGAAATAGCAGCCCCAACACAGCTCTGCCCAATTATGATTTAAACAGCCTATGGTTATGACAGACCTAAAAGACTGAAAATGGACATTAAAAAATAAAATGAAAGGTGTGTAAATGTAGCCGCAGACTGCGTGGTCTTGTCATATTTCATCTCCTCATTTTAATTCAATGTTAACCAAAGCACAGAAATGTTTACCTTTGTCCGATCTTTAATTCCCTAAATTTATGTGGAATCATGCACAGATGCTCTGGAAACTAGCCTGGAAAAGCCTGGCATTTTAATTGATCCCAGAGCCTCTTGCTTCATAGCCCTTGCTGCTATGAAGTCTGCTACTTGTTCCAAAGATTGTGAGTTTGGTTGCCTAGCCACTGAAAATAGCCAATCAAGGTATAGAAATGCAGAGAAGGAAGTAACTAATCAATTTTTTAATTTCCCTATGTAAACAGCAGTGAATCAGGATGGATTTTGAAATCTCATTAGTGGAAAGTGAGATACCTCATGTGCATTTTAACATATGTGTTAACTTCATGCAATGGTTTACAGCCAGAAATTATAAACCACTGGGCATGTTTCTTATGACATGTTTCAGGAAAGAATTTGAACATCTTATTCAAAACAAACTCTTGTCAGAAAACAACATTTAGCTGACTTGTACACACTATCTATTAATATTTTTCCATGTTTTCTTAGACAACGGAACTCAACAATGGACCACACACAATAAAATATACATTTCTTTATAAATGAAAGCCCAGAAACAAACAGAACTAGGAGGATGAAATTCAGGACCAAATTCTGACAATTAGTGTTAAAAGAAGTTGCATGCTATACCTTCTGAAGGATTTGAGAACAGTTCTTCTGGAGTTTTCCTACCATAACAGTAAAAACCCAGGTATGTCAATCAATGTGGAATTTGCCAGCCCAGGGTTAAAGTGGATATTGTGACTCTACACCTTGGTCCATGCCAGTATTTTTAAAGTCCAGTATTTTTTATTTATTTATTTTATATATGCAGTGTAGTTGTAGCCGTATCAGTCCCAGGATAATATAGAGACAAGGTGGGTGAGAATATATTTATTGGCCCAAGTTCTGTTGGTGAGACTTGTCTCTCTCACCAACAGAGGTTGGGCCAATAAAAGATATTAACTCACCATCCTAACAGTTTATCCAGAAATTTTGCCCTTTTTTGTGGTATGATGGATGGAGAGAGAGATTTTTCAAGATACTACATGAAAATGCATTAGGCCAGAATACTTTTTGCTTTATTACCACATTACCTTCCACGCAGAAAGGGATAGTTGATATTTCAATACCCCAAACCCATCATCAACTTCTACAAACACATACATTCTAATGCATGGTGCTATACTGCTTCTTCTTCCAGATCCTAAGCTCTGTGAAGCTATTCTAGGCAGCAGTGATTGAACATAAGAAGCCAAAAATTCGAACCTGTCTGATTTAAGGCCTTGGAGGCCTATATAGGTTGCCTGATTTCACGATACTGTGAAGCATGTGCTGATTTCAGTGATTAATATAGGGCTTGAAGGACTATGCCACACACACAAGCTGCATACAATTGAAATCAAGAAATAATGAAAATTCCCACTTTCCTATTGATCCTGTTGCAGTGACTACCGAGCTTATTGCAGGTGAACATGTTTGGGTAATTGGGAACCAAGAGAGCTGCCCAGATGGCAAAGTGCAAGCATTAAATATGGACATAAGAGATTTCAGAAGCCAGCTCATTGTTTCAATGATCTGGAAAGAAGGGATGAAATCCTGGTTCCATTGAAGTGGTAGTTTTGCCTTTATGTCAATGGAGACAGGATTTCACCAAGGGAACATATCAAAGAAGAGTTGAGTTTTGCCTTTTGTGATAGTAAAAGAGGGGCAAGGCCATTAAAAAACAGCCTGCCTACCTGATTGCCAGAAAGTGGGAGGCAAAGCAAAGTTGAAGAAAGGATACATGTGCAAGGGAATGGGGTAAAAATGACACACACAATGAAAACCCACAAACCTATACTCAGGAGTTTGCCCATATGCCTGCACTCAGGTACAGAGATCATCTCAGGGGATCTAGTTGCAAGATCTAACCCTTAGATTGTAAATTACATGAGGTACTAGGTCTTTCTGTATGTTAGTACAAGGCCTGGCACAACAAGGCCCTGATTCAGATTGGAGCCTCCAGGTGCTACCACAACTCAACAAACAAATAATTATTATTATTTTATTTGTTATTAACAGTGTAGTCCACGCTTAATATTACATTCTCTTACAGAATATTATTGAACACCCCCAGTGCATTATTTGTTGAAATGCCTTTCAGTATATAAAGAGGATTTAAGGCTGTCTCTGTCTGGTAGGTGAGAATAATAGAGGACGTTTGGAATAAGGTCCACAACAAACAGTTTTAGAGAGTTCTCAACTAAGAACAAGCTCCCCCTTCCTCCTTCCCCCCCAAAGCTCACGTGCTCACTACAATTTCCCCAATGATTTCATTTCACACTCCATCACAAACTTGAATGCAGATGTCTCTAGATAAAAAGAAAGCAAATAAAAACCTCACTCGTGAGCCAGCAAGAATTCAAGCAATTCCAAGAGTGTGGGCCAATATAGAGTTTGAAATGTAAGGCGAATCGTCTGTTTTTACATGCAATTAAAAAAAAAATGTCTGGTTTACTAACCTCCAATGCCAGAATGACAGCTGAAGGCAGAAATGTTAGTTCAAGTTTTCCAAGCTCTGCAAAAACAGATCTGTAAAATATGTCTATGGAGGATACATTTATTTTTTCAAAAAATATCTAAAATTCTAATTCTAATTAGTGTCCATTTCATGCAATTTGATCCTTGCCCACAAAAAAATATTTCCACATCCTTGGGAAATGAAACATTAAGGGCCACATTCTACTCTTGCTTACACCAATGAGGTTAGTCTGGATTTACACTGGTGTAACTGAGAGCAGAATCTGGCCCAGCAGCTGGTAAGTAAACTGAAATTCATCCTGTCTTTGGGATATATAACTGTACTCATTGGAAGGGCTCTAGTTGCCCCAAAACTTTGTTAAATGATTGCTACTTAAGCATTAAAGAAATTAAAAAACAAATCAGTCCATCATGATTTTTGTGCCCCACTGATCTTCAGATCAAAATACTGAACAAATTGGAGTGCTGTCTATGGTCAGTTTAGAACTTTGCAACCCACCACACCTTTAAAATGCAAACTAGCATTTGTATGCACAAATCAGGTAGCATGCACTATCACTGATATGGCAATGGAAAGACAAATGTGGGGTTTTCCAGTTACTACAAGTATGCCTGTATTTTATGTGGGCGTACCAACTGATCTCATCTTTGAAAAATTGCACACTTAACAATTAAAGCATGTATATCAGACAATTATATATGAAAAATGCATGCCCAACTGCATGCCCCAAGTTTTCAATAGCAGTATTTATCAGTAGGAAAATCCCAAATTTTTGTAGGAAGAGGCTAAAGAAAGACTACAATCACATTTCAACAAAAGGGACACCATGAATCCCAATGAAGGACCTCAGGGATAATCTTTCTTTTCTTCAATGTTTTTATTTTTAAAAGTTTTGGTGAATTTAAATAGTCAAATAAACAAGACTGTAGAGCCATAAGTCCAAAATATTTTGAACTGCAGGCTACTTCTGAGTGTCTCAAGAGCACTAGGCCTGCTACCCATCTGGATCTATTTTCTGTTAAAACTCTAAGATCTCTCAAAAGGATTAGGTATAGGGTAAGTTTTTATATACTCTGTTTTTGTATTTTAATTGTTTTAACAGCCAACTCTCCCTCCACATACTTTTCCAGCACACGAAACAGTGATAAAAAGACTAAAAGTTGATTCATTTCATTTATCTAAAGCATAAGCAAAAATCCCAATGTATTGTCAGATATCTTAGGCTTGATCATGACCATTGCTGTTGCTGCTTTGTACTGGTCTGCAAGCCCAAAATTGCCACACACGTGGTTTAACTGGACAACAAGGCATTCCTTTGTAATGACAGCTCCTGCCCCGTCTCATCCTCTGCCCCCCATATGGAGTTTAGAGAAAGAGCTGCTATATCTGGCCAATCCCCAGTTGCATTAACACCACCTTGGAGGCTATTACCAGCCTGAACAAGTTACAGCAGCTTTTAGGCTGTTCTAAATAGAATGTCAGGATAGGACCAATGCTTAGCAGCCCCCATGATACATAAATGTGGCTTAACTCCACCTTTGTAGCCACCCATCTTGAGCTAGGTGCAGAAGAAATGGCCCTGAGAATCTGGCTCACATCTTGATTTGAAATAACTAAAATAAACAACAAAGAAAAAATGATTAGATATCTTCTCCCATCATAACTCATTGAGGATTATGCGAATCAACTAGAATAATTTTCACTTCTAGAGTTTCATAAAAAAGCGAAGACTGATCGAGTAACATTAGATTTTGCGATAAGTGAAAGGCAGATTATTTTGCCAGAAAAAGACAGCTTTTGACATAGTCAAATGGAACAATTTGTGTGTCACGGCAGGCAAAATTACTGAAAGTGAATAGGTAAACAAATATTCCAGGGGAAAAATGTTCGATGATCATTAAGGCCCTGATCCAAACCTATTGAAGTTATTGGGAGTCTTTTCAACTATTTCATTTGGCTCTGGATCAGACCCTACAGGTGCTGATTTCATTAGCTTGAAGATTGAATCCTTTGTTTATCAGGTATGATATGACAGCAGCACTACAAGCATGTACACTTCCCCATCCACATGCCTCTTTCTGGAGAGTTACCTTTTAAGGGGAGGGTATCAAAGGACTATCAAAGGATAGTAATTAAGTGCCAGTGTGGTTTTCTGATGTGGACGAAGACTATGAGTACACAGACTTATAACACCAGAGGGCCATAGCTACCACAACTTTCTGTCACTATCAAGCTGGGCTAAATTTTAGCAAGTAACCTAGATGAGAAAGGCTCCATATTAATGCTGGCAAAAATGTTTGCTCTTTATTGGGTACTTTTTCAAAAGAGATGAGTCTACTTCATGCCTGCAGAATTCGCAGTCACAAAATGACCTGGGGATAACAATTGGAACACTCACTTCTATTGCTATTGTTATCTTATTGGCACTCCCACTCTCATGCTACAAGCACGAAAGATCAGACAGGACAAGATTTTGAAAAGCTCTCTGCATAGATCTAAACCAATTCCCATTGAAATCAATAGTAAAACTCCTATGGATTCTAATGGGGGCAGAGTTAGACCAACAGAGAACACTTCTGAAAATCCCACCTGAAATTCAGTTGATGGTGCTAAAAATAGAGGCACAAATTTGTGGGCTCAAATGCTCTCAGAAAAAAGGAAGCCATACTAATAAATGTTTGGTCCTTTCAATATATTCCTTTGCAATGAAAGAAAGAGTTGGGGAAATAATTTCTGATTCACAGACACATCATACAGAAGAAAAGGAGGACTTGTAGCACCTTAGAGACGAACAAATTTATTTGAGCATAAGCTTTCGTGAGCTACGTCTGACTTCATCGGATGCATTCAGTGGAAAATACAGTGGGGAGATTTATATACATAGAGAACACGAAACAATGGGTGTTACCATACACACTGTAATGAGAGTGATCACTTAAGGTGAGATATTACCAGCAGGAGAGCCGGGGGCGGGGGAAACCTTTTGTAGTGATGATCAAGGTGGGCCATTTCCAGCAGTTGACAAGAATGTCTGAGGAACGGTGGGGGTGGGGGGAATAAACATGGGGAAATAGTTTTACTTTGTGTAATGACCCATCCACTCCCAGTCTCTATTCAAGCCTAAGTTAATTGTATCCAGTTTGCAAATTAATTCCAATTCAGCAGTCTCTCCTTGGAGTCTGTTTCTGAAGTTTGTTGAAGAATTGCCACTTTTAGGTTTGTAATCGAGTGACCAAACAGATTGAAGTGTTCTCCAACTGGTTTTCGAATGTTATAATTCTTGACGTCTGATTTGTGTCCATTTATTCTTTTTCGTAGAGACTGTCCTGTTTGACCAATGTACATGGCAGAAGGGCATTGCTGGCACATGATGGCATATATCACATTGGTACATGTGCAGGTGAACAAGCTTCTGATAGTGTGGCTGATGTGATTAGGCCCTATGATGGTGTCCCCTGAATAGATATGTGGGCACAGTTGGCAATGGGCTTTGTTGCAAGGATAGGTTCCTGGGTTAGTGTTTTTGTTGTGTGGTGTGTGGTTGCTGGTGAGTATTTGCTTCAGGTTGGGGGGCTGTCTGTAAGCAAGGACTGGCCTGTCTCCCAAGATCTGTGAGTGTGATGGGCTGTCCTTCAGGATAGGTTGTAGATCCTTGATGATGCACTGGAGAGGTTTTAGTTGGGGGCTGAAGGTGATGGCTAGTGGCGTTCTGTTATTTTCTTTGTTGGCCCTGTCCTGTAATAGGTGACTTCGGGGTTCTCTTCTGGTTCTGTCAATCTGTTTCTTCACTTCAGCAGGTGGATAAAGTAGTTGTAAGAATGCTTGATAGACACCTTGTAGGTGTTTGTCTCTGTCTGAGGGGTTGGAGCAAATGCGGTTGTATCGTAGAGCTTGGTTGTAGACAATGGATCATGTGGTGTGGTCTGGATGAAAGATGGAGGCATGTAGGTAGGAATAGCAGTCGGTAGGTTTCCAGTATAGGGTGGTGTTTATGTGACCATTGCTTATTCACACCATACTGTCCAGGAAGTGGATCTCTTGTGTGGACTGGTCCAGGCTGAGGTTGATGGTGGGATGGAAATTGTTGAAATCATGGTGGAATTCCTCAACGGCTTCTTTTCCATGGGTCCAGATGATGAAGATCAATGTCAATCAATCAATCAAATGAATCATCAGTGTCGTGCAAGTAAAGTAGGGGCATTAGGGGACGAGAGCTGAGGAAGTGTTGTTCTAAGACAGCCATAAAAATGTTGGCATACTGTGAGGCCATGCGGGTACCCACAGCAGTGCCGCTGATTTGAAGGTATACATTGTCCCCAAATGTAATATCTCACCTTAAGTGATCACTCTTGTTACAGTGTGTATGGTAACACCCATTGTTTCATGTTCTCTATGTATATAAATCTCCTCACTGTATTTTCCACTGAATGCATCTGATGAAGTGAGCTGTAGCTCACGAGAGCTTATGCTCAAATAAATTTGTTAGTCTAAGGTGCCACTAGTACTCCTTTTCTTTTTGCGAATACAGACTAACACGGCTACTATTCTGAAACCTATCGTAGAAGAGGCAGTCTTGACATTTATTGTACCCTCTTTCAAGTGGCATCCAAATGACTGATTTCCTAGTTTAATTCTAAAGCTTGCAAAAACAATCTTAATCAAACAAGTAATAAGTGTTTTACTGTGATGAACTGTTTCTGTTAAAGGACTTGAAATATCCAAAACATTCAACTCATTAGGTTTGAAGTGCTACAATTAGAGGCAAAACACAAAAGGATGCTCCTAGCAATTGCAATTTTTGTTGCAATTTGTGGGACTTCACTTTAGATTTTCTCTCCTTTCCATTACAGGCAGAGCCATCAAAGATTTCTATCCCTCCCCCACAATTCTTCACACCCATTTTCCCAAAGGAACTTCCACTCATTTTCCTCTTTGTCTCATTTTAAACATTATTTCTCACCCACTTCATTGTGTGATGCCAAAGAGGTGAAATAATGGTAGATGTCCCCTTCTTTTCATTGTGGTAAATAAGAGGGCTCTTTTCATGCTGACAAAATATTCTCAGAGGCTGGAATTTACTTGTTTTACCAGACATTTTCTTTTTTTCAAAACCCTCTGCGGGCCTGACCATATGTTCAGCTCACATTTATACTGCCTGGTTAATTTAACCCATTAGAGTTTCATAACTGACTTGAGAAAATATATTTCATGAATATACCAGGCTTGTAAATTTAATTCTATAAAACACAAATGAATTCTTGGTACTGGGACACTGAATCTAAGATTTCTGTTTCAAATCTTTTATTTTATTTTATAGAAAGTGTATACAGCCCTGGGCCAGGAACAAAGAATCAATTCCCTGAAAGTCATCACTCAAGCACTATGAAATCTTTTCCACATTTGCAATAGCCTTTTCCTCACCATCACCCTGTCATGTATCAATGAGTTCTATTGACCTTTTAGTAGATGTTATTTCTCATAATAATATGTTTTGTTAGCATTTGCAGAGGTTCCCAATATCTTCTTTTTTTTTTCCTTTCTGTGCCTTCATCATATTAGTTATACCTTCTGAGTGGCCAAGTTCACCCAAGGTGGCACAGGAAGGTGTGAATTACTCTTCAGCATTGCAAGAGAGACTAATCTCAAGGGAGGGAATGTGATGGTACCACAGCCAGCCATCTCCTGGGTGTTTTTGCCAGTGGAAGGGAGCTTTAAGATACAGTCTGAACTTTGCCAGCAAAGGATGCTGAAGGAATACACTGAATCTGTGCATTTCCCTTCACTATCAGTACTATATACATTTTTTCGCTGAAACGGCCATGAAAGGCTCCCCAGGGAGGCTGTGGTCACTTTGCATCATTTTCCATCATCTGGAGGACACATCCCTCCTTTGTGCTGAGGGAAGCAGATATAAAGTTAAATTGATCAGAGCAGATTCAGTCTAAGATAGGATTTTCAAACGTGCTCAGTCCTGGCCTAATTCCAATCCCACAGAAGTTAATGGCAAAAGTCTAGATTTCCCACTGAGGTCAATGAGGACAAAACTAGGCCAACACTGTGTGCTTTTGAAAATCCCACCCTTAAAATTAGTTTCTTTCACAGAATTTATTGGTTAAAAAATGGTGTTGTAATGGGCAATTGAAGATGCCAGTGCTGATGACCATTTATTATTAGTTTGCATTGACATCTGCAAAGTGTTAGGCACTATATCAACAAAGACAAGGGACAGTTTCTCCCTTGGCAAGCTTACTAGCTAAACTGCAGTCAGGCACAAGAAAGAAAAGGAAGGATACTAACCAATGAGTAAAGTGGTTCCAGAGGTAATTAGCCATAGGAATCTAGGTCCTGATCCAAAGACTGTTGAAGTTAATGGGAGCTTTTCTATTGTCTCCAATGGTTTTAGGCCAATAGCAAATGATGCAGAGAATTCTAGTACTATATTTTTGTAAGAGATGTAATAAGATGCGTAAATATTTCTTTAACTGTACATATCTAATTTTAGTATTACCTGTTGAAAAAAGAAAATGTCTTTCCTAGTTTTTCATGTCATATTTGTGCCAGATGTACCATTATAGTATAGCTCACTATTATACAGTATTTTCCTAGCTCCCAGGAAGGTAATTGGGGCACAGCATGCATGAACATATGTGTAATATTATTCTCAATGTTCTTATGTGTTTCACAGGAAGAAAGGCTCAGAGTTTTTCAAAATATTTCAGCATTATGAAAACTAAAGTTTATGAGATGCAAGAAGTCAATTTAATTAAATTACATTTCATATTAGCTTTCACCTTTCCCTGATTCCTGCTATCATTGTGAAGGGGCCGTTGGACTTTGCTGCTGCATAACAATTTGTATAATAGTTTTTGCTATTATTCTTTACTCAGACTTTATTTTGATTTCTTTTAAAAAATTGGCTATCCTCAAGTATTCTTTATAGGAATTTATGCATTAAACTTTGGTTTAAAAATTCTTTTCTTGAATTTCGAGTTCCATTTTCTCAATGGCAATCAGGTAACAAGGTCTCTCCGTCTAGGTACTTATACAGCCCTCCTCACCATGCTATCGTTCATCTTACAGAGGGGGTTCTAAAACATAAAGAGACTTAGGCTCAGATCCTCAGAGCTATTTTGGTTCCTAGCTTCTGTTTAAATAAATAGGAATTAGATGCCTAAATATCTTTGAGGATCTAGGCCTAAGCGACTTGCTCAAGGTCACATAAGAAGTCTGTAGGAAAGCTAGGAATTGAACCCCGATCTGTTGGGTCTCTCCCTACTTTTGCCAGCAGGTGATCTGTATTCTTTGCTTCCAGACAGAGATAGGATGCACTTCATAGGTAATGTGCTTAGCTTTGGAAGGGGAAGGCCCCATAATGCTCAAATTTGACCCTTCTTGTGACACCGATGAGCTATGAATGAAGACCAATCGCGTCTTCCTTGGCCAGGACAGTGGCTCTGATATTCATTTCCTATGTGGGTAGATAAAGTTGGTGAATATAGTCTTCAGAGCTCCCCTTTCACGCCAGATATAATTCCAACATTACTATTTCAGGTGCTTTTGTACATCACTGTTGCTTCCATTCACACATTTGCACACACCTGTAAAATGCTGTTGAAGTATGTTACGTACCCTTCTAGTGGCTGGTCCACTTAGAGCATAGGTGCCTACTGTTGCTAAGAGCCAAAGGAGTTCCTTCCAGGTATACATCCATGCTTTAATTCTGAAGGACCTAGATTCTATCCATGGTGATGCCTGTGATGAGAAGGTTATACTTACATACACACTATGAAAATTCCTCACATCAAATTTTCAGATACTTCAACCTGAGCTCTGGGGAATATGCCACATTGAAACACTTCTATTCTGATATCAGAAACCAATGCAAAAGATATTCTCAGGGATATATTCCCCCCAGTCCCTCTCATTATGATATTAGGAAAATACTAAAGTTTAACAAAGACCCATATCGGTTTAGAATTCTTGTGGCTGCAGCCAGTAAGTGTATCCCATCAATACAGATGGAAAGGCAATTACCACAGAAATGTGATTGACAATAATAACAGAATTAAGAGAAATGTAAAGACTTATTGCTTGTGTTACATTAGCAGATGAACTATTTAATGAAATATGAAGCTGATTACAAACAAATCTTTGATACAGTTTTTAAATATTAGTATATTGCATTTAAAACTCATAGTTCATATTCCCTCCATTCTACTGTATTTCCTTTCATTGTAAATGTGCTTTCCTCTATTCTACTGCTTATGTAAGTTGTACAGATCAAGTTGTAACATTTCTGCATACCTGTAATTTAAGATATTAGTAGACTTGGAAGGATTAGATTTTTATCAGTAAATGTCAGTAAACGTCAATTTCACCATACACACACCAGCTAATGAAAAAAAATCTTGCCCTTGATAAACACTGAAATTTACAGATAGACAATGTAAGAAAAATGCTGACAAAATGTGTGTTAATGGTTTATAAAGCTTTAACTTTTTGAATCGCATCGACTACTATCATTATATAATTATTGTCTGACCTTCCCATTATCTGACCTGCCATAATTTCCCACAACTGTGAAGCCTGAAGTCAATGAAAAACTTACAAATTACTGACAACCCTTAATTTTATGAAACCGTGACCATTTAAATTGTTAAAAATAATAAAAAGCATACAATCCATAATTTTGTGTAACTGTGTAAATTTAAAGAAAAATAGAAAAAAATGCTTTAAAATAAATATTGATTTTATCCACCAAAATGATAAAATAAAAATTGAATTCTGCCAAGCTGAGACATTAGTAACTACAATTATAGTAGACTTTTTTGCTCATTTGATTTTTCAGAAACAAATTTCTGCATGTGCAGGAGTGGATTGGTGCATACAAACAACATCCAAGCATGCAAATCAGTTGCTTCAGCAGCTAGCATTACAGTTTTATGCAAATAAACCCACTTTGGGTGAAATTTACCCCATGCAGATATTACAGGTGCCATTTTGGCCAACACACTTGGGACTGAACTGGGGATATCCAGAGCTAAAAGCATGAGATTCTGCAGCATGGGCTAGAATTATGTAGGAGGTGAAACAGACACTTTTCTTTTGTGGATTTATAATAGAGGGGATCTGTAACACACTCACCGGGGGTTACATATACGACTATCACAATGAACTTCTTAAACCCTATTATGATGGCTAAAAGTGATGCACAAACCTAGTACTGCATTCTGTACAGCATTGAATTTTCACCCAGGATGTGCAAACCTTACATATATGTGCATGTGAAAATTCAGTACTGGAAAACTGCATACAAACACAGGCATGTAAAATTACACCTGTAATTTAAAAACTGCTTAGAAAATAAAACCTCTGAGGCCTGATCCTGTTCAAACTGAAGTCAATAGCAAAACTCCCATTGACTTCAGCAGTGCAGGATCAGCACCTTACTATATATCAGTTTCAGAGCTGCCCTTGAGAAAATGGCATTAAGGACAAAAATTGTAGGTTCCTGGGTTGCGCTTTGTGTGTGTGTGTAATGAAGCACTTGCCAGAGTTCAGACTTTATTGGACAAGCCTCTGATTGATCACATGAAAAATACAGGCTTACCTGTCTCATCTCCAGTCTGCCTTACATCCAATTTGTTTTGCTTCTTCTATCAGGTCATTTCAGCTGCTAACATTACCACTCAGTGTCAATTGAAAAGGAGGAAGTGGCATTCACTTGGTGGGAAGCCCTGGAAGAGGATGGGTTTGTTGATTAAATATTTATATGAGCTTGGACTTCAAATGGGTGCGGGAGGGGGCAATGGACATATACAACTGAGTGTGAAGGGCAAAAGGAAATACCAAACAATACTTTAAATATACATTGGGACAAAGATCCTCCTCTACCTTGGTGGGTCTTGCAATTATTGGCGGATTTGCAAGCCTCGGAGCTTCACAGCAGCCCTCAGTTTGGCCGTTTTCATGAACCCACAGTCCAGGTCAGCTCCTCCTGTGTCTGACCAGGAGTTGGGAGGCTTGGGGGGGAACCCGGGCCCGCCCTCTACTCTGGGTTCCAGCCCAGGGCCCTGTGAAATGCAGTTGTCTAGAGTGCCTCCTGGAACAGCTGTGCGACGACAACAACGACAACAACAACAACTCCCTGGGCTACTTCCCCATGGCCTCCTCCCAACACCTTCTTTATCCTCACCATAGGACCTTCCTCCTGGTGTCTGATAATGCTTGTAGTCCTCATTCTCAGCTTCTGCACTTCTTACTCCCAGCTCCTTACATGTGCACCACAAACTGAAGTGAGGTCCTTTTTAAACCCAGGTGCCCTGATTAGCCTGCCTTAATTGATTCTATCAGCTTCTTGATTGGCTGCAGGTGTTCTAGTCAGCCTGTCTGTCTTAATTGTCTCCAGAAGGTTCCTGATTGTTCTGGAATTGCCTCTGGTACCGCGCCCAGGGAAAAGGGACCTACGTAGCCTGCTCTCCTGCTGCTGCCGCCGCCCTCTGGCCTGGGCTTTCCTTGCTTTTGCCCCTGCTTTCGGCTCCCCCCTTTCTTTTCTTTTGGTTGTTTTTCTGTCTTTCTCCGCTGTTGCTACAGTGCTGGCTGGCTGCCGGCCAGCTGTTAGCCCATCCCTCCTCGCCCCCCTGCCTGCCCTCGGACACTGTTGCCACTCCAGCTGAAACCCGCCCCCCCCGAGAGAGGGGGGACCTGCCAGCCTGCTTCCCCGGAGTGGGGGGAGTGGAAGGACCCAGCCCCCAGACCCAGCCGCTTGCTGTTTGTCTGCGGACCCGTGTCTGGCTGAGAGAATTTCTTATCATCCGCCCCGGCATCCCTGGAATGAGAAAAAGAAAGCCCAGAACAGACAGAGAAACAGCCGTCTACCAGAGGAACACGGCCCGGGGAATCTACAAGTCGCCGTGGAGGGGGCCCAAGACTGAGTAACTTTCGAACTGTGCTCTCGTGTGGGGGGAGGCCTTGACTGTGTCGGGACTGTGTTTGTAGGGACACAGGGGGTGTGGCACGGAGCTGTCCCCTGATCCATCTGTGTCCTCCCAACCCCCACAGTACTATCCTCATCACTGCCCCCTCCATCATCATTGCTGGCTGTTTAACATCTGCCTCTGGACTTAGCTGCTCACCCTGATTCCACTGTGTGGGCCAGAAGCACCAGCCAACCAAACAGGACTATCTGGACAAGCGTACGGTGGTTCATGTGCGCCCCCCCCCCCCCCCCGAACTGCCCATCCCACAGCCTGTCCCTTTTTACCTGACTCCAACTCCTTTTAACCACCTGCCACCGCCCCCGCTGGGGCATCAGCAATGGAGGACACCAGGGTGACCTGCGCCACTGCCATGCCCCCCGCCTCCCCAGACTCTAGGGGAGCCCCCCCAGCTGGCAGGAAAGGCCATGGCAAGAAGAAGGGGAAGGGTCCCGCTAAAACCACCAGGCCCTCCGTGGCAGGGGCCACCCCCACTGCTGCAGCCCCGCCACCGACCATGGCATCCCTCCCTGCTGCCTCCTCCACCGGCTCTGCAGGTGTCCCTCCCTCACGCCCCAGGACGTATGCCCAGGCGGCGGCAGCCTCCCCTCCTGGTGCCCACTTCACCCACGTGGAGACCTACATGTGGGCGTTGGTGAGGGTGGTGGGGCCCTCGGCCATTGTGGCGGCCTCCAAAATGTATGGGAAGGTTCTCTTCTTCTTAGCATCGGAGGCTGCCGCCCAGGAGGCAGTGGAGAGGGGCCTGGCGGTGTGTGGGGGGGGGGTGTTTTTCCCTCTAGAGCCGCAGGAGGAGCTGGGCGTCGGCCTGATCCTGACCTCTGTCCCTCCTTTTCTTCCCAATGCTTCCCTGTTAGCCGCCCTTTCCACCCTGGAGAAACCTGTTTCTGTCATCAGCCCTCTCCCGTTGGGCTGCAAGGACCCCACCCTCTGTCATATCTTTTCCTTCCGCTGGCAAGTGCAGCTTCTACCGCCATCGGTGGCGCGTGATGGAGAGGCGCTCGAGGGGTCCTTCCTAGTCCCGCACCAGGGGGCCCGTTACCGGGTGTATTTCTCCACGGGGGAAGCCCGGTGCTACCTCTGCCGGGTGTCAGAGCATGTCCGGAGGGACTGCCCCTTAGCCCGGCAAGGAGGGGCACCTGGGATCCCCGAGACCCGGCAGGACATCAGCCCCGTCATTGCCGAAGCCCCTGGCCACCCGATACCTGAACCCGCCCCCCCTCCTCTTCGGACCACCACTTCTCCCGCTCAGGCCCAAGGAGCACCTCCCCTACAATGCCCGGACGAGCGGGAGAGCCCCGCCCTCGCTGCTGACAATCTATGGAGAAGAGTGTGGCAGAAATACCACCAAGCATGGGAGAGAGCCTGCCCCAGGGAGAATCCTCCCTCCCTTATGCTGCCCCACCATCCCCTCCGCAAGTCCCTGAGCCATCACCTTTACCCTCTGATACGACCCCTGCTAACCAGCCCCCAGATGATGCCATGGAGGGCTGGGCCCTAGTCCAAGGGAAGCAAGGCAAGCGGAAGACTCAGCTCCACCTCATCTACCCGAGGCGGAGGCCCCCCAGAAGACCAGGAAGGGGGGCACCGATGCCGAACCTTCTGCTTTGCCCACGAGTGCGTCCCATCCACCAGTGTCAGCCGGGAAAGACGTGGTAACACTGGAAGGTAGTGTCTCCCCTCCAGGGGAGACCTCCCCTCTGAGACTCTCGAGGAAGCCCCTTCTGTTCTGACACTACCCGAAGCCCCCATGGACCCCGAGGCAACCATCGTGGTGGGTGCCAGTGGGGAGAACCCCAGGGCGACGGAAAGTGTCCTCTCCTCCATGTTCGAGGAGATCGAGGCCCTAGATCTGACCCCGGTCGCCCGGGGGAGGACAACCTTTTGCCAGCAAACCTCGATTTGTGCAACCTCACTCCACCCCTCTTTTCCCCATGCTCCCTCCCCCTAATTCCTGCTTCTGCTCCCGCCTCCAAGGAGCCCCTGGACTTCTCCATCGACCCGGCCGCTGATGGCACCCTGCTGACGATCACCGAGCCTGAAGCACCAGCCAACCAAACAGGACTCTCTGGACAAGCGTACGGTGGTTCATGTGCCGCCGGGACACGAGCTGCCAGGGGCACCCCCCATTGGTGCAGAGCAATCAATTTTCTTCCCCGGTGGCGGCCCAACAGAAGATAATCCACCTCCTGATGCTGTGGCCGCTAAATCCACCATAGAGCCCACACCCAGTATCACTGAGAGCCTCCTCCCCACCCCCTTAACCCTCGAGCCTGATCAGGAGGCGCCACCATCCAGCTGCTTGCCTCCCGAAACCCAGAACCTCGCCTCTGCCCCTGCCCCTACCCCTATCCAGTCTACCTCCTGCGATGTTATCGCCGCCCCCAGGGCTGTCTCCTTCCCTTTTCCAACTGATGACCCCCAGGGAGCGGCCTTTGCGTTCTCCTGCCCCGACCCATTAGGGGCTGTTATTTTCCCTCCACCGCCCCCTATCGCCCCAGGGCTTGAGGCAGGCCTAGAAGCTCCAGCCCATCAGGCACCTCATCGGGAGTCCGCACCCTGCTTGCCCGTTTTAGTGGTCCACGGAGCTGCACCAAGGGCCCCGCCAGGGAACAACCGGGAAACCGTAACCCCACCCCCCCCATGAGCTGCGAGGAGAGCTGCAGAAGATTTTAGAGGATGTCCGTGGCTCCCGCAACAAGGTACAGCTTGCTCTCCAGCGATGGGGGGGGATTTTTTTCAAATCCTCCGAGCCACAAGGGCCCTCATGGGGGAAAGTAAAGGGACGGGGAAGCAGGATGCCGCGGCCTACTGGCGGGTCCGCGTCTTCCGTGACCAATTACTCACCTATGGGATGGGTCAAGGACTGTTGCGCGGCCCGCTGGGGGATGCGAGCGTCCCTGCCAGTGAGGATCCCCCCCGGCCCTCCCCATGACACCTCTCACCATTGCAACATTGAACACCCAGGGCCGTAGGATGGCTCTCCTCAGGTCCCAGGTGCTCTCCTTCCTTCAGGAGGGAGGGTACTCTGTGATTTTCCTGCAGGAAACCCATACGGATCTGACCGCTGAAGATAGTTGGCGGCTGGAGTGGGGGGACAGAGTCTACTTTAGTCAGTCCACGATTCGGCAGGCTGGAGTGGTGACCCTGTTCTCCCCTGACCTATGGCCTGAGGTGCTAGGGGTCGCTGAGGCCGTGCCGGGTCACCTGCTGCATCTCCGGGTCCGTATAGAGGGGCTCATGGTTAACCTTATTAATGTCTATGCCCCGACATCGGGTTTAGAGCGGCTGCAATTCTATCAGCAGGCGTCCGCCTTCCTCGGCACCTTAGATTCTCACGAGTGCCTGGTCCTGGGAGGGGATTTTAATACCACCCTCGAGGAGCGAGACCGCTTGGGGACCAAGCAGTTCCCGGCCGCCGCGGACACCCTCTGGGAGACAGTTGAACATCAGTCCCTAGTGGATATCTGGCATGACCACCACCCGGATGACACTTCCATGTTCACCTTTGTCCAGGTGGGAGCCCATCGATCGAGCCACTCCCAGTTGGACCGCATTTATTTATCACGCTTCCATCTCTCATGAGCCCACTCCTCCAGCATTCGGCTGGCCCCATTTTCTGACCATCACCGAGCCACCATGACAGCCTCCCTCTGTGCGGAGAGGCCAGGGCCGGCCTATTGGCATTTTAACAACAGCCTGTTGGAGGATGAGGGCTTTGTGATGTCCTTCCAGGAATTCTGGCTGGCCTGTCGAGGGCAGCGGCATGCCTTTCCCTTGGCGCGGCGATGGTGGGACCTGGGGAAGGTGCGCGCCCGGCTTTTCTGCCGCAACTACACCCGGGGCACCAGCCAACGGAGAAATGCGGCGATAGAGCAGTTGGAACGGTAGGTCTTAGAGCTGGAGAGGCCGCCAGCCCCAAAGACCCGCTCCTCTGCGGAGCGTGCCGGGAGAAGCGGGAGGAGCTCCGGGCCCTCGAGGACCATCGGGCCCGGGGCGCCTTTGTTCGATCCCGCATCTGCCTCCTTCGGGAGATGGATCGCGGCTCCCGCTTCTTCTATGCCCTGGAGAAAATGAGGGGGGCCAAGAAACACGTCACCTGCCTCTTGGCAGAAGACGCCACCCCCCTTACAGAACCGGCGGAGATGTGCGGATGGGCCTGAGCCTTCTACGCAAGTCTTTTCTCCCCGGATCCGACCGACTCTAGCGCTTGCGGAGTGCTTTGGGAGGAGTTCCCTAAGGTCAGCGCGAGCGACCAGACCGGCTAGAGTTGCCTCTCACTCTGGCTGAGTTCTCAGAAGCCCTCCATCGTATGCCCACTAATAAGTCTCCAGGCATGGACGGGCTGACCGTGGAGTTCTACCGCGTGTTTTGAGACGTCCTCAGCCCAGACCTAGTCACTATCTGGGCCGAGTCTCTGCAGAGCGGGATCCTCCCTCTTTTGTGCAGGCGAGCTGTGCTCGCCTTATTGCCAAAGAAGGGGGACCTCCGCGATTTACGAAATTAGCGTCCCGTCTCGCTCCTCAGCATGGACTATAAAATCGTAGCGAAAGCAATCTCACTGTGGCTAGGGTCTGTGCTGGCGGACGTGATCCACCCAGACCAGACCTACACCGTCCCGGACCGCAGTATCTTTGATAACCTATTTATGGTTCAGGACCTTTTGGAACTCGGGCGTAGAGATGGTCTGTCATTCGCCCTCCTGTCCCTAGATCAGGAGAAGGCATTCGATAGGGTGGACCATGGGTACCTCCTGAGCACTCTGCAGGCACTTGGCTTCGGACCACAGTTTGTGGGTTTTCTCCGGGTGCTGTACACTTCTGCAGAGTGTCTGGTTAAGCTCAACTGGACCCTGACCGAACCAGTCAGCTTCGGGTGAGGAGTACGGCAGGGGTGCCCCCTCTCGGGCCAGCTGTACGCTCTGGCGATTGAGCCCTTCCTCTGTCTCCTCCGCAGAAGGTTGACAGGGTTGGTGCTGCGGGAGCCAGAGCTGCAGTTGGTCCTGTTGGCGTACACTGATGACGTGCTCCTTGTGATCCAGGACCCCGGTGACTTGGCGCGGGTGGAGGCTTGCCAGACCATCAGACCATTCAGCAGCCTCCTCTGCCCGGGTCAACTGGGTCAAGAGCTCTGGCTTGGCGGTAGAAGACTGGCGGCAGGCGAGCTCCCTCCCACCCGCGCTTCAGATCATCCGGTGGAGCGCGGGTCCGCTGCTCTACCTCGGCGTTTGCCTTTCTGCCATGCATCCCTCTCCACCAGAAAACTGGGAAAATTTAGAGGGCGGGGTGATAGAGTGGCTCCGGAAATGGACTGGACTACTCTGCTGTCTCTCCCTCCAAGGGACAGCGCTGGTGCTTAATCAACTAGTCCTGTCCATGCTCTGGTACCGGCTCAACACCCTGGTCCCGGCCCCGGGTTTCCTGACCAACCTCCGAACATCGATTCTGGGGTTCTTTTGGTCAGGAACGCACTGGGCCCCTGTAGGGGTTCTTCATCTACCCCTGAAGGAAGGAGGACAGGGCCTGAAGTGTCTACACACTCAGGTCCGTGTCTTCTGCCTCCAGGCCCTACAGAGGCTCCTCTATGGTGCAGGCAGTTCGGCGTCGAGCATACTGGCACACGCCATCCTGCGCTGCATCCAAGGTCTCCAATATGACCGGCAGCTCTTTTATCTCCATCCGGGAGGTCTTCTGCGAGACCTCTTGGGGCTGCCGGTCTTCTACCAGGACCTCCTCCGGACTTGGAAACTGTTTTTAATGACCAGGTCCGTGGTGGCCACCGAGGGGGTAGATCTCCTCGCGGAGCCCCTGCTACACAACCCCTAGCTCCGTGTGCAGATGGCGGAGTCCCGCTCGGTGCGCAAGAGCTTGATCCTGGCAGAAGTCATGAGAGTCGGAGACCTCCTGGACTACGACCGGGGAGACTGGCTGGATCCCCCGATGCTCGCCCAGCGCATGGGGCTCTCCAGACCTCGCACCCCCCGGCGCGTACTTCAGGAGGCGAAGGCCGCTTTGCCGCCCGCTGCTCGAGCTTACCTTGACCAGGTGCTGCTTGAGGGCATGCCCTGCCCACCCTCTACCCCAGGCCCGCCGGACCTTTTAATTGGACCCCTTCCCCGCAGACCCAATTGACCCCCTCACCCCTTCACTGCTAGCCGGCTGCATGAACTGCAGCCGGTACGCTTCCAAACCACACCAAGGAAACATCTATACACGCTCGTGCTCCACACCCTTCACGCCCTCACCCTAGTGTCCCGCCCCGATACAAAGTGGTGAGACCTTCTGCCACCTTTGGAGGGTGAGCAGTCCCGGTGGGCCAGCCTATATTCCACCTTGGTTCCGAGGCCTGTCGGGGAACATCAGTTGGCGGCTCCCTCATGGAGCAGTGAGCACGCGCATGTACTTGGCGCGGTTCACCCCCGTCCCAGATACTTGTCCCTTTTGTGGTGTGAGGGAAACCCTGGCGCACGTATATTTGGAGTGCGCCAGGCTGCAGCCCCTGTTCCAGCTCCTCACAAATCTCCTATTACGTTTTTGGTTACATTTTTCCCCTCACCTTTTTATTTATGCACTCCCCATCCGTGGCCTCACAAAGTCACAGGATGTCCTAGTTAACCTCCTCCTGGCCCTGGCTAAAACGGCCATCTATAAAACCAGAGAGAGGAGGTTGGCCGATGGAGTTTCCTGTGACTGTGGGGCCGTTTTCCGA
This sequence comes from Lepidochelys kempii, assembly GCF_965140285.1. Taxonomy (NCBI): domain Eukaryota; kingdom Metazoa; phylum Chordata; order Testudines; family Cheloniidae; genus Lepidochelys; species Lepidochelys kempii. Next base: position 47,434,540 of record NC_136385.1, on the reverse strand, counting down.
TCATCGGTCTGTTCAAGTATCCGGGCGGAGTTCCTCTGGGTGGCGTCCACCGACTCTCTTGATGCTTTTGCGGAGTGGTGGGCGCTGTCCGGGGTTCTCTGCTTGGTGTCCCCATCTGGGTCCCTTTGTCTGACCCTTTGATCGGGGGAGAGAGTAAGGGACCCCAGCCCCAGCCATTGCTGCTGCGGACACCACCACCTTAGAGGGGTCCTTTCACATGTGGGTGCACGTGCCCCCCCCCCCCCCCGGACTGTCCACCCCACAGCCTGCCCCTCTTGTTGGGTGCTTTCAGAGGAGGGAATTGTTGGTGACACTCGGGCGTGGCGCCAGGTATCTCGAGGGGGTGGAAGACCACGAGAGTCGATGAAGCCCCCTCGCTCTGGGCCACCAGGTAACTGGGAAGGGTGGAAGACCACGAGAGTTGAGGAAGCCCCCGCTCTGGGCCCAGGCAAGCTTGAACACTTTCCTCCCCTGAAGCTAATGAAAAAATAATTGTGATTGGTTGCTGTGTTACACATTGCATATGCTACTGTTTTTACTTTGTAAGTGTGTTATGCAAATAAAAACATCTTTTGCTTCAAAAAAAAATTACTCTCCTGTAGCCATCTGGCCCGACTCTGTCACAATATATAGGGGTGGGGTGTCAAACTAAGGTTTAGAGATGGGAATCTGTCCCTGGGAAGCAGAGGTTAAAATATACAGGATACACATTTACCTATTTTTATGCTACAATATGGACACATATCCTGCAATCCTTACTTACAGGCAAATGCTGCCCCTCTAATAATCTATATTAGGGTGGCCATATGCCCCATTTTGGCTGGAACAGTCCCTTTTTTAAGTCCTATCCTGGTTGTCCCAACTTTTTTGGCAAAAGTGGGCATTTGTTTGGTTTGCTCTTGCCAACTCGATCAGTCAAAAAATTGGCATATGAAATACATACATACTGTCTAGTTGAGTGCAGTAATAAACATGGTTTCTACCTAGTTCATTACAACAGTGGTTCATTGGAGGTGACATTTAGTAAATCATTTCTTTGCAGTACAGTATATTTATAGATTCAATCGGACATTATTCAATATGGTTTTCTCTTTTGGCGTTTTGTCCATCTACATTTTTATTTCTTTATTTATTTTTGCATTCTTAGTATTATTTGACAAGCAGATGCAATTTATAAATGTGCTGATTCAGGTAGATACTTAAGCACATGACTAATCTCATTGAAGTCAATGTATCTTCCTGAACTGAGAGCTAAATTGCAGAAACCAACTAATATGTCTCGGTTAGAAGAGAAGTATGTTGGTGCTAGAGCACTCAAAATTTTGCAATTTGAGGGGTAAAATTAAAACATAAGGAGGAAAAATCCGAAAAATTTTATGAATCTACCTTCACCCTTTCCCACCAGCTCCCATTGCCACTACAATATTTCTTTCAAGACATCAGATGATGTTACCTTCCACACTACATATGAAAGTTCTACTATCATTAGACCATTTTGAAAACTTTATAACAATTCTCATTAGCATTTGCTAATGAAAATTGACTTTACCAATCTAGTCAATTTTTAATTAAAAATCAAAATCAAATGATCTCTAGGAATCATGTAAAAGTGGCAGAATAGTCTATTTTAATATTATCAGTGTCTGGAGCCCCAATGATGGTAGCAGTGGGTAAGAGCCAAACCCTGTGTAGAGTTTGAGATACAAATCTTGCTTCTTGAGCCAATCTCTCAAAATTAGGGTTTATGGAAGCAAACCTAGCAAAGCATCAGCTTCAATGTCAGATCAGGCAAGGTGGAGCCCTAAATACACTCCCATATAGGGCCCACCACAGCCACTAGCCAAGCAGAGCATAGGCTGCTAGTGGTAGCTTCCTTCAAGGGCAAGCACAGCAGTATTTTTCTATTATTAGAGTTTATTAATTGTATTATGATAGCACCTATTGGCCACATGGTGCACACATATAATGACAAGACATTCCCTGTCATGTAGCAGCAGCCCCCACTGAGCAAGGAGGCCTGGTGATCTGCTCTGACGGGATTTTTTTCTCCCTGGCTTCACGTGGCTGCTGCGGTGCCCTCTGCTGAAGGCTGTCTGCAAACTCAGGCAGACATTGCTGAGTTGCTTTACACGCCATTCATCTTTTCAAGCTTTTCTTTACGATCATGACATCTAAGATAATTTGTTTTAAAATAAAACCTGAGATTCTGACTTCATCACATTATTCTGGGAGTTGGGATGCCAGGAACAGACCTAATTTGCCTATGCCTTAATCTGGTACTGATTAGTTTTAGCATGATTGTTTATGATGGACCCAGTTGATAAAATGATAGCTTTGTCTGGGTAGAGACTGTACGAAGGGACCACATACCTGAAATATAAGGCCATTTTATTAAACATTCTTGGTATTTTCAGTATAACAATGTTTAATAAATATGGATCCTCGGTAGTTATTTACAATTAGCATTTGTCTAGCAAAAACATCTCAAATAGAATATTGCAACCAAAATTACATTTTGGATATATACAGTACAGGGTATTTCATTCCTTCATTCCTTCTCTTAGCAGCATCCATTTGCTCCCAGCCCCCTCCTTTATGTTCTGCAATAGAGAGTTGAGTGACATGATTAGAGTTTTAAATGCAGTCTGTAGTATAATGTTATACTTTTCCTTCCATGACAATAGACCAGCCAAGAAGGCTGTATTCTCAGGTTGTTTCCAGTGCAGTGATATTAATGCCAGGCTTCTGAGTTGATGCAGCGTATTGTCAGAAAATGGACTGGGAAGACCAATTTTTCTGCACGTTCATGTAAATGTCAAGCTATGGCATCATTAACATAGTGCAATGTCCAATAACTCCATTCTCCCCATGGACAAGAACTGTGCAGAAATAATTACTTGGCACTCACATGCACTTCGTCACTTCCAAATTAGATTTCAGTAATCCACCGCTTTATTTCCAGAGTAATCTCATTACCCCAATGGAGTTTCCTTTGCTTTTTTTCCCCATTCATTTGCTATTTATTGCCACAGATGCACAGTGTGATTTAAGACAGTCAAAAGATATACATGATTTGGGGAGGAAGGATTGAAATAATGTTGTTCAGGGAACAGAAATCAGTTATCCCCCCATTCTGACTTCTATCTTCATTAAATCAATTGTATGAAAAATAACTAATAAAATATCTATAGCTTTCTCTGAAGGGAATCAGATTTTGAACAACAGGAATCTTACAATCACATAATGATCCTCCTTTTCACTTTAACGATATCTTTTAAAAACAGAATTCTGTGAAAAATCCCTTTATTGGAAAAATCCCATTGGAAATTGTAAAGTAGATTTGTTTTTGTTGTTAGTGTCAGAAAGATCAAAATAAATATTTCTGCTGCAGAATAAATTATGTTGCAAATGTGAGATATTTCTTCTTCTAGGCTGCTCAAGTGTCATCTCCCTGAATCCTCTATGCAATATAGAATTTTTACGTTTTCATTTATTATTTCAGATATTGTTTTACCCTCTCCCTTTAGGAAGGAATGTAGCACTGGCTAATAAAGGGCCATCATAACACTGAGAATAATATGATAAACAAGGAGAATTATTATGAACAGTAGAAAAACAACTGCTGCTTAAATATAGTATTTAAATGTAAAAAGAAAAAAAAACCTTCTAGAATAATTAGATATTTGGAGCCTGATTTAGAGCCCATTGAAGTCAATGGGAGTCCTTCCATTTACTTGAGTAGGTTTTGGATCTGATCAATAAACCCCCTGCTCAGCATGCCATTCCAATTCAGCAGTGCACTTATGCAAGTGCTTAAAGTTAAGCACATGCAAAAGTACCATTGACTTAAAGAGATTTAAGCATTTGTTTAAAGTTAAGCACAAATTTAAGTGACTTGCAAAATAGGAATGATGTGAGCATGTGCGTAAGTATTTTCCTGAACTGTGGCCATGGTGCTAGATCCAAAGCCTATTCAAGTCAGTAGAAAGGCTCATTGGCTTCAGTGGGTTTTGGATCAGGGCCATATTGAATGTTATTTCTGTAGTTCTATTACCACTTTTATCACAGTTCCTAAATCCTCCTAGATTCTTCCTATCTAAATGGAGCATAAGAATTAGTGGATGTTGTACAGGCAGATATGATGCTTCATCATATATTTGTCTAATAGGCACCAGCTACTTTCCCCCTGGAAGTAATTACACATCTTTAACACATTTTGCTTTTATATAAGCCCCAATATGTCACTTGTGAGTAAATTAAGTCCGGCGGTGCTACAGTGTAAGTTTGCAACTCACTATCAATGCTTAACTGTGATGGATGATGAATTAGAGTGAGCAGGGCTCGAAACTGCTGCCATATATACACTTAAGTGGGAACAGAGTCTGTGTTTCTTTCAAATGTTAATGATCTGGTCACTTTCTCTGTTATTCTAATTAAATATCACCTGGAATCAGGGCTGCCTGTTGGCTGCTACTGTGCAGCCTTTGAAATATTATTGCTTCTCTTTTTCTGTGCATATATAAATAGTGGTACAAAGGTAAAAAAAGGAAATTCACCTAAGCAGAATTTTGGTATATCAATACTCTCAATTTCTGGAGATTAAAGAGGGATAGTAGGATTTCCACCTAGAACACACAGGGTGGAGACTGATGATTATCGCACTTCAGAGATGCCTTGTCTGCACCACAGTATCTCTTTCTTAGGATCAAAAGAGGCAGGATATTTTTTTTTCACATGTGTGTTTCTTCAGGGCATCTGCACCTCCAAGGTTGCAGCTGTCAGGTTTGGAAAAAATACTGAAAGTTCAGATGCTCCTCCAAAGCTTAGCCACACTTTTTATAGCCTTTTCAGCCCCACCAACTTGCAGGTCCCCCACCTTCATAAAATCTCAGCAATAAACTCTGGGATCTTTTATTCCACAATGAAGGACTCAAGCTCCACAACCTTTTCTTATGAGGGTAATTAGGTGATTTTCTAAGTAGTACCCTCCCTGGCACATCCCCGGCATGGCCTGCTTGCATCACTCTTCTCCTAAGGGTGACAGGACAGAGATTACAGTGTGGTGAGCCAATCAGATCAGCTCTGCAAAGGCAAGAAGGCAGTGGGGAGAGTGTACCAGCTGCCCACTCCACACAGCATTCCAGATGAGGTCTCATCAGTGCCTTGTGTTATGGTACTAACACTTCCTGGTCTCTACTGGAAATACCTCACCTGGTGCATCCAAGGACTACATTAGCCTTTTTAATAGCTGCATCACACTGGCAGCTCATAGTTATCCTGTGATCAAACAATACACCCAGGTCTTTCTCCTCCTCTGTCATTTCCAATTGATAAGTCCCCAGCTTATAGGAAAAATTCTTATTGTGAGTCCCTAAATGAATGACCCCTTGCACTTTGCACTATTAAATTTCATCCCATTTCTATTATTCCAGTTTTCAAGGTCATCCAGATCTTTTTGTATGATATTCCGGTCTTCCTCCATATTGGCAACTTTGTGTCATCCGCACATTTTATTAGCACACTCCCACTTTTTGTGCCAAAATCAGTAATAAAAAAGTTAAATAAGATTGGTCCCGAGATTGATCCCTGAAGAATTCCGCTAGTAATGCTTGACAGTCCACCTTTCAGTATGACCCACTGTAGCTTCCCCTTTAACCAGTTCCTTATCCACCTTTCAATTCTCATATTAATTCCCATCTTCTCCAATTTAACTAATAATTTCCCATGTGGAACTATATCAAATGCCTTACTGAAATCCAGGTAGATTAGATCTACTGCATTTCCTTTGGCTAAAAATCAAGTAGGAGAAGATATGTCTATAGGAACACTCAACTCTCACGTCATAAGGTGTTCCCTCCTCTCAAGGCAGAGGATGAAATTTTGGATCCATTAATGTCATTGGGAGTTTTGCAACTGACTTCAATGGGGCCAAGATTTCATGCCAAGTGTGTACTGTCTTTGCTGTGCTCTCAACCCCAGCTAGTTTAGGGATTGAGGAACTTGGATCAGCGCTCGTGTTCTGATCTGCTGCATGATATATGTGGTACTATCACTGTTAAAAGCTACCATTATTTTCCTGAGTCTCTGACTTTAATAGGAGTAATATAATAAACCAGATTAGCAGTGCCCAGTCACAACACTGATTAAATTATAGTCATTGATATTCTGGGCTAGGAAGAACTGTCAAAATTTTCTCTTTTCAAATTTTGTGTTTTTCAAGCTGCTTCTTTACAGTTGCCAAAAAATCCAGTATTAGAAACCCAAAGCTTGAAATGAATATAAACAGAATGGAGAGAGTAAGGGAGGCATGTGTGTGTGAGAGAGATTGAAACTTCAAGCTTTTAAACAAACTAAAGTTGTACCATTCAGATAATACATAAACAGCAGTTGGGCTTTCTCTTTTAACAGTGTCCTGTCGATATTTAACATTATTTAAAAGCTATGCAGATATTTTAACAGAGTAGATATTTTACAAGAGGAAATAAGCAGCAGTAGTTTTAGGTATGAAAGGTTCTGGAAATCACATTTGAACCAAATATTTTAGTGCACTCTAGTGGTAGAAGAAGTGAGATGTTCAAAACTTGAGAAATACAATAGCTTTGCAATTTTAAAAAATAATGATTGGGGATTTACTAATTTTTTATTCTTACTAATTTACTAGAAAGAAAAATTAGTAGATAAATCCTATATTTCATTTACTAATTTGTGTATTGTTAATCCATTGTGTTGTATTGGTGTAACACTGCCATATGGTGGAAAAGTGAACAGTCCTTTGCTAGTATGCAAAGATGAGCACATGAGAACAGGTTTTATGCAAAGATTATGCATTTAGCATGTAATCATTACATGGGTTTGGTTCAGCCATTATACAGCAAGAGACCACTCAAGATTTGGATTTTTAACTTCTCTATTCCCACTCAAATTTTGTGGGTTTTTTTAAGATCCTGTGTTTTAGTTTGGGACTATTTATAATACATATTTGGCAAATTTGGCAAACATACACAAGTGCACATATTCACAGGTATAGGTATCATCATTCTTAGAGGTATGACAGAATCCAAATAAAATTATGTGGAAAGGAAAAGAAACCAGATGTGCATACTGACCACCAGCTACCCCAAACATTCAGAAGGAAAGAGACGAAAGCTTGGAAAAGAAACAGAGGAAGCCAGAAAAGACATTTGTTATACCCCCATTTGCATCTGCTCGAATAACAACAAAGACCTGGCATCCTGAAGCTGTAAAAATAATTGTGACAGGAAAAGGCAATGGCAAAGCAGTACTAAAATAACATATGTCAGAGCATTGTTATTGTTAAAGGGATAAATTGTGTCTAGAGTAGAAGGCTAGCTAGTTTATTTATCTTTGGGAATGTTTAAATATAGAGACAGCATGATGTGGAACTTTATTTAGAACTATCCTCTGAACAGAACCTCCCCCCCCCCCCCACACACACACTAATAATAATATCTAAATATTATTAAATAAATATATATATATATATATATAGCACTTTTCATCAATGGATCTCTAAGCACTTTACTAAGGAAGTCAATGTCATTATCTCCATTTTATAGATAGGGAAACTGAGGCACAGAGAAGGGATGTGCCTTGACCAAGGACACCCAGCAAAAGAGCTGGGAATAGAAATCAGGTCTCCTAAGTCACACTCTACTGCTCTATCCACTGACTTGACCACACTGCCTAATGAAATCATATTCCTTATTTTGATGATTTAGAAGAGAAAATTATTTGTTTGCTGTAACTATTTTCATCCTGAGCAGCCTAGCTCAAGTACTTTGTTAAACAAATAAAATAAAGTGGAGTGAAGATGAACTATCAGTCAAAGTTTTAGTAAACTAGACCAAGACCCAGGCAATCAAAGGCATGCTCAGGTCAATAGCTGAACCAACTTTCACATGGCTTCAATAATTAAAACTTCTGGAGTACTGTCTGCACTAATGGAATTCACTGTTCCAGACTGCCAGTAAACTTGGCTTTACATGATTTCATAGCACATAATCAAAGAGTGGCCTTAGAATGTAAGCATTTTAGTTAAGGTGGATAAAAAGCAATTCAGAGTTCCAGGGAAATGGACAGATGCCAGTGACTGAAAATATCATCATACGAACAAATATTAATGTTTTTTTCCTTACAGGTAGCATTTCAATAGTGTGACATACATAGTACTGCCAACCCCATGCATTCAAAATTCACGAATCAGGCCCTCCAAAATTATGAAGGGTTTTTTATTATTAATTATTGTTGTAATAATTTGGTATTCTTTTTGTTTGGCCTCTAGTTTCTGAGCCTTTAGGATGCACTCTAATCAGATTTTCAAGCTTTTTCTTGCAACCATGAGAGCCAGAAATTTACTTACAAATAAATGACAACATATGCTCCCTGGTCACATGCCTCCTGCAGCTGATGCTTTAAGAAAAACACGAAATATCATCTCATGAGATATTTGATAAAATTTTGACATTTGGCAACACTGCCGATTGATTTAGAGTAAGAATAGCTAGGGTGGGTAAGGAGACAGACTGCCCACAGGGCCGGATCACTCCCACTCGGAAGCGGGGTCTGGGGCTTGTCCCACTCCAGCTCTCCAGCTGGGGTGCCAGGTCGGGGGCCGCACCACACGCCACAGCCCCCTCTGGTACTTCAGACAGGACACCGGGTCAGGGGCCGCAGCACGTGCCTCAGCCCTGCTTCGGCACTCCAGACAGCTTGAGGTAAGCGCCGCTCAGAGCCTGCACCCCTGAGCTTCTCCCCATGCCCCAGCCCCAGCCCTGATCTCCCTCCCGCTCTCCAAACCCTGCAATCCTAGCATGGAGCACCCTCCTGCACCCCAAACCTCTCACCCCAGCGCCACCCCAGAGCCCGCACCCCCAGCCGGAACCTGCACCCCTGCCCCAATTTTGTGAGCATTCATGGCCCACCATACAATTTCTATTCCCCGATGTGGATCTCAGGCCAAAAAATTTGCCCACCCCTGCTGTAGTACAGTATGTGCAGAATAGGTATTTCAGCAGGATGATTCAGTGTTCAGTACTCTACAAAAGCCCAGATTCTGATTCCAGTGCTACTACTCATGGAGTAAAGGACTACTCAGTGTAACTAGGAGTACTAGGATCTGGGACGTAGTTTTTAAACCACTTTGGGATCCCTTTATATGCTGACTACGATCTTACACCACAAGTGCTTCCATTTAAGTCAATGGGACTATTCAAGTAGTAGGGGGCTACTTATCCACAATAAGGGATCAGAATCTGGCCCCATGTACTTATTTATTATATTTCCACTGACATAATGATGAGTTTTTAAAAATACACAACCAGTTTGAGAACACAAAGAGCTGTCACTGTAAACAAAAGTTGCTGGAATCCATTCTTAAACAGCTGTTGAGCTGTAAGAATTGCTATAATAATCAGTATTTGGGGAGTTACAGCCTAAATTTTCAAACCTAAGAAGTGATTCTGGGTGCCTTCATTCTTCTGTGCCCAATTTTAGGGCCTGATTCTCAGACCATGTGAAATTCAGACCCCTCTAAAGGTGTCTTTAATCCTTGACCATTTGAGTGCATGGAATGGGGAAAGAGTGTGGCAGTGATGCCCACTGGGTTGAGAATTGAAAGTTGCTGCACAGAAGGAAATAGAGGAAAGAACAGAGTTGATTCACAAAGACAAGGGAGGGGGAGAGAGAAAGGAGGAGGGGGAAGAAAGAGGAACAAGGGGCAGAAGTAGTAATGAACTAAAGGGGAACAACTTTTCCCACTGAGTGATGAATTGACAATATGGCCCAGAACAAATAATACCTAATCACTACATTTAGTTGCTACCTAAAGGACATATTCTCCCATTGATATCTATGCAAATCTCCTAATGGCATCAGTAAAACTGCACTCTGCATTGTGGGGACTGTATAGTCCTGAATTTATAATCTAGCTCATGAATCAGATTTAAATATTGAATTCGGGCCCACCTCCAAGGGAGTTTGACTCCCCTCCTCTCTAAACCAGGCAAAAATCCTCAGCTGCAGTAAATCAGCATAGCCCCACTGAAGTCTGAGGATCTGGCCTTTTAGTGTGTCTTGTCTTAACTATTGAACAATAACCCCATAGTCATATAAAAGAATGTAAGCAAAACTGGGTTGATCTACACTTTCACATCAAAACCTTTTGCTCCTGGTCGTTTTGTTGGGTTGTGGTGATGGTAATTTTTGTTTTTGTTTGTTCACAAATGAAACTCAAAGTAAAACTTGAAGGGACATGAAACCCATGCAGACAAAGAGAGAAGAAAATGTTTGCATAAACCCTGTAAATCAATCAATGAACCCACGTTGTGCCAATCTACTGCTTAGCAGAAAAGCCAGAAGCTCAGAAGAAAATGAGTCAGACGTTTTGCTTTTGGATTTATTCCCCACTTTTGTTTTTGTAGTGGTTTTAGGTGTCTTTTTAAAACTGATTTTAGTTTGCAGCTAAATATTCCAGGTTCAGTATGAGGCTATAAAATAAATTTCATTTAACTGCTCAAACTGACAAGTGGGAAAGTGGAGTGTGCTGATGCTTCTTTTCCTTTGTAGTGTCATAATCTTCTTAGATTTATGTCAAGGTGAGAGTCTGAGTAAACAAAAAAAATCTGTCAGTGCACTTGCGTAATATCTGTCTGTCAGATAAAATCCGGAGCGAGACAAGATGGGTGAGGTAATATCTTTTATTGGATCAACTTCTTTTTGATGGGAAAGACAAGCTTATCTCTCTCATCAACAAAAGTTGGTCCAATAAAAAATATTACCTCACCTACCTTGTCTCTCTAACATCCAGGGATCAACATGGTTACAACACTGCATAAAAATGAAATCCTGTCTGCTCATGTTTATTTTCTTTTAAATAAGGTGGATGTTAATCATAGTGTCCTCGCTAAATTCCAACACTGGTAATTACATTCCACCTAAATAACTCCACCTCCCCATAGTCTCAGTTACATATAACATTTGTTTTTACTTCCTGTCTTAAACTTTATGGGTGATAAATGGATACCAAACTGTACCCAGGCAGTGGCTTAACATAAGTGACACGGAAAGCGTTTAGGGATCCTTCAGTCATATATAAAGGTAACAGAGTAACAGCCGTGTTAGTCTGTACTCTTTTCTTTTTATATAAAGGTAAGTTACATTATTAGAACTAATAGGTGATACACATGCATATTGACAGGAAAATAAATATACCTCTTGGTATAACTCCTGGATATTTTTTAAGCTACAGATTTGACAACAATTTACGTAAGAAAGAAATTGATTTGTTTTCAAAATTTACTGAATTGGTTTTCTCTGCTTTCAAATGCCACTAAAATACAATTGTTCCTAATTCAATAGTTCTTCCAAACCCTGAGGCACACCTGAAGGTAGGAATACTTCCAGTTTACTCTCCAGTGTAAAAACCACCAATTAGCATTACAAAGCTTTGCAATTAGAAGTTGGTAGCATGTGTTTTTCTTTGTCTCCTATTCAAACAAAGGGGCTTGTTTTGAATAGAGTTACACCAGGAATGAATTTGGCCAAAGACTTAGTGAGCCAGATTCTCAGCCTGTGTAAATCAGCCGGGGCCCAATTACTTCAATGTACCTATTCTGATTTACACCAGCTGAGGATCTGCCCCTTCTATTCAAACTGCAAGCTTTCAGTGTAGGATATAAGACATTTTTAGGCTAAGTACGATACCTCACATTTCTGAGTGCTATGCTGCCATGCTGCCATGCAGACTGTAAGACAAAGGGACAGTGCAACACAATACTAAACAAAATGCAGTACATCGCAGAAATGTTAAGAAAATGCTTTTAGACTGAATTCCCAACTCCATTATTCAGTCTACATTTCTGGAAGTAGAAAAAATAGACTAGGGTCCCATTTCAAAGAGAAAATAATTATCTGTGAATGGTCCAAAAATGTTGAGTCTCGGTTCCCCCATGTCTATAATATAAATTTTTAAAAAGTTATAGGGTAGACAAAGCTTAATGGTGTACTGAAACATATGAATCTGCACTGGAACATTTGCAGCATTTAAAGAAGTAGGTCAGAGATATAGAGCTAGATTCTCTCCTCTGCCAAGCTCAGCACAAGATGAGGTGGGTCATTAAGGAACCCATAGGATACATCTAAATTACAATAAAAGACCTGCAGCAGTGAGTCTCAGAGCCCAGGTCAACTGACTCTGGTTTGTGCTATAGGACTAAAAATAGCAGCACAGACATTTGGTTTCAGGCTGGAGCCCAGGCTCTGAAACCTGGTGAGTGGGGAGGGTCTTCATTGACCTGGCATCTGAGGTCACTGTCACAGGTTTTTTATTGAAGTGTAGGCATACCCTCAGCATCCCCAACTTTTGGAGCTAACCCAGACGCTGATTCAGTTTGAAGCTGCTAGCAAGCTGCTTTGAAATAAGCTACTGATTTATGGTCCTTAGCTGATCCAATCGAATGCCATGACAAAGCAAAGCTCTATCACTCCCCCTTCCTTCTCCAGACATACCCACTATGTCAGGAAGGGCTGGGGAGAATGGAGGTGCAGAGCCTAGCTACAGTGCAGCATTTTTTTTGTCATGTAAATGAATTTCTTTATATTAACTGTGAAGAATATAATTCTATTGTGAAACTGAAACTTTTTCTACTGTATCAGATATAGATATTAACTCTGAAAATGCCATTATATGCAAATAGCCATTGAAATCAGTGGAGACTGCCATCAACTTCAATGGGCTTTGGATCAGGACTTGTACTAAGTATCTGAATATTCTGAACTTTTTTGGCGTGTAGATACACAATATGTAGCAGGGATGGGAATGCCTTTTCTTGGCTGACTTTACTTTGCAAGGAATGGGGGAGGGAAATGTGGGGGCTATACCCCAGATGGAGATAGTGGAACCCATAGTTTTGAGGGACTTTTAAAAGGAAATGGGCTATGAAACTCTCACTCTATTTAATGACAGGTTTCAGAGTAACAGCCGTGTTAGTCTGTATTCGCAAAAAGAAAAGGAGTACTTCTGGCACCTTAGAGACTAACCAATTTATTTGAGCATAAGCTTTCGTGAGCTACAGCTCACTTCATCGGATGCATAATTGAGCATAAGCTGTCGTGAGCTACAGCTCACTTCATCGGATGCATCCGATGAAGTGAGCTGTAGCTCACGAAAGCTTATGCTCAAATAAATTGGTTAGTCTCTAAGGTGCCACAAGTACTCCTTTTCTTTTCACTCTATTTACTCTGCTATAAATAAATCAGATCTTGTGATGGCAGGGCACACTAAGGTTTCACAGACATAGTCTGTCTCTGAGGGCTAAGATTAGCCTTCAGTGTACCAGCTGACTTCCCATGAATAAAAAGTAAGAAAAAGCCAGAAATAAACAAAGAAAACCCTTCGCAAACAAACCAAAACCCCAAATCAAATGAACACAAATTCACTGTTGTTGGTTTTTTTTCAAACTCTTCAGTCATTTCTACCTGTGCTTACCTCCAAACTTCCATTGGTAAATCCCATTGTAGAATATTCTTTACTTACAACATTTTTCTTATCCTCAGAAAAGTGCTCAATTTCAAACCTAGTAATGTGGATGTTAGTCAGGCAAAATCCTGCTGCAGTTTTGGTACAGTCTCAACTCAGAAATGTAAGTAATCATTCTGAAGACAGGTTAGAACACTGTGGTTTATATAGGACTGAATTAATGTCCTCCCTCACACATGTACAACTCCCATTGATTATCATTGTAAGACTCCAGCCCAGCTCCCACTGAGGTCCACTGATGTTTTTACTTCAACTAAAATCAGAGTTGGATCAGGAACTAAGAGAAGAAAGAGCTGGGTCCATAATATCTTTGTTTTTAGTTTGTCAAAGTGTATTTCTTATATTACAGTAAATTGTTTTTATATAATTCTATTCTTTTATATAAATTATATTCTTTCCTGACTTCAAGTAGAAGTACCATTAGCTGAGTCTTAGAATCAAGAAAATTCAAAGGGCCAGACCCTGGTTTCAGTGGAAATTGAGAATCAGATTTTCACTAGTGCAACTAAGATCAGAAATTGGCCCCAAATAGTTTTATTGAAAGTGCTCTGTCATGCTAGAAAAACATTTTACTTTAAAATAACATTTTCCAGGATACTAGGAATATAGTATTATAGTTAGTAATCGGAGTTAATCAGCCTGATCAAAGACCCTTGACTTCAATGTTGTTTGGATTAGCTCTATGTAGTCTCACTTAGAATACTACCTGATCCTGCAACCCTTACTCACACAAGAAGTCATTGCTAACTCAAGGAAACCCACTGACTAATTTTTTGTCACGGGGATAACTCATGTCATCCAGGGCTGTTGCATTCACCCTATAGCTGTAATATCAACTGAATAATTATCATTCTAAAATACCCTAATCTATTTTTTAAAAAAAAAATATTGTACTACAGTATATGTAGAGGTAAGGAACTGTGGTATAAATCGAACTTAGGTGTAAACACCACTAAGAAAAATTTCCATAGAGATGAATGAAAGACGAGTGAGTCCCAGTCATTTTTCATTTTATGAAATTGTCTTTGATTCTTTCTTCTTTCTACAACTAGAATATTTTTCCTCTTAGGTTCTGAGTCACAAATTAACAACCTTTGTGGATGTTTGAAATATGAAAATCATAGGTTCATTATAATGGCAATTTGATGAAGGAGAGAACACAGGAGTGCCCTATTAGCCTCCCTGTCAAGAGAGAGAATGGATTGCTTATGCAGCTGTGGGAAATAAGGAGTCAATCAGACACAGGAAGCTGACATTAGGGACAACAGAAGGGGAGCTGCTATTTCCTGCTGGTTGGCTTAGGAATGCTAAGAATCAGATTAGATGAGCTGTTTGGAGTTTTCCTGTCTTTGTATCTTCTCTCAGAATATGTAGCCAAGTACTCATATCAGCATAAATCTGGAATTATTTTAACTGAAAACAGTGGAGTTATGCTGGATTTAAATTGGTTAAATTGTTTAATTATGAAGATAGCCATAGCTGCACTTGTTACCCACTAGCGGAATCAGTACAGTAGAGGACACATAGGAGGTAGAAAGATAACTGGAAATAGACAATAACAGGAATAACATCATCCATATTTATATAATACAGACACACATTGTTAAAAGAAAGTTAAGGTTGCAAAATCAAGCACTCAAGAGTTAGGATATACCAGAATCAAGGTTGCCCATGTAACCTTAATTTGGCTCCCTTATTCATATGCATTATGATACCGATTTTAATTACATGCTCACATACTATTTTTTTCTACAAGACCCTCTCTGAAACAGGTGAACACTTTTAGCTGAAACTTTCAAAAAAAAAAAATCAGATGTGGAAAATTTAAGCCTGAATGGTTAAAGTTTGGCAAAATGTTATAACTGAAAACCAGGTCTTATAATGGGAACTGGCAGACAACCTTAGCTATCAGTAGCATCAATGGCTCTACCTATAATATTGCACTTCTGTGGCAAAATCGTGCATTTGTGGGATTGACCTCATAGGGTCTGCAAATCATTGTGACTATTGCCAAATTGTTGGTGGCATATAATAAAATATCCCATATGAAAACACAATGAGAGAGCCTGGCCTAGTGACTAGATAAAGGGACTGGGAAACAGGAAAGCTGAGTTCTTTTCCTGGCTCTGCCACTGATGCAATGTATGATCTTCATCAAATATCTTAACACTCATGTAATTCAGTTTCCTCTTTAGTTAGGCTATAATAATACTTCCTTACCTCTCAGAGGTGATTTTGAGATTAATATTTGTCACAGTTGGACCAACACTAGAATATTGGGCCTGATACCCTTCAAACTACAGGAGATTTTGATCATGGTTCAGACTTCATAATTTGGAATTCTCTTTAATGTGCCAATCCAGAACACCAGATACAAATTGCCCTATGATGTTATGGTAAATTTGTTTTTGGATCTGATTTTTCAACTTGGGAAACAATCTCTGACGTTTATGAAGCACTTTGAGATTCTTAGAGGCTCATGAAAGCCATATTTATTAATAATAATAAATAATTCCACAGATTCTTGAAAATGTTGCACACCGTACTGCTAGGATCTCACGCTTTTCTGCTGAGACTGCTGTTGTGTAAACTGAGGGACAAGGGGAGTGAGACAATATCTTTTATTGGACCAACTTTTATTAGTGAAGAAACAAGGTTTCAAGCAGTACAGAGTTCTTCATTAGAAGTTGGTTCAATGAAAGATATTACCTGACCCACTCTGCCTTTCTCACACCCTGGGACCAACACAGCTACAACCACACTGTAAACACTGTACAAACCCTCATATTGTGAGAGAATGAAGTATCACTTTAGTATAGGAGAGAGTGGGCAAGACAGCGGCCAGAGCACCAATAGATAAATTCTGGGCTTTTATAGACCTAGAGAAGTCATATCGTAAAGTGGACAGACAGATGCTTAAATCAGTGCTGAGGAAATATGGAATGTCTGAGTATTTAATAACTATGGGAAATGACCTATATAGGTCACCCAAAACAGTGATCGGAATATGTTTTAGAACACATGCCTTTGAAGTGAAAGTTAGACTGCACCAGGGCTCAGCCCTAAATTCACTGTTGTGTGTCATATTGATGGACTATGTAAGCAGGAAGATCCCCATGAGAAAAGATGAGAAGACGCTATATGCAATAAGGGCATCCTCAAAAGAAGGATTTCCTAAGGAAAGAGTAAACCAGTGGTATGACCAGCTAAGCTGGCATGGCATGAAAAGAAGCATGTCTAAGACTGAGGTCATGTGGATCAGTAGAGGTGCCATGGGCATGGAGTTTAATGGAGCACAACTGAACCAGACTGACCAGTTCAAGTACCTTGGTAGCTGGGTTCTGGAGGATGGCGAGCTTGAAAGTAAGAAACGGTCTCGGTTGGGGAGTGCTGGAAAAATGTGGAATGACATCTCAGGGGTTGTAAAAGCCCAACTGTACAGACAATAAAGCCGCCTTCAATGTTTTATGGTACAGAAGCATGGCAACTGATATTTGAGATTAGATGTCTTTGAGCCATAAGAAGAGTTAAATGTAGAGACAGATTTCAGAATGAAAGTATTAGGATGGAAGTCAAACTTCAGGATATGGACTAGGAAGCACAGCTTTGCTGGTTTGGACACATATAGAGGATGCATGAAGGAGACTGGTGAAGATAGCATGGGAAGAGAGGGTGGTAGGAAAGAGACCCTGAGGAAAGCTGAGGAAGCGATGATGGATTGCATCAAAGAAGACGGTAAGCAAATGAAATTTTGGGCTACCTCAGACAGATGAAAATGGTGGATGTTTAGATCTGACGGCTTTAGATGAGAAAAGGGAAGAAGATGATGAAGTGTCAGCTTTACCTGCATTTAATTGTTCCTTACTCCATGACTGATTTCAGTAGGGCTACTTATGGAGGCAGACACTGTTCAACGTAAGTGTGGCAGAATCTGGCTCTTACTGAATAAGCTAAAGGACTATATAAATCTATCTCCAGAACATTATGTTCTAATTAATGCTGAAGACATACAGACTTAAAACCCATTGGGAATATTCAGAACAAATGACTCTGCTGAACCCTTTAGGTCTGGACCTTTTGAGTTCTTGCATTTCCATGTCACTATTTTTAACTCAGCTCTTATTCTGTTGTTAAATTCTGTTGACTAGATTTGCATTGTCAAGATCACATGCTTTTCATGTAATAGATCCCATTTGGTTACTATTGTTTGTACCAAAATAATTTGCTTATTTCTCCTTTTGTTTTCCACAATCCTAATTCTTAGATCCTAGCCTCTTGCTTCTGTATTTCATGATACATTGTACAGCAAGGTGTCTATTTTTTCAGTTGTTTCTAAGGTTATGTCTACACTGGCAAATTTCTGCGCAACAACTTATTCCACTTTTATTAAAGCGCTGGAATTAAACCACTGTTGCGTAGCCACAATGTGCTCCTTGTGACGGTGGAGTGCATCCATATTAGCAGTTCTTGCAATGGCAAACACAGCAGTGCACTGTGGTAGCTATCCCACTGTGCAACTAACTGCAAGGTGCTTTGGGAAGGGTTTGCAGTGCCTCATGGGGTGGGCACAGTGTCACATGATGCAGGTTTTCCAATCCCATTGTTCCATGGGCATCCTACTACATTGCCAGCTGCTTTTCAGCTGAAGTGATGGTGGTGGGGGGGAACAGAGTGTGTGACAGGGAGTGTGTGTGTGTGTGTATGGAGGGAGCGGGAGAGACAGTGTGTTTTGGGGGACAGAGAGCATGTCAGCATGCTGTCTTGAAACCCCAACATCAGTCCCTACCTCCTTCCCCAGCTCTCTCGCTCTCTCTCTTTCTCTCTGTCACACACACACACACACACCCTGCCTCTGTGTTCAACAGCAGAAGCATTCCACATTAATGGTTTGCTTTGTGTCCCTGAGCAGATCAGCACAGCATGCAACAGCTGTCAGAAACAGAACTTTGAAAGGGGAGGGGCGCATGTCTCTAGGGCAGCCGAGCAGAGCGGCCACTTGAGGGATTATGGGACACTTCCGGAGGCCATTTGATTGCTTTCTGCACTGTAATGTGTTTACACTGCTAATACAGCACTGGAGCCTCTACGCTTTAAGGCTTATGACTCTCATCGGGGTGGTTTTTTGCAATGCTGCAACCGAGGAGTTTCTGCAGACTAAGTGGCTTGGCAGTTTGTACATCCCAGGAGTTACACCACAGAAAGCTGCTTTACTGCGCAGTAACTTGCCTGTGTAGACAAGGCCTCACACTTTCAGAGTCTTTGTTTGGAAATTGTTAAAACTTCCTTTCACCAAATATATATCAAGATTTCTTGCTAACATTTCCTTATCCTTTGTGATTGTCTAAGAATGACCATATTATTCACAAATGTGCATTATAGAAAGCTATTCAATGAATGTGTGTGTGTGTGTGTTTTAGAACATAGACTGACCACTGTAAGATTTGCTTCACACATTAAATATTTGAAATCCAAGCTGCTTTTTGTAGAACATAGGGGTGGCAGAATATGTTTCTGTTTAAGACTGGAAGACCTTTGTTCATAGAATTATGAATAATATTATGCATGAGAATGTGTGACACAAGTTTGTTTAGCAATACAAAAGTAAAGGTAATGGAAAAAATGCAGTCTTCACATTGTGACACAAAAGATCAAAATCCTTTTTGAAATAGACAATCCTTTTTGAAATAGACTGTATTACTGTGTCTTGAAAAATTAAACATTAAGAAAGAAAGGAGCTCCTCATAAGTCAACATTCAAGTTGTATAAGTAGGGCCTTACCAAATTCATGACCATGAAAAACACGTCACAGACCATGAAATCTGGTCTCCCACTGTGAACACTGGTCTTTTGTGTGCTTTTACCCTATGCTATACAGATTTCATGGGGAGACCAGCGTTTCTCAAATTGGGGGCCCTGACCCAAAAGGGAGTTGCAGGGGGGTTGCAAGTTATTTTATGGGGCCATGGTATTGCCTCCCTTACTTCTGCACCTTCAGACCTGGGTGGCTGGAGAGCGACAGCTGATGGTCGGAGAGCGGCAGCTGCTGGCCAGGCGCCCAGCTCTGAAGGCAGCACCCTGCCAGCAGCAGTGCAGAAGTAAGGGTGGCAATACCAGACCATGACACCCTTACTTCTGCGCTGCTGCCTTCAGAGCTGGGCAGCCAGAGAATGGTGGCTGCTGACTGAGGGCCCAGCTCTGTAGGAAGCAGCGCAGAAGTAAGGGTAGCAGTGCCGCAACACCCACACACATACACCTTGCAACCTCCCCCACACACACACACACACACCAGCTTCTTTTTGGGTCCGGCCAGGACCCCTACAATTGCAACACCATGAAATTTCAGATTTAAATAGCTGAAATCATGACATTTACAATTTTAAACATTCTAAGAGCGTGAAATTGATCAGAGTGGACCATGAATTTGGTAGGGCCCTATGTATAAGTGAAAAGGAAAACTGTAATAATGTTTGCATATCTCCTTAACTTCAAATAGGAAGATGTTTTAATTAAATTATGGGCTAAATTCAGCTCGGGTTTTATGCTGGCTTCTGCTTCCCATGTAGATGTTTAAAAATATTTAAGACCTTTTTTTTTTTTTTAATAAGACTTCTACATTTAGGCATGAAATTTTTCAAGTACAATCGTTTGCAAACAAATATGGGAAGCTGTGCACACAAACAGGATGTACCTGTTCAAATCATGTAGTTCAATCAGCCAATTAGCACACACATTTTATTAATTCTGCAAGCCAGTTGGATAGTCTCACTATAGGATTTGCAACTGTATAACTCTTGAAAAACATTGAGTTCAAGGAATTTTCAGCGGTTCTTATTATGTCCAAACTGGTCTGTCCATCCCTGATCACAACATCATGAAGTAATTACCCTTGACGTCAAGACAATAAAAATATCCTGGAAATAACATATTTGCATGCATGTGCTGCAGTCAATTTTCAAAGTGAGCATGTCAGCAATTTCAAAGCTTTTAAACTGTCTCCTTGAATGGGTGCTGCAAAATCTTAGCTTTCTTTAATAAGCACTTTATTTTTAGGGGGATTTGGCAACAAACCCAGGCAGGACTGTCTTTAAATTACCTTTCTGTGCTGCTCAGTATCTAAAATACAGCTTAATATAGTAAAACAATTTGGGGCTAAAAAAATTGCATTCATGCTGAAAAAGCTGACTAGTAGGGATCTCAGCCTAAATAATCAGAAGCAACTGGGGTATGAACGTCCTCAAATCAGGTTTTATAATGGAAGAATCATCTCACCCTCCATTATAAGTGGCATTATTGGCACAGCTGTAGAAACAATTGCTCCTGGAGTTGTCAGTAGTCTGATTACATCAGTGTCTTGTCTATGAATCCTAGACACTCTTCGATGGACTTGGATATTATTTTAAAATATATACCAGTTTTGCTGATGCTAGTCAAACCCAATTTCTTAATGTCTTTAATAATTATACTGGGCCCAATTCTATCTTATGTGACAGCCCCTTCATAGTGTTCTGGTGGCAGATCATGTACATATATAGGTCAGAGCAGCCCTTCTGAAAAGCCCTTTGCTGGGGTACGACTGGTGGAGCAGTTCAGTGCCACCTCCTTGCAAGATGTGCTAGGGGTAAGATTGGGAGCAGAAAGGATTGATTTGGAAAGGGAAGAGTCAAGGCTGGATCCTGCTGCATTCCTGTTGTTCTGGCAAACAATGCAACCCTATACCTGACCATGCAAGACTAATGTAGCTTAGCGAAACCCCAACTAGTTACTCTAAATTGGACCAGGAACCAGATAAGCCCCCCATGTAGGCCCAGAATGCAGAGGGTGCAAAGGTGGTAGAAAGTCACCTTTGCTCTCTTCACTTCCAGGCTGTTCCTCTGGGTTGTATCTCCTGCAAAGCACAGATTCTGGCTCAATGTCTGTTGTTATAGGTCAAGGGTACTTCCAAAATAGAACAAAGTTTCTACCAGAATTAATGATTGTCCATAGAGAGAAAGGTGGAAGGAGGAAGTGTCACTCATTATACTGCCCAATTACCAACCCTCATGGAGGCTCTTACTACTCTCAACTCACTTGTCTCCTCACTATGTTTACTGAGGTCTTCTTTCATGCTGGGGGTGTCCATGTATTTAATACTTATTACCCAAGGAACAAAGCCTGTCGTCCTGTGCAAAGACTGTGAATGGGCTTTATATAGGAGAGTTGCATGTAGGCCTGTGGAATCCTCCCAACCTCCAGGTCTCAGAGTATATATGCTCCAATAGATAGTAATAATATACACAGATACTACAGCAGGGGACTTGAGATTTAGCCAATGAACCTGTGCAGTTGTGAATCCATAGTTATGCCCTTGCTCCTAGCCTTACCTGTCCCTGTTGCTCCCCATATCCACCTTCTGCATAGGGTGCCCATACTGGCCAAAAGAGAAAATGCGACACTGCCTGGGGCTAGCCCAAGCGTACCCCGCCCTCCTTCCCCTCTCCCCCCGCCCCAGGGCTGGCCCGAGCTGATCAGTTGGCAAGAGCAAACAGGACAAATGCCCAGTTTTGCCAGAAAAGTTGGGATGGCCAGGACAGGACTTTAAAAAGGGACTGTCATGGCCAAAATGGACTATATGGTCATCCTACTTCTGCAGAATAGTCGTGCCATGGTCCACAGTGCATAGAATTTACAAATACTTTGGCAGCCTGCCTGCCTCCGCACAGTAGAACTTCATTGAGTCTGTTTCCTGGCAGGATTGGGATTTGGCACTGCATACATGATGATAAAAGAGCAGTACAGGACAGTCTAGGCATAACACTAGTGTAGTGCCAACACATCAGCCTCATATCTAGCACTGAAAATGCACATCTTGACAAACAACCACTGCATTTTAAAAACTTGCAGAGAAATGCAGTAGGGAAAGTGCAATCAGTACAAGTTCATTTTTTCTAAAATAGCAAGAATAAACCAGGGAACAGGCTAAACTTTCAATATAGAACCATTAGTGAGCTTAAATGAGATGGTATCTCAGTTTTAGGTATAGGCAAAGTGCCCAATGACATGGCTAAATAGAAAAAAAATCCCTGTAGTACTGCATTTTTTGTGCCTATTGAGCATGGAGACTGAAAGGCAGGAACATTTTTAATAACCTTTCTTTGACAAGCTTAAAGCCATTTAAAGCTGAAACCTGGCCTAGACAAAAAGCCCAGAAAATGGGCCCCCAGAGAAAGCTTTCTGTTGCACAGCTTCATCTCCCAGCAAAACACATTATGCAGCAAAGTCACATAATACTTATTTTCCATTAAACACGCACACCAAAACACACACACCTCCTTTCATTACCTACTGTAGTAGTGACCTTTCAGTCCAGGTTTCTTTAGTATTTACTGGCAGAAAAGTTGTCTGTGGGAAGTAATTGTCTAATTTAGAAACAGAAAGTCTCCTTTCTGGTTCAGGGGACAGTACTTGTACAGACAATGGAGTCCAATAAAAAAATGCACCAAGAAGAGCTCAAACAGCACATACCAAACGACTTATAACTACATAATGAATAATAATAATAATTACAATGTTTTGTGCTTATACAGCAATTTTCATCTGAGGACTTCAAAGCAGTTCCAAAAATGAAGCCTCTCAACATAAAAGCATTCCAAAACGGAAGCTTTCACTAAACCGGTGGGATATACTTTATAGATGTGTAAATTAATTAAACAGAGGGCCAGATTCTTAATTTCATTCTGTCCCTGTTTTCCTTCTCTACCATGGGGAAGTCTCCAGTTTGCCCAGTTAGCTCCTAATTAGCACTCATTTGGAGCTGAGTGTGGAGAGCATCAGGGTATTATAGAAGTATTTCTGCACTCTGGCAATTACCTAGTTGGTGGATGCCTAGAAGGAGGGATAGATTACAACAACCCCAAGCCTGATCACATTTATGCCAGGACTCGGGTCAGTATAGAACTGGCCCTAGAACCAGGGAGACAAGGTCTTTGTGGCCCACCCTTCTCTCAGCTGCATCCAGCAGATATTGGGAACAGCTGAGAATCTAGGCCAGAGAGCTTAGAGGACTTGACCAAAATAATACAGCAAATCACTGGCAGAGCCAAGAGTCAACCTCAACAATCCTGACTGCCAGCCCCATACCATCCCTCTTACCATTAGAAAACACTGACTCCTAGAAAATGTAGTTAAAATACATAGATTATAATTAGTAGCATTTGTGGTTGAAGCAGGATCTCAAAGCGAAACAAACTACAAGTCAGAATGAGTTTAATTTTGTAGAACTAAAAGTTAGAATTAACTATCTGTTTCTAAAGGACCAAATTCTGGCCTAGTTTAATCCACATGTACTTCACTAATAGTCTGTTCTCATCTGTTGAGATTTTATAAGAAGTGTCACTACATTTGATTTTTTTAAAGTCCAAACTCCCAGATTATGTGAGAATCTCTGCTTTTATGTCTTTTTTAAGGTAAATTTCTAGCACTCATGATTGTGGAGCAAAGCTGGAAAACATGAACACCAAAAGGCAAATAAAAAAATCCAAAATGTATCATTTTCTAAATCTCATGATTTCTGGGGCCCTGTTTCATGATTTTTGAATGCTTCGGGTTAACCATACTAGAGATTGCAGTGGGTGTAAAACGAGGTAGAATTTGCCCAAGAAGTGCTAATTATGTGCCTGGTATTATTAACCATTCTACACATGTGGAAAAGAGAATGCTCAAAAGGTAAAACCGTTCCACTAAAATTGTCTTTTTCCAACACACTAGTGTTATTCAGAATTGCACATAGTAATCTGTAGTTCACTTACTTCTACAGGCACCATCTATTGCAACATATTTAAGTAATAAATTACATTTGTTTTCCAAAGATTCAGTTCATAAGAACATTTTTATGGATGCTGGGCATTTTCTCCTTGAGTCAAGGGCTTCATCTTATCTCAGCTGTTTCATTTTCTCCTCATCAGTCCAGAGCATTTCTGTTATAATAATTCTGAGCACCCTGTTTCTTTTGTTTCTTTGTAAGGCCACAAGGACATGGAATCTGCTTTCACGCTGATCATTATTGCTTTCAGTTTTTCCATTTAACCTTTTCTGTGCTAGGTTGTACATATTACAAAAGAAGAGTGAAAAATAACGTTAATAGAAATTCTTTTCTTGGAATTTGTGTAACTGTGTCAGCTTTGCAAAATATAGGGCCAGCTTCTGTCATGCTTACTCAGAAACAGTGGTGCCTTACTCTATGAGTAGTCCCATGGATTTTAGTGAGACTATAGGTAGAGTAAGGCACTCCTTAATATGAGCAAGGGTAACAGAATGTGGCCCGTAAAGAGGTAAAAAGGTTCACAAAGCCTTATGTGTATAAAAATGTATTTCAATTACAATATTTGCTTATATTTGTCAATAACCTTTACAAATTCTATTCAAATGTAACTAGTACAATCTTTGTTTTTCCAGCACTTTATACGTTATAGTCCAGATTTTCAGACAGCTTCCAAAACTGAGTTTGCAGATTTTCATATTCAGATAATCATGGTTGCAGCATCGGCATTTATTCATGTGCAGTCATTTGCATGGGCAGCCACAGAGGATCTGGCTTTAAAAAAAAGGCCTTTTCTGTCGTTAGAAGTAACCTATAATCAGGCTCAACACTAATCAATACATTGTCCTCCTAATGTTCCTGCAAAAATACCTATCATGCCCCATATTAGTGGATATTAGTAAGAATGCAGCATTGCATTGTATCTCCTTAAATCCTGTGCCCTGTAACCACGCTGAGTAGCTAGGTTTGGCAATGGTGAGTTCATGAGGATATAGGAGAAGAAATCCTCTTTTTTAGGCTGTGAAGCCTAGTATGGCCCAGAGCAATAGTGCTTACCATGCCTGCACCTATAAGTCCATTCTGCAGAAAGCAATAGCTGGCGGACACAAGTAGCAACAGATCCATTGTCCTTGATCCTATTCCTTCTCCCACCTGTGCCTGTCCCAAGCCTTAATATTTGAGTGCATGCATAGAGCTCCAGAAAGTTGGGCTTCATGGGGGAAAGAACCTCACATATGAGATCACTTTAGAAGATATAAAATATGGGGTTCATTTCTGACTGGCCACTCCAAGGGCTGGCAAGAATTCAGTTAGGGAGCACAGTTCTCACTCCCTGCTAGCAACCCCATAGGGGGTAACAATCAGAGAGAGGGCAAAAATGACAGATCAGCCTTGGCAATGTACACTCCACAACAGCTGATTAATTGAGTGGGCATGCAGTAGGAAGCATTCCCCAGCCTCTGCAAAGGAAGAGGAGCTAACATTCCAGTCTGTGCAAGCTGGCAGCAAGAGTTCTGGCTGATTCCACCAAAATTCCTCCTCTCCAGCTGATATGTGACCCATCCATCCTTTCCTCGAGTACAGCTAAGGATATCAACAGCAGAATCTTGTCCTCAAATGCTTTTAAAATGACAAACAATCTTATCCCAGGTTTTCAATTACCTTTCGCCCTCTCTTCAATATACACACTCCCCCAAACACACCCAAAATGTGCACAGTAAATGTTCTTTTTCTCATGTAATGTTACAGCTGAATTTGTCTTATTATAGTTTTCTTCTCCTCTTCTACTCTTGTATAATTACTTTACAGATTCTATTAAAGAAGCATTTGTAACCAATTAAAAAAATTCCTTATTTGTGTCCCTTCCCCCTCTTTAAAAGGAACACATGGAAGATTCTTGTCAAATTCTTGTCTTTGACTCCTTTGAGTTTATTCCAGGCATGCTTGATAGCTTGAAAAGAAAAGTCTGCTGTCACTATATCACATATACAGTGCTACAACAAAAAGAGAGGAATAAGGTTGTTATGTGAAGGTCTGAGAGGATGTCTCTCCTGCAGTGTCACTTTAGAGGCTTTTAAAATTTCCATTAAAGAAAGTAACATTTGTGAAGGATCTTCTGAAATTGGAATTCATGAGTGAGACATCTTTGCTATTGCTGAATACTGATTAGCTTTCTGTATTTCTTGGGTTTTAGTAATATTTGTTCACAAGAATGACAGAGACACTCAATACTAGTACACTCTGTCTCAGACCATCCTTTGAGACCCTGTAATGGAAAAGAGCTGACATATCAAGACCTTTGTTCTTTGCCTTCCAGAAATATAAATCAGGAAATAGAAGCTGGTCCAGTTTATTCACTCTTACTACTGAATAACTTTATCATAAGCTATATGCCTTACACTCTTCTGTGATACTTATCCTGGATAGCCAGTATTCTGTCACAAATGCCTCTTACAAATAGCTCAAGGCTCTGAACCCTGGCATTAAAACTTGGATCTGGATTGAGATCTGAGTTACCGCTTCTCACCTAATGGGCCAAATTTGAACATCAAATTCAAATATCTCTGGATTTAGGGAAGTTATCTAGATCTTGAACACCTCACATTTGGGATTTACAATTTTGGTTCTACCTGTTAGAGAGCTATGAATTTGGGATCCATGATTTCGGATCAATGCTTTTGGTTTGGGCCCATCTCTTCTAAAAGTATGAGTATGAGAGTTAGACAACTGCATTCCAAGCTAGAATATTTTCCAAAGCAAAAATTAATGGACCACACTATAAAATGGCATTTCAACACACAAAGGGTGAGATCTGGAAAAGCGTTTAGGATTGGCCAAACTTTCCATCCACTTTACTTAATGGGAGTTTTACTGTTGACTAGAGCTGGCCAAAACTTGGGATATTTGGTTCTTAAGAAATTTTGATATTTTAAAATTTATTTATTTCAAATCTAAAAGAAACCAATTTTTTCAAAATTTCTCATGGATTCAAAATCCCCTGGCTTTAGCCAGGTTTCTTAGGGCTGCCAAGCTCCCTGCTGTGGAGCCAAAAGCCAATCTCTTGGTTAGAGAGGGATTCTCAGTGCTTTCAGGCTCCTAGCATACCAGGGTTGCCCCAAACCTGCAGACTTTGAAAACTTGGGCTCCCCAACAGCCTGCCAAGTGAGCTGGAAGGGAACCTGACTGTGATTTGATGAAATTTTGTCAAACCAAAACTGCTTTAACAAGACATTTCAGGTTTGAAGAATTGGCATTTTGTGACTATCTCTAGAATTGACTACACTGGGACCAGAATTTTAGGGCAGTGTCAACTGCTTTTGAAAACCCCATCCTAAATATATGTAAAGCAATTAACTGAATCTCCTCTTCTCTTAAAAGGATCCTGGTCCAAGGCTCCATTTCACGGATTCCCTGTCCTACCATTCCTAGTACCAGCTGTCCAGACTTGCTCCTGAAAAGTGATATCTTGATACCTGATTATTTGAGTTTAATTCAGGTAAGGTACAACAGTAACACAAGGAAAGCATTAATAGTGATCACTAGTTGATAAAGGGTAAATCAAATAGCAAAAAAAGGGCTGCAGGAATGTAGCAGCTGGTGTGTACTGCAGAAAGAGAAAGCCTGTATGCACAGGAACATTTCTAAAACTATAAGATAATGAAACATACTGTAAAAGCCATTTTGAATCCTTGAACATACACTGCATATTTCCAGAGGTAAGAGTAGTATCACATGATGGGTATAGTTAAAGTGGCCTTCCATGTCTAATATAGTACACCTTCAACTTCATTTGATAATTCAATATTTTATTAGGTTAAGAGCAAAAGTCAGAAAACAAATAATTGTAATTGTAAATAGCAAACTTTCCACACTTCATACATTGAGCACTTCTGCCAGGTTTGACTAGGCAGGTAATTTGATCCAAAGAAAATTGCCAATAATAAGTGTTCTTTCCCGCCACAAAAATTCTTCTACAACTGGGAAGAAAAACAAAGGTGCCTTGCTAAAAGAGAAATCAAACTTCTGAATTGTCTGGAGACACTTAGTCCATGGTTCTTCCTTGAGCAAGACCAATTGCTAAACAATCACCTTATTTAACGGTCCTTATCAGTGACCTACGTTGCTACCATACTTTAGCCAATCTCTCATACATCTTCTAGTGGTGATACAGCTACATCAGTCATCTTATTATCTTTGATAAGTGTACTAGGAATGGATTTGACTAGATAAGAGCAATGCATTGTAATGGAATATTTGCCCTGGTTTTCTAGCAATTTACAATACAGTTCTATTCACAACCTATTGAACTCATATTTTGTTTAATTTTTTAAGGAAGGTAGATATCTTCTGAAAGAACATTTCTGGAACTATCCTATTGTGATATATTTAGGTCAGAATCTCTGAGGATAGAAATGCAGTACTCTTCTTTGTAATCCTATATAATATAATATTCCTTGCAATCTCACAAAAGAAAAAAGTGCTACCCCCTTAAAGCAGTCTCTCAATCTAATGAGTGACAAAAACAAATACAAGTTGGTAGCATGTGTTTCTTATTAGTTTGTTATTATTTATTCAATATCAAAATGCACATGCAACCCATATGGACACGCAAAAAGAAAGACTCCCAATATCTTCGCCAAAAAAGATTATCTCACTAAATTAACAACTTTACTTTTTTTTCTTATATAGCATCTTCCACGCAATGGTCACAAAGTGTTTTGCAAAAATTCATTAAAATTTAGCCTCACAATTCTCCCATGAGGTAAAATATATCCACATTTTATAGGGGGAAAAAAGAAGGCACAAAAATGCTTAACTGACTTGCCCACGGAGTCTCAGAAATCCTCCAGCAATGCTGGGAATAAAATACTTTTCTTCTGTATTACTCAATCACAAGAGCATCCTTCCTAGTCTGTTGATAAGCAGGGAAATGGGCTATCACACTGGTGTTAATATGCCTCGGACCATTAGACTTTGTTCCAATCATTTTTTTGGTCCCTGAAAAGAGTTGGATGATATATCAAAGTCACCATCTACCGTGGATCCTCACACAGTTAGAAAAGTAAGTCCAAAGTCTCCTAAGAAACTAGAGTTGCTTGTATGGAAGGTCGCTGAACAATTACAGTTAATAAATAATACTGGAGCCCTGAGGGCAAAGCCTGAAAAAAATAAAAATGCTACGTGTGGAACAGAATCCAGTACATGGGGGAATCAGACAAGTGGTGAGTGGAATTTTCTCTATAGTTGGCAGAATGTTTATATAGAAAACATTGTTGAAAGTAAGAAAAATCCAGACTTGTGAAAGAATTTTCCAAGTACTGGTGCCAAGGCAGTAAAAGTTTTGTTTATTTACTGCATAAGTGCTTAACGTATAAACGAGACCTCACCTGTCGCTGGTCTAACATGCTCATTCTATTTTTTCAGGATTTTTCATGTTGCAAGCAGGTATTTGTATTATGTCCTGGGTGGCTTTTTTGTTTTGTTTTCCACAATCTAATGAATAATGGATCTGAACAAAAAATATTTTGTTCCTTTAGAACATAGACTATCAGCAACCTTAATTCTTCTATATAGCATCCCCACAAGTGGAATAGGCAGT
Organism: Lepidochelys kempii; assembly: GCF_965140285.1. Lineage (NCBI taxonomy): Eukaryota > Metazoa > Chordata > Testudines > Cheloniidae > Lepidochelys > Lepidochelys kempii. The sequence continues at coordinate 47,404,591 of NC_136385.1, read as the reverse complement.
CTCTGTGAATGTTGAACTATGAGTTCTCTTTATGAACTCCAAGCTTGGGTTTTCTGAAATTAAAAACAAATCACTGGGCTGCATGGGAAAATGCAGAGAGCCAGCCAGAGTAGGTCAAAAACACCTCTGAAAAAACATTTTGATACAAAAATTGTTGAGGACGGTCTCATCTTTAGCTGGCACATATACCATAGAAGAAGAAAATCTCGATAAATGACCAAGCCAAGGGGGCAATATATTATGAAAAGATATCAAAATTCAAAGATATACAAAAAGATATAAAAATTGTCCAGCAGTTTTGATTATCTAGATAACAGATATGAAGGGCTTTACTTTGGTCCAAAATAGGAGATTAGACCAATATGAAACAATCCCTGCCCTAGCTGGGATATAGGCTGGATAATCTAACAAGGCTTTTCTATATCTAACTTCTACAATTCATTTCTGCAGTCACATGGATCAGTGTATTAGGCAGTATCAAGGACAATAAAGTAGAAATGAACCCAGAGATCAATGTGCATTGGAAAAATTTTTTTTTAAGTTTGTTTTTGCTACGATTGAAGATTAGGAGAACCCTGTGAGTCCCTGAAGGCTGAAAGGAAAGAACACATCTCATTCAGTGCAAAAGCTGCTTCGTGAACTGCTAAACCGGAAACTGAATGCTCCTGACTTCAAGATGGGAAGAGTGCAGCTAAAACTCCTCCAGCAGCTGAGTTCTACACTGTCATGCATCACAGTTTCTCATATTTAATCATTATCTTTGTGGTTGGTACTGTAAAAATCATAGAACAAAACTTCTGCCCCTGAGGAGCTAACAATCTAAATTAGCACAATAATGCATAGAGACAATAAACTTTAGACACAGCATTCACCAGCTTTACCCAGCAGATATACTGAGAACACTGATTGTAAGGTTAATTTGATATTCAATCTAAGAAACAGTGTAACAAAGACCCTGAAATCTACTAAAGATGCAATTGCCAAACATGCTTCTACATAGGAGACTTCAGCAGGCAAATGCTAAGAAAGAATTATGAGTATAACTGCTGTTGGGGGCAGCTAATCAAGGTCAGTCATTATCTAGCTCCAGGGTATTCAGGCTAAAAATAATTTTAGTCTTCAAAGAACACCAGGGGCTCCTCGGGACTATACAGGAACTTAAGGACTTCATGAAGTCAAACTCTGTAATACCTAGCCACTCTCTGTTCTCCAGCAGAGAGCATGACCTCTGAAAAGACCATGAGACCAGTCAGTAAGAACAGAAAGGTCCTTTAATATATTATATTCCACGCTAAACTGTTTCACTAAAAAATTCAGGACAGCTATATGGAAACTATTCCATGCCTTAATATATTCCACAGCTAACATTTTCAAAGTTTTCCTTCTTCAAATCCCTACATAAAGCCGCAACAAGAATATACAATTCGTGTACCTACTTTGATCAAAGCACAGGATGATACAATAGCATTTCCAAGATTCAGCTCATCAGCTGCTAAAGGACAAATAGGGTAACACCAATGGGAAAAAGAAAAAAGTATTCCATCTTGTCCCCTTAAATTTAGGACATGCCAACCTATGAGGACTCTGTTGCTATTCACACATTGTTTTGTAACTATAAACCATTCTCTGTGGTGCAGTCACCATGCTGCTATAGAAGCGACCTCAGAGTTTTAAGATATTTGCACAACAGCAGTCCAGTTGGGGATCTTAAGCTATTTATAAGGCAGCAGTGAGACTGAGTTTTAAACAGCTACTTTTAAAAGCTACAGCAAAACCTCCCCTGGTGACTGTTTTTGTGCCCCAGGTCTAGGAGGTCAGATTAGTGTAATTAAATGGTAGATTTCTGATAGATAATAACTCAACACTTTTATGCTACTACATGTACTATTCAACCCTTTCCAAAAGAGACTCATACTTGATGAATGCCTCACAGTGATATCCAGGAAACTTCAAATCTCACAGGTTGTTCTTTAAGTCAAATTCTGTCTCTCCATTGCTTTCTCCAAACTGAAATTAGGAAATATTGGCCCAAATTTTGCCCTAGTCTAATTCCAGTGACTTCAGTGGGAGTTTTTCCTGCCTGTGCCAGGATTGAATTTTGTCCTAAAACTCTAGAGGCAAATAAAAACAATAACCATTGCAGGTCAACTTTACTATCCAAAATGGAGAGGAAGTTCTCTAAGCTTCTCCAGAGTGCTGCCAAAAGAATTCTTGGGAAACGCAATATGATAGCAATGAGACAACAGACTCAATCTCTGAAGAACAAGCTACTCGTGTTGTTGTTGTCCATTTATATTTATTTATTTACTTACTTACAGTGCTGTCAGTGTATTAGGAGACCTATGGTTAGGAGAAGAGTTGGTCATTGCCCCAGAGACTGTGCAGTCTAAGCAAGACAAAGTATGGACAAAGAGAGCCAGATCCTGGCCTCTGCTCTGACCCCTTTGCACAGCTCCACAGCACAGGACACAGGATCTGGCCCTCTTTATCAAAGAGGCTGGAAACCTGCCCTAAGGCATGGGGAAATACACAGCAGGTGAAGATCAGAATACTGGTCTCTCTCCTACCAGTGCTGGAGGCATGCCAGTGCAGAAGAGGACATGGCCAGAGCGTTCTGTTCTTCAGAATCCCCAACTGGTACAAGGGGGAAGGGGGCACTATAAACTGGCACAACTGTGCTGCTCTAAGGTAAACCATGGAGCTGAAGCAGCCTCTTGTGGCCATGGGGAGTTCAAAGATGTCTAAAGATGCCATGCAGAGATTTGACACAGCTGAGAATCTGGGCCAAGGGGTGAGGGATATAAGAGTCATATGATTTCATTAGTTCTTTTGGGCCCTTGACTTTGCTGCCTATCTTGGAACACCTTAAAGGAGCTTGAATTTCAGAAGTTACTAAGTACCGTCCTCTGAAAATCAGGGCTCTTTATGGTGTCTCAAGTTGAACCCCCCAAAATTGAGACACTCAGAAACCACTAATCAGTTTTGAAAATCTGGATCACTGTCCTTCACGTACAGTAACAAACAACACTGGGAAGGAGAGGGATGGGTTTCTCTAATGAGAAAGCAGTAACCTATAGCTTCCCCCCAGAAATCAACAAGACAACACAACAAAATCCCACTGTATTTATTCCTACCATTGGAAAGTACACCACTATGAATTATTCTCCATAGAAGCCTCCCCATCTTTCAAATCCCAGAGACAATAGTGTTTTTATACAATTTTGTGTTTCTGTTGTTGCCTGCAATTGCCAACTATTGTTTTATAACACTGACTGTTCAACAGAGGATAAAGAAGTGTCCTGGGACCTTACAGATTTTCAGATCCAAGTGCCTCTGCTTTAAAAACTACCAAACAGAGAGGCCTTTACAATGGGCCATAAATATTATTTTGGACACATTTAGTGGGTCCAGGCAGCACTAACATACATTGGCTGAGGACCAGTTGACTGAGCAACTCAAAACTTAGGGTGGCAGGCCAGACACGAGAATGTCCTAACAGAGATGAAGCACACAACAGCCTGCTAGTAGTCACCAAGTTAAATCTCACAGTAGCTCCCATAACAAAAGCCTAGCAATCTAAGGCCCTGTGGTGATGGACAACAAGGATGTGTTTTTCTATCATGTTAGCTCAATCAAGTTACCTTTCCACAGCTGAAAAGTCCCATTAAAATGAACGCTAATACATTTGAAGCCATATTAGCTTCCCCACAGGCTACAACATCGCTAGCTAACATGGCTTAAAAGTGTTATCCTGCCTCTTAATAGGTCTTTTCAGTCCTATTAAACTAGCTTGATTATGAAAAATCACATGAAAAACCTTTTTCGCCTGTCTAGTCATACCCCAAAGGTAATGTCCACTCAATGCTAAACCACTATAATTATATAGCTATAAACCTCCCCCACTTCCCCAATTTGGACACTCTTATTCTGATATAAGAGTAGCTTTCTTCTGCCTAGCTTAAACCACTTCCAAGCTACATAAGCTTAACTGGAAGGCATTCTTATACTGGAACCAGAGTGTCCACATGGGGAATTATATTGGTATAGCTATAGCGGTTTAAATATACACCTTACCTTATATGGGTGCAACTAACCAAGGTGCTGATGTTGCCTTATATAATTTTAAAATATTAATTGAAAAAGAATAATCTTAAGAAAGAGTGATTATGGATTTCAACGGGACTATTCAGAGTAAGGAACTATTCATACGAAGAGTGATTAAAAATACTGGGACTGTTCATCTTAGAAAAGAGATAACTAAGGGGGGGATATGATAGAGATCCATAAAATCATGACTGGTGTGGAGAAACTGAATAGGGAAATGTTATTTATCCCTTTAGGTAACACAAGAACCAGGGTTCATCCAATGAAATGAACAGACAGCAGGTTTTAAAACAAACAAAAGGAATTGCTTTTTCCACACATCACACAGTCAACCTGTGTAACTGATTGCCATGGGATGTTGTGAAAGGCAAAAGTATAACAGGGTTAAAAAAAGAATTAGGTAAGTTCATGGAGGATAAGTCCATCAATGGCTATTAGCCAAGATGGTCAGGGATGCAACCTATGCTGTGGGTGTTCCTAAACCTCCTCTGCCAGAAGCTGGGACTGGGCGATAATTATCATGTTCTGTTCATTCCCTCTGAAGCATTTGAAGTGTCACAGACAGTAGACTTGGTTAGATGGTCCATTGGTCTGACTCAGAATGGCTGTTCTTATGCTCTTATTCATTATGAGCAAGGCTCTCAGAATCTGCCCCACTCTGCTTTGCTGTAATGGGCCAGAGCCTCAACAGGTGTACATCAGCACAGCTCCATTGTGGGGCCACACTGATTTATATCATCTGAGGATCTAGCACAACATGTTTTATCAGTGTAGATTCAGAAAATGGTCTTGTTTGCATGAGCAATGCTTTATCTTATGAATAAGGGTAGGCAGGAATGTTTCCACAGTTTGTTTAGTTTTGCATAATTACCAGATAATAGCAATAAAAAGCCAAACTTACGATACAACTATATTCCTTAATTCAGTTAGTAATTCCTTCCCTAGCAAGACTGTAGAGAAACAATGCAGAATGTGACAGAGTTAATTCAGCCACATATTTAAAAAAAAAACCTAGAAAATTACATTAAAATAGTAAGTCTGTCAAAATTCCAGGTTTGACTCAAACTTTCAAAGCCAGGAAATTCAAACTTAAAAATAAAACTATGGACCAGCTCGCCAGCTGATGTAAATCAACATACCTCTGTGGACTGCAATGAAGCTATGCTGATTTACCCCAGATGAGTATTTGGTTCTATACCTTTAGCTCATTTTAGTGTGTTTAAATACTGCAGACCATATGGTATGTAAGAATATCTGCCATAATGAGGCTCAGATCAGAGGAGCATATCAATTGAAAAAACCTCAATACCAAAGGAAGACTCAAAGATTGAATTTCAGTTTTGAATCTGGGTTGTCTTCTTAAGACAGATGATAAGGATCTATGGACTAGAACCCAGGTTTGCAGAGCCTGGCATGGCTGAAGTTCCTACAATGCCACTGGGAGGTGATACAGAATCACACTCAGGGAGCACTTTGGAGAGCAGGTGCCACAGGACGTACCGCTCAAGGGACACAGAGTGACAGTACCTGCAGCCCTCTGATTGGGCCAGTACCCTATTTAACCCCGGAGGGTGCCCCAGAAAGTTATCTGGGAAATCACACAGACTTTGGGCCTGCTGTGACTCCAGACTTCACCTTGTCTCCTGATCTCTGGTCTCCGACCCCAGCCTGGCTCTGTCCCTGATTCCTGCCTCCTGATTCCAGCCTGGTATTGCCACTGATGTCGGTCTCCAACCCCAGCCTGACTCTGATCCCGACTCTTGCTTACTGAACCTGGCTCTTGAAATTCCTCCAACTCCTGCTCACCCTAGCATCCCTGATGTCTAGAACCCAGCCTCGCTGTGACTGGTCCCTTACACAGACTGTTAATATTTTAACAAAATTATTGTTTGTGGATTTTCCTTCCCTTTTAAAATAAGTTTTAAAAGATAAAACAAAATCTCATTAAAGAATCTAGGGGATGGACCATATATTAATCTGAAAGACCATAAGAACTTTTATTCAATTCTTTAAATAGGAATTTATATATTTTAAAACATGCATTTTAGGGACCTTATAATATCTTACATTTATACATCATGGACCAGATTTTCAAAAGATCTCGGCACCTTAATGAAGTGACTGGATATACAAACTTCCCTGGTGCTCTTCTCATCTTGGGCTGAGAATGGGAGAAATCTGCTATATCTCTTTAATGAGTGCAGCATGCTCCCCATTTGCATGCAGCCAGCTCCAGTCTTCCCCATCCACTTGCTCATGGTAGATGAGCAATGGGAGCATTGCCTCCAGACTTCACCCCCCACCACTCCCGCAGCTGTGTTCTGAGCCAGGAAAAGTCACTCTATAAGCAGACTGAGGGCTTTTATTCCCCACTGCTCTCTTGTTCAGCCATGTTAGACCTAGCTACAAGCTCACTCTAAGTACTTCCTTTTTTTATTAGGCTGAATACATTATGAACAAAACTAGGCTGATGCAGTTGAAATCCATTATCATCCATTTCAGTACACATCCTTAAAAAAGCACCACAATAACAAAGGCTAAATATCAATCTTCTAAACTGTACTCATGCAGAAGGGAATCAAGTCTGTGTGTCATATTAAAATAAGCAGAAAAGGAAATATTTTAGTTAATTATGTGAATGTACAAATTCACAATGGGGCTTCAAAGAAAAAAAAATAAAATTTACCATTCTTGATAAAGACCATAAGGAAATAAAACAAACAACATTTAGTGGAGTTCAACTGTCATTTGTCACTAAAATAATTAATACTAAAACAGTAATTAAATGCTCTGAAGATTACTATGGTAGTTGATAATGACTATATCATGAACCACCTAGTAAATTAAGTATTATGATTCCTTAGTTTCAGATATGTTATTTTAGATTGAAATAACTATGATATAGCCTGTAGTTTTTGTATTATTTTATTTTGCAGTCCAAGTACAGCGTGATCTAATGGACAGAGCACTGGCCCAGGAGCAACTGGCTGGGTTGTTACAAGCTCTGCCCCGGTGTATGATCTTCACTTCCTCTCTCTCTCTGCCTCTGTTTCCCCTCTCACCCTTTGCCTTGCCTATCTCAAGCATAAGCTCTTTTTGGACAACAACTGTCTCCCACTATGTTAGCACAGTGCCTAGCACAATGAACCCTGATTTTGCCTGGGGCTTGTAGCTACTACTGTAATACAAATAATAATAAAAAGATAAAAATGGGGGTGGGGAACTAGACAAAATTGTTTCTTTGCGTCCTTCCATTGACTTCAATGGAATGATGCCAGCAGAAAATTTGGTCCACTATATCTAATATTTACAATGAGCTGCAAACGTGATTAATGCAAGAATATATCAGTGCTACAGTGGTAATAGAAGAGTACACAAGATGATTATTTCAGTAACCCATAGTAAATTGTATGCAAGAACTACTCTGTAATATCACTGTGACCTTTAGCAACATGATTTTCCCACTTAATTATTTATCCCATGTAAATGTTTTGCTCTCTACAGAAATGAAAATTCTGCTCTCATGTTCAGCCCAATGTAGCTCAACAGCTTTTCCATCCAAATCCCTCTTTGATAAAATGTGTTCAGACTAATCCCACAAGTGCTTTTTATTTTGTTTAGATCTGTGGGAAAAAATCCCTCACCTAATATCACTTGCAAAAATTTTTTTTTTTTTTTAAATTGGCTTTCTGAAAGAGTGAAGAACATATTTTTCCACATGTTTAATTATTTTTTCTTCTGGCCTTCTTTTTTGCTTAGTGAAACTCGAGTCATCTACCAGATTAGGAAGAAAGTGAAGAAGTTTAAGGTTGGTTTTCTACATCACTTCACTCTTAATCTAAACATAATCAGCAATGCTCACTGGAACAGCAAAAGGAAACAAAGGAAGAAAAGAGACATAGCACAGACAAGAATATTTTAAAGGAATCTTAAAAAGCCATCACAAATAGATGAAAAAAATACACAACAAAAAAGGAAGTACATTGTTTTTAAATATTGTACCAGAAGTGACATTCATCTCAGTGCAAAAAGCCTACACAACACCCTATTTTAATCAATTAACTGTACTGTAGGAATGACATTCACCATTGTGCAGAAGGCTGGCTCAAGGCCTATGTGCTATCTAAATCCTATACTACGGTTTTAAATGGGATGAAAGTGATGCAGAGGCCTTGTGCTGGCTTTTGCACGGTGTGAATTTCACCCTTAGGGCACAGTCTGGAGATAGGAAAGACATTCTTTAAAACAACATGCTTCCAGTGACTTCAGCTACTCTCTTACTTATTACCACAACAACCAACCAGATTTTTTTGAATTAAAAGTAAAAAACAAAAAAGGTTTGTTGCGAGTGTGTATGTGTGTGTTTTAAAATAAGAAAATAACAGTGTGAGCTGTTGCAACAGTAACAAGGGAAGAGTAATGAAGAGGAGAGGGAAAGAAATTCTGCAGGTTAGAAAGAAAATATCTGGAAAAAATAAACTAAATGTGTCAGTGCAGATGGCACTATCTAATATGATTGAATGGGAATTATTATTTATTATTTGTATTATTGTAGCACCTAGAAGCTCTAGTAATGGACCAGGACCCCATGATAATAGATGTACAAACAGAACAGAAAGACAGTCGTGCACCAAAGAGCTTACAATCTAAATAGACAAGACAAACACGGAGTAGGGTAAGGGATATAAACACACAAGCAGAGTGAATAATGGGATGGCAGCATTTATTCCACAATTATCTATTGGGAGGGTTTAGGTGTCATCTGAATGGAAAGAATGGGGAAGGTAAGAGGGTGAGGAACAGGGCAGAGGAGAAGTGGGTAAGAGGGGCAGGTATGGAGTGAAACTGAAGTGTTGTATAGAGAAAGTCCAGTCAAAACTACAGGTAGTTCTCCAAGTACCAACGGTTCCTGCTTTGCCTGCTTCTGCCCCTACCAGCTGGAGACCCTGGCTGGCTCATTTTTATCATCAACCTTTCTATTATGTCGTATCACAAAAAAGTATCATGATGAATCTCAGTCAAATCATGGTCAACTTTGTGTGTGTGTGTGTGTGTCAATGAACCACAGTAGTCATGGAAACCCTAGTTTTTCCTAATGACAATCCCAAAGCCTTCACTTTACTATCAGATAAAAGTAAATTAAGCCCTGATTCATAGATATTTAGGTCAGAAGGGACCATTATGATCATCTAGTCTGACCTCCTGCACAACGCAGGCCACAGAATTTCACCCACCACTGATATAGATACACCTTTAAATCATCCCCAAAAAAGGTAATGGAGAGAGATTGGAAGGGCCTGAATGAGCACACTGTCAAGGATTAACAATATGTTTAGCTGCTGTTAGGGCTCAACAGTGTAATACAATTTTTTTCCCTTTCCCATGAGGACATAGAATTTTTTTTGCCTCACAACCCTGTTTAAGCATAATTATTTTTGTAGAGCAGATAGCACCTAAAAGACACTTCAAAATGATCTTACACTGGAATCTGCTAGCCCAGACCTCTGCACATTTGGAGAATTTTATTGAAATCAATGAGAACTCCTCATAAGGGCAAGGATCCTATCTAGAAAATCTTGATGCAGGATTGGAGCCTTAAATTGCAATTCAGCAAAGTACTTAAGCAATTTACTGAGTAATTTCCTTAACTTCACTGGGACTACTCATGTATTTAAAATTCCTCATTTGCTTAAGTGATTTACTGAATCGGGAACTAGGAGCCCATCTGAGGAATATCATCTTGTAAATACTGTACCAGATACAAATAATGGTTAATAGAGGTCATGGTGTCTGAAATCTTTTGAAACAAAGGACTCTGATATAACTATGTATCCAGCCATGAGTGTTCCCAGTTGACTCTGGTTAGTGGGATTTCAGAATTAGTAATATTCCAAATTATGCAAGAGACACTTAACAGAAACAAAATAAGTTTCCAGCCTGGAACCTTTTTGTACATGTATCTCTGGAGTCAGAAGAAACATAACTGAAACTTTAAAATAGCATTTGAGGTTGATCTGCAGCTTGACTCCAAGAAATCTGATTGCATAGAGATTTTCTGAACCAATAGCTGAGGTAAAAAAGGATAGTAGTTATCCAAAATACACGGCCTAGTAACCAAAAGGCAGGATACTTAGAATATTTATCCAAACATTTGAGCTATTACAATCCCCATCCTTTTGCAGAGTGGAAGCTGATGTTTCTCATCATCTTCCTTTGTATCAGAAGAACATATACTAAAGTCAATGGACTCTGATGGGGCCAGGATTTCAAGGGCAATCTAGGATGATGTATCATTTTCTCCTGGCTTGTAATAACAAATACAGTAATCTAATGAAAACAGGTCCCCACTGTTTCAGCAGAAAGAAGAGATGTTGTGGTAAGTAAGCAATGACCTTGTACCAAATTACAACTGAAAACAAACACCACATTTAATACATCTTTTCTTTGAAGTAGCTGTCAGTTGTGTTTCGCAGTTTGACAGGTGCAGAGGAAATGACATTATGTACTTCCTATAAGTAAATTCACATCCACAATAAGGTAGGAAACTGGATAAAGCAATATACCTGCTGACTTTGCAGATGATTTGCAGGAGACTCTAAAATAGTGCCTGTGCCTGCAGCTTTGAAAGATCAGGTAAGTTTATAACAATAGGAAAAAGAAAAGGAGGACTTGTGGCACCTTAGAGACTAACCAATTTATTTGAGCATAAGCTTTTGTGAGCTACCGAAAGCTTATGCTCAAATAAATTGGTTAGTCTCTAAGGTGCCACGAGTCCTCCTTTTCTTTTTGCGGATACAGAATAACACGACTGCTCCTCTGAAACAATAGGAAAGAGTTCCTCTTGAGCAATTTTGTAATCAAATCAAAAATAAATTTGGATTTTTGTTTTAGGGTCTTTTCCTGCATTCTTGGCCCGCAAATCAGGAAAGCGCTTAAGCATATGTTGAATTCCATCCCTATTCAAGACAGCACTTAAAGTATGTCCTAAAGTGCAGTCCTGAAAAGAGATTCTTGCCTGAATCAGAGCACCCATTTCGGCAAAAGCCGCACTGACATCAATTTTGCCTATTTTAGGACTGTAGGTTTGGGCCTTTGCACAATTCTTGCAGTAGCTGAAGTAGTTCTATCTACATATCTGTCACCAGAACTCTTAATGTCTTAGCAAGTGAATACCATTTGGCCCCTGTACTTTGAGCTGAAAAATCTAGGCTGTCATTAAAATAAATGTCTCTAGCACATATACAGTTTCAGAAATAAGCTTCAGGCTATGAAGTAAATGTAGACCAATGAAAGTCTGTCTTCCTGAGTCTTCAGACAGCAGAAAACAATAACTATAAGAAACATGAACTCCCCTTATTTGTCTCAATGGGCTGCTAACTCTGAAGCCAAACAATCAGTTAAGAGTCAACTATCAATTATTTCACTGGGATCACAGAACACAAGAATGGAGAGGGATGATTATATTATGAAGAATTGCTGATTGTACATGGTATCTCATTTTGGGGTACCATTTTGACAACTCAAATGAGTACAGCTAGGAAAGTAACATTATTTTTCCTAGTTCAACCCAGCCTGTCATTAATAAAGTCATATTGTGATAAAAATAATGAAAGTATATATGGTAGATCCTAGCATAGACTAGACAAGGACTTGCAAGTCAATAAGGAGAAAAGCAAGGTATAAAACAGGCTTGAGAAAAGTTGCATATTTCCAATTCTGGTGAATTAGTTAATTCTATTTCAATGTAGAAATATGTATGTCTCCCAACATAGTTAAAATATTCAATTAGGATAGCTTATGTAAATAAACAATTGTAATTTTAGTTTGCCCTGTGTGATCTCAATACCATTAAGAGGACAGAAATGTATTTTTTCCTATTTAATTTGTAAAAAGAAAAGGAGTACTTGTGGCACCTTAGAGACTAACCAATTTATTTGAGCATGAGCTTTCGAAAGCTCATGCTCAAATAAATTGGTTAGTCTCTAAGGTGCCACAAGTACTCCTTTTCTTTTTGCGAATACAGACTAACACGGCTGTTACTCTGAAACCTATTTAATTTGTGTGAGAGATTGAGTGATCATATTTGTCAATGTATATTTGGGTTCGACCTTTTTTTTGCAGACAGATAGTTATTGTAGAACAATATCAGCAGACTATGCTTGCTCCTGACAGCAATAACCTCAACAACCTATTGATTTTATAGCATACGGTAAAAATTTCAGGATAGAGCAACTTCAGTAGAGAGACACACACAGAGAGAGAGCCTAATTAACTAGCAGATATTTCTACTGTAAACCTATTAATTTTTTAGGATAAGCAAACCTACTTCAAGGTTTTAGCAACCTTGTCAGACCTTGTTTCCTGAATATAGAGAGAACTAAACGCTGGAAAAATGTATCCTGGTTATGCATACTAAGGATTTCACTTATGATTATAGGTATGGTGCAATTCACTGTAGTTTCGTTAGACACAAGTCAAATAAAAAAAAGTAATAAAACCTAGAATTGTGAAACAATGTAGTAAGGTCTCAACCTTGCAAAGACTTAAACAGGTGCATAGCTCTATGCACTGGGTTGTGATTAGTCCCATTGAAGTCAATGGCACTGCTTTCAGGGTGTGAAATTAAATGCATACATCAATCTTTTCAAGACTGGAACCTAAGTTTATATTTTTATCTGTTTCTATCTATGCCACAAAATAATATGGTGGAGGAAGTAATATTTAATTTTTTAATGGAGGCTAGATAACTTCCCCCTCCATACTTCATGTATGTAAAAAAAAAATCTAATAAAATAAATGGGTCATACTTTATCACGTGTTTAATAATGTACTTTTAGAAACATTGTTATTTATTTATTTATTTATTTCGGCCCTGGTTCAGCATGTTTTTGGCTTCAAACTTGTGCTTAAATCACCTTTATTTCAACAAGACTTAAGCAAAATTGCTTAAAGTTAAGCATGTGTTGAAATGGTATAGAGGCAGGGTATTCTGGAGCATGAGGTGAGCTTTTCTGTTCCTGGGGCAATGCATCAATAGACTGCCCCACATGTGGGGAGCATGCAAAGGCCACTTTGGACCCTTAGCAAATTCACTGCTCTTTGTGGGAGAAACAATGCACATCTTCCTAGCTCCATCTGTGGTTCTGACTCTTTGTGGATCTGGAGCACTGTAAGTCATTGCTGTGGAGGAAGCTGACTCATCCACCCTCCTTCACATGGAGATCCATAAATGTAGTTAGTTCCCCTCAGACATAAATCCTAGTGAAATTTTCCTCCCAAAGAGCCATGTAGTGCCAGTGATTTTTAACCAGTGGGGTACTCTCAAAAGATGGCATGAAATATTTCAGTGATAATATTTATAGAGTGACTCAATTAAGATTTTTGGAACTTTATATATACAATGGAAAATATAACATAACACCACACCACAAACCCATAATACTAAAAATCCAACTCAGAAATTATATCCAGAGTTGCCTTCTTTTATCTCTCTAGGGATCTGATAATCAACTGCATAGCTCTGCACCTACCCTGATTTACAGGACCTGAAACCCCTAAAACGATGCAAATCTGGGAACAACGCACACAAGAACAGAACTCCATATATTCTGGAGAATATTGGCTTCTTTAGTAGTAATAGAGTTACCTTTCTAATGCTGTGTTTCATTAGCAAATCTATGAGAGGGGAAAAATCAATATGACTTCCCCTATAAAAATGTAGGAGATAGATCTAATATATAAATCTTTGTTTATTTAGCTGTTATAGGACTGATGCATAAGTACACCAAACTAATTTTACTGGCAAATAGCACATGTAATTTGCAAGTATTATGTTACCTGTATAAACCATACATATGGTCCAGAATGTTACAGCGTAATCAGTCTGTGGGAACTATAACGTATAGTCCTGGAATAATGACAATGCACATAAATTATTCAAGGTGTTTCTAATCCCCTCAATATTTCAAGAAAGGAGACAGCCATTAGGTAACAAGAAATGTCTCCTACACCTTTCTGACAGATGAGACATGAACATTATTACTACTTTCTATTCCTCTAGGGCAGGTCACCCTTTCAGTTCACCACAGTAATGTGCCTCTAATTCCCAAGGCTTCATCGCTTTTTCAGATTTAAGCATTTCATTGTGGTTGAAAAGCTACTATTTTCTACTTGCTTGATATGAAGTTAATTACTTTTCATTCTAGCCCTGCCAAAAGAATAAGGATTTGGCTTAGACAAAGTTTACAATCAGAGCACATGGTTACCAACAATTTTATTAAAAGTAGTATATTAAATACCTATTATGTACTTTTTCTTAAGGGTTTTATAAATAAGGATTGCCATCACTTCATGAAGCATGTAAAAATGATTGGATCTCACAATGAAGGAAAGATAGACTTGCGATTAAGACACTGGACTAGGACTTCATAGAGCTGGGTTAACTTTCTGCCTCAGCCAAAGAATCCATGTGTGACCCTAAGCAGGTCACCTAGGCCCAGTTTTTTTAAGGCTGTTTAGGCTTTGATGTACTCTGCATTGCAACACCTAACTGATTTAGAAACCCAAATATTTTCAAATGATTTAGGCACTTAAGAGCCCAAATCCCATTGACAGTCAATGTGATTTCGGCTCCTAAATATGTAAATCCCTTTTAAAAATGAGATTTAGGTTCCTAAACAGTTAGGCCTTAGAGTGCTGAGTACAGCAACAAATTTGGGCCTTAAGCCCAGATCCTCAAAGGTAGGTTAGCAACCCAACTTCCACTGATTTCACTAGAAGTTAGGAGCCTTTTAGGATCTGGGCTTTAATCTCTCTATGCCTCGGGTCTCCCGTCTATAAAATAGAGACAACAATCCGGTCTTGTTTGTTTAGATTGTAAATTCTTTGAAGCTGGGACCATCCTTTAATATGTGTAAGTTTACAGCTAGCACTACAGAACCCTGATATTTGGGTTTTTGGGTGCTATTATAATAAAAATAGCTATCTTTAACTAATTATTAGCTCTTTAGGACTTGGAACATATATGAACCATTTTCTGGAACTTGTTTTCATTAACAAAGAAAACATGACAGAGTCTCTGTCTGAATGGGTTTAAAACTAGCCTGTTTTATGTATTAAACCAGAGATTTTGCAATTCTAACATGTGACTTGGCAATAGACAAAATGAAAGTTATAGCAAAAAGATGTTCAATCCTTCCATGAAATAACTGGAAAGTGTATGGAAGGTATGTGCAGGGGGTTGTGTGTTTTAGAAAGAGAGTGCTAAGTACAGCAACCTTTAAATACCTTTACAAATTTGGGCCTTAAGTCCAGATCCTTAGACTGCAACTAAGAGGATATAAAAGCAAGAAAAAGGAATTCATGCATTTTCCTAACAAACAAACAAACAAACAAATCCATCCACCCACTGACGCTCTGAATGTGGGGGAGGATGAGGTAAAAGGGAAAAGAGATATTGTGCATACTACCCCAAGCTTACACTGCTGTCTTACCCAGCACATCTCTGCAATCCAGCACCCTAACTGAGTCAACATCAGAGTCATGACCCTGGGAGTAATAGATGAACTTCCGAAGCTTTGCACTACAGGCTTGGTTTGGGACACAGTGGAGAGGAAAAAAATGTAATTCAGATATAACTAATAGATAATACTGTCTTTCTTTATTATTAATTATTGTTATAATTATTATTATTAGTTGAAATACCTTTGGGAAAATTAAAAAAAAATAGATTGCAAATTACATGGGCAAAAAAGTTCAAATTCCAGCTAGTTTTTGTGAACCCAAAACTACTTTGGGAAGCTTGCCCCATTCCTAGTTCTTACGATATTTTTAAAATCATTATTTCGTTTGGAAACCAACCCACCTAAATAGCTGACTGTGATATTCAAATTGTGGAATGATGTATATAAATCTTAATCCTATGGTTTAGATTCTGAGTTATCCTGCTGAAAGTTCTACTTGATTTTAGCTTTTAATTCTATATATAAAAGAATCAGAATAAAGAATCTTTTAAATAGCCACCCAGATTACCACTACAAAAGTGACAGGTTTCAGAGTAACAGCCGTGTTAGTCTGTATTTGCAAAAAGAAAAGGAGTACTTGTGGCACCTTAGAGACTAACCAATTTATTTGAGCATAAGCTTTCGTGAGCTACAGCTCACTTCATCGGATGCATCACAAAAGCTTATGCTCAAATAAATTGGTTAGTCTCTAAGGTGCCACAAGTACTCTTTTTCTTCTTACTACAAAAGTGATTTTTCCTCCTGCTGGAAATAGGCCACTTTAATTGAATTGTCTCATTAGAATTGGTAAGTCAACCCCCATCTTTTCATGTCTTCTGTATATATATATTCCCACTGTATTTTCCATTCCATGCATCTGATGAAGTGGGTTTTAGCCCATGAAAGCTAATGCCCAAATAAATTTGTTAGTCTCTAAGGTGCCACAAGTACTCTTCGTTGTTTCTGCTGATACAGACTAACACGGCTACCGCTCTGAAACCTTTTCAATAGCAATGTGGATTGTGCATTTTCCTGCTACAGTGGTAATGTGCAAAGTTTGTGTTATAACATATGCATCCTATATTCAAAAGGGAAGATAAAATTCACTCAATTATATCCCTCTTAGACGTGATGGTGACTGAGTGTATTTTATTCAATATTATTGGCAGAATATTGTACCTTTGCAATGTTACAGAAATCCAATTACTCAACTAATTCTATCACATAACTCTACTATGACAAGCAGAAAAAAAAGCGTTCAAGAGAATTCTCACTTAACATTTGGTTTTCCAACCTGGCCAATGTTATGGCAAGGTCGTGGTCCCAGAGATCAATCAGCATCAGCCAACATAATGCTTACCACTGTTGAAGAATATAAAGGGTTGAACTGGGGCCTAAAACATCCCATCCTGAGCACCTGTGCAGGAGAGAAAAGAAGCATAAGACTAAATTTAAGGAATTTCATATTTGTGATATAATTTCTTCTCAATTATAACACTCAAAATCAAACCCTACATTGTAAATATCACAGGCTTGATCCTCCACTGCCATACGTCTTGTGTAGTCAACTACACCTGTGCAAAGTGGCTGTACAGTGCTACTCTTCTGGTATGTTACAGGTACTTCTGCATTTCACATTCACTTTGCACAGGTGTAAATGACTACAAGAGATGCATGGCAGTAGGGACTTAGACATCACATATTTACAGACAAGTTTAGAAGATTAGACTTTGGTGGAAGTAAACAATTGCAGAGCAAAATTATATGCAACTGCTAGAAGATCTTTTCATATATAGTATGTCCAGTTCACTGAAACATTACAAATCAAAAAGCAATTACTTTCTTGTGCTGAAAAAGCAAGCAGTAGATGAGGAACTGAAAGGTTAATGAGAAAGGTGACTTTAGCCACGTTTTATAAAATAGCTGGCCCATAAACTAAACACAACTGCCTTTAAAAGCTCCATATTCCAAAATGTCTACAGTAAATGTTTTTCTACTGGAATGTTCTGTTCATGGAACTAGACTATAAATAGGGATATAATATCTTTAATAGGTTGAAGAAACCATACTCTGTTCAAATATCCTGACTTTGCTTGAGGCTATAATGACAACAGTGAAATACCTTAGATACCACTGGGACCAATTTGCCAGTGCAGCGCACAGGGTCCAGCTTTTTCCTGTTGTAATTAGTGAATGGTGTATGCTCGCTATTAGCTCTGGTTAAGATAGTAATTCCAGATGCCACCATATGTCTGCTGACTAGTGAGGTGCATATATATTTATATGTCACGTATCTTCTGCAAATTGTTCTTGTTAGTCCCCTGCAATTTATTTCATGTTTCCAACAACAGTCTCAAACTGACAGTGTCAACGACACATGCTTTTGACATTATTGGAAAAGCAGACAAAGAACGATTTGTGTCATTTTTTCCCCTCCTCAAGTTAACCGGTTACAAAATGTAGGTAAGTAATCTGTAGAAAGATTCAGAAAAACTAATTTGGATAGGATGGGTGGGGGAGAGTACAGTATGCAATTCTCTGTCAGTTTATCAGATAAAAGACTTTTGTTCAGTTAAAATATTTTTAAGTTATCCTAAAATGAGCAATTGATTTTGCATATTGTAAATTCCATACACATAAATTGCTACCTTGAAGCACTTATTTGTAATGTCATACATGCACAAATGGCTTAAGCAATCATTTCTTCTTGCATTGCCGGTGATAGCACCTCTGCCATTTCACACAATCATTTGAATCCTATTTTGCTTGCATTGTAGTCAGTGGTAAAAATTGAATTGCTTTCAATGAGAGCACTCTTGAGCCCATCCAGACAAAACTTATTTCCTCACTCTTAATGGATATATTCCAATAGTCTTAAACAATGTTCTGTTCACAAATATTACAGCTTTGCTTTTAGCCATTATGAGCCATATGATCTGTGCTACACTCACCAGTTACAGGAGATCACTGTCACAGGTGTGATAAACAACTAGACGCAGTGTTCTGAAATGCAGAAAGGAAAGTACCGTCATGATGCCCTACCAATATTTGGATCAGACATTCCACTATGAAGATACACCACTTTTGTTGAATATGAAAAAAATCTTGGCTTGGAAAACAATGAAAGGAGCCAGGAGAAAAATAACTTACATCACACAATACTGTTACACTACAGTGCAACTCAGTGTAATAACCGGATGGCAGGTTAATGCTTCAGTAGTCATTATCTTCCAAACCACAAGTTTCAATATGAATAAGTGTCAGTAGCCTGTGGAATGTAAAAGGCCACTGGATCTGCTAGTGATGGCAGAGGCCTCTTGTTGAAATGAATAGACTAAATGGTGTCGTATCAGTATCCCCAGGCCTTGCAGTAGGCATATACATTTGGCTCAGAATGTATGTAGCTTTCAGCTGTGAATGACATAGGCACAGTTTCTAAACACATGCCCACTGTGCTTGGTACTGTGTTAAAGGGTGTAGCATAGCATACTTGCCATGAACATTTTTCCGGCATCCTTTTCAGCAAAATTTGGGTGCTGCAGAAGAGGTACATATGTCTAATTTTATATATAAATTTCATATAAAAATTAAGGAAATTACTTTTTTTCCCACTATTCCAGTAGTAAGAAGGTATATATAGATATGCTGTGGAAGTTAATTTCTGAAATGTGGCACTTTCCTCTTTGTCATTCTCTTCTGCATGCTACCTTAAAACTGAACCTATTTCTGTACTTGTTTAAGTGCTGTAGATGGGCAGGTATGTCCTTGGTTTTGGAGACAGCAAATTTGAAAATATAAATTGCAAGTGAATTCATGCTCAGAAACTAATATATGAAATGTCTAGTGACAAATTCTGTCTGCTCTGAGCCAAATCATCTCATTGGGACAATCCAATAGAAGGTATTTGCTTATGTACCAGTTTAAAAAGGCCTCCAGACATAGGAGCAAATAGCACCATACCCTGCCATTCTCTCTCTTCTTCTAAAACCTGCAGAAGATTCTTCTCTCTTAGTATCATCCCTCTCCAGTGCATAAAAGGATTTTCCCACAAAATAGAATGCTAACATCAAAATTATAGTGTGCAGAATCCCCCTCTTCAGCATATATAACCACACTGACAAATACATAGAGGTTGTCATCAGGGAGGATTTCATAAGTGGGGAGGGAGCTGGTTAAAGCCCTACAAAACCTAGGCCAGTCCTGGCAAAGACTGGCTTCAATAACAGCTGTTACTTTTTATGCATTGTGATTTTGCTTTTCATTCTCCTTGTATCTCTGCTATAATTATGTGTCTTTGGAGAACTGAGTATGAAAAGTGTAGGGGATAAAATTACACAGAAATCATAAAACATCACAAAGCTCCTCTGAGCTCAGCAACATTCACTTCAGTATTAAGAGAAATGAGGCTGTGGAAGAGAGCAGTACAAACATTAATTGTCAACAGCCTAATGATTTAAACCTCCTCCCCCCAGGGTATTCCATCTTGTCCCAGCTGAAAGGACAAGCTTAGCCCATTGTGACATTAAGCATCTGATGAATGATCTTGTCACGCTGGTGATTCAGGGATTGATCCTGTCCAATTAATTCCTGGGAGAAATCAATTGCTCCTACCTAGATCATTTACATTGATAAGATACTGTTAATGAATCCACTGCACATATATATATATATATGTGCAGTGGATTCATTAACAATATCTTATCAATATATATATATATATATATATATATATATATATATATAATACTGAGTCCTAGTAGTTCAAGAAGGTTAACCAGTTAGGAGAGCAGAAGAAACAAAATTGCCCTGTACTCTGAAGAAGAGCTTTTTGTAAGCTCAAAAGCTTGTCCCTCTCTCCAACAGAAACTGGTCCAATAAAATATATTACCTCACCCACCTTGTCTCTTTTATATTATTTCTGGCATTTAGCAGCCAGAAGTAGCATATTGCTCTCTGCATTTTCTGATAGTTATATCATACAACAATTAGTTCTTTAAGATTTCTTCTTGGATTATTGATTTATTACTGTTCCTGTAATGAGAGGAATGAAGATATGAATGTGCAGGTTAGGAAGGCTTGTGTTATTTGATTTTGGGAAACAATCCCAAAGGAAGCATGCAAACTGAAACTCTTTGGATCGGGATTTAAAACTCATCATGATTTCCACAAACAATGCTTTATCAAATGCTGAAATTAGCCTCTTTGCAAGTTACAGAATATGAATGTTACAGAATAGCCATTTTGGAGTTTCACTAAAGTGGGAAAGGCAATAGGAGGGCACAGCTGAGAACTAAATTCAGAATCTTATATTCTGACTGTTATATTTTCTATCTAATGTATATCAGGAACATTTCTACTAAAATGTTCTAGGTTAGGGATTACAATAAATTGATCACATAATACTACAGGAATTTATCATGTAACAGAAGAGGAATTTAAGAGCTGAATACTTAAAATAAATAGATAAATAAATGAAACAGGACTGCAGATAGAGACAGTTTGGGTAAAAATTCATGTTATTACTTGGAAGAATCCTCTGCCAAATTCAGGGTCTAATAAAACCAGCATGAAAAGGGGTAGAATCTCTGTGAGGTTTCCTCATGGAGATTTATCATTGATTTCTCTAGGAGAGGAGTGTAGTTCGCCCCTCTCTCTGAAGTACCAGGCTCTGGAGATGGCTTTGCTGTTACTATGAAAGCAGGACCATCTGAACAGAGACTCTTGACCTCCACAGTGGCTGTCCACAGTGCAGACACTTGTCCTTCCACAGTGCATTTCAACTGGCCAGCAAGGGAATTTCCTTTGTGGGGGGAAGGGAGGATCCCAACCACAACATGATGAGAGTAGAAAGAGAGGATGCTCTGGAGCTATGTATCAGAGAGGTAGCCGTGTTAGTCTGTAGCCACAAAAACAACGAGGAGTCTGGTGGCACCTTAAAGACTAACAGATTTATGGAGCATAAGATTTCGTGGGTAAAAGACTCACTTCTTCAGATGCATCTGAAGTATTTTACACACAAAAGCTTATGCCCAAGTAATTCTGTTAGTCTTTAAGGTGCCACCGGACTCCTCCTTGGTTTTCTGGAGCTATGTTATCTTTCTGCTCCTCAGCTCCATTGAGTACAAGGGGTAAAATGTGCACCCCACTCATCCATGCCCTCCTCCCTAGCCTACCTCCCCACTCCCGCACATGGATCCAGACACAGAGTGCCCACCACAGGGTCCTATAAGGATGACACACTGCTGTGAGAGTGGCTGGGTCCCCATTCCATGTGTAGGTGGTGCAAGCTGCCCATAGAAGATACAGTTAACACATGGGTGTGAGGGGGGCACAATGAGATCTACAGTTATTAATAGAGACAAGAAAATAATACACTGCAAACAGTCATAAACTATCTGCCAAGTAGCCTGCATACCAATTTCCAGTGCCCCCAGAAGCCAGAAAGAGCAATTGCAAGGAAAGCTCTGCTCAGCCACTTCAGTCCTGGAATAGAGCATGCTCAATCACTCTGTAGAACTGGCACATAAGCAGTATGGTGGGTACAAAAGAGCTATGAGAGGATGGAGCATGCCCATTGCAGATGGAATCTTTGGAGAATGTGATTGCCAAACGCTAACAAATCTCTACCAAACATATGTAAACTCAGATTTTTTCAAAGGCATATAAATTGGCTAGATTCAGCTAAATTTTCACAGAGACAGCAAAAGGCCCCCCCGACATCAGGGCAACATGTGGGCCAAATTTAAAGCTGTTGTTCCAAAGCATGGGGATGCTCGAGCTTGTCAATAAAATGGTTGTGAGATTTGTTGTGGTTTTTTGGGGTTTTTTTTAGATAGGCAAAGGAACATATTTTCCCTTAACCTCATGTTTGGAAATGGCTGAACTGTTTTAGCTGAAACTTTTAAGGCAACCTTTACTACAGGTGTCACTACCTGCACCGCCTATAAGAGTGCGATTTTAGCTTGTGAAAAATCTAACATATACACAATTAAGGCAATCCAAGAAGCCAATATACTTAACTATGGCCAAGAAAATATGATTTTTGCACTTCTCTAGTTCCATCCACCAAAAAGGGCTTTACAGCAGCTCGCTGGAGCAGGTAAGTTTAATTAAACACATAAGAGATGGGGAATCTGAAGAGTTAAATGACTTGCCCAAGACAACAGTCATTGACAGAAATGGAAAGTTTTTTCTTCTGCTATGACCATTATATCATACTCCATCCTTCACTAACTGTCATATAAGAAGTGAGGTTGGGTTGGTTCTTTTTTAAAACTTGTAAGACATTTAGTCCCTTCAAAACGCAATAAATATTACTATATTATGATGTAAGAAACACATGCACTTATATAGTACAGGTTATGACTGTCATTGAAGAAACCTATAAATTGAGGTTTCTATCCTTTTCCTTTGCTCAGGAAAAAATATTTAAAAATATTCATTAAACTTTCCTGAGAGTTTTGCTTACATAAAGGTTGTAATGCTTAACTTGCATCCTTTAGAGAACCAGCTTCACGTATCCGTTTGCAAATGGACTTTCTGCTTATTTATTTCTATAGATAAATGTTGTGCTTCAGCTACGGTTAATTCAGTCTCTGAACATGTAAAATGTATTGTCATTGTACATTAAATTGTGTGTTTGTTCTGTTACCTGTGTTTTCTCATAAAACTTTGATTGCTGGGATCATTATGAAACAATAGCAACTTCACCTCAGAAATGATTAAAATATTTGTAGTTTAACAACCAATCACATCCTCTTCTCTCACTGGTGGAAAATTAATTGGTAATAGGCAACAAAGTGTTTTTTTCCCTTTATCAGCAAGTTTTTAAAAATCATATCAATAGACCTTTGTGGGTTTGTTGGTATCATTTATTAGCAAAGACAGTACATTATTTCCTAAATTGTTAAGCAGAGAAAACAAAAGAACTTAATTGGTATATGTTTTCCCAGGTAAACAGGCATAGAAATGAGAACTAAATTATGTAGTTCATTTATAGCTCATAATCTTGATTTCCTGGGGTAAAAATGCATTTAAAAAGAAACACTGTGATGAAAAGTGATGAAAGATTAACAGTCTGTTACCTCTACTGTTGTGTTTCCTATATCAGCTGAAATTGCTTAGATCAAGGATTCTCAATCTATGTGTCATGAGGCCCTGGGCAGGGATGCAAACAAGTTTCATCGCACCTTTTCCTCCCTTGTCTGCACTTTCATTGAAAAAAAACTTATTTCTCGCCCTTATGATTGCAGACATTACACCTGATATACATTTTTCGGGTAAACCAATGCAATGCTGCCTGCTTTGAACTGCCCTATTCATTTCAATCAAGGTCATGCAGAAGCTACCATTTTGGAGCCATGGGATTTTACATTTTTCCAGTATGTTATGGAATGGAGCATTTTTGGAATGGAATTTGCCATTTTGCTGCAGCCAGGTGTCTGACATTGTGTATGCTATCTCCTTGCCCTCCTGGCTCCTCTTGCACTCCAGTTTTCCTCACAAGGAGCAATTAGACTATAGTGCATGTTACCTCCACTGTTTCATAGAGAAAAGCAGCAGGGTGGTAATACCCACTGTTCTTTTCTTACAATTTTCCTTTCTTTAATGAATCCTTAGTTTTCTCTCTGGCAGTCTCAAACTAAAATATGCACTAGAATGCTGGCCAACTACTGCAGTACTGTGAAGATGTTGTTGCAGTAGCTGGCAAAATATTATAGGAGTGCAGACAGCCATTAGAGGGAATGAGCACTAAATCATTTGGAAAGCAAGTAACCATCTTTGAAAAATTCAAAGAATTTCTTTCATAAACAGAAATGTATGGGTTTACAAAACTCAAAGATTGTTTTATTGTCTGGCAATACTGTAAACATGAAAACACCCCACACATCAGATTTAGTATCTTTGCGTAGCTCCATGAATAGCAAAAGCTGCCAAGCATCATAATTGGAGAAATATTGATTGCACTATGTGCCTTGGATGTTGTTAGTGCTACATGTGACGTTATTGACATGAACTGTAACCATATAGGAGGACTTGTGGCACCTCAGAGACCAACAAATTTATTTGAGCATAAGCTTTCGTGAGCTACAGCTTACTTCATCAGATGCATGCAGTGGAAAATACAGTAGGGGGATTTTATATACACAGAGAACATGAAACAATGGGTGTCACCATACACACCGTAACGAGAGTGATCAGGAAAGGTGAGCTATTACCAGCAGGAGAGAAAAAAAACCTTTTGTAGTGATAATCAAGATGGGCAGTTGACAAGAACGTGTGAGGAACAGTAGGGGAGAAAAATAAACATGGGGAAATAATTTTACTTTGTGTAATGACACATCCACTCCCAGTCTTTATTCAAGCCTAAATTAATGGTGTCCAGTTTGAAAATTAATTCCAATTCAGCAGTCTCTCGTTGGAGTCTGTTTTGACATTTTTGGATGTAATATTGCCACTTTTAGGCCTGTAATCGAGTGACCAGAGAGACTGAAGTGTTCTCCGACGGGTTTTTGAATGTTATAATTCTTGATGTCTGATTTGTGTCCATTTATTCTTTTACGTAGAGACTGTCCTGTTTGGCCAATGTACATGGTAGAGGGGCATTGTTGGCACATATCACATTGGTAGATGTGCAGGTGAACAAGCCTCTGACAGTGTGGCTGATGTGATTAGGCCCTATGATGGTGTCCCCTGACTAGATATGTGGACACAGTTGGCAACGGGCTTTGTTGCAAGGATAGGTTCCTGGGCTAGTGTTTTTGTTGTGTGGTTGCTGGTGAGTATTTGCTTCAGGCTGGGGGGCTGTCTGTAAGCAAGGACTGGCCTGTCTCCCAAGATCTGTGAGAGTGATGGGCTGTCCTTCAGGATAGGTTGTAGATCCTTGATGACGCACTGGAGAGGTTTTAGTTGGGGGCTGAAGGTGACGGCTAGTGGTGTTCTGTTATTTTCTTTGTTGGCCCTGTCCTGTAGCAGGTGACTTCTGGGTACTCTTCTGGCTCTGTCAATCTTCACTTCAGCAGGTGGGTATTGTAGTTGTAAGAATGCTTGATAGAGATCTTGTAGGTGTTTGTCTCTGTCTGAGGGGTTGGAGCAAATACGGTTGTATCGTAGAGCTTGGCTGCAGACAATGGATTGTGTGGTGTGGTCTGGACGAAAGCTGGAGGCATGTAGGTAGGAATAGCAGTCAGTAGGTTTTTGGTATAGAGTGGTGTTTATGTGACTATCTTGGTATAGAGTGGTGTTTATGTGACTATCGTTTATTAGCACGGTAGTGTCCAGGAGGTGGATCTCTTGTGTGGACTGGTCCAGACTGAGGTTGATGGTGGGATGGAAATTTTTGAAATCATGGTGGAATTCCTCAAGGGCTTCTTTTCCATGGATCCAGATGATGAAGATGTCATCAATGTAGCGCAAGTAGAGTAGGGGCATTAGGGGACGAGAGCTGAGGAAGCGTTGTTCTAAGTCAGCCATAAAAATGTTGCCATTCTGTGGGGCCATGTGGGTACCCATAGCAGTGCCACTGCTTTGAAGGTATACATTGTCCCCAGATGTGAAATAGTTATGGATGAGACACAGTCACAAAGTTCAGCCACCAGGTTTGCTGTGACATTATCAGGGATACTGTTCCTCACAGCTTGTAGTCCATCTTTGTGTGGAATGTTGATGTAGAGGGCTTCTACATCCATAGTGGCTAGGATGGTGTTTTCAGGAAGACCACTGATGAATTGTAGTTTCCTCAGGAAGTCAATGGTGTCTCAAAGATAGCTAGGAGTTCTGGTAGCATAGGGCCTGAAGAAAGAGTCCACATAGCCAGACAATCCTGCTGTTAGGGTGCCAATGCCTGAAATGATGGGGCATCCAGGATTTCCAGGTTTATGGATCTTGGATAGCAGATAGAATACCCCTGCTCGGGGTTCTAGGGGTGTGTCTGTGCGAATTTGCTCTTGTGCTTTTT
Organism: Lepidochelys kempii; assembly: GCF_965140285.1. Taxonomy (NCBI): domain Eukaryota; kingdom Metazoa; phylum Chordata; order Testudines; family Cheloniidae; genus Lepidochelys; species Lepidochelys kempii. The sequence continues at coordinate 47,378,029 of NC_136385.1, read as the reverse complement.
CAGGGAGTTTCTTGAGCAGATGGTGTAGTTTCTTTTGGTAACCCTGAGTGGTGTCAGAGGGTAATGGCTTGTAGAATGTGGTGTTGGAGAGCTGCCTAGCAGCCTCCTGTTCATATTCTGACCTATTCATGATGACAACAGCACCTCCTTTGTCAGCCTTTTTGGTTATGAAGTCAGAGTTGTTTCTGAGGCTGTGGATGGCACTGTGTTCTGCATGGTTGAGGTTATGGGGCAAGTGGTGCTACTTTTCCACAATTTCAGCCCATGCACATCAGCGGGACCACTCTATGTAGAAGTCCAGTCTGCTGTTTCGACCTTCAGGAGGAATCCACCCGGAATCCTTCTTTTTGTAGTGTTGGTAGGAAGGTCTCTGTGGCTTAGTATGCTGTTCAGAGGTGTGTTGGAAATATTCCTTGAGTCGGAGACGTCAAAAATAGGATTCGAGGTCACCACTGAACTGTATCATGTTCATGGGGGTGGAGGGGCAGAAGGAGAGGGCCCGAGATAGGACAGGTTCTTCTGCTGGGCTAAGAGTATAGCTGGATAGATTAACAATATTGCTGGATGGGTTAAGGGAACCACTGTTGTGGCCCCTTGTGGCATGTAAAAGTTTAGATAGTTTAATGTCCTTTTTCTTTTGTACAGAAGCAAAGTGTGTGTTGTAAATGGCTTGTCTAGTTTTTGTAAAGTCCAGCCACGAGGAAGTTTGTGTGGAAGGTTGTTTTTTTATGAGAGTATTGAGTTTTGAGAGCTCATTCTTAATCTTTCCATGTTTGCTGTATAGGATGTTGATCAGGTGGTTCCGCAGTTTCTTTGAGAGTGTGTGGCACAATCTGTCAGCAGAATCTGTTTGGTATGTAGATTGTAATGGATTTTTTACCTTCAGTCCTTTTGGTATGATGTCCATCTGTTTGCTTTGGAAAGGAAGATGATGTCTATCTGTATGAGTTTTTTCATGAAGTTGATGGATTTCCACTCCATACGGCTAAATTCAGTGCCTTGCATAATGACAGGTTTCAGAGTAGCAGCTGTGTTAGTCTGTATCCGCAAAAAGAAAAGGAGTACTCCTCCCTCCCCCACTGTTCCTCACACATTCTTCTCAACTGCTGGAAATGGCCCACCTTGATTATCACTACAAAAGGTTTTTTTCTCTCCTGCTGGTAATAAATCACCTTACCTGATTACTCTCATTACAGTGTGTATGGTAACACCCATTGTTTCATGTTCTCTGTGTATATAAAATCTCCCTCCTGTATTTTCCACTGCATGCATCTGATGAAGTGAGCTGTAGCTCATGGAAGCTTACGCTCAAATAAATGTGTTAGTCTCTAAGGTACCACAAGTCCTCCTTTTCTTTTTGTGGATACAGACTAACACGGCTGCTACTCTGTAACCGCATAGATCATTGTTGCAAACAGGGTCCTATAGCTGCACCAGGTCTTGTACACAGAAGGTCAAGTGGGATGTCTGTGGAAAGGTTGTAGTTTGCTGGTTATGATTATGCTATATGTGTGTATCATTTTTGTATTTGAAGCTATGAATAGTGGCTATGTACTTATATCTCAAATAAGCTTATTGGAACATCTCTGGGGGTGAGCTTTCATCTGTAATCAGTTTCTTAATGTATTAGGCTTAGACTTGCATGTTTTTGTCTTATTTTGCTTGGTAACTTACAGGTTGGGTCACAGAGACCCCCTTGGTACTGCCACCTGATGTGCTGAGACTACCTCTGAGCCCATTTCTCTGCCAGCTTGGGACTTCAGAACCCTGCCTCGTTGAGCCAGATACGCTAGCCTGCTGCAAACACGGACCCAGGTCTGAACCACGTCTCCCAAAGCTGCAGGCTTTAATTGAAAACCACTTAGCTAGTATTCCTGTCTCCAGCATCCAGATACCCAGTTCCCAATGGGATCCAAACCCCAAATACATGTGTTTTACTCTGTATAAAGCTTATACAGGGTAAACTCATAAATTATCCGCCCTCTATAACACTGATAGAGAGATATGCACAGCTGTTTGCTCCCCCAGGTATTCGTCACTAACTCTGGGTTCAACAATAAGCAACAGTGATTTTATTAAATATAAAAAGTAGGATTTAAGTGGTTCCAAATAATAACAGATAGAACAAAGCAAGTTACCAAGCAAAATAAAACAAAAACACACAAATCTAAGCCTAATACATTAAGAAATTGATTACAGATGAAATCTCACACCCAGAGATGTTCCAATAAGCTTCTTTCACAGACTGGACTCCTTCCTAGTCTGGGTCCAGCAATCACTCATGCCCCATAGTTACTGTCCTTTGTTCCAGTTTCTTTGAGCCAGCTGAAGACAAAATGAAGGGGTTTCCAGGGCCTTTTATATTCTTTTGTGGGTGGAAACCCCTTTGCTCTCCTGGGCAAAATCACAGCAACAAGATGGAGTTTGTAGCCACCTGGACAAGTCACGTGTCCACGAATGATTCAACTTTTTGCAGGTTGACACCATTGTTTACAAACATGTTAGTTTGAACATTCCCAGGAAAGCTCAGATGTGGATTGGCATCTCCCAAAGTCCATTGTCAGTTAAGTGTTTCTTGATTGGGTACTTACTGAGAATAGTCCTTTCTCAAGAAGCTGACCAAATGCTTCACTGAGGCTACTTAGACTCAAACACATTGAAAACACATTCACTTAGGTGGAGGCCTGGAAACTATGTAGTATTCTCTGCATAACTACATGCCAGCCAGATCCTAGAAACAACACACAAATGCAACAGGACAGAGAGGATGTGTCTACAGCGATTAGGTTAAAAGAAAACTTGCTCTAACACTTCTGAGTTATAGTCTCAGCACAAATACCAATACAGTAATGTTAATCCATCTACAAGATCTGAGAGTTGGAATACTTCAAATAATTTTGTTCCCCTGTTGCACATGCTCTCAGTGGACTGCGAAACAGAATTCAAAACATGTATGAGTGGGAAGGATCCATACTGATCAAATGGTAAAAGTTGTGCAGAAGATAATCTGTAGGTTCATTCAGCTGTACTAAAGAAATACTGGCTTTTCTGAACTTTTCTAAACAGCTCTTTCCAAATATTTGCATCCATATCATGAATTCTCCAACTACCTATCACTGGAGAAAAAGGCTGCTTGGACTCTGGCAGCAGAAGATCCTATCATTTGAGGATAGCTATAGATTTAGGAAGACACCACTGCATTGGTTTAGTTTGTTTATGCTCCAAACCTTTTTATGCTATCATAGGGCTAGAAAAAGTTGTAAGTGAAAGCTTCAATTCTGGAGCATAATTTTGTGGCAAGGAATGGACTTAATATTAAATTTCACAGCTGCAAAATACAGCAAGGTCTGGATACAGTTTAAACTCATGTTCTTTATACTTTTTAGCCATTAAGAACCACTTACTCCTTTCTGTATCACAGGAGTTATCATAATGGCTCAAACGTGAAGTCCATCTAGGCCAGTATTCTGTTCTCTGACAGTGGCCAGCATCACATGCTTCAGAAGGTACAAGAACCCTGCAATAGGCAGATGGGGAACAATTCTAATCCCTATTAGCTAGAGATTGTTTTAAACCCAGAAAAATAAAGGTTTAATATCCCTCTCAACATCAGCTACAATTCTGAATATTCTTCTTATCCATATAAATGTTAATCTTTTTAAATCTAGCTAATTCTTGTCCTCAATGACATCCCGTGGCAATTAGTCCCTCAAACAAATTATGCCTTGTGTGAAGTTATTTCCTTGTAACTGTTTTGAATTTGACACCTTTTAATTTGTTTAGCATCCCATAGTGTATTGTCAGACTGGGAGAACAAAAGCTCCCTGTTTGCCTTCCCCGCTTCATTATATACTTATATTAGTTTTTGGCTCCACCGGTAAACAATCCCAAACAAGCCCGGTATGAAAGTTATTTTTCATGCTCATCATTTCTGCTGACTTTCTCTGGATCCTCTCTAGTTCTCTAATATCCTGTTTGAAATGGAGTGGCCACTACCACACACAGTATTTCAAAAGAGGCTGCAGGCCTGATTGATGTAGTGGTATATTTTCCGTATTCTCTGTCTCATTCCTTATGCATGTTAACATCTTGCTTGCTTTTTTGACAACACCTGCACATTAAGCAGAGATCATCACTGATCTATCTAATCCCTTTCCCGAGTTGGTGGTTCCATTTTACATGTTTCTAAATTAACTAAGAGCAACAGATCAAGAACAAGGCAAATGGCTACTCTGGCTCTTGATTCCACACTTGACATTGCAGAAACTCCTTTGTGGATGTTCCAGACAAACAGCTGCTGTAGGATGACAGCATCTTTGTCCATTTCTTACGTCTTTATTTGCCTCTCTGTGACACAAAAAGAGAGGGGGCAAGGATTCCAAGTGCAATTTAATGATCAATGATGTCAATGATAAAGACCTGATCCAATCGCTAGTCAATAACAGAACTCCCTAATGACTTCAGTAAAGGAATAAATGTATTATTCTATGACCCACTGAACAGTCATCAGCCCCCACTGAGGGCACAGTGGAGTGTCAGCAATCCAAAAAGTACAAGTAAAGAAGGATAAATCTGATCTGCTCACAGATAGGCACAGACATTTCAGGATACAGAAGGGGTGTCTAAATTGTGTGAGTGGGGACACCTCCTTTTGATCCCTCAGAGAAGGAAATGATCAGGCAGAATCTGCAATAAAATCTCCCCATTGTATTCTCCACTGCATGCATCCAATGAAGTGAGCTGTAGCTCATGAAAGTTTGTGCTCAAATAAATGTGTTAGTCTCTGAGGTGCCACAAGTACTCCTTTTCTTTTTGCAGATACAGACTAACACGGCTGCTACTCTGAAACAATTCCAAACAAAATTTCCACTATTCCTCAGGGTGACTAACCCAGGTTAGCCCAGTATTGTTTCCCCCCCTTCTAATTCTCAGTATTTGTTTAATTCCTAAAATAATATAAGCACCCTCTAGTGGCCAACATGTGCAGAAATCAATCAAAATTAGTTTAGCCTGGTGGTAAAATTACTCTACTTTCAAAGAGGATGTTTGGTTTCCCCTCCAGCCAACCCCCACTCTTGAAAGTCCTCCCAACAGCTAGTTAAGCAGTATCCCCATTTTACAGATGGAGAAAACCAAGTGAGGAACTAACTAACCAAGGTCAAACAGCAATGATAACTCAGGAGTTGCCTATTCCGACCACACCTATGTCACAGACTTGAAAGGCAATAGGAGCCATAATTTGATTAAAAATAACTTCAATCAATAGATAGTAGAAATAAGAATAAATGTTCACAACATGGACATTCTTTATTACCCAAATATATTGTTCATTTAACAACTTTTTAGAAAGCAAAGTGTAATACACACTGTATTAACCATTACAATGTGGCCCATTTCTCCACACTTCTATGCACGTGATTCTCAAGATGTTTATATGACCTTCAGCATCAAGAAAATGCTACTTTCATCAATTTTAAATGCTACATGTTAATTTTCTAAAGTTTTTGTGAATACACAGAGGCAGTTTGTTCAAATGCTAACACATTTTATATGTCTATCAAAAGAAAGGCACTTCATGCAATATAAAGCTGTACATGGATGCTTTTAGCCCTGTCATTTTCTATCTCTTTGTTGTACTGCCTTACATTTTCCATCAGGGCAGTTCATATGACTTCTTATTCCTTATGTGAAGGGCAAAACAAAAATCCCACACAAAAGGCTGATCAGACCCAGTTCAGCTGAACATAAACTAGATCAAAAGGAAAATTCAGTCAAACATGATAACAAGAATTAGGACAATATTAGCTACTTAAAGAGTAAATTTAAAACAGATATTGATCTTGTATACACTAAAACTTTTTGGTTAAAATTCCCACTGTTGTGGTCATTGGTGGATTTTCACCTGTGATGGCCCTTACGTAAGGTGCCAGTGGCCTCTTACTTCTTCCAGCTAGATGAATCTTAGGTGTTATTTTAAACATGTTTCAGGATGACAGATTCTTTAATATGTAATTGGAACTTACGACTCCTCTTGGGGTTGGAAGGCAAAGGAAAAAATAAACTCACAGGTAGTGCACTCAGTGCCATATAACATAGGAAAATACTCCAAAAATTAAAGTATACAATTACCACTGTCTAGAAATAGAATAAAATTACATCACGTAAAGCAACATCTAGATCAGTGATAATCAGACCTCCGTGGTTCAGAAGCCAAATGAGCAATCAATATTACCCATAAGAACCACAGTAGTGTGAATTCATTGTTTAACTTGCTATATATTTCTCACAGCAAAATGACTGACCAAGTATTATTTTCAACTACAGTTGATTAACAACATAGTCAAAGCATCCTGATTGGTTAATAATCATACAGTTTTAATATAATAGAATCATAGAACTGGAAAGGACCTCGAGAGGTCATCTAGTCCAGTTCCCTGCACTCAAGGCAGGACTAAGTATTATCTAGACCATCCCTGACAAGTGTTTGCCTAACCGGCTCTTAAAAATCCCCAGTGATGGAGATTCCACCACCTCCATAGGCAATTTGTTCCAGTGCTTAACTACTCTGACAGTTAGGAAGTTTTTCCTAATGTCCAACCTAAACCGTACTTGCTGCAAATTAAGCCCATTGCTTCTTGTCCTATCCTTAGAGGTTAAGAACAATTTTTCTTCCTCCTCCTTGTAACAACCTTTTACGTACCTGAAAACTGTTATTGTGTCCCCTCTCAGTCGTCTCTTCTCCAGACTAAACAAACCCAATTTTTTCCAATCTTCCCTCACAGGTCATGTTTTCTAGACCTTCTATCATTTTTGTTGCTCTTCTATGGACTTTCTCCAATTTGTCCACATCTTTACTGAAATGTGGCACCCAGAACTAGACACAATACTCCAGTTGAGGTCTAATCAGGACTGAGTAGGGAGGAAGAATTACTTCTCGTGTCTTGCTTACAACATTCCTGCTAATACATCCCAGAATGTTCGCTTCTTTTTGCAACAGCATTATACTGTTGACTCATATTTAGCTTGTGATCCACTCTGGCCCTCAGATCCCTTTCCACAGTACTCCTTCCTAGGCAGTCATTTCCCATTTTATATGTGTATAACTGATTGTTCCTTCCTAAGTGGAGTACTTCGCATTTATCCTTATTGACATTTCATCCTATTTACTTCAGACCATTTCTCCAGTTTGTCTAGATCATTTTTAATCCTATCCTCCAAAGCACTTGCAACCCCTCCCAGCTTGGTATCACCCGCAAACTTTTTGGCCCAAGGGCCACATCTGGGTGGAGAAATTGCATGCAGGGCCATGAATGTAAGGCTGGGGCAGGAATTGGGGTGCGGGAGGGAGTGTAGGGTGTGGGTGGGGTGTGTGCAAGGGGGCTCAGGGCAAGGGGTTGAGGTGCAGCAGGGGGCTCAGGGCAGGGGGTTGAGGTGCAGGAGGTGTTTGGAGTGTGGGCTCCAGCCCCGCACCGCTTACTTGGAGCGGCTCTGGGGTGGCAGCGGTGCGCACTGGGGCCAGGGCAGGCTCCCTATTTGCCTTCCCTGGCCCCACGCTGCTCCTGAAAGTGGCTGGTACCACGTCCCTGTGGCCCCTGGGGGAGTGGGAGCAGAGGGCTCCGCACGCTGCCCTTGCCTGTGGGTACCTCCCCCTAAGTTCCCATTGGCTGCAGTTCTCCATTCCTGGCCAATAGGAGCTGCGGGGTGTGGTGCCTCCAGGCAAGGGAAGCTTGCAGAGCCCTCTGCCCCCTCCCCCCCCAGTGGCTGCAGGGACATGGTGCCAGCTGCTTTTGGGAGCGGTGCTGGGCCTGCGGCGCCACAGGGGTGGCAATCCCGCGGGCTGGATCCAAAGCCTTGACGGGCCAGATCTGGCTGGCAGCTCGCAGTTTGCCTACCCCTGCTCTATGCCATTATCTAAATCATTGAAGAAGATATTGAACAGAACCGGACTCAATGCTGCAAAGACCTGCAGGAGATACATTAAAGAGCCACTTGCGGCTCATGAGCCTCAGTCTGAGTATCACTGATCTACATGTTGCACATGCTGCACTATTGGTAGCAACGAATTATTCCCATCCAGGATATGGTTTGAAATTCCAAGATAATTCAGTAAGACTCTGGAAAAGGTAGCAGCTTCACTTACGAAGAGATAAAGTACAGAGTGGAGATTTCGTGCCATGGTATCCTTTCCCTGTATAACAGCAAGAAGCAGGTACCAACAAGGTATGAAAATACAGGATAAAACTTGATACAACAGGGTGAGAAAGCAGAAGTAGGAGCCTGATATACATATTTACTACTTCACTAGTATGAGATGAGTTTAAGGGGAGTGGAACTAGAAGAGAGAAATTACATTAGCTATAGTTTTCAGAGTAGCAGCTGTGTTAGTCTGTATCCGTAAAAAGAACAGGAGTACTTGTGGCACCTTAGAGACTAACAGATTTATTAGAGCATAGGCTTTTGTGGGCTACAGCCCACTTCATCAGATGCATAGAATGGAACATTAGTAAGAAGATATATATAGATATACACACACATACAGATAAGTTGGAAGTTGCCATACAAACTGTGAGAGGCTAATTAGTTAAGATGAGCTATTATCAGCAGGAGAAAAAAAAAAACATTTGTAGTGATAATCAAGATGGCCCATTTAGACAGTTGACAAGAAGGTGTGAGGATACTTAACTTAGGGAAATAGATTCAATATGTGTAATGACCTATAGTAGATCTCAAGTTAAAACACGAACAGAAAATATTTGCTAATTATAATTCCCATTGCAAACAGTTTGGGTTTTCATCATACTGTCTGATAAGTAGGATTGTTAAATGATCAAATATGAGGTTAAGGAATAAGATTTCCACAGCAACAGAATATTTGCAAACATTTTGTAGAACAGCAAAGGAATGCTAGGATTCCTGTAATTTACCAAAAGTCTCAATGGCATTTTATTTGAATAATTTATTGTGTATTTTATTTGTGCTTTGAAATTTATGTGTATTCTGCAAAATGTCGGTAAGGCAACAAAAGAAACAGGCTTAGATGTTCAGTTTTGATTAAACAAACAAACAACCAGCAACACACCTCTGTAATAACCTCATTAAGTGGGTGATATGCAGGGGCCTGAATGTTCTGGCAGCAGACATTCCTTGCTTTAATGGGCCACATTGGGTTGAAGATGAACTCAGTGTAACTAGAGGACTCAAGCTTCACTGAGAAGGAGCTTCTGCTCTAAATCATCTACTATCACTATAATAAGGAAGGGTCTTTTAATTAAGGAGTTTATAGTATAGTTTCCTATTTTCATAGGTTTATAATTTGCCCATACAAATTTGCTCTCAGATTAGACTAGACTTGCTGATTTAGAACAATTTTAAGAATTCTGGCATATTCCATTTACATAGTGCTTTTAAACAATCTGAAGCAATCAAATATCTTAATGAAGGTGTCATTTTGCTGATGCACTCTTAACAGTTGCTCACAATGGGCCAGATTATGATTCCCCCCTTTATGGTCCACTGATGAGCAGTCACTCACCAAAGTAGTAACATTTAACAGATCAATTAACAGATGTAGAGGGGTCATGATTTGGCCCTGTATCATCGTCATACAGCATTTCAATTGTTTTGCAAAACAGATTTACTGTTTATTTTTATGTGCAGTTAGCATCAAAGCTCAGAAGTATATTGAGGCTGTAGGTCAAAAACCTTCCACGTTCATACCTGTAACGTCCCACGTCTTGCTTTGTGTAATAAAATGTTTTATTTTAAAAAGTGAGCAGTTTACTGTGAAAAGTTGAGGTTAACTGCAGGAGCCAGTTGCTTTTGTGTTAGGATAACGCCCATTTTATAGTTCATGGTCAGTTTCCACATCTAGCCTTCATTTAGCAAATCCTGACCAGTAATTATTTTCCCACATAGAGATTGTGATCAAAGTCACAATTTAATAAAGACAATTAAGACAAGCAGGTTCTTCAGTAATCATCTAGGAGGGAAAGAAGAAGTCTGTTGCCCAACCCATTTGCAAAAAGGTATTTCTACTGGTATTTCCAGTTTGATGGAAAAAAACTCAACAAAAAGCTAAGCTACTGAGTATCCATTCACAGTGACAAACAAAGGATAGAAAAATGAAGTTTCCACTGCAATATAGTAACAAACATGCCACAGGGTGATTGATAAAAGATCAAATCAGCGGGCTTTATGTATGCTTTCTGGACTCTTTCCCATTGGGCATGAAATCTCCTCTGACCTCTGCACCCCTCCCCACATTGTACCTAGCATATTCCAAAGCATGAAGGGGGGAAAAAAAAAAACACCACTGGAAGACAAGATGATAGCAAAGAATACATTTAACTGGGAATTATGAGCATCCTAAAAAGGTGAGAAAAAGTCATTTTCCCCCTTTTTGTACTCTGCAGCTACTAGAAACAAATGTCAACAGACTGTACCCACAGCAATGAACAGTTCAACTTCTAACTTTTCAGCACAAAGTTAAACTAGTTTCCTCTGCACACTTTACTTTTGTAGCAATAGTGCTAATAGGGGATGGAAGCATATCCTGTTAGTGATCTACAGAATTAAGGGTGCCCTTAAACCAAATAGCCCAACCATAAGTATTGGGGAATATCAGAGCTGGCAAAGACATAAGAGGAAAGAAGATTCCTAGTCAACTTGTTCTCAGTGTAAGAGAAAGTTAACTGGGAACAACTTGACTAGATGTAAGGGGCCTGATTCTGAGCTCATTTACACAGATTTTATATGGGTAACTCCTGTGGGGGGAAATCAGTCCAGGTTTACACCAGGATGTGCAAGAGCAGAACCAGGTCCCTTAGGTACTCTTTGCTAACTTACTTAAATATTATGGCATGCAATCTGATCACAAAGTTGCCTTTTCACTCCAAACAAGGTATAATCCAGTTGGCTTTGGTGTTAGTTACCGAGAAAATAAAGTTACTCCGTTTTTTTGGATTTCAGGCCATTGAATTTCCTATGAAACCTATTTAATGTCCCAGTCCTCTCCTCCCCCGGGCTAACTCTCTAGAGTCCAGTCCTTTCTTTCGAGGGGTGCCTCTATCTCCAGCAACAGGTCAGTCCAGACACTCAGGCCGCAGACTTCGAAGTCTCCATCCTGGGTCTTCAGGTTTTTCAGAGAAGCCAGGGCAGCCTCTCGGAGCGGGGCAGGTCCCCTCATGAAGCAGCTGAAGCGCTCGCGCAGCTCTTCCCAGGAGAGTTCGTCCTCACCGGGGCAGCGGCCGCTAGCCCACTGGCCACGCAGGGGATCGTAGCGCAGGCGGCTGCCCCAGCTGGTAAGGAGATGCAAGTAAGGGGTGCCCAGCTGGGGGTATCGGGCAGAAAGGGCAACCAGGAGGGAGCCCGGCAGGAGGCGGCAGAAGTCGGAGAGCCGGCCTGGGTCCCCGAGCAGCCAGGAGAGCACCGCCGCAGCCGGCCTGGCCCCCTCTCTGCCAGCGTCGTCCCCGGCCTGCTCCAGCAGCAGCGCCGCAAGCACCCGGTAGACCCTAGGACCGGGCAGCTGCTCCAGGACACTTGCCGGGCCCTGCTCCTCCTCGTCTTCCTGCAGCCGGGACAGCAGCAGCTGGGCTTCGGTCCGCAGCTGCGGCTCCAGCTCCCCAGGGCGCGTCGGGGCGGAGCTGGGAGGCGGCAGCAGCTGGACGGCGGCCCTGCGCCGGGCCAGGAGGCCGAGGCTGCAGGGCCCCGGGGTAGCCTGGCCGCTGGGCGGCAGCAGCAAGCTCCGCAGGAGGCGGTGGCAGGCGGCGGGCGGCAGCGCACGGTTGCCCAGCAGCGCTAGGCCCAGCAGCTCCGGGCAGCGCCCCAGGTGTCCGAAGCCTAGCGGCGGCCCCGGCTGCCCTCGGCGGAGCCGCTGCCCCAGGGCGGCCCGGAGCCGGGGCTGGGCGCGGAAGCGGCCGTGCAGGTGCTGGAAGTAGCGGCCCCACTGCAGGGCTCTGTCCAGGGTTGGCGGGTCCCAGTCCCGGACCTGTTCCGAGCGGGACACGGCCAGGAGCCCAGGCAGCTGCTCCACCTGCCACAACAGCGTCTCCATGGCGACGGCTCGCCCGGGCCCCCGGCGCTTCCCGCCGCAAGTTTGAGCCGCGGCTCTACCTTCCGCCCGTGAGATAGCCCAATGGGAACCCGCTTGAGGTGAGCTCTGCAATCCCATTGGCTGATAGTGATGTCAGTCCCCTGCCAATTGACTTCCGCTTCCGCTAGATCGCGGGGGAAGGCCTCGGGAGTCAGGGAGTGTTGCTTGAGCCGGCTGGGTCAAAGCCAGGCAGAGCGGCGAGAGTGGTGCAGGCCGGGGTGACTGTTTCGGCCTATAGTGCCTGTGTGCAGCGCTGCTCGGAGCGCCCATCTCGCTAGCCAGCCTGCAGTCACACCCCCGCTTGCAGTACAGACCTGCCCTTCTCAGGCATCTTCCAACAGCCCTGCTATAAAGTGACCTGTAGTTAGAGGGACAGCTCCCTTTAACCACAGTGCAACTGCTGTGACTGCAACACCAACATAAAATATGACCACACCGTTGAAGTACAATATAAAATAATCCCCACAATTACACCAGGGGTCTAACACTAACTTTGACATATATAGATTTTACTCCGCAGCGTTTGAACCCACAGTCTTCACATCCACAGCTACACAGAGATTCCAGCTCTAGTGGTTAGCTCTGTAGCATTTGTTTAAGTCCCTATTTGCTATAATCTTGTGATTAAGTGTGGCTCAGCTTTCATTTTAAAAAAGTGTCTAGCTCTTACAGTTGTAGAGAAAAATGTTGAAAATGTCATCAGAACCACTAATGACTCAAAAAACAATAAGTAATAATACCCAAATTGTTTTTAAATTATGATGAGGTTTACACAATCATGATTTTGGGCAGGCTGATTCATGATTGAGGGTTATCAATACTAATCAGAGACCTCTCCTTTTCACCTATAGGAATAAATAGAGAAATGGCACTCACACTCATGTTGCTACCCACTATGTCTCTCCAGGGTTGGGCTGGACCACAATACACACATTGCAAGTGGGTTCCACGACTGTGATACTGCAGTGGAATGCCAGGCATCAGGTTGGTTTCTATTCCTGGTTCTGGTACCAGGTTATGGTCTAGCGGTTACAATCAGCATATCCAAATGTAGCAGTTCTCCTATTTGAGTTATCTGTGGGGACAGAGCCCTCACCCTTAGTAAAAAGCATAAGCCTGTACTACTTGAGCTGAAGAGCCAGATGTATTAGCATGCAAGCAGCAGCTGTCATAAATGTCTATATAGGTAGTTCTCAAACTTTTGTAGTGGTGACCCCTTTCACATAGCAATCCTCTGAGTGTGACACCCCCTTATAAATTAAAAACACTTTTTAGTATATTTAACACCATTATAAATGCTGGACGCAAAGTGGGATTTGAGGTGGAGGCTGACAGCTCACAACCCCCCCATGTAATAACCTCATGACCCCTTGAGGGGTCCCAACCCCCAGTTTGAGAACTCTTGGTCTATATGTTGTCTAGCCAGTAGAGGATGATCCAGAGTCACTCTATTAGTATGGGTTACAGTAGCACTTAATTTGGCATGTTACTTCTGAAAGACTGGCAAAGTGGATGAGAGTTGGCTGGAAATTTATCACATGCTCATGAAACCACCTACAGCAGGGGTCAAAATTGTGAGAGTTCACAGCACCGTTTGTCCAATTCCAAGCCCTACTCATCCACATGGCATATGCTTACTTCCATGTCTCCTGGTGCTAGGACCAGCTCCCACTGTTATTTGCATAATTTATCTTTAGTAATTCTTCTTTAGGTCAAGTGGCAGAGGCCTATGCTTTTGCATTAGAGTCATCAATTTTATCTTTATTGCTGCTATGAAGCTCCAAATGATAGCATAGAGCACTAGTGTAGAACTTCTCAGCTTGAGGGCCGCATATATCACTGAAGGAAGGTCAATGCTCTGTGGCAAGTTTTCTGCCTTGTTCTCTTCCCTTTATATCACCTGAGTGGTACAAAGGGAGCAGAAAGCACCTGGAAGTTCCCAGCAGGCCTACAGATAGCATAGCAAGCTCTGACTCCTCCTGGAAGCTGCAGCACAAACGGATATGTTGGGAGGAGAAAGGGGAAGCAGCTGGAGTGTACTGCATTTTGATTGTCCCTAGACAGTGTTTGGTCCCTAAGAGACTGTTTACAGTGGTGCAAATTAGAACATTTCCACAAGCTGCTCTAACACGGACTGAAGCAGAGAATTGGGGAACCCTAGATGGTTGTTGGTTCTCAGTTTCCTCCTGTTTTTCCCCTTTCCTAGGCTACCTTAAATAGTTCTGTACAAAAGAGGAGCCATCCTTTCCTGAGTACTGCTCTAGACTCACTCAGAGCCAGTGAAGCTCCTGTCCTCACTAGGCCCCCCACTGCCAGAGCTATTCTCTCCTCCCTCCCCTGACGTAAAGAACAGAGGGCAGATGCTCATCATCACTGCCAACTCAGAACTAATCTTGGAACTGATGAGGAAGATAGTTGGGTTTTAGTGCCCCTAACCTCTTCCCCCTCCTAATGTGCTGACTTAAAAAATAAATAAAGAAGGTTCTTATTTGTGTGTTTAACAGTGAAGGTATTTACCCCCTGGAACAACCTATGAAAGGATGGAGTGGATTGCCCATCAGTAGGCATCTTTAAAATCAAGACTGAGGTCTTTCTAAAAGATTTGGACCCAATGGGGGTATTCCTGGGTGAAGTTTTATGGCCTGTGTTAGCCAAAGGATCAGGCTAGGTAGTTGGAATGAGTCCTTCAATCCTAAAAAAAACCAAAACACAAAACCACATCCACAACACACCCTCTGAAAGCACTGGAGTTTAAAAGTCTTAGAATAGACTTTCAGTTCAGAATTAACTGCAGATTTTCTCCTGAGGGCCACAGGTCCCTAGATTTCTACAATACTATTGTAATGAATTTGTTGCTGAGTGGACTCACTGTTGGCATATGCCCTTCTGGCTGGGCATGGCCTAGCAGACTCTCCTCAGCAAGCACCCTGCCAACAGCTGCTCTAGCTCTCTAAGGGTCTACCTCAGGGGTGGCCAACCTGAGCCTGCGAAGGAGCCAGAATTTACCAATGTACATTGCCAAAGAGCCACAGTAATACGTCAGCAGCCCTGCATCCCCAGTGCCTCCCACCCACCGGCAGCCCTGCCAATCAACGCCTTCCCCTCACCTCTTGATCAGCTATTTTGTGGTGTGCAGGAGGGAGGAGCGAGGCCACAGCAGGCTCAGGGGAAGGGGCAGGAAGGGGAGGAGTAGGGGTCAGGCCTGTGGCAGAACCAGGGGTTGATCAGTGAGCACCCCCTGGCCTATTGGAAAGTTGGTGCCTGTAGCTCCAGTCCCGGAACCAGTGTCTGCACAAGGAACCGCATATTAACTTCTGAAGAGCTGTATGTGGCTCTAGAGACACAGGTTGGCCACCCCGGTCTACCTCCTCTCATGACTCACCCTCCAGCCAGCTCACATTTAGTCTTACTCCTTCTAAGGTAAGCTAAGGATCCACTAAACTAAACTCAGACATAACTGTTTGCTCTGACCCAGGCTCTGCAGCATTGTTCTCTCACTGTTCAGCTGAGCAACACCTCCTAGAACTTTCTCCCTGGAGGAGAAGCTTTGCACTCAGTATTCCTTCTCCCTCTTCTCATAGTGTTTCCACATCATCTTTCCAGTGATCCAGAAGGGGAATATAGGCATGTTCACCCTCTCCTGTCCATCTGGGGTACCATTCAGGGACTTTGTGGATAAGCGGCTAAGATCTGCTCCTTCAGAGGCCTCACTATCTCCCTCAACTTCTTCCTACCTTGGCCTTCCTTTAGGCAGTCTTGTTCTCCCTCCCTAGGGCTTTTTTCTATTCTCTAGGATTCAAAGAAGGATTACTCCCTACAGGCCTTTTTATATCTGGGCTTCTTCCCTTTATGTTCACCACCCAGATCATCCCTCAGCTGGACTCATCTTCAGTTGGGCCTAGCTCACCCTTCAGGTGCAACCAGGTACACTAATTGTTCCCTCTCTCCAATTAACTATTTCATTACATATGTGCGGTACACACCCACCACAATTGATATTAATGTTAATAATAGTTTGTTTACATATCATCTTTTATTCCAAAAGATTGAAAAGCATATTATACTTCATTCACTGCTGAAATGCAGTCATTTCGCAGGTAGAATGTGTCAACCATTCAACAGCACACAGCGACAAATGCAACACAACAGTTTAAGATATGAAGTGGGGAATACTGCATTCAGGTGAAACTACAGATGGAAGTTTTGGTAGTCAGAAAACAGTTAGTATTAACACAGTCTCTCTTGCAATAGGTGTTATGGTCTCTAAAGTGAGCAATTTCACTAAGTTTTAGGTCCATGTATATTTTAATGAAGGATTTATTTTGGAGGTTTGTCTGCACCACAGCAGAAATAAATGAGAAAGTTCCCTTCAGGAATTTCTCATAGGAAATCTTTGAGGGTTTCTGATTTTAGTCTTATTGGATGAAATGTACATGTTTATATAACATAAATGTGCCTATAAATTTCACTTGAAAGAAATCAAATAATCACATTTGCAGCACCAGGAACCTAACAAAAACAGGCTGTGAACATATGACTGCATTGGACAAAGCCCTAAGAAATCTAGAACATTCCTGCATGTAAAGGGAAATGGATGGGATTTCTAACAGGCCTCTATAGAGCTGATTGAAAAATGGAATTTCCAGCCTATGCAAAATTCTGGTATTTTAACATTTGATTTTGTCCCAAACTGGGATCAAAAGTCAAAATATTGACATTTTTAATTGAAATGAAACATTTTGACATTCCTGAAATGAAATGTTTTGTTTCAGTTTGTTGATCCAAAACTAAACTTTTTTTCCTGTTGGGTTTTTTGTGTCCTGTTTTTTAACTCTGTGTCTGCCTGAGGTGTCATGGTGTTTCATGAGATTCCAGTTACTAATTCCACCACAGGAAAGACTCCCATGATGCAACATGGTAGATCAAACCCAAGGAGAGACTGTGGTGCATTATGGGAGATGCAGTCTGTTTGGATTTCACTAATATCAGGTGAGCACCAAGAAGAGCCCCCAAAATAATCAGTAGATGTTTAGCCGCTCCACATGCTCTCCTCTGATGTTGTAAATTGAACTTGAAATCTGAATTATCAAAGCTAAGATAATTGTACTCCAAGAGATACCTGAACTTCTCTTGTAGAAGCACAGGCTTCTTAGGCAAAGTTAGATGAAATGACAGTACTAGTACATTGCCATGTTAATTTCATGAGAGGATGCTGACCATCAAGGCAACAAAGAGGTGTCTTAGCTTGTTAGTTAGTATCCATGTATGGGCATTAATTTACAACAGGCCAGTTTGATAAAATTTGTTTTTACATCATGGAAAATCTATGGGGTTTGGGGCTCATGTTGGTTTTCTAATAAAAATGGGTGAAAGGTGCCCCCAAGCCAGCTCTTTTTCCTGGTTGTCATATCTCCTCAGAACCTCTAAAAGAACCTCACAGCACAAACCCTAAAGCCGCTAAAACTTTCTTGCACACCTGCTGTGGTAAGCACCTGTAACCTGAACCTCCTCCCAACTTCCAAACCCTTCTTTTGCACTAGTAGCAAGTACAGCTGACTTGCCCCATCTCTCTAACCAAAACTCCAGCACTTTTCCTGACTATGAACTCTGAATCTCAACATGCCAACCTCCACCTCACACAAGTCCCTCCCAACCTGAACTGTTGATCCCAGATGCCAAATTCTCCCCCCAGGTTTGTAATAAGCTATTGTTATTTATTTTTGTTGCAGAAGCACCTAGACGCCCCCTCCCTTATGCTAGGCACTGTACATATACACAGAATGAAAAGACAGAACCTGATCCAAAGAGCTTGCAATCCAAGACTGAAGATAACAAATACAACAGATAAGAGCACAAGGTAACACTGAGACAAGTTATGATTTGTGTAATAAGCAGTGAGCCCAGCATGACAGCTACCTAACCATAAATTCTCTTTTCCACACTCTCCACTCAGAAAACTACCTTAATCTCCCATACCCTGGTGCTAATATTATAAAAGGCATCCAGGTTTATCATTTTAGTGCCTGGCTGCCCTAGCAGTATCTTTTGAGGCCTTCCAGTATAAGTCTGAAGGCCACTGATCAGCCTGATATATTGGCGTGATTCAATAATCAAATGCAGTGCAGCAGATGAAGAATTTTCTTTGGGTTAAGAAGAGCATAAGCTGTTTCTTGTCAAACTGGCTATCTTTTCCATGTATACATATTTTTTCCTGGAGGACTTTTAGAGTTGGAAGCCTCCTTTCTATGGTTTGGCAGCTTCACTATTTGTCAGCATTCTGGATATGGTTACATTTCATGTTGTGTAAAACCTATAGGCTCAATACTTTGTTTAGGGAGAACAGGGAGCCACAAGGATATCCAAAAGAAAATCATCCGGATATAGTACATGAGCTCTCTCTCTCTCTCTTTTTTTGGAGGGGAAAAGCGTGGTAGTAGCATTTCTTAAGCATTCCAAAGAACTTATTATCTCAATGCCCAGCCGTAAAAATACCTTTCACTATAATACCCTTATCCCCACTCCCTAGATTTACAACAAAGGGTCAGATTCTCAGGTGGTGTAAATCAGCATAATTTCATTGATTTAATTGGAGCTATGTCTGTTTGCACCACTTGGGAATATGGTTTCAAATCTGTTTTCTTTAAAGAAAAAAGCAGTATCATCTGGTTTAATATAACATCTGTTTGTGATACTGTGACTCATTAGTTGTATCTACAAGTTTCTTTATGGATGTGTGTGTCTATAAGCTGTTTTTCCTGTTTGTTTTCTTTCACGTGGATGTTATGTATATATTAGATCTGATGTATTTGCCCATTTTTGGCGCCTAATTAAAAAGAGAGAGAGAGAGGTGTCAGATCCAGGCACGTTTTGGGTGCTCCACTGCATGTCTATGTGTACATTTGATGTAAATGCCTGCCCATAAGTGGGTTGTTTTAGTTCTTATGTAAATGTTCATGCAAAAGCAGGCAGGATGGAGAATAGGCAAGACAGACATCCAGGCTTTTTATTTTTTTAAATAAAGATCCTTAATGTATTTTTGAAGTCAGATTTTAAACAGGAACAATCATCTGTGAGAGTGTTCAGCAGCCATAGTGTTAAACAGTATTCAAGAGAAAAGTTTCTCCTCTATAGTGGCTTTTGATAGATAGGATGTAGGGCCCTCCAGAGAGTAGTTGAATGAGAAGATGCTGTTGATTAAAGAACCAGAGGAGAAACAAGCCAACCAAACCCAGTTTTCAGTGACCCATACCAGCATGGTTTCACAACTCCTATATTTTGCTTGAGTTACTGTTAATGCTTTGTCTGAACCTGAAATTCAAGCAAAAGATTCATATGAAACCTTGTGAAACTCATGAATTTCATCCCTTTTGTTATGAAGCCAATAAAACTCCTCAGGCGAGACTGGTCAGTTTGCAGCAAAACTGATCAAATGTGCCAGAGATCTATAATCTGTTGTTCAATTCTGTTTCCTCTCAGTAGTCACATTTACTGTAAAGTGGGCATAATTTTTCCTCTAAAAATAAAAAAGGAGGTATACTCTATATGCCCACATACGTAGCACTACAAAATGGGAAAGGGTTGCTGCAAAAGATTTGCATTTCCAAACACAAGCTATCTGGGGGAGACAGTGTCATGTTACCTGTTACTGTTTGCTCAAAAGTTCTAAAAACTTCTGGCCACTTGGCAAATTACTAAGTTGCCAATAGTGTGTGGTCATCCTTCCGGGTGATAAGTGGACAGTTATTTATGGACCTTGCACATGTCTCAGCCAATTAGATTTTGGCTATGAAGAGATTAAAACATCCCTCTGCCAGACATCAAACATGAATTGTTTACTATTGTATTAAAGACAGACAAAATCAAAAGTCAGATTGGAACATCCTTGATATTTAGAGATATCTGGTTCTATGATCTAACTTTCTGGTAGCCCCCTCTCTGAATAGTGGGCCAAACTAAAACTCTCATCTTTTGAGAAGTTTAGCTTAGTATCCAAGCTTTGTTGCTTGGGCTCATCTGTAATTCTGATGTTATCAGTCATGTCTGTAATATCACATTTGTGGCATAGAGCTCAATTCATCCATGCTGGAGATGCAGTCAGTGCATCTGAGGGGTTGTGGGTAAAGGTGGCTTTACACCACCTCTTTTGTTCTACTGAGCCTGGGGATGGTCAGCTTAGCTCCTGTTGCAACTTACAGATGCCTCAGGCCTAAGTAATGCCAGCTTGTAACAACTCCTGAAGAACAGTTACACCAGACAGAGATAGCTGGAGTACAGTATGCAGTGGCCATGCATGCCTCTAGCAAGCCTCCTGTTCCAGGTGATGGTTCCCTCATGCCAGGAAAATCCTCAGTTGCTCATTTAGGGCAGTATTGCAACAAGGTCTGGCATATGGTGTGTGTGAGAAAACTCCAGATAACTTTTACAGCATTTTAGGCCACATTTATTCCAGGTGCCCAAATTGAGACACGTTAAAGAGACCCTGGTTTTCAGAGGGTAAATGATCAGCACTTTCTGAAAACAAATGTCCCAATAAGGTATTTCAAGTTGGATACCAAATTGAGCCATGCAAAATCACTAGTCACTCTTGAAAATCTTGATTTTAAATGGTGGGGCTGTTGTATGTAAATGTAGTCAAGTGTGCCAGCATCTCACAGCTTTACTTTTGAACAATGAATTGTTCTGAGTGGTCTTAAAGTGAAATTGTACAGTTAAGAAAAACACCAATAAAAGTTTTCTCCAACTGGTAAGTTTTCATGTGTTTCAGTGACAAATGAAACTTTATCATTCACAAGGGTATAGGAAAGTTTTAAAAAGACATTTTTCATGTTGGAGCCCATTATATTTTTAATGTGTATAAAATTCAATGCAGGATAACTGGGCATAAATCTATTTCTATATCTGTCTGGATTCTAATAACACAAGCCATGCAAGTATCAATCTCGTGGTTGCCCTGATATCTCAGAACTTCTCATTGTCTGGATGGGCTAATAGCTGAGTTACCTATTCAGTATATATCCATGTGCACTATGTATACACACACACTGGATTGAGATTTATTTTTTGTGCAATAAGTTTCTCAGTGTCTGTTGTTTCCATTTTCATGTCTCCAAAGCTTTTATGTGAATTCTTCCAGCACGTTTCTCATTATTCTCTCAACCTTTCCTCTGCTAGATGGCTGGGGTTTCCAGACATATAACCTGAAATGTCCTGGGAGAATTTACATAAAAACAATAAAGCCAAGGAAATGGAAACCACAGGATATATACTTTTTTCAATCTTTGCTAAGAAGATCATTGGTTCATATTTACAAAGGAATTCAATTTTCCATTGTGAAGCCAATGTGGGGGGAAAGGGATGGCAGAAATCATTAGGGCTGGCATTTGTCTCATTACTTAAGTGAGTATTCTGATGGTGAGGGTTGTATGCTAATCTCATTAATGATTAAAGAGTTTCACATGCATTATTTGCAGCACATTAAGAAGAATGTACTGTGAAAAATCATATGAATGGTTGGCTCAGGCAATATTAATACATAGACCAACCCTACTTTCCAAACTATCCCCCCCACCTATTTAAGGAAAGTTTATGGGTGGGTTTTTGTTTTGGTCATTTGCTAAATATAGTGGAGTGGTGTTTTTCTACTCTCTAAATTTAACATCTTCTGAAGTCAAATAGATTTAAAACTGATACAATTGTGCAGGGAATAAGTAATGTGATATAGAGACTCTAGGTTTCCAGTTTGAGTTGAGAACAGATTGGTAATAACCAAAAGTTGTTATTGTCCTATTGTTGTGTCTTCATGTTTACAAAATTACTCTGGTGGACTTTGATACTTAAGGGACAGGTGTTCACATCACAGAAACCACCACCGTACTGGCACTTCTCAGATTGTGGAAGTTTTGTTTCTCTTTTTGCGTATATTACTTGGTTTGATTTTTGTTGATAAGGATTCTCTCTCTGGCTGAAAGACCTGACTGTCTCTGGGGGCGTTTTGTTTCTACTCAGGCTTACAGGCCCTTTCCATTTAGAGTTTTTACAAAGTTTTGGTTTGGGGAGGGGTTTAGAAGATAGATTCAGGCCCTATCAGAAAACTCTAATGCTCAAATTACATGGTGTGGGTTATTTCTAGACAATTTTTTCTGCTAATATGCAAGATGGGGTGTCTTCTTTCTCACCTGTTTGTTTCATTGGCTATTGAGGCACTCTCTCAGGTAATTTGAATTAACCAAGCTACTATGGGTATGTCTGCACTGAAGTTGGGAGTGAGCCTCCCAGCCAGGATAGACAGACTTGTACTAGCAGGGCTTGAGCTAGCATGCTAATAATAGCCATGTAGACGTTGCAGCTTCAGCTGCACCTTTGGCCTTCAGGCCTAAAGGGTCAGGTGCACATGAGAGCATTAGCTGCAGCCCAAGTCGCAATGTTCACACTGCTGTTTTTAGAGTGTTAGCTCGAGCCCTGCTAATATGAGTTTGCTTACCTGGCCTGGAGGCTTGCTCCCATCTGCAGTGAAGACATATCCTGAGGTATTATCCATTAGGATGTCTGTCAGAAAGTAATATACGTGGATAATATGCTTTTTGTTTTGGTTTAATCAGTATATTGCATACACTCCATAGTTTGGATCCTGCTCCTGTTTGATGATTTCTTGGGTTACAAAATTAAGTATCATAAACCAGAATTATTGCCCATAAACCTGCCTCCGGTATGCATTTGAATTTGACCCCAAAGAGGTTCCTGGAATCTTTGAATCATAGAATATCAGGGTTGGAAGGACCTCAGGAGGTCATCTAGTCCAACCCCCTGCTCAAAGCAGGACCTAATCCCCAACTAAATCATCCCAGCCAGGGCTTTGTCAAGCCTGACCTTAAAAAGCTCTAAGGAAAGAGATTCCACCACCTCCCTAGGTAACGCATT
This sequence comes from Lepidochelys kempii, assembly GCF_965140285.1. Taxonomy (NCBI): domain Eukaryota; kingdom Metazoa; phylum Chordata; order Testudines; family Cheloniidae; genus Lepidochelys; species Lepidochelys kempii. Next base: position 47,355,021 of record NC_136385.1, on the reverse strand, counting down.
CCAGTGTTTCACCACCCTCCTAGTGAAAAAGATTTTCCTAATATCCAACCTAAACCTCCGCCACTGCAACTACGTAGTTGTCAAGAACTCTTTGAGAGTATCCAGCCTATTCTATCTGAGCTACATGAAAATCACTCCCTGCATTCTTCAAGGCCTAATTAATTGTTCTGAGCTCCTGGTTTGCTAATAGGAAGAGTAAAACTTACCAAAGTTGAAATCCTGCCCAGACTTTATTTTTTTTCAACATGTTTCAAACCTGTATTTTCCCTGAGCTACACAGGATGAGCCTGATTTTCCTCTTGCTTGCTCCATTTTTACTCTGGCATAAATCCATTGGCTTCAATTAAATGGCCCCTGATTTACAGCACCATAATTAAAGGAGGAGCAGGCCCAGGGCATTCTCAAGGTTTATCTAGAGCATTAAAAATGCTAGGTATTATAATTATTATCATCCCTCAGTGTTACATCATGGGAATTTTTTAAAACAACAAAACTAATAGTTTCACAACATATATGATCTTTAAGCATAAAAAGGGGAAAGCTACTGTCTAAAATCTATCGCCAATAAATCCTGACCATGAACCAACTCAGTAGGTTTGTGGAGTCAGTTTTGTTAAATCCTTCACAGAATTCCTGCATTTTAGATGTTCAGATGCACTTGTTCTCCTTTGAGCTTCCTTAAAATTCTCACAGTACCTAAGAGCACTGTCTTCTGCAGGTCACTTATCCTGAGGTCTTGCACTCCTAATGTGTTCTTGAGCTGCTCATTCAGACCCGTAGGGATCACTTCAAGTGCTCCCGTAATCACTGGTATCATATTTATTCTAGTTTTCCATAACCATTCCACTTTGTGAAAGAGTTTTTCATACCTTGCTATCTTCTCTCTTGATTTTTATTTTCTTGTTCTTGTTCTTATTTCTTATTATTTATTTTTTTAAGAAAGGCTCAGGTATAGTGGATCACCCTGCTCAATTTATTATTTTATCATTGGCCAGTAAGACTTAGCTTTATAGCCAGAATGGTAAGGCAAGAAATGTGAATCACCAGGCATGCCCAGCCAGACCATTACATATTTCGCTATATACATTTTGTTTCTTCTCTTCAGTTAGGAACAACATTACAAGTTAACCCATAATTTCACACACAATCTTTGGCACAGAGTTCAAAATGTCCTTCATAAGTGTTTATTTCTTCCCTTAGAGCTTGTCTACACTCCCAATCTGCAGGGGCACTGCTGCACCGGTGCACGGTAGCACTTAGTGAAGACATTACCTATGCTGACAGAAGAGCTGCTCCTGTTGGCGTAGGTACTCCACCTCCCCAGCAGTAGCAATGTTGAGAGGAGAAGCCCTCCAATCGGCATAGCAGTGTGTGTACTGGGACTGGGGGTTAAGTCGGTATAACTACCTCGATTAGTTATACTGACGTAAGTTTGTTGTATAGACCAGGGCTTACTCACACTTACATTATCTCAGACTTTCCTTCTTCTTTATGAAGCACTGGGCTATTATACACAGAAGGCCTCAAATTCTGCTGCCTTTCAGGTCCTGCCTTGTGTCCAAAGATCCTCAAATTCCCTGGTAGCATAGAAATGTACTATACAAGGAGCATTTGAAGACTGGTTACTTATTTTTGTAATGACAGCACTATTAGTACTCATCTAGCTTATACAGATATCTGGTCTGAATATCAATAAAGAGCAAATCCACTTGGGTCCCAGTGATTTTCACCTATTCACTGTATGAAATTATGCACAGGGTTTTTATTCAAACTGGTAGGGTAATTATTAATTTGATTATTTTTATAAACTCATTGTCATGGTGTTTTGTCCCAGGACAAATAAAAAATGTGCAACATACTAAATTAAAGGGTTGCCCTGTCTTATTTTCAAGAATGCCTACAATATTTACAAAGGGTAAAGCTCTGGCTTACTGTCTATGGCTTTCTCTTCTCATTGTTGTTTTTGCGCGTCTGGTTTTAAGGTTGGTCTGAAATTTGAGCTTTTCATAGTCTCTCACTGTGCTTCAGCAACATGTGTCATTAATGAAGTGAATTGGGTAACTAGTCTCACCACTGTTTGTAATTCAGCCTATGACAAGCCCCAGGAAAGCAAGAAAGGCTCAGCCTGCTCTAATTAGGAAAACATGCCTAAGGCACAGTCTGTAGTATAAACAGAGACAGGACAAATCACTTACTAGAAGAAAACCAAAAGTGAGCATTTGGCAAAGATGTTGTGCATTCATACCAAACAAGAAACCTGCTGAACAAAACAATCCCCACACATGGACATCAGAATGACTCACTGTCACAAGAATAAAGAACCATTGCCAGTGAGGGGGAATATGAAGAGGCACTAGAAAGAAAGATCCTATAGGGTGCTGAAATATATTTAATCAGAGTAATGATTTCTAAGATTAAAAAATAAAATCTGAATCAACAGTACCAAAAGTATATTATTATGCTTAGTATGACTATAATAACAATAATTAATAATGGGATGGCTTTAATTAGCAGCTACATATACATTTATCTAGGGCAGTGGTTTTCAACCTGTGGTCTATGGAACCCTGAGTGTCCGCAGACTATATCTAAGGGGTCAGTGAAAGGTTGTCATTATCATAGAACAGTGGTTTTCAACCTGTGGTCCGCAGACTCCTGGGGGCCCACAGTCTATGTCTAAGATTTCCAAAGGGGTCTGCACCTCCATTCGAAAATTTTTCAGGGTCCACAAATGAAAAAAGGTTGAAAACCACTGGTCTAGGGTGCCACATTTCAGGGAATAGTGCAATAAATCTAGGGGAGTTCCACCAAAGGAAGCCATTTTAAAGAAGGGATTGTGGAGTGTGGCAAATTCCTCATGGTAAGGGGGATGCTGGAAGAAAGTAAAAGAGATAAATTAAAATAGGTACTATTTAGTAATTCTATCTGAGAATCGCAAAGTATTTCATAAATACTACTTTAGTAAGCCTCAAACATGCCTGTGAAGTGACTACAACATGCATTTTATACATTGGGATGCTGAGGCAAGTGGAAGATCAATTAAAATTACTTTCCCAAGATCACACATGAGTTTTCTGTTTAGTTAAGACAGCAAGTGGCTGTCAGAACCAGGATTATTCCCAGGTTTCCTGACTTTCCTGCTCTAACCACAGCATACTATCCTATATATCAGGGATCGGCAACCTTTGGCACGCAGCCTGCCAGGGTAAGCACCCTGGTGGGCCGGTTTGTTTACCTGCCACATCCACAGGTTCGGCCGATCACAGCTCCCACTGGCCGCAGTTCGCTGCTCCAGGCCAATGGGGGCTCCGGGAAGCAGTGTGGGCCGAGGGATGTGCTGGCCACCGCTTCCCACTTATGTAAATGGAAGAAGACTATAATTAATAATAATGCATTACATAATGATTTTCATTCCTAAATGTCAAACTGCTTTACAAAAGAGGGTTAGTATGACTATGCGGATACGGCAACTGAAACAAGGGTGAAATGACTTGCTCAAAGTCACACAACAGATCAGTGGCCAGCTGGGAACAGAACCTAAGTCTCCCAGCTCCTAAGGAATGGGAGTCATTTATGTTCATTAAATGAGGTGGAGAACCACCTGTTTCATGTGACAATGTAACAAGGTACACACAGAGTGATGTTCTGTCCATTCAGAATGTTTTGAGTGATGCCTCTTTAATAGAAGAATGGAAAGGGTTGTTAGAACCAGAGCCTTCTCTGAGGTTTAGGAATGACTCTTTGAGCTGAACAGTTGGAGAAAGAAGAAGATGGGTGGGAGGGGGAGACACTGATGGCAGCAGTTTGTCTTTGAGGAGAAGACTGGGAATAGCTAGAGAAAAAATGAACAGAAATCAGTGTAAAGTGCACCTGGAGAGCAGCATAAAGGTGATTGGAGTATGGTGAAGAAAAGAAAAAGGGTAGATCAAAAGCAACAGAAAGAAAGCAAGAACAAAGAAAATAGTAGAGAAAGAAAGAGAAACAGACCTACCTGAAAAGATAAATGTACTCCTAATTCTCCTCAGACTGCATTAAGGGACATATTCTGCCTCTGCCTCCATGTCCATAGAAGCCTGGCAGTGAAATACCGTAATTCTGCTGTGCAAAGGGGGCACGGAAGTAGGGGAACTATACATACATACTGGGTGTGCACTACTGCGGATAGTGTGGAACTCTCTTCCAGGAATCCCCGCGTGGCAGTGTGAAAAGATCAAGGTTCCACAACCAGTTTGCAGCTTAGAGGGAAGACGCGCCCCCATCCCTTCCACATATGCCCTACACATCCATATGAGATCCTTGGTGTCTGCTCGGCTTAGCATTTGCCCCGAAAGGTATAAGAAGGGTTTGAATTGCTGACTGGCCTGTTTAAATAAATATACTTGTTTATTTTTACCACACTGAGTAAAGTCTTATAAATATAGTAATGTCTCTGATAAGTGTAAACCAGCTCACGAGGTGTCAATAGCAATATGGAGGTGCTTAGGTTGTGAGGGTGCACGGATGAATCCACAGCTAACAGAATGGAGATTCGTAATCATCCATGCTTAGTTATGGCTCTTGCAGATTGGAGTAGTGGCCTATAATTTAGCTCAGAATGTTCGTGCTGATGAAAGAGTCACAAACTAGAGAAAATAATCTAAAAATTAAAGCTTAATGCAGCTTTCATTGATCTTAATGGAGGTTTTACCACTTATGTCATTAGAGGCAGGATTGGGTCCTACATTACTATATATATAGGGAAACTCAGCAAGAACAATTCCACATAAGAGCTCATAAACACATGAAATAGGTTACTGGGGAAGAAATTGGAGCAAAGAGTTATTAAAGAGTTTAAGAGAAACCTAGATTTGTGTCTGAAGAAAGAAGGAATTGAAAGGTAAAGTGACAAAGCAGGAAGGTGGAATTATGACCAATCAAAAGAGAGCAGGTGGTCAGGCAGAATGGGTTGTAAATCCATTACCTGTTCTTAGAAATTTGCACTCTTTATGAATAATTCATTGTTTTTCCATTATCCTTGTTCTGGAACAGTTGCTTACTTTTTAAAAAGCAGAGATCTACATGTGGATTATTTGTATAACATGACAGTGAAATGTACTCCATCGCACAGCATCGGTCAGTTAATTCCTATGGAAAACTAGCTCATCATTCCTTTCTAATCAGTCACAGTACAAAAAATGTCTTAGTTACAAATCATGTGATTAGCATTACAGGGAAAAAATGTTATTATTTTCAACCTAAAATATTTCATTGGCTCTGTGATGGAATTTAACATCAAGAATAGATCTTCTGTGTTTCACTGTGTTCATAACTTCAGTGTAGTTAACTAAGAAAGTCATGTTTAATGCATAATATTCTCAGACAGAAAGTACTTTCTTAAAAATCATTCGTCTATAGAAAGAAAAGGAGTACTTGTGGCACGTTAGAGACTAACCAATTAGTCTGAAGCTCACGAAAGCTTATGCTCAAATAAATTGGTTAGTCTCTAACGTGCCACAAGTACTCCTTTTCTTTTCGCAAATACAGACTAACACGGCAGTTACTCTGAAATTAGTCTATAGAGTCTATTTTGACTTCAGTCCATGTAAGTAACTCCCATAGTATCAATGCAATGCTTGAATATGAAAAGTGAGGAGGACTCAAAAGAATACTTGTAATAGGGCCATTTATGGGTAGAGGGATCCAGAAGACCCTGTTCCAGGGAATTGGATTGGACAAAGGCCCAGAAAATGGCCTGATAGCAATGAGAGGAAGCAGTCCCAGGAAATTAGGATTTGGATGGGGGAAAAAAATCCCAAGACACTGTTCCTTAAAGGGCTTGGGATGAGGAACCCTGTTGAGGGTGAAGCAGGGCTCTCCTCTCTTCCAGCTGATACAGAGGAGCTCTCTGAAGGAAAGCAGTATATAGACTGCCTCCTCCCTCAGAATGGAGGAGACACTGAAAGAGAAAGAAACTAGGGCCAAGTGTCAGCTAGAAAGGGCTAAGGTGATGGCTTTGGGTGGAGTAGAGTGAGGAGGTGGAAGAGCTCCGTGTTTGGCAGAAGAACCAGGGCTAAGTATGAACTTTTGTGTCATGGTTATGGATCTTATTTTGGGACTCTTTGAGGACTGTTTGAACCATTTGTTATTAAGGACTCTGAGGACTGTTTGAATCTTACTAAACTAGACCTAGGTGAAGGTCACAAAAGAGATGTTGTGGCATGCTTAAGGGGCCTGAAGAGGGAGCTAGGAGGAGCAGAGTGCCTTCAAAGTGACCCCTGGTCATGGGGGGTTGCTCAGAAAATGGCTGCCCTGTCACAATATAGGATAAGAAAATTATATTTTTATAATAAAAGAATAGTTTCAGAACATACTAAAATGAAAAAAAAATACAAACCCAGTCACACCTTAAAAACCCATCAAAAATCATATTACCCTCTAAGCAACTAAACAACATTGCTGTTGAACTCTTGTCCTCCTGTTACCTCCCCCCTCCTGTTACCTCCCTCTCCCCCTGTTGCTTTTTGTGTCCACAGTGGATAGATTCTGACACCCTTAGTTATGTTGAGTAGTACTTCACTGTAATAAGTAGCCCCATTGAGTTTTTTGGGGATGCTGGTGGAATAAGTTGCTACTCAGTGTGAGTAAGAGTGGCAGAATCTGACCTTTAGATTATAAAATCTTATGAGCAGGAACAGTGTCTTCTGTATGTTTTGTGAAGCACGTAGCAAACTGCTGAGCATGTTAAAAAACAACAGTAGTAATCTGTGCAGATAAGGTTTTTCTTATTGTTGAATGGTTGTAAGAGCTATGGTACCTTAAAATTATTTTGAGCCGATTCTAGAAGTGATAATGTCATAGATTATTGTGGTAAGCATCCATTTTCCATCATCCTGGACAGAATGTTGTACATGCCTAGCCAGATACAGATCAGCAGTCGCCTTTCTGTATTAAGGGAGGTTACATAAGAGCATCATCATCAGTAGTGATTCCTTGATGAATACATCAAGTCTATGATAAAGACGAACCAATTTATTATTATTTAGATTTGCGGTTGTCAACACAATGTCATTTGGTATTTTTACTCAGACTGTGTTCTATAGCAATGAATTCACAATTGTGACAGATAGCAATAAAACTTTATGAACATTTTTGAAGTAGTTATAAATGATGTGTGAACTATACTTATAGAAAATGTTTGTGGTAAAGCAAGTTTACACAATACGAAGTAAATCGTATTTCCTTGCAGTGTCAAAATAGTTTGTAGATGTTATTCATAAAAATGTGAATTTTAGTGCAGAATTGATAAATGCTTATGAAACCAACATGTGCAATGGGTTTATAAAGACAATGTTAACTTCTGGCATGCCTAATTTTGATGACAGTTGAAATGATAAATCCAGTTGTTACTTTCAAGCGTGACTGAATTCTTTTGAAAGTTTGCCCATTTTCAGAATATTTATGTCTCTTCTTCAAGCTGCCAAACACAGAGATGACACATACTGCCCTCAATCTGTTCATTCCTCTACTCTATTTAATGAAGATTATAAACATTGGGGCATCTGACACCATAGCATGGACGCTGAATTCTCATATGATCAGATGGGGCCTCCTGCATGACACAGGCCATAGAACTTCACCTAACAATCCCCCATCAAGATAAATAACCTCTGATTGAGATAAAGCTTTTATTTTAGAGGGAAAAAAATCCAGTTTTGATTTAAAGACTCCACATGATGGAAAACTTATCACAGCTTTTGGTGTCTTATTAATTACCCCCAAACACACTTCAAATTTGTATCTTATTTCCAGTTTGAACTTTGCTGACTCCAACTTCCAGCCATTAGAGCCTCTAGTATATATACCTTCTCCCTGTGTAGATAATTATAGACCATGATCACGTAATCTCTTAACCTTCTTTTTTCCTAAATTTAATCGTTGAAACTACTTTAGAGGTATATAAGGCATGTCTTCTAGACCACAAATCATTTTTATAACTCTTCTCTGAATCTTTTCCAATTTTTCAACATCTTCTTAAAAATGTGGACAACAGAAGTGGATGGTCTCACCAATGTCATACTCAGAGGTAATGTCACTCTTCCGATTCTTAAAGTTATGTGAATGGCCATGTATAGTACATATTGTCCTAAATGTGGTAGTAATTTTGACACAGAATAGCAATAATTGAAATTGAGTGTGCATTGACTAAGACTTTGTGCGGAACCATAGCATCCCCTCACAAGCTGCTTTCTCCTCAGGCCTCCCCAAGCCCTGTTCACTCTGCTACCCCCTCCACGTAGTTGCCCCTCCCCTCAATGTCCACTTATACCCCAGGTTCCTTTGGTGGTGGTCTGTGTCTGGATGTTACCAGAATGAGTGCATAAAGTTGAATGTTTGTTGGGACTATGGTTGTTCAGCTAGAAGGAACCAAGGAAATGTGAACAAAACAGGACAAAATTTCAAAAGGGGAGCATTTTTATGTTTCCTCTGCAAAAGTTAACAAGTTAACATAAACTTACACAGAAAATTCAATGATTCTTTGATAAAATACTGTGTTAAATTTAGACTCTAAATTCAGTTATTAAAGTAGAAAACAGAGATTTTAGTTCTGACCTTTAAATACAAATCTCAATGCACTCGTAATTGTGGTGTCACTATCGATGGCTCCAATGTTGATTTCAGATGCATGCTTGGTAGTTCTGTAGTAGACTGTTCCAACCAGTCCTTCTTGGATAGGGTTTAATCTAAATTGTACAGGTGTTGTGGATTTTAACTGTTGTACAGTATGTTGCATATTCCCCTTCTAGCATTTGACAGTTCTTTTCCAAGTGATGATGAGTAATCATAGCAACTAAAACAATAAAAGTATAAAAAGATTAAATATCATCAAAGCTCTATGAGAATGAATCATCTTTTACTACCAATCAAGGGTGCTGGAACAATTTTTATAGTGGGGGTGCTGATCATGGAAATTATGTATTTGGTGTTAGTTATTACTACTTCAAGCCAGGGAGTGCAGCAGCACCCCTAGTTTCAGGACCACTGCTACCAGTTGCAGATCTTGGAATGTTTGGTATACGCTCTCCATATGAAGGAGGTGTCCACATCTCATTCTGGCTAGAAAGCCTTTGCACTACCTTTTTGAATCTTTCCATAGTCATGTATACAAATGTGCATTTGACTTTTTAATCATTGAAAATCTGGAGTAGGCTCAGAGCTTGAGTCCATGTGTAGGATTTCTCCTAAATTTAGTGGGAAGTCATGTGCTTTGAGGATAGTGCAGGCATGGAAGACTCAACTAGAGACACAGAACATTTTCTAAATGGAATGTTTTTAAAGTTTTCTATTAGATGACAGCAGGTCGTTCAGCAATACAGTGGTACTGGAAAGTTCCTTCTCAGCTCAAGACTGAATTGATGTGGAATATAAATGTTGTTCATTATCCTTTAAAAGATTGTTTCTCAAGGTCACATGAAGTGTTTCACTTCACTTTAGTTTTTGTTAGATTTTTATTTTAATTCAGTATTTGTTCTGTTAGTCTTTTCCTGGGCATAAAAGTGTGGAGTTTTGAGGGCTATGCACAGTTTTGGAGCTATCCCTCTATGTTCCTGACCAGGATCTTGGACTAAACAGAGAAGAGACTGCCCCCAGAATATCCATCCCAAGTTTTACACTGTAAATGCTGAGCCAGGACTTGAGGAGTTTAGTTAGTGATGTGCAGATACTTACAAGATGGATAAAGGTCATCATAGTTATGTACTTCACCATGGAGTCTCAGTGATTTGATTGAAAAAAAACCAACTGAGCAGGTAATAGCCATCAAACCAGCAAGGTTTAGAATAGCCAGTCAGGATACATAAATTTACATAAAGCCTCCACTTACTGATCAGCTGATTGGTTAATAATCAGAGTACAGTAATTTGCTTACATATAGTATTGAGAAATAACCATGCATTAATTATGCAAATCAGGTTTCCCAGCTGATCCAAGTGAAAAAAATTGCATTACTGAGAAATAAGGGTCAGTATGAGCTGCATCTCTCCACAGGGACTGGTTAAGACAATTCCATTTCAGTATAGTGGTTCATAATATGCATTGGGTAGAGCTATTAAATAGCATTATAAGAGAAACATAATTGTGTGCTGTTCATCTGGGGCTTTCTTATGGAAAGCGATAACATGATGCCATTAGGAAAATCAACAAGACAATAATCTCCATCCATTCACAAGAGAAGCAGAAGTTTGAACATCTGTTTCCCCCTATTGAATTCATGAAAGGGCTTCTCTGCACATACAAAAAATGGACTAATAAACAACAGTTGGGGAACATTATCTCTAACATTCATCATAACATTGAAATATACCGAATGCAATAAAAGGGAGGTGGGTGTTTAAACAGCTTTCCAAACAAAACACCTCACCAATTAGTAGATCTTTTAAAAGTGTAACATTGAGTTATTAATGTATCTATTTTAAATTAATTATAGAAGAGCATGAAATCTTGTTGGGAAAAGTGTAATTAACGCTCACTGTCAAAGACACAATGCCCACAAGAGATAAAGCTGAAATTATGTCACCTTGGGCAGCAAAATCAAACGGGTTATAACATAAAATGGTGCTAGTAAGTGCTAAAAAAAAAAAAAAAAATCCTAGCCAGCAATTTTTGGGAAAAAAAAGTTTAAGCTTAAAATATGGGATCCCCCTCCCCCCAACACAGTTTTGGAAGGGGAATAATAATAAAAGGAACTTTGGACCTAAGCGCCAAGTTCCTGCCAAGGGCTTGTAACACAATATCTCAGAGTTTCAAGGGTAATTCAGTGTCAATTGCGCTTGCCGTCCCCCAGAAAAAGTAAGCATTTAACTTCCGTTCGGTCTATGTGGACTGATGAAATGTAGGAAATCTGTTTCTGGAGGGGGAGTGGGGTGTGGGGGGGGAGGTTTCCCAAAGAGAGCACCAAGTGGAGAGATCAGAAGTATGAAGAGTGGCCGAGCTGCTGGCGGTGTGCTGAGGCTGGGAGAACGGGACGGGCTGCAGGAGGAGAAGGGCTTTGTGGCATTGCAAGAAGAAAGTGAGTGAGATTTTTTCCAAGCAAGCGCCTAAGGAGTGCGGGGTGAGGCATGCTGGCCACTAATAAATGGCTAACGAGGGAAGAGAGCTCTGTTTACTGCTACTGTAGTTCGTGCAGGCGTTTGGCTGGATTTACCGAAGTCAGAGCCCGGGCTCCTTTAAAATGTGTTTGATTTGGTTGTTTGTTTCACGGTTGCAGTTGAACAGAGAGAGAAAGGGGTCGGGGGATTTAAGTAAGATAACGATTATTTCCCTTCAGCCTGTCACCTTAGAGCGGGGTTTCTTTTGTTTTCCTCCTCTAATCTTGAAATTGCAAGAACTCTCACGTCCAAAGAGTTTGCGAGTCAGTGATTAATGGGGATACAGCAGGGATAACTGCTTCGAGCGCTGCAGCAGAGAGGTAGGGAAGGGACGGGGAGAGCTGGGCTAGGAAGTTTGCAAATTGCAATCGGTGCGCTCCTGCACAGGTAAAAATCTTTCGTTTGCCTACTCATTGAGGAAGCAATTCCCATCCCCCCCCCTTGAAAATCCGGAGTTTGAAAGTGTCAGGGGGGTAAAGTGTGTGTGTGTGTGTGTGGGGGGAACGTTAATGATTTGAGGATCATTATTTCCAGTTCAGAGCTTGCCAGGGTGCAGCCTCTCCGCGCGACTAACAAGAACGCTTTTGAATGCAAATAAACCTTCCATGAATGTTTGCATTGTCTCTCCTTTAATGAGTCGGACTTGGGAAGCTGTGTTATACACCACCCACGGAAAAGCCATCAGTCCGGGTGTATATGCATGGGCCCCGAAGAGAGCAAAATAATACTAACCACCCAGAATAGTATGGATCAGACGGTGAGATGCTCACTTACTTGGGTTCGGGGTAGGGGTGAGTGTTTGGCAACAAAATATTCAGAATGATCCCAGGAGGAGAATATTTTTTGCCTTAGTTGCATGAAAATCTTGTAAATTTCTAGCGCACCATTCGGGACCCTTCTCTGCTTTGTGTCTGGTCTTACCCCGTTCACCAACCCTCGAGCACTATGGTTGGAAGAAAAGGGAAAGGTAGGTTGTTTATATATGACAGCACTGTCCAGTGGAAATATATCTCTGCATCAAACGAAGGAGCAAGTGTTTGGTGGGCTGCGGGCAAGCTATAGTGTCATCACTGCCCACAGAGCTGGGCCACTGGAATTAGGGCGATCTTGACACCCCCCAAAGGACTGGCAGGACAGCACTAATTCCAAACTGAGCTCTTTTCCTTTGCCTTCTTTCTCACGCAATAAACACAAGCAGCAGAAGGGAGGGCAGGCTTTGCCTTTTATGCTGGGATCTTCTGGTTCATATTGTTTTTAGAAACGATCCATTCCTGTTCGAGGAATGTCTCCCCTTTTTGCAGCCATGCTGGGCAGCAGGGCGATCGCCTAGCAGCATGGCTTGCTCTGGCTGCACGTGAAAGGTAAAGGGACTGAGAGCATTCTTTGCTAGTATCTGGGGTAAACGCATTGCAGCCTTCCTCTCCGCCAGCCCCGGAGCATGTCTGACATTTCTTTGAAATTGTGGGGGGTGGGGTGGGGTGGGGAAGGTACTTTTCTTTTAGTCTCCACGCACATTAAAGCTTGGATTGTTTCTTCGCTGCCGAGCCCAGGCTGTGCCAAGTGTAATGATTTTGTGATGTGGATTATGATTTAATAGGAAATTAGCTGACATTCCTAAATTCATTTCATATGGTACAATCGGCCATCTGATGAGAATTACATTGTGGAACCCAGGTTGGAACCTCAGCCAAATCGTGATGAAGGAGGTGAGGCAGTGAGGAACTAGCAATCCTTCCAGCCACCCAGCTCTTCTTGATTTTCAGTGGGACCTCGGCCCCTGAATCACTTAGGGGCTTTTGAAAAAAAATTACATCTGTTCTCATTATAATTTGATCAGAAAGGAGACAGGCTTAATATTAGGGGCACCTGTCCTGCTCCCATGTTAGTCATTTTAAGCTTGGCCATTGATTTCATGGGAGCCGGAGCAGGCCTAGCAACATTTAAGAATGAAATGCAAAGTCATAGGAGCTGCTGATTATTGGCAAGAAACCCACATTATTCTGCAAAAAGAACAGGAGTACTTGTGGCACCTTAGAGACTAACAAGTACTCCTGTTCTTTTTGCAGATACGGACTAACACGGCTGCTACTCTGAAACCTGTCATTATTCTGCAGGCATTTTAAAAAAAATAATTAAACTCATCAGGCAAACACCTATTAAAATTTGCCATCTGTAATACACATTATCACTTCTTTAGCTAATGGAGACTAAGGTTTAGATTTGACCTTTCTGTACAATTTTTTTAACAATCATTTTGATTAGGCAAGTAGAAAAATGAGGAGTAAGGGCTAGACCCTGCAGTCCTGCAAGTCAACTATCAGGATTTTTGTCTGCCTTAAGAATCAGGATCATTACCTAGAACGTATCATTTTATGGCAAAGTTAATATCGAACATTCCTAAAGCTTTGTTATTATGTGTGAGAGAGAGAGACAAACAACATTCCTGCTTTCCTTTTGGTCGAACAAACATTTTGCAAGACAGCAACGCTGTCTGTGGTAAAAACAGTATTGGAAATTCCTAGGCTTTCAGTAACCTAGAATATTTTTTTTTAAAGTTAATTTGTTGCTGGCTTCAAACCAAGGGTCTTATAAGTTCAAAATATCAATATACAATCCTGTGCTAGGTTCCAGATACACATTTTAAGTACAGTGCACATTTGTATCCTGTATGTTCATAACACAAGGGACAAATGCTTCTTGTGAATCAGAGTTTACTTTATCAGTCTAGATCACATTTTGATGTAAGCCCTTAAAAATTCTAATTGATTAATGAGTTTCAGATGGTGATTCCCTTCTATTCCCCCTCCTTTTTAACATCTACAGTATACTCCAAGCTAATCTGGGAGAGCACCAGAAACACTGAGCTAAATTAGTTGTGTATAGTTATAAGGATAATAAAAGAACTAGAAAAATGAATTTCTTACAAAAATATAATCTTGGTTTCTGCATCTGTGCAAATAGGTTTTATCCTATTAATTGTTGTAGTTAGAAAAGACAATTAAAATGAGTGTTATAACCATCTTGGTCCCAGGATATTAGGAGACAAGGTGAGTGAGGTCCCATAAAAGATACTACTTCACCCACCTTGTCTCTCTAATTAAAATTAGAGATCTGTGTACTTAAAATAATGTAAGTAAGAGTAACATATAATATTTTATATAAGGTAAAATTCTTTAAGGGTTCAGTAAGAATAATATATCATGGCAGCAAAATCAGAATTGGATAAGTATAGTCCCTATTATTCCATAAGAGTTAAAGGGTACGATGAGGGCAATTATTGCAGTTCTCTATAGTAAGTCATAGCATCTTAGAAGTCAGAGATGACAAGACCGATAAGTTCATATATAGTCCATCCTTGCCAACAGCTGATTGTTATCTATATTTTATTTAGTGCTATTTTTAGTCCAGTTTTAAGTGTCTCAAGTGATGGACATTCCCCTACTTCATTTGGGAGATTATTCTACTGTCTAGCAGATCTTGTTACTGGGAAGAATTTCCTGACACTAAGGAAAACAATTTCATAAATTGTTGTTCACCTCTGTGGCTATTGGGAAGAGGTTAATCAATGTATATATTAGGAACAAAACAAAAGATTATTTCAAATGCAGCATTTAGTCTGTAGACTAATCTCATACATATTCTGAGTCTGCAGGACCATAAGCCCTGGGCAAAGGACAACTTGTAGTTTTGTTTTTAATAACATTAGTAAGATCAAATTTTCAAATGTGGGTGTTTAGATTGCACCTGCATATTTTATGCTCAAAATCATTGTGTATGCAAAACCTGTATTTGTTCTCCTGAAAGCAATGATTGCATGCAAGGGACCCTGTTTGTTTGCAGGTTCATGTTTGCTTAAACAAATACACAAACAGACTTTGTGTTTGCAATTTATGGTGCCCTAATGATGAAAATTTGATCTATTAAAGTCTCTATTTTTTAATATCCTCTTTTGCTAACCCCCCAAATATATAGTTATTTGCATATGCTTACTTCAAAATGAGTCAACCAATGCACCAAACAACACTCTGAAATTCTGCTGAAGGGCCAGAATTTTGTTCTTTTCCATATCCTTCTTGATGTGATTAGAACTAGCAGGGAGATCCAGCAGAGACCCATGCCAGATACTCATGAGCTCTGCTTTGGCTTTTGATCCTCACTTCTTCTCCCTTTCCAAAATGACTGCTATCCAATACCATTACCTTCTCTCCAAGTCAGCAAGAAATTGAGAGAGGGACATCAGCTGCAACTGCAGACAAAGGCAGTGTACACCGCTTCTGTGTAGCATTATAGATTGCAGTCCCTGTGGTGAAAGCACTGGCTACTCACTTCCAAGATGTTTTCCCACTGGTACCAGTGACTGTGAAGCTACTGCAGAGTTGCGTATCATGTGAACCTTTTACTTTATAGTATACTTTGCTTCTTCTGCAGCTAGCAGGCTTTCCCAACTCTCATCTCACACAAGAGGGAATTTAGCATAAACCCTGAATATTTGAGTTCTATGCAGATGGAATGAAATTCACCCCTCTAATCCAGGTGCCAGTTGTGAAGAACATGTGGGCCACTGGATCAGCATAAATGCAGATCTGCAGTTCCTTCAATAGTCCTAGATAACACCATCTCACTTGCAAATTGACTTTCGGCATTGGTCCCACATAGGCTGAGTCAATGATAGTAAGGGGGAATTTAAGTACATTAGGAACAAAAAGAATCCTAACAATAGTATTGTTCCATTTCTAGATAGAAATGGTAGGAATTATCAATAATAAGCAGAAAAGGCAGAAGTGTTCAATAAATATTTCTGTTCTGTATTTTGGAAAAGCAGATGATGTAGTCATATCATATGGTAACACTCTTTCAATTCTGCTAATGTCTCAGGAGGATGTTAAACAGCAACTACTAAAGTTGGACATGTTAAATCAGCAGGTCCAGATAACTTGAATCCATGAGTGTTAAAAGAGCTGGCTGAGGAGCTCACTGGACCATTAATGTTGCTTTTCAATAAGGCTTGGAACATTGAGGAAGATCCAGAAGATTGGAAGAAAGCTAATGTTTTTAAAAGATAAACTGGATGACCTGGTAATTATAGGCTTGTCAGACAGAGATTGATCCTGAGCAAGATAATGGAGTGACTGATATGGAATTCTAATAAAGAATAAAAGGAGGGTAATATAATTAATGCCAATCAACATGGGTTTATGCAAAAGTGATCCTGTGAAACTAACTTGATATCTCTTTTTTGATGAGATTAGAAGTTTGGTTGATAAAGGCAATAGTGTGGATACTTAGACTTCTGTAAGGTGTTTGACTTGGTATTGCACAACATTTTGATTAAAAAACTAGAACAACATTAAAATTACAATGGTTGACATTAAATGGATTAAAAGCTTGCTAACTGTGATAGGACTCAAAATGTAATAGTAAATGAGTAATCATTGAGTGGAAATGTTTCTAGTGGAATCCCGCAGGGATCAGTTCTTGGCCCTATGCTATTTAACATTTTTATCAATGACTGTAAGAAAACAAAAAATCATCACTGATACAGTTTGCAGATAACCCAAAAATTGGAGGAGTGATAAATAATTAAGAGAACAGTGCAATCTGGATTACTTGATAAACTGGATGCAAGCAAACAATATGCATTTTAATATGACTAAATGTAACTGTATAAATCTAGGAACACAGAATGTAGGTCATACTTACAGGATGGGGACTCTATTCTGGGAAGCAGTGACTATGTAAGAGTTGGGGTGGGGAGGGGAACGGTGGATAAACATCTGAACATGAGCTCCCAGTGTGATGCTGTGGCCAAAAGAGCTAATGTAATCCTTAGATATATAAACAGGGGAATCTCAAGTAGGAGTAGTGAGGTTATTTTACCTCTGTATTTAGCACTGATATGACTGCTGCTGGAATATTGAGCCCAGTTCTGGCGCCCACAATCTAAGAAGTATATTGATAATTTGGAGAGGTTTCAGAGAAGAGGCACAAGAATGACTAAAGGATTAGAAAACATGTTTTGTAGAGACAGACTCAAAGAGCTCAATCTATTTAGATTACCAAAGAGAAAGTTAAGGGGTGACTTGATTACGGTCTATAAGTGTCTATGTGGGAACCCAATATGTAATAATGGGCTCTTCAGTCTAGCAGAGAAAGGTGTAACATGATCCAATGGCTGGAAGTTGAAGCTAGACAAATTCAAATGGGAAATAAGCTGTATATTTTTAACAGTGAAGGTAATGAACCAGTGGAACAATGTATCAAGGGTTGTGGTGGATTCTCCATCACTGACAATTTTTAAATCAAGATTGGATGTTTTTCTAAAAGATACACTCTAGCAATTATTTTGGGGAAATTCTATGGCCAGTGTTATACATGAGGCCAGACTAGATCACAATGGTCCCTTTTGGCCTTGGAATCTCTTAATCTGGGCCAGCACAGATACCAGTTCCATGGCATGTAGCAGGTGCATAGTTACCCCATTCTGCTGCTCAGCATACCCATGCAGCTTCATGCTAGGCTTAAGTGGTATAGAGAAACTTGTGGTAGGCCCTAGGACCAGGAATGAATTGGGTGAGAGTACTGAACACAGTATCTATTTGGCTTGTGAAAATACTTGCCAAACACCCTTTTTAAATCTTGGTGTGAGTGTGTTTTTTGTTTGTTTGTTTGTTTTTTAATAGCTGAACACAAATCTCATGAATGGTTCTGCTTTCTGCGGCCCTGGATGCTGAAAACTTCTATTAATCCACAAAGCAAGTAGTGCACTGGTAGCTACAGAATAAGGTTTACTATACTGCTGCACTACTCTGCCTCACCTCTGACCTGGAAGGACAAACTCTAGGGATGAGAAAAGAATTTGGGCTGTGCAGCTGTTCAGCCCCTTACTCTGTCTGCTGAGACTGCAGGCACAGGGCCTGATGTGAATGCCCATCCAGCACCAAATGGACCAAGACAACAAAATTCATTTCATGGAGGCCACTGAATAGCCTTCAGCTGGTAACAACTTTTAGTCATTGCTTACCTGTGCTGATTTGAAATGGTAATTTAGAGGTGAAAGGTGCTATATCCCATTACTATTTCCCTATTTATGATACGTATATGTCCCTCATTACCCTAGGGTCTGAGCACCTCACAATGCCCCTGTGGCAAAGGGAAATGCTATTATCCCCATTTTATAGGTGAGGAACTAAGGCCTACATCCTCAAAGGAATTGAATGTATTGAAATCAATGAGTGAGGTGCCTTAATACCTCTGAGGATCTAGGCCCAAGTGACTTGTTCAAGGTTATAGAAGAAGTCTGTATTGGAGCAGGGAATTGAACACACATCTTCAGAGTCCTAGGGTAGGCCTTAGCCACTGGACCATCTCACCTCTCTGCCCTATGTTCTCTCTTCTATCCATCTATGCTTTTTAATACACAACTAGACAGCAAGTGTGAAAAATCGGGACAGAGGTTGGGGAGTAATAGGAGCCTATATAAGAAAAAGACCCCAAAATTGGGACTGTCCCTATAAAATTGGGACATCTGGTCACCCTACTTACACCTGATGATCATTGACAGACATCAGCAGATAGTTTAAATTACACTGCTGGCAACACACTCAGTTGAGTTACAATACACAGAAAACTAAATGTGCCACTGTAAAGCAAAATAAAAACTTCACTGTTTGGTGGGAGCAAACAAGGAGGAATGTAACTTTCCAGCTTGTTGAAACTGTTACGTGTCATTAGGTGTACTGTAAACTATCCTGAACTGAATTCTTTACCTAAACAATGAGCCTAAGAATTTGAGATGCCTTATTGCTGTCACAGGGGTGGGGAAAAAAAGGATTGCACTGCATAAATATGACTTGCAACAAAACAGACTGTAAGTAACGTTCTGTCCTAGCTTATGTCACTTTCAGAAGAGTAGTGGACGAAATTTATTTCTTGAGGAGCAAGGCATTTTAGTGGTAAGTTTTAAACATTCTTATGCGTGTCTGGTGATAGGTTCAGTTTCTTAAAGAAAAGCTGACAGATTCCATAACAAGAGAAATTCTACATGCATTTCTACAAATTGATGTTAATGCTTTGTTATAGCTGATGTTATATCAATGGCTTTACTGTTTAAAATACAATAATGTTTGGGGGTAAAATGCTGGTAACTTAAGGCTAGACTGTCAAGTCCTTAATGATTTCAATGAGGGAAGGGATGAGCCAGTGCTAGAGTGGCTTAGGGGTTCAGTTCCCTGCTGTGCCACAGACCGTATCTGTGACATTAGGGAAGTCACTTAGGGCATGTCTATTCTGTAATAAAAAACCTGCAGCACCAAGTCTGAGCCTGGGTCAGCTAACTTGGACTCACAGTGCTCGGGCGTGTGGGGCTAAAAATTGCAGTGTAGCTGTTTGGGCTGGGACTGGAGTCTGGGCTCTGAGAGCTGTCATGGGGGAAGGATACCGAAACCTGGTCTCCAGCCCGAGCCTGAATGTCTACACTGCAATTTTATAGTGCCATGAGCCCGAGTCAGCTGACCCGGGTCAGCTGTGGCCATGCCATGGATCTTTTATCACAGTGCAGAGGTACCCTACATTTCTCTGTGTTTGAGTTTCTTCTCTGTAAACTTGGGATAACAATACTTCCGTATGTCACTACATAAATACATTAAAGATTGTGAGTTTTTCAGATACTATGGTAATGGGGATCAAAATATAGAAAGTTCATTTCCCCTGAGCAAGGACTGCAAGATCCAGCCTTGGTTATGGCTGGAATTTTCAATAGGAGCTAGGTGCTCAACTCCCACTGATTTTCAGTAGGATTTGAGTGTCTGTCTCCCTTAGACTTCTTTGAAAATCCTAACCAATGTGTAGAGAAATGATACTAGGCAACATTTGGGCTGGTAATGCTAATCAAATTAAACAAGTGAGACAAGTGTTTAAGTGGAAGCCAGAAATTTTATCGCACAGTCACTGTGGAAGGTTAAATTAAGTTTGGATGAACTTCCCAGATTTAATATGAGGAAGGTCAGTGTTAGCACACAAAAAACAACTCAAAAAACAATAAAGAATTCCACAACTTTGCCACTGGTACTGACAATTTGAAGCACATGGCCAAACCTACCAATCTTCAGCCTTTTCTTTTAGGCTGATGTTATTCTCAAAGTGGTCATGGGTGTCAAAGGTAAGTGGTTAGCGGCGGGAGATAAGACAGGTTGGTGGAGAAATGGGGGAAAAAAGGGGAACCCTCCTTCCCCTTTAGGAAGAGAAATAGTGAAACTTTACAAAAGGTAGTGGATACAGTATTTATCCATCTGTGATTGTGTCACTGGTCTTTCCTCATCCTACCTCACCCCTGCCAATCTAGCTGTTACCCTACACTCCCCCCTATCATATGCAACCCCCCCGCCACCATTCACCAGTTGACTTGATTCCGCCTGCACTTGACCATAACATCTCAATGTGTCCCCCTCCTGGTTTAGAACCCCTCCCCTGCCCAGCTCTCTCAGCTCCTTTCAACCCCTACCAGCTCAGAAGAGCCACTCACATGACATCTACATACTGAGAACCCCTCTTCTTTCTACCTAAACTCACTACCATTCAGAAACATTCCCTTCAGTGTGAATCTTCTCCCACCGGTTACCGCCCTCACACTCATACCTCCATGAGCAGAACTATTCCCCCTTCTACCTCCTAACTCCCATTAGGGTTGTCAACTCTCCAGGATTGGCCGGGAGTCTCCCGGAATCAGCATCAATCTCCCAGTGACTGTTGAAAGCAATCTGGGAGATTTTAATAGGATACTTTAAGAATGACATTACCTCATGTTGGGGAAAAACAACTCCCGGAATAGCTTCAGTCAAACCTTAACTCCCATCACCACCAGGCTCAAAAGTTCCTTCTGCTCAGAACCCTCCCCATCTTTTATTTGTTGCTGGGTCTGGGAAAGGCAAGAACCAGGTCAGCAGTGAGTGTGTGCAAACAGCCCTGTACTGTGAGTCTGAACTGAAATAGCAACATGTATGCTTGAATTCCATGCTTTGTGCCTCCTTCTGCTGGCAGAAGCCCATATGCTCAATGGGCTGCAGGGAACATGTGTAGACAGTGCTGTTCTTTGTCTGTTTTTTTGCACTAATTCCATAGTCCCTGCTGTGTGAGCCTCCAGAAACCCCCTAGTGGCAGGCATGTATAACGCAGCCTACAGAGCCAGGTTGGAGCAGCCTCGGCCCCACCAAAAGTCAAACGTGGTATGTCTACACTACAGACACCCACAGCTTGCCCATGCTGGCTCAGGCTCACGGGGCTCAGGTTAAGGGGCTGTTTAATTACGATGTGGACCCTCCCACCTCTCAGGGTCTTAGAGCCTGGGTACCAACCCAAGCCCTAATGTCTATACCGCAATTAAACAGTCCCTTAACCTGAACCCTGTGAGCCCAAGTCAGCTGGCCTGGGCCAGCAGTAGGCTTTTAATACAGTGTAGAAATACCGACACTGTCAGCAGGTGGCACTGCACCCTGCAGTATCACAGGCACACTGCAGTTTCAACATTTATTGGTGGGGCTCCTTGGTGGGGAACATTTCACCATACATGTATCCTTGGATGCAGAAAGGCAGTTTTCTCCCAAGGAGAATCCTAAGCCACAGTGTCTTTTTATTTCTTCCAGAGCAACAATGTGGTTTCTAGATTTTCCAATGAATATATCCGAGAATAAATGAAATGAAATAAAAAGATGATTATCTTAAAGTCTTATCTGTAAACCTAGAAAGAGACTGTGCAAAAATGGTACCTTTTACTTTGCTTCCCTTGGACATCCTGAGTCATATGTATTTATTTAAATGAGTAAGATAAGTTTTTACTACTATTCCGCCATAAAAACAACTATGGGAGAGTGACCTGGATTACATTCTGGCTCACACATCAACCTAACTATTACCTGCAGGAGAATAACTTTTTGACTCTTTTATAACTTCTGGAGAGAAAGGATGAAATAGAGAAGATTTTAATACTGACTGTCATAGAATCCCTGTGACAATTTGGACAAGTCGCTTAACCTCTTTGAGTCTCAGTTCCCCTAGCTGTGAAATGGTGATGATAATACCTCCCTATCTCACTGTAATATTTTGAGGAACTCAGCTACTCTGGTGAAGAATGACATAGAAAAGCTTTAAAATAAGTTATGATGGTGGAATATTTATTGTATTTGATGCACAGGCCAGAAAGAACCCACTTGGAGAGTCAGATTCCAGGCTGAGTTTGCAGAGCTGACAGCTTGAAAAATCTTTTGTTGTTTGCCCCCCAAAAATGAGCAGATTTGACCTGGATGTCATTAACCAAGAAACTATAAAACCACGATGTCATTTTTACAGTCAATTTTCAAAGCAGAGCTACACTTTAATTGCATACCTTTCTCACTCCAAAGTCCCTTGACTTGCAAAGGAGTTTTGGTTGCACAAGCAATGCAGGATCAGGCCCATTATTTGTAATTTTTGTCTCTTACCAACATACATCTAAGTTCTAATGATAATTCAAAAACTTACTTTTACCTTGGGGGGAGAGAATCTAGTTTGTTTGTGTGTTTTTCACTAACCAAAAAAGCAGAATGATTTCTGTGGAAAACATATTCTAAATAACGATAACTAGTATGAGCCTATTTATTCAAAATGCCACAGGGACATCCAGAACTTTAGTAGAAGCAGAATTTTGGATGAGGAGGGAAGTGATACACTAAACACATTGACAGGGGCTAAACAAGAGATTAACCAGATGTTTTATCTAACAAGAAGTTTGTTACCCAGGGCATGGTTAAATGAGGGAGGAATAATTTTAATCCATATATTATATTGTCCCAAATTCTAGTGTATATGAAATGCTGCAGTCATTTTTTTTTACAAAAGCCTTTGTATATCCTGCAACCATTTTTCTTCTCTCTTACTATATCTAGCTAGCTAGCTAGCTAGATATAGATTTAATATAATGTCTGTTTTATGAACTAATTTGATATTGAGTTAATAAAATCCAAAAGTTAATAAAATTGAATATCTCAAAATTCCAGTAGATACAATGCATATGTTAATTTATTCAGTGTTAAATGATTGTGTACATAATGAATGGTAACAAATATATGCCTGATTTTTCTTTGAGAGAACCATGTCTCCTCTTTTCCACCAAATCTGTCTTTTCAAACCTCTGCCGCTGCTCAAACATTGGCTGATGGATTGAAGTCACATTTGGCATCAGAAAGACGTGCCATCAGTGGCAGAAAAATGTTCATATAACAGGTCGTTCATAAGATCAACGTTCATAAAATCAGGGTGCCATTGTCTGACCACTGTCATAGGATAGCAAGTTGTTCTTCCCTATTTTTAAAGTCACTGTTACCTATCGGCTGACTCATGACTTCTAGACACTATGCAAGGGGCAGAAGGAAACAGCCATCAGCAGTGCATCCTGCCCTGCAATCATCTTACAAGTGCAGGTCACAATGGCACAGAACAGCCAGGGTAAATAAGCATCTTCCTGATCCTTTAGAAAAGAACAGTGAGAACCCTGCCTAATGCCATCTGCACAATACAGTGTATCAGCTGGCTGACCAGGTCCTGACTGTGCTCACTAGGAGTCATGGTGTGCCAGCTGGGACAGTAGCCAGTCCCCTAACTTGGCACTCTCTTTAGCATTAGGCTGAAACCCTGCTATGCTTCACAGGGACAGGAAGAGTCTGACACCCTTTTCTTTCCCAAGCACACCCATGCAGCAGATGGCAGAATTTGACCTTCAGTAATAGAACTACAATTCCAGTGGGCACTTCACACCTCTGGCTATTGAAATGATTTTAAAAATTAAATTGAGAATAAAATATTGAATGGGAAAATGAAGTACTCTCTCACCTCTAGAGGTGGTTTCCATAGTTCAGAACTGAGGCCCATTAGCATTTGTGTAGGGACGGTGAAGTCGGAAGCTTGCACTGCTACTGTATCTGTTTTGTGGATAAACTCCATCCTCCAGGACTGCTATGCTTTGTATATGTTTGTAGAATAATACAGTAAATTAAAAATAATATTTTAAAGGATTCTTTGTATTTTTTTATGACAATAAAGCTGTAGAATCGACTGATTTCATTTGGTGGAATGGGTATCTGTTTAGTACTGTTAACGGTTTATTGCAGTTGCAGAACTCCCTTACTCATATGCTGTTCTGGGGCCTGATCCAAAGCCCAGTGAAGCTTTCCATGGGTTTCAATGGGCATTGGATCAGGTCCTAATGAATTGTTAGGTCTGTATCTCAAAATGTTTATTTTGATTTGGTTTTAATTATTCCTTGCAGAGTAGTGGATTGTTGGGAACATGTGTACCTGGGTGAGTACAAATAAAACAGACACTATCTATATGATTAAATCACCAGCAAAATGCTCTATTAGCAAAACAAGACTTTCATTGTGTATGTTGTCTCCATGTGTTAGACCTGCATGAGTTTGTCTGACATCTTGCATCCCAGGATCATAGTTCGTTTCAAGCACTGTCAATAAACTTAAAAAAAAAAGAAAGCTTCAGGCCTTATATAATATAATGAGGTACTTTTTTGAAAAAACAGGTATTACAAGTGGATAAACAATGTGCAGTGCTCTGAGCCCAAAGGCACGAGGACCTGGCCTTTCTGATATGCATCAATACAGCCAGTGGCTGGCCAGCAGACATGAGGCCAACTTATTACCGATGAAAGAGGATCTAGCGCTGTGGCTCACAAACCTACTGGGTAAGAATATTTATATAGATATATATGTATGCATGCATGAGCGCGCACACATATTCAAAATACAATTATTGGCAAATTACACTTGTTAGTATGTTAACTTTTGGCCTCTAGTTCAACTGGAAAGGTGGTTCTCCAGACTATTTTCCCTTCCAAATAAGTAGTTACAATTAACTGGCCCCTCTGAGTAATGCAGCCATCAGCAAGGTCAGAAAGACTTTCTTATAAGAGGTACACATCCACATTATTTATCAAGTAACTAGCTAGGTAAACATTGTTCTTCCCCCAGTAACTGTTGGTCCTTGAAACATTTTGAATATTGAAACATTGAACAATTTGAAACATGAAAATGGATATTTATTTGAATTATGTCTTTATGTGGTTTAGTATTTTTGTTGTTACAATGAAAGATGTTAATAGCTCTCGTCAATTGTTTCTTTGATCTTGACATCAATTTCAGACCTGGTTAAAGTCAACGGGTGACTTTTCATTCAGGCTAAATGGAAGGAGCATTTAAATGTCCCTTTGTGTATTGATAGCTAAAATATAAGAATTTGCCTCCCAAGGCAAAATATTGTATGATAAAGCCAATCAGAGCTAAGCCATGTGAGCTGAGGGGTTTTCCTGGGGACTGATTGCAAATGTGGTATTGCCTGGATGGAGCTGTGTGTGTCCATGGGTGTGATAGGCAGAAAGTGAGCAGACAGTGAGAGAAGTGGTGAGCATGGCCCTAAGAGGGAGCAAAGACAGCTCTCTATAGGGCACAGGACTCACTGGAGAGAGAGATTTAGAATTTGTGAGTCAGGAAAATGCCTCCTGTTTCTACTCTGTTCAGGGAAACAGGACTTTGTGTATATTCCTTGTTGTAAATAAACAAGCTCACATCAAAGAAGTATTTGAATCATATAATCTATTTCTCCTCCTCACTGAAAAATCTTGGCAAGGCTTCAACTGTTAGCTAACTCTTTAGGCCCAAAAGGGGCAACCGTATTTTAGTAGTTGTGATAGTAAGCACTGTAAGGGTAAGTTATAACTTCCATTCAAGCCTCTGTTCTTCAGTTGGTTATAAGTTGCCTTTTGGGTTCATGTTCCATGTTTGATCCATTAGTTCAGATATGATCTTTTTGGGACAGACATTTCACAAAATCAGTTCAGCTGTTTTAGAGTTATAAAAGAACAAAAAATACACAATTCTGAGATATTCAAATCAAAATGTTTGTATTTGCATAACTCAAAAATGGATAAAATGAGAAACTTCAAGTTTAGCTTGTTTTAGTATTCCTCAGTGAAACTCAAATCAGTTCAGTTCTGGAGAAAATCATGTAAGCAGTTTTAAAACTGTGAATATTTAAAATTGATAATTCCATGCATGCACACTAGAATTCTTCCATTCATTTATTTTTGCATATGGTTAGAGAGACAGAGATAAATATTTTAAAGACATTTAAATGTCTTATAACTTGAAAGGCTGTAAGTATACAGTATGCAAAACATTTGCAGCATCTTTAGGTCAGACAGAAGAATATAGTGGTAGCATAGAGAAATCAGGTAAGGAATGCTCTGGATATTGTTCTTGTTTTTGTATAGTAACTACTAATACATATTATCTAAGCATTTACCTCAAAAACCCCTGAAACCTATTTGGCTCAGCATAGCAGTTAGAAAATACAAGTTAAGGAGATTGTAAGCTCACTGAGGCAAGGACCATCTTTTTGTTCTCTGTTTGTGCTAGGCTCTGTACATTGGTTCTGCTCCACAACCGAAGCTTATAATACAAAAAAATCATTTGAGATCATCTAAAGGCAGGATTTGGACCTCAGTTTTTAACTATGATTCAGTTTTGAGCCTTTTGCTCTTCATTTTGGTTCATAAATTATACCTTATGTGACACAGGTTATATTTTAATTTAGAGCACAAGAGCAAACAATCTTACTGCATAGGACAGATAGGAATCATAGAATCATAGAATATCAGGGTTGAAAGGGACCTCAGGAGGTCATCTAGTCCAACCCCCTGCTCAAAGCAGGACCGATCCCCAATTAAATTATCCCAGCCAGAGCTTTGTCAAGCCTGACCTTAAAAACTTCTAAGGAAGGAGATTCCACCACCTCCCTAGGTAACGCATTTCAGTGTTTCACCACCCTTCTAGTGAAAAAGTTTTTCCTAATATCCAACCTAAACCTCCCCCACTGCAACTTGAGACCATTACTCCTTGTTCTGTCATCTGCTACCGCTGAGAACAGTCTAGAGCCATCCTTTTTGGAACCCCCTTTCAGGTAGTTGAAAGCAGCTATCAAATCCCCCCTCATTCTTCTCTTCCGTAGACTAAACATCCCCAGGTCCCTCAGCCTCTCCTCATAAGTCATGTGCTTCAGCCCCCTAATCATTTTTGTTGCCCTCCGCTGGACTCTTTCCAATTTTTCCACATCCTTCTTGTAGTGTGGGGCCCAAAACTGGACACAGTACTCCAGATGAGGCCTCACCAGTGTCGAATAGAGGGGAACGATCACGTCTCTCGATCTGCTGGCAATGCCCCTACTTATACATCTCAAAATGCCATTAGCCTTCTTGGCAACAAGGGCACACAGTTGACTCAGATCCACCTTCTCATCCACTGTAACCCCTAGGTCCTTTTCTGCAGAACTGCTGCCGAGCCATTCGGTCCCTAGTCTGTAGCAGTGCATTGGATTCTTCCTGCCTAAGTGCAGGACTCTGCACTTGTCCTTGTTGAACCTCATCAGATTTATTTTGGCCCAGTCCTCCAATTTGTCTAGGTCCCTCTGTATCCTATCCCTATCCTCCAGCGTATCTACCTCTCCTCCCAGTTTAGTGTCATCTGCAAACTTGCTGAGGGTGCAATCCACACCATCCTCCAGATCATTTATGAAGATATTGAACAAAACCGGCACAAGGACCGACCCTTGGGGCACTCCACTTGATACCGGCTGCCAACTAGACATGGAGCCATTGATCACCACCCGTTGAGCCCGACAATCTATCCAGCTTTCTATCCACCTTATAGCCCATTCATCCAGCCCATACTTCTTTAACTTGCTGGCAAGAATACTGTGGGAGACAGTGTCAAAAGCTTTGCTAAAGTCAAGGAACAACACGTCCACTGCTTTCCCTTCATCCACAGAACCAGTTATCTCGTTCTATGTATGGAAGTATGGAAAGAGACCACGTTGGCTTAACCAGGAGATCACCAATGATCTGAAACTCAAAAAAGAGTCCTACGCAAAGTGGAAACTAAGTCAAATTACAAAATTACAAAGGATGAATGTAAACAACCAACACAAGCATGTAGGGACAAAATTAGAAAGGCCCAGGCACAAAATGAGATTAAACCAGCTAGAGATATAAAGTGTAACAAGAAAACATTCTACAAATACATTAAAAGCAAGAGGAAGACCAATGGCAGGGTATGCCCATTACTTATTGAGAGATAAAAGACAATAACAAAAAATGTGGAAATGGCAAATGTTAAATGATTTTTTGTTGTTTCAGTTTTCACCAAAACGTTTAGTAGCAGTTGGACAGCTAACATAATGAACGCCAGTAAAAATGAGATAGCATCTGAGGCTAAAATAGGGAAAGAACAAGTTAAAAATTACATAGACAAGTTAAGGAGTACTTGTGGCACCTTAGAGACTAACCAATTTATTTGAGCATAAGCTTTCGTGAGCTACAGCTCACTTCATCGGATGCATACTGTGGAATATACTGTGGAATGCATACTGTGGAATACTCCCCTACGGGGAGAGGTATTTTTTCATGCTTTGTGTGTATAAAAAGATCTTCTACACTTTCCACAGTAGTGGGGGGAGGTATTTTTTTATGCTTTGTGTGTATAAAAAGATCTTCTACACTTTCCACAGTATGCATCCGATGAAGTGAGCTGTAGCTCACGAAAGCTTATGCTCAAATTGGTTAGTCTCTAGGGTGCCACGAGTACTCCTTTTCTTTTTGCGAATACAGACTAACGTGGCTGTTACTCTGAAACCTGTCATAGACAAGTTAGATGTCTTCAAGTCGGAACTGCCAGATAAAATACATCCTAGACTACTCATGGAGCTGGCTGACAAGATATCTGACCCCTTAGTGATCATAGTAGGAAGAGGGCCTGAAACATAAGCACATGTATCAGAGGCCTGGTATGAAGCCTGGGCTAAAGTAGTCAAAACCTTGCTGACATAAAGCAAAGTTAAGTTGTGAACAAGAAGCAGGCCCTACTCATAGAATTTGACACGCATAGGGTTGATATTGTAAAAACATATATTCCTAAGAGGTGCTCGGCACAAAACACTCAGGAAAGCACATTTCAGAAGGGTGGTATCAGAACACCCCGACAAACACATTCCCCAAAGATAACAGGAACACGCTGACCCATCTTAAGGATAAAGTCAGCATGACAGCATAATGAATATAGATCAGTGGTGGGCAAACTGTGGCCCGCAGGCTGCATGTGGTGCGTGCCGTTAATCCACTGGCGGACCACCAGACAGTTTGTTTACATTTGCACGGCTGCCCACAGCTCCCAGTGGTCATGGTTTGCCATTCCCGATCAATGGGAGCTGCGGGAACTGATTGCTCACCAGTGATATAGGGGTGTTTTGATTGAACCTACAGGAACCAGGCAATGGGCAATGGGTGGCACCCTAATATGTCAGAGGGTGATACATAACTTGTTTGTATTGGTGTATAAAGATGTATCTCAGAGGGAGTGTCTTTGTCCAGCCGAGGCATACATGTGTTAGTGTAACTGTAGACATTGATCCAGGGAGCTAGGACTGTGCTTTGCTGACAATAAACCTGACTAAGCACCTTTGCACCTTAACGGATTTTGTGGTCATTGGGCAGTTTCCTTGAGATCTGCTGTGCCAGCTATCTGCGCAGAGCTGGGACAGCACAAAGGGAGAACACACATGCAGTCAGCTTAAGTTCGGACTTAATGGATAATGGAGCAAATAATCAAGCAATCAATTTGCAAACATCTAGAAAATAATAAGGTGATAAGTAACAGCATGGATTTGTCAAGAACAAATCATGTTAAACTAACCTACTAGCTTTCTTTGACAGGGAAACAAGGCTTGTGGATAGAGGGGAGGTGGTAGATGTGGTATGTCTTGACTTTAGTAACGCTTTTGATAATGTCTTGCATGACCTTCTCATAAACAAACTAGAGAAATACAACCTAGATGGAGTTATTGTAAGGAGGGTGAACAACTGGTTGGAAAACCGTTCCCAGAGAGTATTTATCAGTGGTTCACAGTCAAGCTGGAAGGTCCTGCAGGGATTGGTCCAGTTCTGTTCAATATCTTCATCAGTGATTTAGATAGGGGCACAGAGAGTACACTTATAAAGTTCTCAGATGATACTAAGATGGGAAGATTTGCACATGCTTTGGAGGATAGGATTAAATTCAAAATGATCTGAACAAATTGGAGAAATGGTTTGAAGTAAATGGGATGAAATTCAATAAGGACAAATGCCAAGTACTCCATTTAGGAAGGAACAATCAATTGCACACATACAAAATAGGAAATGACTGCCTAGGAAGGAGTATTGTGGAAAAGGATATGGGGATTATAGTGGATCACAAGCTAAATATGAGTCAAGAGTGTAACACTATTGCAGAAAAAGCAAACATCATTCTGGGATGTATTAGCAGCAGTGTTGTAAGCAAGACACAGGAAGTAATTCTTCCCCTCTACTCTGCACTAATAAGATCTCAACTGGAGTATTATGTCCAGTTCTGGGTGCCACATTTCAGGAAAGATGTGGACAAATTGGAGAAAGTCCAGAGAAGAAAAACAAACATGATTAAAGGTCTAGAAAACATGACTATGAGGAAAGATTGAAAAAACTGGGTTTGTTTAGTCTGGAAAAGAGAATACTGAGAGGGGACATGATAACAGTTTTTATGTACATAAAGGAGGAGGGTGAAACATTGTTCTCATTAACCTCTGAGGATAGGACAAGAAGCAAGGGGCTTACATTGCAGCAAGGGATGTTTAGATAGGACATTAGGAAAGACTTCTTAACTGTCAAGGTAGTTAAGCACTGGAAAAGTTACCAAGGGAGGTTGTGGAATCTCTGTCATGGGAGGTTTTTAAGAACAGGTTAGAAATAAAACTTTTCAGGAATGATCTAGTTATTACATAGTACTGCTTTGAGTGCAGGGGATTGGACTAGACAACCTCTCAAGGTCCCTTCCAGTCCTACACTTCTATGATTCTATGATTTGAACCTTCTCAGTGATATTTCACATAAACCACTGTACGTGTATAGTGCTTTTCAAATGAGCATCTTAAAGGCTTTTATAAAAATTCACCTCACAATATTACCTGCAAAGAAGGTAAATATCATTGTTAGAAAAAATGTTGTGCATGTGTTAATGGTTAATAGAGAAGATGTCAGTACATGGTCTTCAAGAATATGCAGCATAGTTCCTGTGTTTTATAGGAACAATAACATTTCTTCTTGTTCTGCTTTCTAAGTGGCTGTTGTGTAAATTTTTACAACAGCTCTTAACACAGTACACCAATTTTAGAGATGGGGATAGTGAGGCACAGCAAATTGAAATGTCTCAACAAGGTCACAAAAGAAGGGACTGATTCTACAAGCCTTCTATGCACAGAACTCCCATTGAAGCTAATGGGCACTGTAAATATAGAATTGCCCAAGTCAGCCAGAGAGATGAAAATCTTGATGCCTGACCCTCACTTAATCACTAGACAGCTCTCCTTTTCTATTTTAATAACATTTAAAGTCACAGGAAGCTCTTCATGGTTTAAACATTGAACACCCTTGTCATAAATATAAAGGGAAGGGTATACCTTTTTGTATACAGTACTATAAAATCCCTCCCGGGCAGATGCAAAACCCTGTAAAGGGTTAAGAAGCTAAGGTAACCTAGCTGGCAGCTGACCCAAAATGACCAATGAGAGGCCAAGACACTTTCAAATCTGGAGGGGAGAGAACAAAAGGTTGGTCTGTCTGTGTGATGCTTTTACCGGAAACAGTTCAGGAATGCAGCCTTACAACTCCTGTAAAGTTAGTAAGTAATCTAGATAGAAATGCATTAGATTTCCTTTTGTTTAATGGCTGATAAAATAAGCTGTGCTGGATCAAATGTATATTCCTGTTTTTGAGTCTTTTTGTAACTTAAAAGTTTTGAATCTGATTACCCTGTAAGGTATTTACCATCCTGATTTTACAGAGGGGATTTACAGATTTTACCTTTTCTTTAATTAAAATTCTTCTTTTAAGAACCTGATTGATTTGTCATTGTTCTTAAGATCCAAGGGTTTGGGTCTGTGTTCACCTGTACAAATTGATGAGGATTCTTATCAAGCCTTCCCCAGGAAAGGGGGTGTAGGGCTTGGGGGGATATTTTGGTGGGAAGACATCTCCAAGTGGGCTCTTTCCCTGTTCTTCATTTAAAACGCTTGGTGGTGGCAGCATACAGTTCAAAGACAAGGCAAATTTTGTACTTTGGGGAAGTTTTTAACCTAAGCTGGTAAGAAGAAGCTTAGGGGGTCTTTCATGCAGGTCCCCACATCTGTACCCTAGATTTCAGAGTGGGGAAGGAACCTTGGCAACCCTGCTTAAATATTAAACAAGAAAGTACTACTAATCACTAATGAAGCAAAATGGAAACTTGCTTACAGTCCATAACACACAGGTCTCACACTGATAAGAGCATGAATGAGGTCACTTTTCATCAAGAAAGTGGCATCAACAGGAGGGTCTGAAATGCCAAATATAATTAAAAATCTTATTTTCAAATACATGTCAAACGACAACCCTTCACAGTTCTGTGCTAACCTAAACAAGTGCAGCTTTGTTTTAATTATTCAGCATACAGTGTCCAGCGGTTTCATTCTCCCACTGTTTTTCACAAATGGATCCTCTCAGTTGTGCAAGTTTAGTTGCAAGGGAATTACCTCATATCTACACCAGACAGGAGACTTTCTCCATGTTTTTAAAAATAAATGTCTTAACTGACTATGCATTGTTGTTTTTGCTGAATCAAGACATGACTTTTGTTTCACCTAGCTGTTGTTTATTAATTTGCATTCCACAACACTTAAGCTGCACGACAGTCAGGCAGACAGGGAGTCAGACACACTTGGACTCACAGCAATACAGTAGAACCTCAGAGTTATGAACACCTCTGGAATGGTTCGTAACTCTGAACAAAACCTTCTGGTTCTTTCAAAAGTTTACAGCTGAACATTGATTTAATACAGCTTTGAAACTTTACTATGCAGAAGAAAAATGATGCTTTCCCTTTATTTTTTTAGTAGTTTATATTCAACACAGTACTGTACTCTATTTGCCTTTTTTTTTTCTT
Organism: Lepidochelys kempii; assembly: GCF_965140285.1. Classification (NCBI taxonomy): domain Eukaryota; kingdom Metazoa; phylum Chordata; order Testudines; family Cheloniidae; genus Lepidochelys; species Lepidochelys kempii. The sequence continues at coordinate 47,321,819 of NC_136385.1, read as the reverse complement.
TTGGTCTCTGCTGCTGCCTGATTGTGTACTTCCAGTTCCAAATGAGGTGTGTGGTTAAGTGGTCAGTTTGTAACTCTGGTGTTCATAACTCTGAGCTTCTACTGTATAGAGTTTTACAAATACATAAAATATCTTCTTTTGCCAAGAGTGTTGTCTGAATCTGTTTACTGAATGAGGGCAAGTGTATCTCTGGAGTTTCATTTGCAGAGGCAAATATAGTGTACTCAATGTTAGTGATCATTGGGAAGAAAGGTGACAGTCATTTTGCTTCCAGCTTCAATGATTTAAGCTCAGAATTACAAACTGAAAACCATGACAATGTACTGGCTGAGACTGTAAATATAAGTAGAGGTTTTGACAGTAGATTCAGGAGAGCTGGGCAATGCAACTTACATTTGTGATTTTAAATAGATGAGGAACTCAGAGAAGACTGAGATGTGTAGTGTTGCTGTGCATGGTGGGTTTTTGTTTTTTAATCAGTCATTCTTTGACATCCTATCCCCATTAACTCTGAAGAGTTAAAACAATGTCCCTTTGATTTGATTCAGCATGAAGAATAACATGAATAACTTGGCTAGGCAGCAGTACTGCAGAGATGGATTTGGGGTTATAAATTGAATGAGTCAATAATGCAATGCAGTTGCAAAAAAGGCAAATGTTATTCTGGGATGCATTAACAGGGGTGTCCTGTATAAGGCACTGGATGTAATTGTTTTACACTGGTGAGCATCAGCTGGAGTACTGTGTCCAGTTTTTGGCACCACACTTCAAGAAAGATGTGGATAAATAGGAGAGAGTGCAGAGGAGAACACCAAAAATAAGAGATTTAGAAAATGACCTATGAAAAAAGATTGAAAGAACTGGGCATGTTAAGCCTAGCGAAAGGAAGGCTGAGGGGCAACATCAGTCTTCAAATCATGATAAGGGCTGTTGTGGTGAGGAACGTAATCAGTTGTTCTCCATGTCCAGTGAGTGTAGGTCAAGAAGTAATTCGTTTAATTACAGCAAAGGAGATTTAGCTTAGATATTAGGAAAAACTTTCTACTTATAAGGACAGTTCGGCACTGGAACAGATTATCTAGGCAGGCTGTGAAATCCCCACCACTGGAGATTTTTTAAGAACAGACTTAGATACAGAGATTGTCTAGTTATACCTAGTCCTGCCCCAGTGTGGGGGATGAACTAGATGATCTCTTTCAGCCCTATATATTTTTTTTATTTTAAATTTATTTTCAAGGACATCCTAGTAGTTTAAGCACACATTCTGCTGATTATCTGTGACACCAGGGGTGGCCAACCTGTGGCTCCGGAGCCACATGCAGCTCTTTAGAAGTTAATATGCGGCTCCTTGTATAGGCACCGACTCCGGGGCTGGAGCTACAGGAGCCAATTTTCCAGTGTGCCGGGGGGTGCCCACTGCTCAACCCCTGGCTCTGCCACCGCCTCGCCTCAGCCTGCCATGCCCTCGCTCCTCCCCCCTAGAGTCTCCTGCATGCCACGAAACAGCTGATCAGGAGATGCGGGCAGGTGCTGATTGGCAGGGCTGCCGATGGGTGGGAGGCGCTGGGAGCGGGGTGGGGGAGCTGATGGGGGGCTACTGACGTATTACTGCGGCTCTTTGGCAATGTACATTGGTAAATTCTGGCTCCTTCTCAGGCTCAAGCTGGCCACCCCTGTGTGACACTATCTCAGTGGAGTCCACTTCTCAGAGTTGCTCAAAGGACTATTTCTGACAACTGCAGAGTCTATATACATGTGGCTGCATTTCATTAGGCATGCGTACATACAAAGGCAGAACAAGAAATAAAAGGAAGTGCCAAATTCCTAAAATCAGTAATTCAGGTTGTCTAAACAATCACTCTCTCTGAGTTCTCAGATTGCCTCATATTGGGGAAGGTGTCACAATTGGACTTTTGCTTGAGTAGGGACTACAATATTTGTACCTTTTATTTGGAAAATATTTTTAGCTCTGACATGGGTGTATATTCTCAGCTCTTTGTGTTTATTTATTTGTTTATTTTTTTATTTAGTGGCTTTTAAATTTACTCCTGTATATTGTTTTCTCTTAATAGAGATTCCACTCCCTGCTTCCCTTCTTTATAATTATCGTTCTGTACACTACAATAAGGGCAATTTTTTTTCCAGTGCTCAGAATCATGCTTTGGACCTTGTTTTCAAAAGGCTTGTGTTTAGGTATCTAAATAAAAGCCCGATTTTCAGAAATAGTCAGCACCCAATAATTCCCATTGTGAAATTATGGGGCAGATTTTCAAAAGAGATCAGAACCCAGCATGGTTGTTCCAGTGGGAGCTGAGTTCTTTTGAAATGGGACTGCCATGTGCTTTAAGTTAAGCATGCACTTAAGTTCTTTGCTGAAGAAGGATTGGTCCCAGATTCTCAAAAGTATTTAGGTGCCTAACTCCCATTGAAATAAATGTCTCCTAAATGTTTTTGAAGATCTGGGCCATGGCCTCTGTAAAACCACTGCCTTCTACACTGGATAGCTGGAAAAGATGGCATATTGCAGAGTCAGTGTGTAAAGTCCCAAACAGGGATACTTCACTTGTTTTACTCCCAAACTGGCTATAAGCTAGCCTATGTTCCAGCAGTTACTTAGGGCTGGTCTCCACTACCAGGAAGATTGACCCTGCTGCAATCGATGCAGCAGGGATTGAACTAGTGGGTCTAGTGAAGATCCGCTAAATTGATGGCAGAGCGCTCTCTGGTCGACCCCAGTACTCCAGCTCTCTCAGAAGAGTAAGGGAGGTCGACCGGAGAGTGTCTCCTTTCGACCCAGTGCTGTGAAGACACTGCACTAAGTCAGCCTAAGCTACCTCAACTTCAGCTATGTTATTCACATAGCTGAAGTAGCATAACTTAGGTCAACTTACCTCTGTAGTGAAGACAAGTCCTTAATCTCTTTTAAAGTGTAATGTCCATTGCCTCATTACTCCTGATAGGAACTTCAGTACCTGCCAATTCCCACTTCTTTTCAGGACTGGTTGAACCAAGCTGCCAAATCTGAAGCCACATAAAACCACAGATCAAATTTAATGGGCTAGGGCAAGTCCCAGGGCTTTTCAGGGACTCTTGATTATTTCTCTGCTGCTGACTTTTTGCAATATAAGATCACTGTCTCTTGTGGGAGTCAAAACTCTTGTTGGCTTCCAGCTTTTATCGTCTGTTCTAAAGTGAGTTAATCACCTTCTTGTCAACCTGAACAATGGTTTTGTATGCATGTTGTAAAATTGTTGTCTTTTTTGCTTTGCTTCCTGTTTTGTTTTCAAGTCTGGTGTCTTCTTCAGTTTGAGCACAAGAGGTTTTGTGGGAAGTAAAATCCTTGTTCATCTGTGTGCACCTATATGCATCAATACTCGGGAAGTCCATCCTTCCATTGGTGTATTTTGTAGGTTCAGCAGGTCTCTATATGGATCACTATTGTCATGTATAGATGTCTTCAAGAGATTTTTCACTGTCTGAATAGTTCTCTTAGTAATCTCATGACGTCATTGCACAAATGGGTCTTAGAGAATTCTTAGAAGTCTGCACATGAAAACTGGGATCTCTTGACATTAAGTTCAACTTGTAGTGTTATATGGTTGACATCCTACGATGGGTAATTGCCATCTTATGTTTCTTGTGTTTGCTAGTGAGTTTTAAAGTAATAATCAATTTATAATAGAGAAGCCTCTTTGCATATTAAAATAAGTCCTCCCTTACACTTTGCATTAGTACTTTCTGGAATTTCCTGACCCTTCATCAGTTCTTTGTGCCTTTTTGAAATGGTTATATGTAGCAAAATGTATTACTGTGTCTGTTATCTGCCCACTATTCATGGAAGGGACAATGTATCTCTTGCCTTTTGCTAACATTTTTCAACTCACAGATGACATGTTAGTGAGTGTTCCCTGCCCCATCCAGTGTAGAAGGAACAACCAGGCCTTTTCTATTTAGCAAAATGTTGCCCTCTTTATTAATTCATCCATAAATAGTCAATCTAGTTTTAGGGTACATCTATACTACAATGTAATCCCAGGGTTAGTAGAACTTGAGTTATTAGACCTTGGGTTTGTTAACCTAGGGCTTGAGCATCTACACTGATTTGTAACCCTAGGTTAGGAATTGTTGAACCCTGGGTCCCAACCTGGGGCTCCAGCATCTATACTGCATTATATGGGCCTAACTCTGACCACATATATCCCAGACTTCCTAACACTCTCCAAAAACGTGGCCACGTTAGCCCTTTGTTCATAGTGCAGTCTGACAAAACTTGACTGTCCATCGAAGTTGACTGTCCAGAGGACAACGAAAGTCAGCCCATGGAATTGTGGAATGCTTTTGATGGCTTCCCAGAGCATGGGTCCAGTGGGGCTGCATTTACAATGCAAAGCAATAGGGCTTAAACCCTAGTCCCAGTTTGGCTCAGACCCTCCAACCCTGTGGGGTCCTGGGACCCTGGGTTTTAACATGATATGTGTGTATATAGAAGGGGGGTTAGGCTTGAGCTTGAGTTCAAACCCTGGGCTTACACTGCAATGTAGACATACCCTCAGTTACAAATGCTCTTTCTGAAGGTCATCCTCGGAAAACCAAGTTTATGGACAACGGGTTCTGAGTGTGTTTCAGTAAGAAATTCTGGTAGTTTTGAAGATACCTCACTGAATTTTATATTCATTACTATTGCACTCAGGTGGTGTTAATCTGATTATTACCCAGCTAAGCACATTGATGTGATGTATATTCTACATGGAGATTGATCCACCTCTCCTACACTAATTTTGCATCAGCTCACTTGGATGGAGTTACTCCTGATTTACCCAGGTGTGAATGAGTGGACAATTAAAAAAAACTTTACAGCTTCAGCATTATATATTAGATTCTAGGTGATGATGAAGACAGAGGTCTCAGGCTTTGGCAGCAGTACTGGCTGCTTTCTACTGCCCTGGTCCTATTGAGGCATTTGGAGATTTCACGTATGTATGTACACCACCTGTTCTCAGCTCCCTGATGTAGAGGGCATGTTGGGGTAGATAGGTGTGAAAAGGTGCAGGCCAAAGTGCTTGGACTTCAGTGGTTTCTAATTACTAGAGAAGTTCCTCCTGGTGTGCCTTAGAGGAGCCCTTACTTTGTTCCAGGTTATGCTGGGAGCAGAAATGGTCTTCAGCTGGCCCCAGAATTAGCTCCGGTGCAAAGCACAGCTCAGCCAGACCTGATGATCTGGTCCAAAATGTCTCAATTTACAAACCTTTAGTTTATGACATTATATTTATTTGTGTTTTTAAATGGTAATGATTGATAATCTTATTGTAAGTACATAGGCTAGAGTGACATTTTAAAACCTACTATAGCTGCCAGAGCACCTTGGCTCCCATGCTTTGACTGCTAACGATTCTCAAAACTGAATTGCAAAACCCGATCCAGCATCAGCAGGATTTGGGGCCTGATCTAAATAACTCTTATTTATGTAAGCAGCTATCCTAATTCATGCAAAATAGTCCTATTAAAATCAGTGGGATGACTGATTGCTATATTGAAGAAGACTTTATTTTCCTGTTTGCATGCTTCTAGCATTAGTTTTTATTATAGATTATGCTGTTCCCATCCTATATACACATTGCAACTGCTTTCTTGTAATTATAGCTCTTTTAAAGATTTTTTTTTAATGGAGTTTAATGTTTATTCCATCCAAATATATGAAGCCATTTTTTGTTCCCCAGCTATGAACATAACTCTCATTTGAGTCAATACATTTCAACTGTTAAATATGTAATGTGTCTCTTTTCGCAAAGAAATGCCACCTTTTGGGGCCATAAAATACAGTGAATTGAAAGCTAACACCTAATATATTTTTCATTAAATACAGATGTTCAATGCAAAACTCATTCTTTCAGCATTCATAAAAGGCAGCAGAACTAAAATATTCCAGTTTAATATATAAAAATGCAATAATCAAACTGCTAATGTAATTGTATCGTTAAAAGGCAAGAGAAGATAGAAAGCATTTTTCTGCATCTGTTTAAAAAGGAATATATATTTTAAGTTTATTGCTTTAATCAGATTTATAAAAGTAGCCAAGAGAATAGCCAAGTCCATAAATTATAGGATATCAAAGGCATTTAAAATGAGGTTTATTTTACCTATATAGAAAATCCTAAAGAGTCTGCATTTAAAACAATAAAACTTCAGTTATAGTTAAAGATATTAATGTACGTATCTTACAAGAGAGTTCTATAATACTACCTTTTAAAATAAAACAGCTTCTAATATGTCCATTCTTTAAATTAGCTTTCTGATAGTTTCAGCACCTTCGACCAAAGGGTCAAAATGGAAAATATTTTTCATTATTAACAATAGAAAATGTAGGCCAACATAGTGGTGAAGGTATTAAGATGCTGGGACACTGACTTTTTTGTGTCTGGGGGCTATTAATTTAATTCCTGGCTCCAGAAGAGCTGCATGCACCGCTAAAATAATGTCAGTTATGCAAAGGCTTCCATTGTGATGCAGTGCTGCTACTGCTCTTCTGCCACCTGCAGAAGTCATTATATACACTAGAGGCTACAATGTGAAATATACAGTGGAGAGAATCAAGGCTAAAAAATGAAGGGGAAAAAAAGATTTTACGTCAAACAGATGTTCTTGAAAGAATAAATGTATCAGAAATAGCAAGTTTAACTTGAACCAGAAAAGTGAGTCTATTGTTGCATCTGAGAATCACATGCTTTACAGATCTTATTTTATTCTTCTCTGGTTTTAGCCTACAAAATGAAGAACACTGGGGACTGTTTTCCTTCAAGGTGTTACATTATTGTCAAAGTACCTAAAAGCTTTCCAGCAATTTCAAAGGCATGGTCAGATAAATCCTACTGTAGTAGCCTTTTGATTTTTGTGCTTTTGTAAATTAAAATTTGATTAAAATTGTTCTGGTTTGTATATTTTCGGAGAAAAAAATTCAAAATGAAATGTTTCAAAAATTTATTTTGTTTTAAAGGGGTAGAAAAAAAGGAATTTATTTTAAAAATGGGAATGTGGTTCAAAACAAAACAACCCAACCTCTCTCTTTTCTCCCCTCTGTCCTTTTTTTAATGGAAGCGTGAGACAGTTTTTTAAAATGATTATTATTGCATGTACTGCATTGTATTATTGTGTGCAGTCAGAGATTTAGGGACAACTAGTGCATGGGACTAATAGCCATTGGTGGACCTATCCTCCATGAATTCATCTAATTCTTTTTTGAATCCAGTTATACTTTTGGCCTTCACACCATCCCTGGCAACAAGTTCCAAAGGTTGACTATTCATTGTGTGAAGTACTTCCTTATATTTTAAACCTGCTGCCTATTAATTTTATTGGGTGACCCCTGGTTCTTGTGTTATGTGAAGAGGTAAATAACCCTTCCTTATTCATTTTCTGCACATCATCATCATTTTAGAGATTGTTATCATATCTCCCATTACTCATCTCTTTTCTCAGCTGAAGAGTCCCAGTCTTTTTAACCTCTTCTCAGATGAAAGTTGTTCCAGACCCTTAATCATTTTTGTTGCCCTTCTCTGTATTTTTTCTAATTCTAATATATCTTTTTTGCGTTGGGGAGACTAGAACTACACTCAGTACTCAAGGTGTGGGCATACCATGGAATTATATAGTGGAATGATAGTTCTTGTCTTATTATGATTTCTAACATTCTTCTAGCTTTTTCAATTGTCATTGAATATTGAGCAGCTGTTTTCAGAGAACTATCCACAATGACTCCAAGATCTCTTTCTTGAGTGGTAACAGCTAATTTAGACCCCATCATTTTGTATGTACAGTTGGGATTATGTTTTCCAATGTGCATTACTTTGCATTTATCAACATTGAATTTCATCTGCCATTTTCTTGCCCAGTCACTCAGGTTTGTGAGATCCCTTCGTAAATCCATGTCTGACTGTGAAGAGTTAACTGTCTCAAGTAATTTAGTACTGTCTGCAAACTATGCCACCTCACTGTCTACCTCTTTTTCCAGATAATTTATGAAGATGTTGAACAGCCCACGTCCCAGTACATTTCCTTGGGGGACCCCGCTATTTACTTCTCTCCACTGTGAAAACTGACCATTTATCCCTTCCCTTTGTTTTCTAACTTTTAATCAGTTACTGATCGAAGAGAGATCCTTCACTCTTATTCTAGGACTGCCTACTTTGCTTAAAAGTCATTGGTGAGGGATCTTGTCAAAAAGCTTTTTGAAAGTCCATGTACACTATATCCATTGGATCATACTTGTCCATATATTTATTGAACCCCTCAAGGAATTCTAATATATTGGCGAGGCATGATTTCCCTGTACAAAAGACATGTTGATCTTCCCCAACATATTGTGCTCATCTGTGTCTGATATTTCTGTTTTTTTTCTTTTTTTTCTTTTTTTTTTTTTAACTAAAGCTCCAATTAATTTGCCTGGTATTGAAGTTCAGTTGCCTCATTTCTTCTCTATAGGAAGGCTTGACAGAATTCAATTTTTATTTTTTATATAATTTTGATTGGTAATATTGATCATTTTAAACCATTTTATTATTTTTATCTATTTCTAATTTTCACACTTGCAGGAAATTATGGAGGGTATCAGAAAATAATTATTTAATGAAAGAAGGCATTGACATTCAAAATTTTTATAACAGTTAAAACAAAATTGTCAACTACACACGTCAAAATATACAAATTAAGTATCCTTAAATCAAATTCTTAAGTTTTCAAGCAGCATTTTCTTACTTTGCTTATTTGTACATTTCAGTTACTATCAGTGGAAATATTTTTATCGTTTGTGCGTGTAAAGTGAAATCCACGTTTTCTGACACTGATAAAAATCTAATCCTTCCAAGCCTATCTATAGCAGTGGTTTCTAAACTTGTTCCGCCGCTTGTGCAGGGAAAGCCCCTGGCAGGCCAGGCCAGTTTGTTTACCTGCTGCATCCGCAGGTTCGGCCGATCGTGGCTCCCAGTGGCTGCGGTTCACTGCTCCAGGCCAATGGGAGCTACTGGAAGCGGCACGGGCCGAGGGACGTACTGGCCACCTCTTCCAGCAGCTCCCATTGGCCTGGAGCAGTGAACCGTGGCCACTGGGAGCTGCGATTGGCCGAACCTGAGGACGTGGCAGGTAAACAAACCGGGCCAGCCCGCCAGGGTCCTTCCCTGCACAAGCGGCAGAACAAGTTTGGGAACCACTGATCTATAGGCTTGGCACCCTGATTGGATTACATCTGCTATGATGCATCAGGATGTCCCATCTTGGAAAGTGGAAGCAGTGTATCATGTGAGATATAGTCCACCAGGGAGCCAGCCTGTAGAGTTCAGTGGGGAAATGAGGCAACTAAACTTCAATCCTCATGAAGCAATGTGACAGCATTATCAAAATCAAAATATTTTTGTTTATGGGCATTTAGTTTTTAGGCCAAATAAATTGGTAATTTTCCATGGAAAGTAGACACTCCTTTAATAAAAAAAATAATTTTGTTAAACTCAACTTTCCGTCAAAAAACAATTTTGACAGAAAATTGTCAGCACCTTCCAGGATCAAACCCTAAATTAACAATGAAATAGAAATTAACATCTCATCTCTAAATCTGGGGACTATTGGGAGTGAGGGTGAAGCTTGCAGTGTACTTGTTCTGCGGATAAATTTAAGACATTATGCTGCAGGGCTGTCAATCTGGCACCTTTTAATGTCATTAAAATAAAAAAGTGGTCCTGTATAGTCAGAAATGGTAAAATAAGATTAACAGAATCTGGCATATTAGTTGGACTCATTCTACAAAAATGTGTTGTTTGACAAGACGAATGTTTAACAACACCATCCCAAAGAAAACAGCAAATTATCCAACCAAAAAAATGTATCCAAAAAATTGTGTCTCAGTGCCAGGAAAATAGCAGCAAGACTAAATGATAAAAACTCAGTGTAATGCGAGTTATTCAGTTAAGGCTTGTTTCTAAGCCCATTGAAGTTAATGGAAAGACTGCCATTGACCTCAGTGGGTTTGGTTTATGGATTTTCCTTGCAAATCCAGTATTTACATTTCCTGTGTAGACACAGGCATCCTTTTTTTCCATGTTAATTTTCTTCTTGCCTTTCAGGTAGGGAAATAACGGCAGAAACTTTTATGGAGAAGTTGGATAATGGTGCCTTGCTCTGTCGACTAGCTGAGACCCTACAAGAGAAATTTAAAGAAAACAGTTTTGATGCAAACAAGCCTGGCAAAGTAAGTCTTAGATAACATGTTGTCGCATATGTTATCAGCATTTGGGATCTGTAACTTCATGGATCTAATTGTATTTGAGAGTTTCAGAGGTTTTTGTTTGTGGAGGCTCTACCCCTCAGAACCTGGGACCGCTACTTCACATAGAAAAATGAGAAAATAAAACTCTAGTAAAATCAGTATACATTCCTCCAAATGCTGAGTGCTTTTTCATATATGCCAATTCTTTCACAAAAATGAGCTATTTTAGAAATCGTGCAGGTATCCTCGACAATGTAGTGCACGTTTCATTGGAGGCTCTGTTACAGCAGCACTTCAGTGAACAGCCTGGAATCCACAGAAGAACATCAAATGTTGCTTTGAAATGTGTTCTTAAATGGACTGCCTCAAAGACATATGGGGACTATGAAAGTCTTTCTATTTGCTTCAGTAAACTTCTGATCAGCCCTAAAGTCTGCTTCTGCTCTTCAAAGAAACATTGTAAAAATGGCATAGTAGAATTTCATGTTCATTGTCTTTCAGTGAGTTCCCTATCAAATTGAACGCAGCGTACAAGTAAAAAAAGATGGTTTTTCTAACTGCCAGTCCTGAAAACAAAGCCTGAGCTCTCAGAGTCAAGCTTGGCTCTTTCCATCTTACACATCTTCCCCTGTAATAATTTTGGTAACATCTGCCATACATTCAATTAGAGCTGTTCTACAGGACTGGCTGCAGTTGCTGTTACAGGCCATCTGTGATCACTGTAGCACTTGCTCTGCCTGAAGCCAGGCAACCATGTGGCCTGTCTGTCTCCCCATGCTGAATCACCGTAGGGAATGAGCTGCCAAGAGGAGAAGAAGGCAGTCATAGGGCAGAAGTGAGGGGCCTAGTACTAGCACCAGGATCCCCAGCATCCTACCAGAGAGTCACCTATCCCAATGTCTGGCTTTCTCCTTATGAATACAGCCAACTCCCCTGAGCCTCCAGATTACCTCTAAACAGGCTTTCCTAGCCCCTCCCCCTCCAAAAGTGGATACCCAGTCCTCTCTGAGAATCCCAGTTTTCCCTGCTTCCTCCTCTTCAGCAATCCCAGACTCCCTCCAGCACCCTTAGTTTGTTTGGCACCCATCCATCTCAGACTCCGTCTGGCACTTACCTGCCATCTATCCTAGCAGCTCCTCAGAGTCACTCCCACTTACACTAGCCACAAGCTGCCAGATTTTCTGCAGTTCCTGTCCTTCACTTGCCACTGACTGAGGCAGGATGTGTTGACCATAAGTTACAGTTTATGGTCATATGCAGATGTTTGTACATATGCAAAACTCACAAACACAAGTCAAAGAAATTGGTGCAGTGATAAATGATGACAGGTCCGGACTACAGAGCAATCTAGATCTCATCTCTTGAACAAACATGCATTATTACAGCTAAATGCAAAGCCATTTGTCTAGGAACTAAGAATGTAGGACTGTATTTTGGAAAGCAATGACTCAGAAAAGGACTTAGGGGTCATGATAGATAAGTTAATCATGAGTTTTCCATGTGATGTGGCGGCTAAAAGAGCAAATACTAGGGTTGTGTGTATATAACCAATGGAATATCAAGTAGGAGTGGGGAGGTGCTATTTCCTCTATATATAGCATTGGTAAGACCATTACTGGAATATTATCACCAGTTCTGTTGTCAACACTTTGAAAAGGATGTTGACAAATAGGCAAGGGTTCAGAAAAGTGCTATAGGAATGATCTGAGATCTTGAAAATATGCTTTACAATGAGAGGCTAAAGAATTTAATGAAGAGAAGGTTAAGAGTTCAGTTTATAAGTACTGATATATGGAAAAGATTTCTGATAGTAGACAACTCTTTAGTCTAGCAAAGGCATAACAAGATCCAATGGCTGGAAGCTGAAGCTAGACAAATTCAGACTCGAAATAAGGTGCACATTTTTTATAGTGGATGTAACTAACCTTTGGAACTACATACTTTAGGATTTGGTAGATTTTCCATCACTTGAACTCTTTAAATCAGGATTGGATTTCTTTGTAATACAAAGTTATGCCCTCGCTCAACCACTACTTATGGGCTTGATGAAGAAACTATAATTCTATGGTCTGTGCTGTGCAAAAGATCACATTGGATGATTGGAGTGGTCTGTTCTGGCCTTAAAGTCTTCTAATCTAGACGCAGTTAGTTTATCATATAGTTTGCATAAAATGTCATACCTGGGGCTGTGCAAAATTTGGCAGCTATGAGTTTTACTTAAGTTTTATCAATTATTAATTGCTAGGGGGATCAAAAAAATTGAAAATTTGAATTTTTTGACAAAAAAGACACTTTGTGGAAGTTTTTCCTATTCTGTGACCCCCTCTATTTACCACAGTTTATTTATTTATCTATCGTATTAAAGAAGAAAGTTTAATGCAAGTTATGGTGGTCCACCTAAAATGTTGATATAGAACTACCATTGGTAGCTCTCCTTTATAGAGTTCTGCTGTCTCTTGGTGAGCCAGAAAGTCAGTCATTTGCACAGTTGGCATACACTTTCAGAAGGGATGGACTAGATGACCTCTTGAGGTCCATTCTTGCCCTACATTTCTATGATTCTATGTTTACTTTCTCCTCCCCCCCTCCTACTTTCTATATAGACTATTGAGGAATTTGATAGGTGGATGAGACAGGTTTTTGAATCAAGATGGATTAGCCAGTAGTTACAATTTAACAAATATTTTATGAAATCAACACCTCAAGCAATGCAATTCTGCTGGATACCTGCACTTTGGTTTTTTGTATCATCACATTATCACATACCTTTGTTATCTGATTTGCTTGGAGAGAGAGATGATGTTAGCAAGGGCCACCTCCTCAGATCTTGTGACATTCTGGGCTTACACTAACACCAGGTGAGAATCTGGCCCTAAAAGAGCCAAAGTTCACTGAACTCACTCTTTGGAGTAAGTATGGCAGCAGGTAAAGAATAGGACAATTAGAATTTTGGCAATCTGTTATACTGTAATTATTCAGATTTATAGGTCATTTTCTTTGTCAGTCTGGTATAATCAATTGAAATAACATAGAAAAATCTCAGTCCAAAGCTATTTCTCAATGTATATTTCATATTTGGAATAATAAGAATTCAAAGAAATGACAGTGTAATGGCTGTGTGTCATTACAAACTATTAGGGGTCTGTTTATCCTTTCATATTGTAATTCCCTAAGGTAGCAGTCCTAGGCAGTAGACTTCATAACTGGAAAGTTTGACTCTTGGTGCCAAGGAAATTTATATGAGAATCATTGTGTATGAAATTTAGCATAGTAAGAATTCTACAATACTCTCTGGCATCATTACTGTATACCATGTTAATAATATATGTGGTATTCTGGAGTCATTAGGTTGTTACTCAGTGCATAGGAATAAAGAAACATAACAGGCTTTTACCCAGCAGCCCCTTCGAAGATGACATTTTTGGCAGCTGGCTCTATTAGACACTCCAGCTTCTATTAAAATAGAGAAAGCACTTAGATCCTTTTTTAAAAAAAAAATAGAAGCTGACTGATATAAAAGGAATGGCAGCCAGAATAACTAGCTTGGAGGCAGCAGCCAGGCCAAAGTTGAGTGTGGGGGAGGCAGACAGTGTAGGGTGAGACCGGGGAGACAGATAATGGGAAAATCCCACAAGGTACTGCCATAATCCTAAAGACCAGAGGAAATTTAAACTACCTCCAAACGTGGAGCTCTCCCTTCTGTGTGAGCTGCTTCTCAACTGGCAATTCAGGCTCCATAAAATACTTTGGGTTTAATTCATTTTTACAAGTTTAAGGAAAAACATACATCCTGTTACCTCAGGTGTACATTGCTAATCCCTGGGCCCTTCTAAAAGTCTTGTAGTTGTCTGCCTTAGATGTCATGTCCAGTAACACATCTAGGAATGCATTAAAATGGATAATGCACACACTGAATCACTGAAGGAAGTTATTGTTCATTTGTTCATTGGAATTGCATGGAGCCTGAGTAATGCTTTAGATAAGCAGTACCACTGATCCAATGGAACTACTCCTACTGCAAGGTAGTATCACAGTCTGGCCCTTTTAGTTATAGGAGAGTAAAAAAATCCAGGAGGATTGGGCAGTTTGGGGAGTATGGCTTTGATGGGATTGTTCCCCTCCCTTTTCCTCAACTGCTTAGGATCCCCACACAGAAATTGGTCTTTGGAGTGGGGGAGTGCAAGAATTAGGAGGGAGTGAACCAGTGGCAGAGCTGTTTCTACAGCATTATCCTCTCTCCACACCTAGAGGACCCTGATAGCATTAATTAAATTGCTTCCCCCTCTGTGATGTAGAGGCATCCCTGTGATATTAGGATACTTCCAGAAGAAGCAGTGGGCTGGAAATTTCCTGGCTGAACAAGAAACTGGAAAGGGAAGTGGGGAGCCAAAGTCAGCATGAAAGCATAGGCTCTGCATGGGTCTTGAGGGATCCCTGGTTTCTGGGGCTGAATTCTCTGATACTTCCACAGGCAAGCACAGCAAAATGCTGCTTCCATGAGGGACAAATTTGAAATAAATTCTCTGAGGTCAAATACAGTTTCATGCCCCTTATGCATACGAGGTCGAATTTTCAAAAATGTATATATTATTTAGGGGGCTAATTCCTTAGCCGCATAGATTTAGGCTGATCAATTATTCAGGGCCAGATTTTCCAAGGTATTTAGTCACATAAAGATTCAGAAAGGCAATAACTGGGATTTTTGAAAGCACCCATTTTTAATTAGGTACCTATGTGCTCCTTAAAATCCTACTTAGTGCCTTTGTATGTCTTTATGCACCTAAATATCTTTGAAAATTTGGCCTGTAGGGACTTTTGAAAATTCTGTTCATGGTACATATTGATTAGAGGTCTGATCCTACACTGCTGAATCAGTTAAAACTCCTCCTGCCATTAATGGGAACTTTGTCTGCACATGGACTGCTGGAGACCCTGGAGCGCAGTCAGTGTAGAATGCATTCTGCAAGAGAGGTTGCATTTTTCTTTCAGAAGCATAATGTGTGCTGTTTGCAATATCAAATGAGTCATAATCCTGCAGGTTTAGTAAACTGGCAGATACAGAGATAGTGAAATTAATAAATGCCAGAGACTTGTACAGTAGTAAATGTCTGAAACTACCCATGTTGCAGTTAATGACTTGCTGCCCAGAAACTTCTTATTACAACAAATGCAATTCCATAAAAGTGATTCATGTTGCAGGATGCCATTTTGTAATTTTCTCCCACTGGCTTAGATTTCATCTCCTAAATCTCCAGGCAATATTTTACTTTTCCTGACAGATAGTTAATTTGAGAATTTCACAGCTGTACAAACAAATTTAAAGCATCAAGGCATGTGTGGTATGCACTGAGCGCACATTTGCTAGGAATGATTTAAGTAACTTGTAAGATTTTAAAGTAAGCTCAAATAAAATGTGTTAATAGTTATCAGTATTTTAATATACAAAACATAATATTCTGCCCACAGTACTTAAAGCTGGATGTATATTTATGCTGAATTATCATTGAATTCCATTAAGGTCATAATGGTTGTGTGGCAAATAAAAGCAAATAAAACATTCAGTAGACATATTTTTCAGTCTCCAGAGGTTCATACAGACTCATTCTTGGTTTTTTTATGACCTCTCAGAAGGGGTGTCTTAGCTCAGCTTGTCTTCAAATATTATTTTTTTTATATATAAGCCTGAATCATGGGTCTGAATCCAAATCTCTTCCCTCCTGCCCCCTCCCTCCCTGGCCCCAATTGGGAGAGTCTGCATCTTGGGCTTTGATTTGGGCCAGTAATGGAGGTAGGCCTGAGCTTCATAGTGGATTTAGATGGACTTTAGGATTTTTACATGTGGTGAGGGAACTGGAGACAGCTTTCCAATGTGTCTTCTTTGTCTAATGGGAGCTAAGTTAAAATGACTCTATAGGATTAGACTACATATGCAATGAAATTCAGCTACTGTATTAATAGAGGAACAAATTTAGCATTTGGATGCAGACATATGCAGCTCCCATTGAGATTGTGTTCAGAATTTGACCCAAAGATAGTGATTACGTTTGCAATCATTGTTCGGAGTCTGTATTTTCAGGATGTGTCTCTCCTTTGGTCCACACTGTCCATCCCTTAATCACATTGCAGATGTCTATAGTACTTTTTGCTCTTGTTCCAAGTCCAAAGCTTCCATTTGTGGCAATGGAAAATATATACAATGAATCAGATCCTCAGCAGGTGTAAATTGATGTAGCTACATTGATTTCAGTGGAGCTATGCTGATTTGCAACAGCTGAGGACCTGGCCCAGGGACTGCAGAGTATCCATGTTGAGCTTTACAGTGAAGATGGGAGGTGTACATTGAGAATTGGAGAAGAGTATTTTGCCCTAAATAAATTCTCCCATGAGAATATATCTCATGTTAAAGAGTGCCTCTTTGACAGCTCAGAGAAGCTAAGCAGTTGTCACTTGTAGAGCTCATATAGTGGTGAAAACTTATAAAATTCAAAATCTCTGTTCTCCTTTTAAAAAAATATGTATTAAAGGGCACTGTGTGTCTGTGTGCAAATGGGGAAGGATGTTCTTATGACTAAAGCACACGACTGGAAGGCTGGAGACCCAAGTTAGTTTCGAGCTCTGCTGTCCACTTGCTATTTGATCTTGGGCAAAACACTTAACATGTCTATGCTTCCTCTTCCCACATGTGAATTAGGAATAAAATGTATCCTGGATGATTGTTTTAAGGCTTAATTCATTAATGTTTGTAAAGTGCTTTGAGATTCTCAAATTGAGGTACTATATGTAATTGTATGGGTCCTGGGCCCGAGTTAGGTTGTTTCCTTTGGGAGGAGAAATTGATTACATGAGATGAATCAGGTCTTTTTTTGGCAAGCCTGTTTATTTTAAAAAATGTACACAATGCCTGTTTCCCTGAACAAAGTAAAGACATACACAGGAGGTACTTTCCGTCCAAGCCTCCCTTTCCAGATGGTCCTGTGCCCCAAGGAGTTCTTCCTCTGTTCCCTCCTAGGGCCATGCTCACAACACTTCTCTCACTGTCTGCTGATTTTATTTTGCCTTCTGGCTACTTTCTGCCTGTTGCATGCATGTAGTGTTCTTGTAGCCATGTTGGTCGGAGGATATTAGTGAGAGAAGGCGGGTGAGGGAATATTTTCTATTGGACCAAATTCTGGTGGTGAGAGAGACAAGCTTTCAAGCTTCAGAGAGCTGTGACCTGAGGAAGAGCTCTGTGTAACCTCAGAAGCTTGTCTCTCTC
The DNA here is from genome assembly GCF_965140285.1 of Lepidochelys kempii. Lineage (NCBI taxonomy): Eukaryota > Metazoa > Chordata > Testudines > Cheloniidae > Lepidochelys > Lepidochelys kempii. The sequence goes on along the minus strand of NC_136385.1, from coordinate 47,304,315 downwards.
TCCAGCTTAAGTTGGTCCAGTAAAAGATATCACCACACCCATCTTGTACACACAGCTATAACCAATCAATGCCACAGCTCCTTCCTTTGCAATCAGGGAAATTTCTCAGTCCACATGGCTTAGCTGCTGATTTGGCCTTTCATGTAGCCTCATAATGCAAGCCACCGCTTGAGGTGTCTCTAGCTATCTTGCTCTATAATGTCTTCTGTTTAACTGGAATGAAGGGTGGCTAGCACACCATGAGTTTTAGAAGGTCTGTCAATGACTATAGATGGGGGAATGCTATGGCATTCTGGGGTGCAGTCCAGACCAGTGAGGGGCTGTGTCACCACCTGCCCTGCAAGCTGAGGTGTCTCACAATGCTTTGCTGCTGTGGTTCCTAACCTGGGTTCCTCACACAAAGCCAAACAGCATGCAGGCCACACTCAGAGTGTCTTTGTATAGCCACAGCTCTAGTCCAGCAGCTCTGACCCCAGCAGCTTGTTAACAAACATCAGCCACACTGTGGCTTCCAACAGCCTTAGTTACTACATGTAGGGTAACCCCAACACACTGCCAGTCTCAGATTTTTCCCAAAACACATATGTTCTGAAGTGTCCACCCCTCTCCTGGACAGTCCAGATATACTAGGTCTGTCACCCCTCTAAAGGGATCAAGATTCAACAGTTTGGCACGTTAAATGGAGTTACTCACGCAGTTCACAACACTGGATTAGTTCTGATTAGAGAATAAAACAAGTTTGTTCACAAAGAACAAAGGAAGAGATTTTAAGTGAACACAAGAAATGTTGCATTAAAGTCAGAAACAGTTACAAGAAAAATGAAGATAAAATGCTTTCTAAACTTCACAAACTAGACTTGGCTCAAGGTGAAGTTTCTTATCACATTTCCAGTAATTTTGCTGACCATTCTCTCAGGCCAGGATCTGGTCCCAGTGGCTGGCTTTCTTGCCTTCTTAGGTGAAAAAAGACAGCTGGATAGGGAAAGAGAGCGTGGGGTGCTTTTGACCCTCATTTTTATATTTCAGTCACCCTTTGAAAAGCATTTTCATGAGAGTAATCCCTAGCTAAAGTTCTTTTTGGCTGAGAATAAGGACACATGGAGTCTGGTGGAGGAGGGAGGCTTCATGCTGTTTCTTTTCACCTGTATATGCTGAAATGCAAATTTTCTTTGTCTTCTTTCTTCCCCCTCTCACTATTTGAAGACTCTGTTTACAGCTTATATTCAAATGGAGGTAAACACACATCTCTTATTAAAGACAGGCCTGGTTGACCACTTCTACCTAATGAGGGCTAGGTGAGTTTGAACATGTGCCTTTAACATTATAACATTATTGGGGGGGGGGGTGATTTCATAATTTTACATATAATGTTGCTATATACACTTCACCATGACATTATTGACCAATGAATGATTCATTTTCAAACGATACATCACAAGGCTTATTTTGTACAAAGATTATTACAATAATGTGTAGGGTGTGAATACAGGGGTTAATTTGGTCACTGGTGCACACATATATTCATAATGAAAAGGTTGGGCTCTTGGATTTGTGATATTGAAAATACTAGGTGGAACTAAATCAACTATTCTACCAGGAAGACCATTTATATCCTAATTAGCCAAATACAACCAAACGTTCAGAACTTCTTGAGATGACATTGCTTAGCAAAATATAGTACTACTGCATCAGAATGTTAGGGAATCTGGGATGCTGACTAGCTGCTCAGGATTTGGTACATCTTCTTATGTTTCACTGAAATCAATGGGAGTCAGGACTGAGTCATGACTTTGAGGTTTGGCCAGTAATTATTTATATTAAGAAAATTTGTACTTTACCTTCAGAAGCCAAAGCTGCACATTGCTAAGGGATTAGGACAGTGTTGGTGGGCACCAGGGTTATGTGGGGCATTGGAGAAGCATTAAATATTTCCATATCAGAATCAGGCATCTCAGGGGTGGAATGGCAAAAATCGGTGGGGTACTGCAATCCGTGTCTAGAATTGATACATGAAGGGCATATTAAGACATAGACATGGGGGAGTAGCATTATCCATAAAGGTTTCCACAGAATCTAATGAGATAATATTTCAGAGTGGAGAGGACCATACATCAGAATGTGTATGATGACAAAATCCCAAGGCAGATATGAGCAAGTTTATAATTCTGGCTGCCTGAATAGGAAAAGGATATTGAATGCCCAATACTGAGGGAGGTCAGAAGCAACTAAAGCTAATAATGTAGCCATAATGGGTGAAATCAATATACAAACCAATCAAATGTTACATTGGGACAAGACTTAGGGAAGTAGTTTCTCAATTTATTAAAGAATTATTTATTAAAACACCTAGTCCTAGAGCATACAAAAGGAGAGGCTATTCTCAATTGTCCTAAGTAACACACAGGGGTTGGTTCAAGAAGTAACTAAAATTGAGCCACTAGGTAGTGATGGTAACAAAATAATTAAATTCAACGTTATCAAGGGAGGAATCATATAAACCCCCCGGAAGGGTGGCAAATTTTAGGGATTTTTAATATGCAGACGCTAATCAAAAATGCCCAAATGTGGTGATTAAAATCCTTAGACTCTATATTGAGGTTGCTTAAGCATACTATTTGACAGCCACAGAAGGCTTGCATATGCCTAAAGAAAAAAGCAGATTTGCAAGAAATAAACCAGTATGGCTAAGTGACAATATTCAATAGGATATGTGAGCCAAACAGGTATCCTTCAGAAACCGGGAATCCAGCCCTAGTGAAGCCAGCAGAAAGGAGCATAAAATATGGCTAGCCACATGTAAGAAATGAAATCAGGAAGACAATCTAGTGACCACTGGAAGGAATAATTGGAACTACACATTGACTTTACTGGGTTCTAAATTAATGTAAGTACTCAGGGGAAAACTGACACAGTGAGGGCAACTCAATGAAAACCTCTGCTCAGTGTGTAGCGGCTGTCATGAAAAACACACAAAATGTTAGAATGCATAATGACTAGGAGAGGTAATAATTACATATGCAGCTTTCTCTGAATTGTTTTGAATGAAGATCTGCTGACATGGTGTAGGGAGAAAAAGATAACCTTGCAAAACCATTTACAAGAGTTAATCCATCTGGATGGAATTATTTTCACAAGGCTGTAAAGCCGTTTGTCAGATAATTCCTTACACCTTTTTCAGCATTGTCAATAATGTGTTAAACTCACTTACAGACACTCTAACTGGACTGCTACCAAGTTTATAGCAGATGCACTGAGGGCCTGATTCTGCAGGCCTCAGACAAGCAACTCTCCCACTGAGCCCAATGGAAGCATTGTCTGTCTGCTGAGGACTGTATGGTGATGTAGAGTTATGCATACTACCACACTATTCTGGAAGTGTGATGGTTTGCAACCATATAGCACCTTCCAGTCAAGGATCCCAAAGCACTTTATAAACACAGAAGGCTAAGTCATGGCTTTAAAACAACAGCACTGAGTCAGGGGCCATATAGAGCCACACAATCCTAGTGGGAGTATGGAAACACTGGGCCTCTGAAAAGCATCCTGCTGCTTCTTGCACAGGGAGAAAGCCTAGTTTGCTGTCTCAGTTGGGAATGGAGCAGAATGTCATAGTGCACCAGCCGTGCTGCAGTCATGGGCTCAATGCAGCCATGGAAGGGAATAAGGAGTTTCTTGTTCACCCCTCTGCCTCTGCATGGCCTTGCAGGGTAGCTCAGAATCTGGGCCCATCGATTTAATCCTCACAACACTTGTGTGAGTTGATACGATCATTCCCATTTTACAGATGGGGACACTGAGGCACGGATATTCAATATAGGATTTTCAAAAGCAGCTTAAGAAGTTAGGTACCCAAAGCTTATCAAGCTCCTAAAATCGGTGGGAGTTGATTTTTAGCCTGCATTGGAAAAGTCAATGGGAGCTTACTGGTTAACTCCTGAATATGCTTTTGAAAATATCACCCCAAGTGACTGGTTTGAAGTCAGCCTGCAAGACTGTGTCAGAGTGAGCAGCAGAACCCAGATCTTTGGATTTCCGGTCATGTGCTTTCATTAGCTGACAATTATGTCTCTTGCATTTATGCATGGCATGTTCTTACCAGTTTTAGTATTACCTGTTAGATTTCTAAATGATTTATCATTAAAGCTGTATCAATATTATGGGGATAGATGAGTTAGTATTAGCTAAGATAGATAGACAGATTCATATTTAACTTATTGCTAGAAATTTTTTGTGTCCCCATTTCTACTAAATGCTTGGTAACAGGTTACTATAACATCTTTTCTTAAGTACTTTAAAATAACTTGTATATCCTATAATAGAACACTTGATATGGGGCTTCTCACACACACTATTGGATATAATTGCAGAATCTGGACTTAAGTGCATCATATGATTTTGTTTTTTACATTCATGTTAAATTTATCATCAAGAGCAAACAATTGCTTTGAGCTAAACCTTGCAGTCCTTATTTAGTTTAAATTCCCATGGACTCCAGTTTGGGCTGAGCAATAACTTAGTAAGAAGTACAAGATTTGGTTCTTATACCCAAACACTGTGAATCATACAACACTAGGCAGAGATTCATAAATAGAGAGGTGTGTGGAAGACAAAGGTGCAAGTGGAGAACATAAGGCAGAAGAAATCATGCATTATGAACAAAATTTTCAAGAATGGCTTCCAAATTGTGTATCTGTTGGACAATTGTACATCTAATTCCCATTTTTACATTTGCATGTATTTTTCTTTGCACATGTTAATTCACAGCTCTTTGATCAAATGGATGGACACAAGAAAGCTTTTTTTCATAATTTCAGACTGATTTAAGGCTGGATTGGAAATTTGGATTTATAGGTTAACATTCCAATATTTTTTTCAACTCATGGAAGCTTTTTTTAGAATTCCCAAACCTCCAGCAGCTTTCTTGTGATTTCTAATCAGAAAAGTTACAGAAAATCAAAGGCTTTATCAAAAAGACAAAGATGCAACTTTTGTTTAAAATAAATGTACAAGGGCTTCGGAGAATCAAACTAAACTTCAGTACTGCATGAAATCCTATATGAGCATTTTTGGTGTCAAATAAAAGCTGTATCTTTGTTAAACATCTGGAAATCTGAAAATAAATCAGATAAAGCAACTGCAAAAAATAGTCTAAAGGAAGAGAGAACTTCCTTCCTAGATCACTATCTTGGTCTCTATTCTTGACATTTGGCTCATGTTAGTTAAAGCCCCATTTGGAACTAATCTTGCAGGAAGGGAAAGAACCTCCTCCCTCACCGGCACCACTACATTTAAAAGAATCACAGGGAATGAGATTGATCATTGAGAGAAAACTGGGAAGAGAAGGAATGAGAAGAAGGAGAAGAAGAGACTTTATTTTAAAATGATGATAAACACCATGTCATGATAACTACATCTAGGAATTTGTTACTCAACCAGCCAATGGCAGGTCATCTGCCTTCAGTTCCATAAATCTGTGCAAAATGTTAGTACTTTGGGAGCAGCACCATGTCATTCGGGAAGTGGTAGCAACAGCTATGATAAGGTTGCTAACATTTCCCTTTATAGGCCTCTTTTTAGTTGCTGATACCTTTGATTATTCAGGCTGAAAGTGTAAGGAACCGTAGGGCCAGGGAGCTCTGTGGAGAGTAGTTGCTACAGGAAGTACCACCCATGAGACCCAGAGTGACAGTACCCTGCCACCCTCTGATTGGTCAAGTGTCTGTACTTAACCCCAGGGGTTGGCCCAGGAAGTTATCTGGGCAACTACACAGACCTTGGTCTGCTGCAATGCCAAACTTTGCCTTTGACTCCAGCCCAACTTCGACTCCAATTCTTGCCTCTTGATTCTAACCCAGTATTGCCTCTGTTCTTGTCTCTAACTCCAGCCTGACTCTGACCCTGATTCCTGCCTCTTGATTCTAACCTGGTACTACCTGACCCTGGCCTGACTCTGACCCAGATTCTTGTTAATGGGACCTGGCCTTGCGATTCCTCCAACTCTGGCCTGGTGACTCCAATCCCTGGTGGGCAGACCTCAGCCAATCTGTGACTGCTAGACAAGACTCCCTATGGCCCTGTCCCCTACAGAAATTTTCCATGCTTGGTAGCTTGAACATTTTTTGAAAGATTGAGGAAAAATAGCTCTATCATTTTTTGAGAATGAGGCTAGTGATGAATAGGAAGTTTTGTTAATGTTCAAAATTTTTCTGACTAATTTTCAGTTTTAAGAGAACCTAGTGCCTCCATCCTTTAAAGAAGGAACTTGAGATTTGACAGGGCTGATCATGGGGTCATCGAAGTGTTTTTTGCTATCCCTGTGAAAATCCTCTTCGATTTAGATGATTTTCCACGTATTATAAATTAGCACTTGTGCATACCAGTAAAACTAGTTCAACAATTGTTTCTTTCTTAACTGAATGTCCTGAGTTCATTGCTTATGTTCACAGGTCCTGCCCAGCCCCATGCATCATTCTGAAGCTGATATTGCAAAGCTTAGCCTCTTAGTGGAACATAGACAAAACTGATCCTCCAACTTTCCCCCATCAAATATTCATGCAGGGATAGTAATGGGAGCCAGAACACCATGAACTAACTGGTGTTAATAATTCTGTGCATTTCATGAACATCATTTTTAACAAGACCTCAAACATGTACAAGGAGTTTGAGGAGAAGAAAGTAACAGGGAAGGTGCATAAAGTTACCTCTGAAAGTGCTGGGAATCAGATTCAGGTCTCTAACATGACTGCGCCGTGTCCATGTGCCACGTACATTTTCTGTTTGTAATAAAAGGGGTAAAGAAGGCTGCACTATTGCACAATTTTCATTTAACTCTTACAGATGTTTAGCTAGATAAGTGTGCACTGCTCTCTCAGGATGAGGCAAAGACAGAGTGAGCATGGAGTGGCAGGTTGTAGTGGTTTTGGTCCAGAATCTAAACTGTTGCGGGGAGGAGGGGAATGACGCAACAATTTTCTAGCTTTATGACTGTGAAAAAAAATCCTTGAAAGTATGAATCAAGGATACACCAGTGTTGTCTTCCTGATTCTACAGACAGCTTGAAACAATAATTATGAGAACTTCCCCATTCTCTTCTATGATTTATTAATTATGAAACCTAAAGAGTGCAATGTAAATATTGACATTGTTTCATTGATTATCATTTTAGCAGGAACATCGTGCTAATGTAGCTTACTCCAGAATCCCAAACTGTCTACCACCTTACCCCATTCCAAAAGTCTCAGCTATCCCCTACCCAAATGATAAATCCCCTAGCTTCCCTCTATAAAAGCTTCTATGATGCAGTTATGCATTGTCCTTACAAAAATCCATAGACATTGAAACTGAAATGTAAGGGGAGTATAAAATAAATTATATTTAATATCAAAATAAATGCATGGATCTGGTACACAACTTTCAGTTTGTCTACTGGAGTGCCACAGAAACTAGGACACTTTTGTCCACAGAAAGATTGGTCTTGGGGTTAAGGTACAAGAGTTGGACTAAGGAGATCTAGATTCGGGCCCTGGCTCTACCACAGGCTCCCTGTATGATCTTGAACAAGTCACTTAATCTCTCTATGCCTCAGTTCTCACTTATCCAATTTTGATGCAAATACTTTTGTCTCTCTTTTATGTAGATAGTAATCCTACTGGGATAGGGACTGTCTCTTACCATGTTTGTACTGTACTAAGCACAAATGGACCTCGATATTGCTTTGGGCCTGTCAGCATGACCACAGTGAAAATAATCTGAATCCTCCTTGCACCATCCAACATAGCTAAGGGCATGAACAAGGCACCGCTATCTCTGGTTTTCCTGGGCCGTACATTGCATGTCCTCTTGAAAGTCAGTCCCATAAGTTTCCCCTCTCTAAGTCCTGTTCAACAGAAGGATTCTTTCGTTTGGCCACTTCTGCCTGTTTCAGCAGCTGCCCAATGGCACGCTTGCCTTGGCAGACACTCTGACTTTATTCATCACACATGGCCCAGATATTTCCATCTTCTTTTCCAGATAACTTTAGAAAAACAGGGTTGTTGAATTCTTGGATGACTCTCGGCATTCATTATAAATTCATTCAATTTAATACCCAGTATTTTCCTGAGGCAGTTGCTTCCAAAGGCATTTAGACACCTGTCTGTACTTTTTGGTAGTTTTCCAGTTTTCACATGCATATATTAAGGCAGAAATAACATGAATGTTGACGATTCATAGGTTAGTCTTTAAGTTGTAGATTTTCAATGACCAAATTTTGTCTAAGCTGGTGAATGCAGCTGCCACCTTGCCAGTTCATGTCATTATTTCCTTCCGGATATCCCCAATGATTTGTACATTACTGCCAAGGTATGTGAATTGACTCATCTCTTGTACTACTTTGCCTTCTAACATAACGCTTGCATTGGGAGTTGTTGGCTGTAAAGTAGTACACATACCAGCTGTAGTGTCCCGTGGAGTAAGGTCACTATGTTGTAGGGGGACTTGTCTCTTGCACCGCCTTTTTACCACCTTTTTAGCCCTGTGCTGACCTGTCTCTCTCTGAGTCTTTCTGTGACCTGGCCAGAAGATCTGTTCACTTCTTAAGTTCATCCCCTTTCTGGGGTAACTAAAGATCCTGCTGAAAGTCCAAAAAGATATCCATATGATAATTCTCTGCCCTTTTGGGCTGCACTGTGATTCTCTGCTTCTGGTCACCTATGCTACTTCCTCCTAGCCAGTTTCCCCCCAATGCCTCCCAGATCAGGACTGAGGCAGCTTCCTCAGGGATCTCCCTACTCCTTCAAGGTCCTATCTCAGGACTTTCCTCATGGGAGCTTAACCTGCTTCCTGTGCGTCTCCTCCAGACTGACTTCACCAGGCCCTTCCCAAAGAGAGGGAACTCTCTTGGCTCCTCTCTCCTTGTCTCTCTTTTCTGAGTTCTCCACTCTGTGAATATAGGCTTTTCCTGACCCTTTCACAGCTGGGGTCACTAATTATCATTAACCTGCCATATCACCATCAGCTTGGGGCTGTCAAGAACTGGGACATGGATGGTCAGGTTCAGTGGGTAGCACCATGGGTGGTCAGGCCTGAGGTTCGAGCCAGAGTTTGTAGCCAAGGTCTGGAGCCAAGAGCCAAGCTGGAGTCAATATCCAGGACCAGAGCCAATGGTCACGCCAGAGGTAATCAGAGGCTGTAACCAAGGGTCAAGATGGAGTCAATAGCTAGGAACCAGAGGGCAGGGCCAGAGGACAGGGACCAGGAACAAGGTGACATCTGTCTTAGCAGCAGGTTAGGGATCTGCCTTGTTGCACAGACAATTTCTTAGTACTCCCTCCAGGCTTAAAATTATGTCTAGGCCAAACAGAGGCCAGGGAAGGGAATGCTGGGCATCTCTTCCATGGGCAGCACTTCCTGGAGTGACTGGTCTCCCAGGATGTAAGGTGTGTTTACTGTGGCTCTGCCAGCACTGCCCGGTGGTGGTGTGGAAGCACCCCCAGGCCCGGGTTCAGATCCCACAAATCCTCACAGGGGCTAGCTGGTAGGTCACAGGCAAGGCTGTGTCTGGCTTACCTTAAAGGCCAGCTGGCCTCTTACACTTGGGTTGTCATTAGATTTTTCTTTTTCATAGCTGATCATTAACCCCATCTCTTTAGTAATTCTGAACAGTCTTTCCAAGTTTGTTTGTAGTTGATTGAGCTGTCACTTGGAAGAGCTATGTCATCAGCAAAATCTAAATCTTCTAGTGTACTTCCGTTGAAACATGCAATGCCTGCATTGTATCCATCTGCACTTTTTCTCATAATGAAAAGCAATGGCCATGCCAAAGAGGAGAGTTGAGAGAATGCATCCTTCTTTGACACCAGAGTCCAGGTCAAACCATTCACTCAAATGTCTATTTACTTTAACTATACACGCTGCACCTTGATATGAAGACTTGATGATGTTAATTATTTTTGTTGGCATACCATAACATTTCAGCATGTTCCAGAGTGAATCATAACGGAGGATGTCAAATGCTCTCTTAGTCTATGAAGTTTATGATGAGTGGTTTTTGCCAATCAATGTTCTCTTCAATTATTATTTTTAGGGTGGAAATGTGGTGATCTTCTCATGATCTTCTGGGTTGAAATTCATCTTGCTCTTCCTTATCTTTGTCTCAACCTCTTCCCTTATTCTGCTTAAGATGATACTGCAAAGGACTTTGCCTATCATTGAAAAGACTGTAACACCTCACCAGTCAGTACAGTTGCTTAGGTTGCCTTTCTTTGGTATTTTGACAAAAAATGCCATTTTTCTATTGTTCTGGGCACTCTTCCTGGTCCCATTTTTTGTTCAGTGATTTTATCAATGGTCTCAAGATTGCAAGCTTTGAAAGGGGAAAAAGGAGGACTTGGGGAATTAGACCAGACATCTTAACTTCAATTTCTGGAAAGGTACTGGAACAAGTTATCAAACAATGAATTTGTAAGCACCTAGAGGTTAATAGTGTGATAACTAGCCAGATCAGATTTTCCAAGAACAAATCATTCCAAACCAACCTAATTTCCTTCTTTGTCAGGGTTTCTGGGCTCTTGGATGGAGGTAGGGAGAAGATATAGACATAATATATCTTGATTTTAGTAAGACTTTTGACCCAGTCCCACAGGACATTCTCATAAACAAACTAGGGAAATGTAGTCTAGATGAAATTACTATAAGATGGATGTACAACTGGTTGAAAAACATCCTCAAACAATAGTTATCAATGGTTCACTGTTAAACTGGGGGAGACGTATCTAGTGGGGTCCTGCAGGGGTCTGTCCTGAGTCCAGTGCTTGTCAATATTTTCATTAATGACTTGGATAATGAAATGGAGGATATGTTTATAAAATGTTAGATGACACCAAGCAGGGAGAGGTTGCTCGCACTTTGGAGAACAGGATTAGAATTCAAAAAGACCTTGACAAATTGGAGAAATGATCTGAAGTCAACAAGATGAAATTCAGTAAAGAGAAGTGCAGAAGGCTACATTTAGGAAGGAAAAAATCAAATGCACAACTACACAATGGGGAATAAATGGCTAGATCGCAGTACTTCAGTAAAGGATCTGGAGGTTACAGTAGATCACAAATTGAACATGAGCCAGCAATGTGATGCAGCTGTGGAAAAGCAAATATAATTCTGGGGTGTATTAGCAGGAGTGTCATATGTAAGATGTGGGAAGTATTGTTCTGCTCTACTCTGCGCTGGTGAGGCTTCAGGTGGAGTGCTGTGTGCAGTTTTGGGTGCCACACTTTAAGAAAGATGTAGACAAATGGGGAGAGTTCACAAGAGAGCAACAAAAGTGATAAAAGGTTTTAAAAAACTGGTCAAATTTAGTCTTGAGAAAAAAAAAGATTGAGAGAAGGACTTTTCAAAGAGGATGCTGTCAATTATTCTCCATGTCCACTATAGGTAGGACAAGAATTAATTGGCTTATATGTATAACAAGGGAGATTTAGGTTAGATACTAGGAAAAACTTGTTAATTATAGCAAGTTTATAATTGATACTCGGTTACTGGAATAGATTACCAAAGGAGGTTGTGGAATCCCCATTACCGGAAGTTTTTAAGAACAGACTAGACAAACACCTGTCAGGGGTGGTCTAGGTAAGTTTACTTGATCCTGCCTCAACATTGAGGAACTAAACTAGATGACCTCTCATGGTCCCTTCCAGCCTTACATTTTTAAGATTTTCCCAGTGGCCATTGGTCTTAACCTACAGCTGCCCCAGGTTTTAACTTTTTTTTTAATTGAGGCTTTCACTTTTTGTGATGTGAGATGTTATGATGGCTAGTTCTAGCTCTTTAATTTTATGTCAAAGTTAATAGTTTCTTGCGGTGTTAGTCTGTTTAGTGCCTCTTGAAAGTGCTCTGCACAATAACAAATAAAAAAGAACCTGGGTGCAGCTTGATAGAGAGGATTGTTTACCCCACTGATTGTTCTCTGATCATTTAGACAGTGTTTAATTCATACTCACTTACACTTGTAGATGTAACTGCCAAATTCAGGGTCAGTACCAATATACAGCAGTTGGAACCATATTTTTTTTTCTTCCAGCTCTCAATTGGAATGCACTGGGGGCAACATTTTTGTGAGCTGTGGATGGGGACTAAGGTGGTTTAGGAAGACCATTTGGGAATGGGAGTATAGCAACTGCATAAATGTTGCCTGGTTTTAACTTGTGTTGTTTATTATTCACACATAGGGAGTTTATTATTCCTTCCTGTTTACGGAGTACAGTAAGGGGCCTGTCCTTCACACGCTGCTAGGCACATGGCTTACTTCTGTGACAGGACCCATGACACTTGGTAGTAAGTGTTTTCAGAATTGAACCTTAAGTGTATTTCACACGTCACCAATTCATGAAGGACAAGGGGAGAACTCCTGGCCACAATGAGTCAATGGCAAAACTCTGCTTTTGTGTTTCGTGCCTATAACGCACTAATTCAGACAAAATATTAGGCTAGAAAGTGTATTTTAAGGGGTTTGAGAAGGAGGAAGGTGGTACTTGCAGAACAAGAAATGAGAGCCTGTTCCAAATATAGGGGCAGAATGAAAGAAGATACGAAGCTGAGACAGTGAAATGGTTTGGAATGAGGTTTTTTTAGTTGTTTCCTTTGAGTGTGAATTCATATCCCTTACTAGCTGAATAACTATCATAGATGTATACATCTGTGGGTAAATACTGCAGTATTTAACAATACCTCTTTCTTCCTTTTTTCGATATTGTAGGTAATTCAGAACATAACAGAACTTTTTGCGGAAGTGCCTAGCCAGCTATAACCCCTTTTTTAGCATTAAAAATGGCTTCATATATTCCCTGTACTTTGTGGCAAAAATGGGGGAGAGAATAAAAGGAATGTAGCCATTATCAGAAGCCTTCAAACCTGCTTTGAGTCTGCTTAAAGAAAATAGTTTTTTAGAAACAAAACAAAACACAACACAACATTTATTTATGGATCTCATTCTGGAAAAAAAAGTATAAAAATACATTTCTTTTTCCATGGGATTTCACAGCACAGTGAAACAGAGACCCTCTGGGGTATAGAAGTGAACCTAACAGCATTTTTCCAGGATTACGTCATCTGTTTCACTCACACTTTCACATCCTGCATTAAACCACATGTATGTACATCAACAAGACAAGACTGTAAAAAGAGTGTAACTGGGGACCTGTTTTCGTGATATTTGATAGGAGTAATTGTGGGCACTGCTGTTTCAAAGTAACAGTGGATATACTATACTATGTCAACAAAAGTCACTCTTGCCATATGGAAACCTAATTATTTCTGAATGATCTGTTACAAAACACTTTTGAGACATTCAAGCCATTTAAACAAATCAGTAAAGAATATTTGAGCATAAAACCTGTCTTTAATAAGAACTTTCATGTGTTTTAGAGTTGGGTCTTACAGTAATAGATTTGAAAATAATAATACTAAAAAAAGGCTTATTTTTAAAAGGAGGCAGGGAATTGTATCAGGTGTTAAGAAAATATTGGTATCCCCTTGCGATTCTTCAGAATTGGCCCAGTCCTCCTGTAATTGAAATGAAAGGGTATTTTGCGGTTGGCTTCAGTGGGAGCAGGATTGGGCCCTAAGTTTGTGGGAAATGGGGTAGAATATAGTGTGATATATATTCAATGCATGATATAGTTCTTTAGCATGTAAGATAGCTTAGGCTGAATGGTACTTTGCTGTTCTGTAGTCTTATTTTAAGCATTTTTGACAGTGATATCGTTTGTACTGATAAGTTCTGTCATCTGAGTAAATAGAAGGGAGGCCATGAATTATTTATAAAGCAAAACACCCCCACCCTCCCGACCACCAATCTAGCACATGTTTTGTGTTTACATGCCATTGCCACTTCTGATTTCATACTTGTTCAGGCCACCTGTCAGTGACATTGGCAAGATGTCTTTTGGTTAGACTCGATAACATAGCTGTCAGACAAGCTTAATAGTTCAGGAACCTAGACACTTTTGCAATTTGCCTTCAGTAGATCTTCATATAAATTGTGTAATCTAGAAGTCTTAATCATTATAAAAGTAAGAGATTTTGCTAGCTTCATGAAAATATCTCTTTCACAGTGAAACTCGCTTGACTGATACAGTTAAGGGGAAGACCTCAATTGTCAAGGTGAATATATTTAATTTATGGGTAGCACATTAAATAAACATTATGTACTGAAACAAACCCAGTATGGGCCTGATACATTACTGAATGGCCATACTCAATTACATTTCTATATCCAGGCTTTGCCATCTACTTAAAGTAGGAGACACAGAAACAGAACATTTAGAGTCAGATTGTGTTGGTGACACCATGTGTTGGTGATGATGCAGAGCCACAATACTCTACATGAGAGCTCTGGAAGACACTGTGCCTCAGCAACGCATAATGCCTCCCTGAGATCCCTGGCACAAAAGGTATCATGTATGCTTCACTCTCCTTCTTCATGTGCAGCATGCTCTCCTTCACACCTACTCAGCTCTGCGCTCAATGTAGAGGCTCTGACTCTTTCCCACCCTCTTTGGGATAGTAAACACTCAGGAGGCTCTTAGCACAGGGATTGCAATCCTGGCTGGCTCCTATCCCAGGTATTGAAAGGAGGAAACTTTGTGCACACCACCTTCTTAATTACCTATCAAGGGGTGGGAGTCAACCAAGGTTTGGTTCTTAAATTAGTCTTGCATGAAGTTATTACGCACCTAAAGTGATTTTAAAATGAGAAGGTATCCAGATTTTGTGAGGTGAGTTCATCTGATCTTCTTAATGTCACAACTAACTGAGTAAAATGATCATCCACATATCTATAGGGACACTATGGGACAGATCCTCAAGTGATGTAACTGACTTCTCTCCATTAGCTTCAATTACATCAGCTGATCTGGCTCTGTGTCAATAGGCTCACATAGCAGCATCAGACTGGGTTTTGGGGGATATATGGTCTAGTGAGTCAAATGAATGAATAATGTTGCCAAACACCACATTTTCGAATTCACGCATATATTGGAGCTATTGTAAATTAACAACATATGTTTCAAAGGTTTGATTATAGTAAAAAAGTATGATAAGACATTGGGCCAATTTCTAAACTCATTACACTAGTCTTGCATTATTTTAACTCTGCCGATTCCATTAATTACTCCTGATTTGCAGCAGTGTGAGGTCAGATTTGGGACCAGTGTGTGTCTGATGGAAATGATATTGAGTGAAACAGTGGTATAATTTGTATTCATAAGGAGAACTATCACCATCAAGGACTCAGTTCCATAAAACTCAAGATTTCTCTCTATTTTGGTGGCTTTCTGAAGGGCATAGCCTGGCCCTGAATCCTTATTCTGATAAAACTACCACTGATTTTTTATTAGCTTTCTTTTGTATTGTTGTTTTTCCTTTGAAAGCTCTGTACTTTTTTTATTCCAATGAAATTCTCATTCACTGAGAGTTCACCTGAGGAAGGAGTGCAGGATTGGGTTGAGATGGATGAATGCTTCAATACAACACCAAGAAGGGTGTAGGTCACGAAGGAGAACTCAATTGAAAATGCGAAGCAGTCAGTGTTTTAAAGTGTGAAATTGCCTCAG